>NC_081418.1:143586991-144326256 GCF_949786415.1 Peromyscus eremicus | reverse complement strand
GAGATCCATTCAGAGGAGGACTCAGAGGCTTCCAGTTTGAGGAAACAGGATTGGCTGAGAAGTTGGTGAGGTGAGGAAGCTGTGGCTTGTTCTGCTTCTCTGATCTTTCAACGTTCACCCCAATACCTGGCTCTGGGTTTGTTTTTTGTTAATAAGACCTTTTAAAATTTGTCTACACCTGTGAGTGAGCTCTGTTCCCTGCTGAGCCATGTTTCTGGCCAGACGTTCAGTTGTCTAGTGCTGTGGGATGTATGGCAAATGTGTTGCTAATTAATCAATAAAACACTGATTGGCCATTGGCTAGGCAGGAAGTATAGGCGGGGCAAGGAGGAGAATAAAGCTGGGAAGTGGAAGGCTGAGTCAGAGAGACACTGCCAGCCGCCACGATGAGAAACAGCTTGTGAAGATGCCGGTAAGCCACGAGCCATGTGGCAAGGTATAGATTAAAGGAAATGGATTAATTTAAGCTATAAAAACAGTTAGCAAGAAGCCTGCCACGGCCATACAGTTTGAAAGCAACATAAGTCTCTGTGTTTACTTGGTAGGGTCTGAGAGGCTGTGGGACTGGCAGGTGAAAGAGATATATCCTGACTGTGGGCCAGGCAGGAAAACTCAAGCTACAAATGGCGTCCAACGTGGTGGCAAGAGTTTCCACCTAAAACCTGAAAAAAGATTCTAAAACGGAGCTAAAAACAGCTTCCTAATTGTCTCTCTCAAATGAGCGGCAGCTGCTGGTTTGAGCTATTGGTGGGTTCCTAGCGCGTGTGCTTGATCTGCAGTAGGGCGGAAATGAGGCCTCTGCAAGTGGCACATTAAGCTGCATGGTGGATTTAGACATTGCTAGTATAAAACAAAAAAAGAAGTTTCTGGACTACATGCTGCTTGGATAAAAGCATAGACCCATGATAGCTCCCAGAGCTGGTGGTAAACGTAGCCATGTTGAGAAGCTGTGGGCGGAGCCAGCAGCCACAGCTGCTGCAGGTTAAAGCAATAGATTCACAATAAGACAGATTCAGATGTAATAGTTTACAATGTGTGTAAAAATGTACGTAGGCTTGAAAGAGAGAGAAAAAGGAATATATACAGTTATATAAAGAAATAGTTTTTAAAAATAAAGTCTTTAAAGAGACAGTAAAGGTAGTATAAAAAATAAGCCATGTAAAGATGAGTATTACACAGAGAATCTGGATTGTGTTGTCTTTGGGATTTTTAACTGCAGAAAAACATTTGATTGTAAAAGCTGTTGAGTTATGCCAATATATATATTTTAAAGATATCTTGACTTCAAAATTTAGAAGTAAGAATATGTTACTTTGGAAAAGAGTTTCTGCTTTTGTTCCCACAGAAAGCCAAAGGCTATGGAATTGTTCCAGATTAAGATACATCAGGTTTGACCAGCCAAGACCCCCTGAAAGTTCTCTGATGACACCATGGCCCAGATGATCCAACATCCAGAATGGTTTCAAGGCAACTGGCTCAGATGATACAGCCTCACGGACTACTCCATGATCCTAAAATTTTCTTTGTGTCCCCATAAGATACAGCGCCCCCCTCCAGCAGGAAGTAGTAAGAGAAGCTACGCCCGAATTCCCAAATTATATGTAATTTTACTTTGTTAAGGTTAAAACCTTCCTTTTTGAAAAAAAAAAAAAAAGGGGGAAGTGCTGTGGGATGTATGGCAAATGTGTTGCTAATTAATCAATAAAACACTGATTGGCCGTTGGCTAGGCAGGAAGTATAGGCGGGGCAAGGAGGAGAATAAAGCTGGGAAGTGGAAGGCTGAGTCAGAGAGACACTGCCAGCCGCCATGATGAGAAACAGCTTGTGAAGATGCCGGTAAGCCACGAGCCATGTGGCAAGGTATAGATTAAAGGAAATGGATTAATTTAAGCTATAAGAACAGTTAGCAAGAAGCCTGCCACGGCCATACAGTTTGAAAGCAACATAAGTCTCTGTGTTTACTTGGTAGGGTCTGAGAGGCTGTGGGACTGGCAGGTGAAAGAAATATATCCTGACTGTGGGCCAGGCAGGAAAACTCTAGCTACAGTCTAGTCCTTTCCTGGGGGTAGTTATTTCATGAGGAGCCCATTTCTATTCAGTGGGATGTTTGGTAGGACCTTCTACACATCAGTGGAGTTCCTTGCTTTGCTAGAGAACTCTGGCCACCCTGGCTCCCCCCAATACTTTCATGTGCCCCCGGAACACTGCTTTGGGTTCCTCTCTCTGCACTGTGGGCCCGGATATAGAAGACTCTCCATGTACACTTAGCAGTGCTCACACCCAGGTAGAGTTGGAAGTGTTGGCAGAGGCCTGGAGGCTGGGTGGGACATGTTAGATCTCAAGAAGTAGGACACTGAATGAGGGAAGGTGTTACCAGGTGAAGTACCGTTGACTAGGGGACACTGGATTGTGTGTATAAACCATAGGAAGAGGAGAGCACAGAGGCTCTGGATTAAGGAAGCGACATCCCAGTTTATGAAACAGAGTTCTGGCTGCAGAGGCAGACAGAAAGGCCTTTAGTCAGCTTTAGACACTGTGAACTGTGGGCCTTCCTTTCGCCGTCCTTTCCCTGTAGGAAACAGGGTGTGACTGTTAGAGACCATTAAATATCTCCTTACTGTTGCCTAGGAGGGAGATGAGCGTTCATGGCCTAAAGGGCTTGATGTTCTCAGGATTACATTTCTTTTAAGAACTCCAGAAGCCGTGGAAATGGGTCAGGCTGCAATATTCCACAAGCTTGGCCTGTGTAGCTCACTAGCCTGTACCTTTTCCTTTCACTTCTCCAGAGAAACGCACTTTTGTGAAAGAATATTATCATTCTCATTTCATTCATATCATTCATTCATTTCACATAGTAGAATGTGGGTCAAGGGGTAGCCACAGCAGGAGGAGGAGAAACGCTACCCTGTTGGGTAGTAGCTCTCAACTTCCCTAATGCTGTGACCTTTTAATATAGTTCCTCATATTATGGTGACCCTCAACCATAAGATTGTTTCATTGCTCCTTCATAACTGTAATTTTGCTACTGTTATGAATTTTAATGTAAACATCTGCTCTGCTGGGGTTGCGACCCACAGGTTGAGAATCAGTGTTGCTTGGTGAGCTTGGTTTGTGGTAGACACATATGTGGGGTGTAGGAGGTGCTAGCAGGTGTGGATGGAAGGAAAGAGGTGACAGGCAGTGTGGATGGGATGTAGGAGATGAGGCAGTTGGCTATGACACAGAGGCCTGGCAAGAAGTCACAAATGGAAGGTTGGCAACAAGTAGGGCCCTAGAGGGTGATCCAAGAGCACTGCAGATCCAGACAGGCAGTCAGCAGCCTGCATCAAGGCTTGCTGACAACACAGAATAAATAGAGATTAATCACTCCCTAGGGCACCATATTATCCCTCCCAGGTACCCTGCCCATCATCGGCTCCTTGGACCCAGAGTTTTGGATCAGAGGCTCATTGGCAGTTGGTGGGGTCTAAATTATTCATGAGTTCTGTGACTTAACAGCTTGCTGAAGCCACACTTCCATTCTGTACACTTTTTATAGGAGTGCTGTTTGCGTTTGACAGGAGGGACTCTCCCGCATGAAGGCAACAACTTGGACTGGTGAAGGGACTTAGAGGGAGGACATGGGAATTCTCCTGTTTGCATTATGAGTCTTAAGACATTCTGTTCAGAGATAAATGATGAGGCAGGGGTGGATATATAAGCACAGTGCTTTTTTTTTTTTTTTTTTTTTTTTGAGCAAGCATGTGCTTCTCGGATTTGATGACTTTGGGGCCATGTCAGCATTTCCATGTTGTCTAGTAACCACTCGTTTCTTACTCTGTCTCCCCCACCATGAACTCTGTGGACAGGAGTTGACTCTTATTCATCCCCAGCTCCCAGCAGTGATGAAAGATAGATAAAGGTTCATCTTTTCCTTACCCAGCATGCTCTATTCTGGAAGTCTTTATAATTAGAAATTCTCTCGCAGCAAACATCATCTCTTTCTTTTCCAGTGTAAATAAGAAGTAACTCAGAACAGCACTAACAGGCATTTAGTAACGGGTGATGATGGTAATGATGACATCTAGTTGCCATGGCAACACACACTTATTCTCACAGTGGTTCTTGGGCTATGTGAAATATGGAAAGGAATATACACTTCTCCCCACACTGTGAGAGGAAAAAAACGTATCTCTGGTCACCTAACATTGTTCTCTAATCATGTTTATTCTAAGTAGTTGAGTCCATTTTCCTGATGCTGTGACTTATAATGACGTCAGCTTTAGGGATGGTCTGGTTAGGAACAGTGTCAGAGAGCAAGGGGAGCAGGGAGTGAGGGAGGTGGCTTGTTAAGAAATATGGATGGCAACCCATTTTTAGCACAATTTCCTTTTCGTCCCTTCATGCTCCCATTCTGATCTTTATCAACCCAATTAAATCCTCCTTAGACCTAGATATTACCTCACAATCTAGACAGACGATCCTGGAAACGGTTCATGGGGCTAGAGAGAGGGCTCAGCAGGTAAGAGTGTCGGCTGCTCTTCAACAGGGTCCCCAGTGCCTGTGATTCCACCCTCTTCTGGCCACCGTGGACACCCCCACATGTGGCATACACTCACACAGACACATGCATATACATAAATAAGTATAAATAAATAAATATCTTTTAAAGATGAGAGAATGTTGTGCGGGAATCAATTTTAAAAAGAAAATGTGTGGGAATCGGTGCTATTTCTAGATGGTGGCCGTCTAGGCTGCATACTCAGCTGGGTTGTACCACTTTTCCTGGTTGCTAAGCACTGAAATACTAGTGGCTTGTCACTGTTATGGCATCCACCAGAGAAGACCACCTGGACACAGGTTCAAGCCAATAAAAAGTCTTTAGTAGCTGGCTGGTGAGTACACTGGGTGTTTGGGACCGAATGCAGCTCCAAGCCTTTGTGAGCTTTTGGGCACCACATCATGGGGTGCCACACCTCAGTTAGCAGGAACAGTTAGCCAGAAGTACAACTGCAGTAGCCAAAAAGATTAGTACATTCCGAGACTGTCCCGGAATCACCGACTTTGATGGATTAGGTCTTTGTTTCCATTTTGGCAGGTGCTGCTGTCTACATGCTGGGTTCCGAGGCCTGAATGGTACTTCCACCAAGGAGTCGGCTGTGCCAAGGTCTGAGGGCCCATTACATCAGTCTCATCCTGTCCCTCAGCCAGCCAGCGTTGGTCTTCGGTGACAATCATGGTTAACCACTGTGCTGGCAGTTTTATGCCAACTTGACACAAGCTGGAGTTGTCTGGGAAGAGGGACTATCAGTTTGAGCAAATGCCTCTGTAAGTTTGTCTGTAGGCCAGCCTGTAGTCATTTTCTTAATTAGTGATTAATAGAGGAGGGCCCCGGCCACTGTGGGTGGTCCTATTCCTGGGCAGGTGGTCCTGGATGGTATAAGAAAGCAGCTGAGCAGGCCAGGGGGGAGAAGTCCATGACCTCTGCTTTAGTTCCTGCCTGAGAGTGCGAAGTACTCTGTGTGTGTGTACCTGTGTGTGCTCATGCACGTGTGTGTCTGTCTCTCTGTGTGTCTCTCTGTGTGTGTCCATCTCTCTCTCTGTGCATATGTGTGTGTCTCTGTGTGTGCATGTCTGTGTGTACCTGCAGGGGCTCATGAATGTGTGTGTCTCTCTCTATGTGTCCATCTGTGTGTGTGTATATGTGTGTGTCTGTGTGTGTGCATGTCTGTGTGTACCTGCATATGCTCATGCATGTGTGTGTGTCAGTCTGTCTGTGTGTGTATGTGTGTGTGTGTGTGTGTGCATGTCTGTGTGCACCTGCATGTGCTCATGCATGTGTGTGTGTCAGTCTCTGTCTCTGTGTGTGTGTATGTGGGTGTGGGTGTGCATGTCTGTGTGCACCTGTGTGTGCTCATGCACATGTGAGTGTGTGCATGTCTGTGTGCACCTGCACATGCTCATGCATGTGTGTGTTCATCTGTGTGTGTGTGTGTGTGTGTGTGTGTGTGTGTGTGCTGCCCTCATACAAGGAGGCAATGAGGAAAGGAAGTGCTGCCTGCCTGCCTTCCCCTCTTGCTGGTGAGTGCATCTACCCTGTTACTGCCGCCGCCGCCATCCTCAGTTCCTTTAGCCTTCTAATGGGGACTGACGATTCTTCAGGGATCATCTTGGTCCTCAGGACCAGCCTGGGACTGATAAAGCATCCAGCCTGTGGACTGAGCAACTACTGAGTTCTCAGCCTCCCAGGATACAGACAGCCAATATTAGATGGACTACCCAGCCCCTTCCAGAAATAGGCCACTCTAACAAATCCTCTAATAAAATATATTTATTCTGCTGGGCATAGGGGCACATGCCTTTAATCCCAGCACTCGGGAGGCAGAGGCAGGCAGAGCTCTGTGAGTGTGAGGCCAGCCTGGTCTACAGAGTGAGTTCAGGACAGCCAACGCTACACAGAGAAACCCTGTCTCAAAAAGCCAAAACCAACCAACCAACCAACCAACCAACCAACCAACCAACCAACCAAAAAACAAAAACAAAACTCTTTAAACTATATTTGTTCTACCAGTTCCATTTTTCTAGAGAATTCTAATACAGCATCTTCCTAGATACAGTCTAGAATCATTCAAATAAAAATATAAACATATTTTCCCCCATCTAGACATGACAAAAAATGCTGTGTACCTTGTAAAAGATCATTTTATACTGGTCCATCAACATCTGCCTTGTTCTATAGCTAGAGAATATTCCATTACAGGGATGAACTGTGTATCCGTCAGGTTTTCTGGGTAACAACCAATCACTGACCAACAGCACCATACAAAAATGAGCCTTTGCTCCCCCTGTACATGTGTGGTGAACTGAAGTGGCTGGGAGTTGGGTCATAGATCTGTAAGTGAGCTGACACAGGTTTGTCCTTCGGGCAGGGGACATTAGACTCTGTTGTTTTTATGGGGATGCTGACACACACGTGAACACACTGTCTCTGCTCACATCACACCTACAAACATCTTACTGGCCATCACATGACAACTTACCTGGATAGAGCCATAGTCAAGAAGGAAAGATATTTTTCTTACCCATCCTGATGCCACAAGAGGCTCATAGATGTGTAATATTGCTTCAGGTAGCGGATGCCAGCACAATTCTGTCTACCACAAGATCGATTTTTGTTTCACCAGCTGTTTATGGATGGACACGAAATTTGTTTTCCACTGTTTGCATAGTTATATGAGTTAAGTTAATCCTAACTCTGAACTCTCATTCCACCGAGATACTGACAATTCACTCCATCACTATTAGAACATGCGTTTGCCTCTGTGTGGTGTGCTGATGCTAGGATCACATGCAGGTTAAATGCCCAAGAAGCCCTTTGACTCTGTTACTGGTCTCTACCAGCAGCCATGGAGGCAGGGTCCAAGGCACATGCTCTTTTGAGGATCCATGCTGCTATGATTTCCGTGTCATAGGACCTGGGCTTCAAGTTCAATCTACAATAACAGGAATTCTTTCCATAGGTACAGTGATGTCACTTGGATGTGTGCTAACAAAAGTAGAATATTATTTGTTTATTTTAAAGATGTGTCTTATTATTTTAAATTACATGTCTGTGTGTGGGTAGGTGCACATGAATACCACTGTCTGTGAGGCCAGAGATGTTAGATTACCCCTGGAGCTGGAATTATGGGTGCTTGAGAACTGCCCAACGTGAAAGGTGAGAACTGAACTCAGGTCCTCTGCAATGGCACTGTGCTTTCCTAACTGCTGAGCCATCTCTCCAGTCTCAATAGCAGAGTATTAAAAACAATTTATTACAGTTTTAGTTGTATTTTTATGTGTATGTACGTGCTCGTATGCCATGGCATGACCATGGAGGTCAGAGGACTTGTGGGAGTCCTCTGGAGGAGCCATCAGGGATCTTAACCCCCACGCCCCACGCCGTCTCTTTGGCCCCTGAGCTCTGGTCCTTTTTGCTTTCTATGTGAGCACTCTGACTGAGGAGCCATTTCCCCAGGCTCTGTCTGCATCTTCAGCTCATGTTTCCTTCAGCTCTCTGAACTCTGCTGTTTGCCTGGAGTGCCTGACTCTTCCTTTCTCCAACGAGTCTGGGTTTCAAATATTCTTGCAGACATCACCTTCCCTGGAAAATCACTTGGCTCTCAATCGCTTCTGGTTTGAATACTGATCCGAGAGTCCAGGCAACCTTGGATTCCTTTTACCACAGAACTTTGGACACCATGCTGTAAACTGAATCCCCAGAAGAGACAGAGAAATTGTGGAAGGTGGGAATGGTTTCTTTTATCCCCAAATCTTCAGCCCTGGAATAGCTTAACTAATTGAGCAGGCTCTCAACTAATACTGCCTCTCTGCAAATGTGTGAAGTATCCCAGGGATGCTGGAGACTCACGGTCAAGTTCTACCTTTTCTGGAGTTATTTTTGATGTATTAGAGAAATGTGATATTAGGACTTAGATCCAAGGAAGAGTCAGAACATGTAGCTTTGCAAACAGGTCCAAATCTAAGAGGAGGCATCTGCCTCAGGTCTTGGCAGATCTCCTTGCCTCTCTAATCTGTTCTTCTATCCAGCAGATGTCTGCAAACTGCAACCTCAAGATAATTAATAATGCAACGAGTAGGGAAGGGAATAGTTTTGTATTTTGGACCCAAATTTTTCCATCCTCGTGTGTGACATTCAATTTGTTTCCTTCTATTGAGGTGTATGCCTAAGTAGGTTTAATTGGGCATAACTGTTAAAAGGTAGAATAGTTATTGGTTATAGATGAAATGGCTGGTGGGATACTACCAGAAATTAGCAGGGGAGGGACAAGGAGTCAGAGCAAGTAATAGGGCATTTAGAAGAAGGAAGTAATTGGTTTAGAGAAGTATGGGAATGAGAAGAAAGCATCCCAAAGTGTTGAAGTTTCTCTTGATTACACGTTTACATTTATTTGTTGACTGGTTGTTGGTGCTTAGGATCAAGCTCAGGGCCTTGCATAAACTAGGGAAGATCTTGACTACTGAGCTACGTGGCCAGCTCTTGATTTCTTGACACAAGGTCTCATGATGTAGCCCAGGCTGACCTTGAACCTGTGATCACCATATCTTTGTCTCCACTGGGACAGAAGGTATGAACCATTATAGCTGATCTTAGTATTTTTATTGATTTGGGCAATGGTTCTGAATATCTAACCATGACTCTTAGGAGGTCCTTGGGACTAATCCAAATTAAAACCTGTATATTCTCAAACAGTAGAAAGTGAAAATATAATTAAGTGTATGATGATTTCTATAATTAAGACTGGCCGAGCCAAGAGAGGTGACACACACCTGTAATCCCAGTTCCTGGGAAATGGAGGGAGGAAGATTAGTGCTAAAGGTCATCTTTATCTCTGTAGTGATTTTGAGGCCAGCCTGGGCTACATGAGATACTACCTTACCCCTCTCACCCCAAATAAAGATTGGGAATAGATCTTGAATAGTGCTGACGCTGGACAGGACACTCTAATTTTGTATTTCTGTAATACATTCCAAGTCACAGAGAATTTTAAACTGATTATATCATCCATAACGCTATAGGGCGAAGTAGAAAAGTACTCCTGTTTTTCAGAGGCAAAAGCGGGACTTGGGCCATGACTTGTGTATGCTCCAGTGAGTTAAACTAAACTGGGTCAATTAGACGAGCTGGTACATGGCCTTTGTACAATACTTTCTTTTCTGTTCTACAAAGAAAGAAAACGTATCCAGGGCAAAGAATAGAGAAAGAAGACATATTAGTTATTTTGGAGAAATGCCCGACATAACAGCTTATGGGAGGACACACTTATCCTGGTCCATGTTTTCAGGTCTCAGCACATCATGTCAGGAAGTGATGTTCATGGCGGCAGGAGCCTGTGGCACGGACTCACCATCACATCACGGTGGATGGGGAAGCAGAGCTCCAGCCCCTAATCACTCACTTCTGCTCGACAGTTTCCAAAGCCTCCGAAAATTGTGCTACCCTCTGGAAACTGAGTGTGTCCAGTGGTTCTCAACCTGTGAGTCGCGACCCCTTTGGGGGCTAAACGACCCTTTCACAGGGTTCACCCACGACCATCAGAAAACACAGCTATTTACATTATAATTCATAACAGTAGCAAAATTACAGTTATGAAGTAGCAAAGAAAATAGTTTATGGAAGGCTGGGTTGAGGTCACCACAACATGAGGAGCTGTAGTAAAGGGTCGCAGCATTAGTAGGGTTGAGAACCACTGGTTTAAAACACAATCATTGCTGAAGACATCACAAACTTTGGTTGCAGGGCACGGAAGAATCTAGCTGTAACTGAGCCGTAAGTCCCTCCTGCTGCGTAGCTTTCGCAGTGCTGGAAGATCCAGGCTACTGGGGAAGGATCACCAGTCTTCTTCAGTTACCGACCCCACATGCCACACTATCTACCTGCCAGGTAAGATGCCCACTGCTTCAATAGTAGCACAGCTATGATGAGGGTAGCCAGCCACTTCCTGATTGGCTTTGAGACCTGCTTCAGAGGAGGGAATTCACATCTGGTCCTGCAAAGCCGATCAAAAGCCCACATCTGGGGAGGTCATAGGCCCTAGAAGGGAAGCGACTGCTATTATTGTTATGCTAAATGAACATGATGCGTTTATCTAATTGGCTTCTAAATGTTCGTGTTTATACCTATATATTACTGCTGCTGTGGTCAGACAAGCATCATATTTGTAGTGGGCAACAGTTATTTTAGAAAGTAACTGGTCTAAGTGCTGAGAGTAAGTGACTGTTGAATGGTCACCCCTAAATGGGACATCTCCGCCAAAGTGGAAGGAGCTCTGTAGAAAGGGGTGGGAGGATTTTAAGATCTGGAGGAAGAGGTAGAGTGTGTGGAACGCCATCTGGGAAGGATGTAGACAATGCATTCTCTCATCAGCTATGATTACCTGTGCAAGACTGAGCCTATCAACAGTCCATCATGGATGGGGGAGGGGCTCCTAAGTCCCTGCCCCTCTCTGGGCTCTCTGAGGAGCTGTATACTTTTAATGATTGCTGAGAGAGAGAGAGAGAGAGAGAGAGAGAGAGAGAGAGAGAGAGAGAGAGAGAGAGAGAGAGAGAGGGAGGGAGAGAGAGAGAGTTCCTTTAGTGATATAGCCTCTATTAAGTTGCCCGTGTTCCTGTAAGTAACCCTAATTAACTCAGGTCACATGGATATACAAGGAAGACGTGAAAACTGAAGGGAGACTATTGGGAGAAGGAAAGAGATCAGAGTGAGTGGGGAGAGGGTGCCAAAGAAGGTGATGGGAGATGAGCATGATCAGAGTACACTGTATACATGCATGAAAATGTCAAAATGAAATCCACTATTATATAATTAATACATGCTAATAAAAAACTTAAAAACTCAGAACAAAAGTATCCCATGAGTCTTTTAGATTCAAATGATGACAGATGAGATACCAGACCTTAAGCATACATTCACTAGGAGCAAAGAGAAGGAAGACCAGGGCTGGGAGCTAGACGCTGTCTGACAGCAGCGTTTGAAATGCACGGATTCTAGAGGTGGGGCTTGGATATGGAATGGAATAGTGTTTGTTAGGGTCAAACAATTGTGTCTTAACACTGAACAAAGCCTCCCGATGCACTAAGGAGTGATTTGGATGGGGCTGGAGAGATAGCTCAATAGTTAAGAGCACTGACTGCTTTTGCAGAGGACCTGGGTTCAGTTTTCAGCACCAGTGTGGTAGCTCACATCTGTCTGTAACTTCAGTTCTTGGGAATCTGGTGCCCTCTTCTGGCCACTATAGGTCCACATGTGATGCCCGTATGTACATGATAGGTAAGACACGTACACATAAAGAATAAATCTTAAAAAAAAAAGAATAAATCTTTTAAAAAAGTGTCTTGATTTTTATTCAGAGCAGAATACAAATTATGTTGGAGGAAGGTTTTGAGGGATGGACACGGGTCACTTCAAGGTTTAGATGAGAGAATGAACCAGAAAAAGGAACAGAACACACATTTAATAAAAACATTTAATGTCATCCTTGATTAATTAGAGTGTATCTTCTACACAGTAGCATAGAAGAAACATTCACATTTGTTGTAGGGAAAATCTTTCTCTATCTGATTGTAGTAATGTAAACACATATTTCACAGTGTGATTACATCATTGATAGTGTGTGTGTGTGTCTGTGTGTGTGTGTATACAGATAGTACAGTGCTTATGTGCCGCACAGAGAGCAACTTGTGGGATTGGTTCTATTCTTCCACTCTGTGGACCCTGGGGATAGAACACTGATCTTCAGGCTTGGCAGCAGACATCTGAGCCATCTTGCCAGCCCTAACCTAATGTAGAGATTTAAAAACTACTCACCACTTCCTATTTAACCTCATCACTATACTGAGAACCATCAAGTCTAGAGAAAGGATATTCTGTGGAAATTCCATATAATTTTCTGGGTGTTATGGGTAGACTAGTTTATTAAGTATTCTGTCTATATCTACACTAGTTATTAGAAACTTTATATTAAATTTTCACAATTGACCCTGTTTTATTACAAGCAGTGTCATAAAGTTTAAAGTAACAAGTCCAAAGTCATATGGGCAAAACACAGTGGGAATTAAAATAGGGAATTAAATCTAGAGATGTTTGAATGCTAGGTCCATACACTTAAGTAGTATTTTAAAAAATGATTAAAATTTTTTTATTTGTGTGTGTGTGTGTGTGTGTGTGTGTGTGTGTGTGTGTGTGTGTGTGTGTGTGAAAATATGTGTACCATGTGCATGCAGGTGCCTGCAGAGGGTGGCTTGTCCTCTGGATCTGGAGTTAACAAGAAGTTGTGAGCCAACTGACGTAGATGCTGGGAACCAACCCAGATCCTCTGCAGGAGCAGTACACTCTTTTACTGCTGAGCTATCTCCCCAGCTCTCTAAGTAGTCTTAAAATGAGCAATGTACGGTGTTCCCTGGAAGTCTCTGGAATTTAAACCTGTGTTACCTGAATTTTAGATGTGAAGGATTTTAGGCTTGCAAATCAAGTTTGGGTGCATTCTCTCCATCTGTCACTAGGTGGAGTCAGCGCACTGATAAGCCACGAAGGTTTGGGGAGCGAACAGCATTTATTCTAGGAAGTCAGGGAGTCAGGAAGGCTGGTTTTGATTAAAGTGCTAAAAAGCTCACTCCCTCTGACAGCTGGCTTTATTTCTTTTCTGGATAATGTAGACGAGGAAGATGAGCGGTCTCTGGAGGTGTAGAGAATTGCTAGAGCCAAGAGCTATGTGGGGCAAATGCATGATCAACGAATTCTGTTCTTTCCCAGGATAGTTCTAATGATCCAGTGTGTGGCTGGGCTGTGGGCTGGGGAAGCAGAACACATCACCACCCTGCCCTGTGCGCTCTGCCTGCCTTCAGCACCTCAACCTTTCACATTACATAATGCTGAGCACACCTAGTGTTTCCGCTGGAAATAGCTAAAATGAAGACAGTGCTATTAGGGGAGCGTTCGTGTGCACAACACTTTACAGTTTGTAGAGCACTTCTGCTTGCACTTAGCTTTGAGGTAGTGGACCCTCTCACCAGGGACAGATCTTCTTGAATCAAAGAATGTAAGGATAAGCTATGATAAGGGTGGGATGGTTGGGCCACCCTTCCTCCATCTAGCCATCTTTACAGAAGTCAGGGCTCTCTAGAGAAATGAATCAGGCTCAGTCTCCCTCTTTCTCTCTCTCTCTCCTTCCCTCCCTCTCTCCATCTATGCTTTCTGTATCTATCATACCGCCCATCTGTCACCTGTGTCTATATAATTACATCTATTTCTCTATTATTGATCTCTCATTTGTCATATTTAGCTATTTCTACTATCTATCTATCTATCTATCTATCTATCTATCTATCTATCTATCTATCTATCACCTATCTATCCATCTATATATCTGTCTTCCCCTCCATTCTCATTTATTCCAGGATTATGGAAACTGGCAAGTCTAAGGCCCAGGCTGCCAGGGTGCACTCGATGCTGCTGCTTGAGTCTGAGGGCAGCCTGCTGGCAAAATGCCTCTTCTTTGAGGAATCTCACACTTTTTCTTAAGGCCTTCAGCTAATTAGATGAGGCTACCCACCTTACAGAGGGCAATGTCCTCCACTGCAAGTCTATTGATTTAAGTGCTAATCTTATTTTAAAACATCTTCACAGACACAGGCAGACGTGCTTGACAAAATGCCTGAGTATTGTGGCCTAGCTAAATTGACACATAAAACTGACGCTCACAGATATGCAGCAAATTCTCTGCCAGGCTTTGAGAGAAATGCTTCTTTTGCTGTCTCTGCCAGGGCATGGAGCTGTTCACCTCAGCCTCTACTTACTCTCTCTTCTGTCCTGATATTGATGAGTGGACAATGATCATTCACATAATTAAAATGGCCTAACACAGGTATTAAAAAAGATTTATTCTAGCCAGGTGGTGGTGGCGGCAGCAGCGGCGGCAGCAGCAGCAGCAGCGGTGGCACACGCCTTTAATCCCAGCACTCGAGAGGCAGAGCCAGGCAGATCTCTGTGAGTTTGAGGCCAGCCTGGTCTACACAGTGATACAATTTATTCATTTTTATTTTATGAGTACTTGCCTGCCTGTGTATATTTGTACCACATGTGTGTAGTTGCCTGTGGAGGCCAGAAGAGGACATCCCATTCTCTGGAACTGGAATTAACAGATGGTTGTAGGCTGCCATGTGGATGCTGGGAACTGAACCCAGGGCCTCTGCAAAAGCAGCAAGTGTTCCTAAACTGCCAAGCCATCTCTCCAGTCCCTACACAAGCCTTTTTATTTCATTTTGCTCTTTTGAAATAGTCCCAGATGCCCTCAAAGTTATGATCTTCCTTTAATAATTCCTGAGTGCTGAGGCTCTAGGTATTAAAAAACATATATCTATTCTTGTATTCCAATGCTCTTAGTCTCTATTATAATTAAAAGGCAGATTTGATATTTCTTTTCTGTAGAAAAACTTAGAAAAGCATGCATTGAATAAAGTACCTTTCACATAAGAGACATATCAAGCATTATTTTTAAAAGGGTCCCCAGAGATACTGTGTATGGATTTCTGCATTTTAACAACAGATGGAATCATAGAAGAATGAAATGACTTCAGGATCCCAGGGTTGTTTAATGAGAGCGCAGGGGCCGGAACTCAGTCTTGTTTGTTCTGTACTGCATCATGTGACACCGTATCAAAGTACAGGATGGGGCAGGGAATATGGCTACAGTGCTTGCCTCGAATGCACGAAGTCCTGTGTTTGAGCCCCCACGCCTCCAAAATCGGGTGTGGTTGTGTACGCCTGTAATATGGGTACTCAAGAGGTGGAGGCAGGAGGATCAGAAGTTCAAAGTTATCCTTGGTTACATAGTAAGTTGGAGGCCACCCTGTGTTACATGAGACCAAAACAGAAAAAAAGGTACAGCGATGGTCACATGGACTACACATTTCCAGTCAGTTGTGCTGTCTGTCCATCAGGTGTCTAAATAGCTCCAGCGAAAATGTGAATGTCCAGTGAAGCAATGGTTAAGACCTGAGGAAAACATAAGAACACAGACGTCCAGGCCTTTTTTGGTGAAGCAGAGAGGAAACATCTCTGCTCCATCATGTAGCAAGACCTGAGAGGAAAGTAATCAAGACTTAGGCTCCCTTGAGCCCAGGGCTTAGTCATGTTTCTGCGCTTTCTGAGGAGACTCTATCAGGTTCTACAGAGTGGATTTGTGCTCTCTGCAAATTGAGATTTCTGAGGCATACATCACTGCGAAGTTACACACACACACAAGCTGGGTGTGACGATGCGTGCCTATAATCCTAGTGCTTGGGAGGTGGGGGTTGGAGGGCTGTGAGTTCAAGGCCAGCCTCCACAGTGCGCGCGCTGTGCACACACACACACACACACACACACACACACACACACACACACACACACAGCAGTTTTCTTCAATGAATTCTAACAAATACATCTCCATGAAGGGTTCTATTTGAAGGTAAGGGGAGACTGATCTTTTGACTCAGTCATGGATCCCTGGTGCTTCTGAATACTGGCCACAAATCCCATGTAGCCTATTGTTTGGGCTGGAGGAAGTGCTAAGTATGACCTTGGAACTAATATTTGGGCTCTTGGAGAATCACTCTAATACCCTAAAATTTAATATCAAGGGAACTTATTCAAAACATGCTCTAAATGAGAAACTGGAAGGAAGCTGAGAGGAAAGGGGCCTTCTTACCAGAGTTGGCACAATGAAGAAAGAGTGGCTTCATACAACCTTGGGCTGGATGGGAAACAAAGGGATCTGGGGCTAACATAGGGTGAGGGTGTGGGTGGAGCTGCGGCACAGCAGCCATGGCACTGACATCCATGGGACCAGTGAGGACAGTAGCAACTGGAGACTGGAAAACTCTTCCGGAGCTCCTGGGATGGGCTTCCTTATCCAATAAGAAACCCTGTTCTTCATACATTCTTCGAGCATCCTACCTGATATGGCTGCAATGGAGAGTAAGCACCTGCAGCCCACTTGAGTAGACCTATCATGAATCACAGCTTCTTCGCCTTCTTTTGGTGAGAAACACGAGTTTGTTATTGCAGAATTTCTTCCTGCCATGCATCGTTCAGTGGATATTGTCCAACATGATCTTAGGTTCATATGAGAGTGCAGCATTACTCAATTTTTAAGCAACCCGAGAATGAATCATTTACATCTTCTTCAGAAAAATTATGATAGACCTGGGTATGAGTGATGACAACCAAGAGAACAAATCTCATAGCATTTTGTTGTCATCTTTATCACCCAACACTAACAACATATTCTGTACCCTACAATAATCCGAAGAGATCTGATGCAGTTCCGCCATCACAGAGGGCCACACAAAGAGACTGTGGTGTGTAGTGGGTAGGAGCACAGCACTGAGGCTGGGGAGATGTCTCTGTAGGTCAAGCGCTTGCTGTGCAGGAATAAAGACCTGAATTTGGACCCCCATAAATCACATCAATCCAGGTACAGTAGTGCATCTGTACTCCAGTGTTCCTCCAGTGAGATGAGAGATGGAGACGGGGGAATTCCTGGAAGCTCACCAGTCTTGTGCACACCGGCAAACAACAAAGAGACCCTGCCTCAAGCAAGGTGGGGGAATGCTTGAGGTTTTTCTTTGACCTCCGTACTTGCCCTGTGACACGCTTGTGCCCATACTCACATATATGAACATAACCACATGTACACATGCAAAACACACACACACACACACACACACACACACACACACACACACACACATCCAGTGGTGGTTTGAAAGACAATGGCCCCCAAGGGGAGTGGTACTATTCAGAAGTGTGGCCTTGTTGGAGGAAGTGTGTTACTGTGGGGGAGGGCTTTGAGGTCTCCTATGCTCAAGCTACACCCAGTGACACAGTCCGCTTTCTGTTGCCTTTGGATCAAGATGTAGCTCCTTCTCCACTCTCAGCTCCTTCTCCATCACCCTGTCTGCCTGCATGCTGCCTTGTTCTTCCATGGTGATAATGGACCAAACCTCTGAAACTGTAAGCCAGCCAATTAAATGTTTTCCTTTATTAGAGTTGCGTGTTCATGGCGTCTCGTCATGGCAATAGAAACCCCACCTAACCAAAACACGTCCAAACAAATTAAAAAAAGCAAACAACATGGCATTGAAACGAGACAGACTAGCTTTGTCAGATGCAGTCACTGGCAGTGTGACCTTGGAAAAGTTCCTCAATGTTTTAAAACTGGACCCAGATTCTCATCTTGAAGATGTAAAAATACTGACGGGGGAGCGGTGCTATTGTGAAGTCAAAAGAAACTCTCCAGAAGTCGTTAGGAAAAGTTCTTGTAAGACCTCCTTCCACAGCCATTGGGGAACAGGTTCCTTTTTTCTATGTTTGCAGCTATTTGTGATACTATCATTTATATCTGCTGCACATAAAATTAAGCTGCAGGTATTAGCACCAGTCTGTCTGAATGGACCATTGCTTAGCTGACAATAACAAGTTTCTTACTAAGAAAGAAATTGGAGAATGGGTATGGGAGAATCCTGGCACACATTTCTTCTAATGTTCGACTTGTTTATTAAACCAACTGAACTCACTACCATGTAGATATGAGAGATTTATTTGGTCACTAACACCCGCCAGCTTGTCTATGTGGAGCCATTGCCTCTAAGAACTGCTTCCCCTAACTGCTTGCTCCATTGTTCTCATTCCTCATACTCTGCTCTATTCAGAATAACCTCCTTCCAATTTTAAAAGCTGTATCTTAGCTTATTCCTGCTTCTATGACAAACTATCCCAGCCTGGGTAATCTATAAAGAGCAGGAATTTACTCTCACTGTGGTGGAGTCCAGGATGAAGGTGCCAGCAGATTTGCTATCTGGAACGATTCGCCCAGCTTCCACGATGGGTCTTGTGGTGTCTTCTGGAGATACTGGAAGCTGTGTCTTCACACAGTGGAGGAGACTGAAGATTTGAGCTCACTCTTTCAATCCCTTTAGTAAATATGAACGATAGCATCTTCTAATACTGTCACCTTGGCTATGAAGTGCCAGCATGTACGTTCTGGAGGGACACAAGGGTTCAAACACTAGACACATCAATTCAAAGGTCCAACCTCCCTGCATGTTTCATTTTAGGCTGGTGGTTCCATGGGTCCAGAAGGAAAGGACAACTGGTACCTCCCCTCTCTCCCCTCTTCTTCTGCATGTCTCCTGGAGACTGAGTCAGACACAGAGCTGTGGGAACCATGGTGGCACGTTTCCTTTCTTCTGGTCATCCTCACCACTTTAACTAGTCACAGTGGCTGACGGGTCCAGTTTCTCCATGACCTCACTGACACTTATGGCTTCTTAGTTCTGGTTGTTGCTGGTGCTTTGTTTTAGAGACAGTGTTTCAGGTAACCTAGACTGGCTTGGAACTGACTTTGGAGCCTGGGATGACCTTGAATTTCCTAATCCCACTGCCTCTGTCTTTCGAGTGCAGGGATTAGTGGTGTGTGCCTTCACACCTCCTTTTGTGTAGTGTGGGAAGATCAAACAGATTCTTTGTTTGTTTGTTTGCTTGTTTGTTTGTTTTGCATGCCAGGCAAGCGTGGCACTAACCTCCTGCATCCCCAGTCCACTTCCCAGGTACTTTTGATCACAGCAGGTGTGACATTGTGTGACATATCTCATGACATTTTTGATTTGCATTTCTCTGATGACTAATGGTGTTGAGCACCTTTTCCTAGGCTGATTGGCCATTGGGTCTGTTCTTTGGAGAAATGTCTCCTGAAGTTCTTTACTCAAATTTCAATTAGTGTCCTATCTCTGCCACTTCTTTTTTTTTCTTCAGTCGTCACTGACAGAAGAGGGAACAGGGCTTCTCTTGCTGCAGCTGCACCATTCAGGAATCACTCCTTGTTCCTCCGGCCTTTTTCTTATGGTTGCTTGTTGGTGAATGAGTGCAAGCCTTCTTACTCCTGGAGGTGGGAAGTGGTGATTCAAGGTTCAGAGCAAGAAATGAAGAAACAGGCATTAAGCTGGGTGTGGTAGCTCATGCGTAGAAGAATCCTGCTCATTTGAAGATAGCCTGGGCTATGAAGACACTCTCTTAAAAGAAAAAGAAAAACAAAAAACAAAACCACAATGAACAAATAAGCAGACAAAATAGTTCCTGGTACTCTCCCTGGAGGCTATGTATGTGTCTGTGTGTGCTTTTGAGACAGGCTCCCACTGTGTGGTTCAAGCTAGCCTGGAATATACAGTTCTCTTACACTGGACTCCAGTGACAGGATTACAGGTGTGTGCCAGAATATCCTACTCAGAAAACAATCAATCTGATCAAATTCATGCCTATTTCACTTACGCAAACAATAGTTCACCCCGTGAACAGAAAAGGATTTTACAGTGCACTAGTTGAGCTCCATTCTTTTCTAGATAAGGCCTCTCAGGGTCTGCAAGGTCAAGTAACTTCGGCCATTGACAGTCTAGCTTAAAATGATGTTTTCAAGTTCCTGAGTTAGAGGCAGGCACGACTGTACACCTGTAATGCCGGCAATTGAGAGGCGAAGGTAGGAGGAAGGATGAATGGGAAGCAGGCCTGGGCTGTGCAAGACCCTGCATCAGAAAACCGAGAATAAAGAAATGGAAACAAAAATAAAATCCCTTCAGTGTGTGCCAGTGTGGCTGCCGCACAAGCACACCCTTGTTTCTCTGTAACCCTCAAGACGCACTCTGTAGAGATAAGACCTGTTTTTTTCTCCTTGTCTTCACGATAGTGGCAAGTTCAAGGTGAAAATAGTTTGTCATCAAGTTTAGTATATGAATGGTCATCTAGGCTTTGGGGGAGGGGCAGGCACTTATGCTGAATAGATATAGATAAGCTCATCATTTGCTCTGTGCTTTGCCCAGGGGAGTATTGGTTTTGCAACATTCTGGCACC
Source organism: Peromyscus eremicus (assembly GCF_949786415.1). NCBI lineage: Eukaryota > Metazoa > Chordata > Mammalia > Rodentia > Cricetidae > Peromyscus > Peromyscus eremicus. The sequence continues at coordinate 144,305,834 of NC_081418.1, read as the reverse complement.
AACCAGCTGATGTTACTGTTTCTATGGGACAGGGGCATGGCCAGGATCATTAGCAGACATGTGAGACAGCCCTCAGTACAGAATACTGTTCTCAGCTCTGTGCAGGTGACTTGGCTGCTGCGTTTGTCCCTGTGGCGGTTAATCCTGTCATCCTGACAGGGATCACAGAAGACAAGCCTCTAGGCTCATTTATGAAGGATTATCTCTATGTTGCTAACGGAGTGGAGAAGGCCCACCCTAAATGTGAGAGGTGCCTTTCCAGGGACTGAGGTCCTGGGGAACTTGCACACCAGCATCATTGCCCTCTGCTTCCTGGTTGTGGCTGCAGGGAGACCAGTTGCCACATCTTCCTTCTCTGTGCATTCTGCATCATGGTGGACGGTAGCTCTTCAAACTGTGAGCCCTTCCCCACCACGAGGAAGCATATACCCTTTCACTGTGAGCTAAAGTAATTCTTTAAGTTATTTTTGTCATCGATTTGTTCACAGCAAGGAGAAAAGTAACTATCAGTCACACTGCTCTCAGCAGCAGGATACAAAAGACAGATCATCAGTCAGAGAATCCAGAGCTGACTCCCAAGTCGGCTTGTCTTTCTGAAGCTTAGTTTTCTTACCTCTAAGATGGGAACAAACATAGCATTGAGCTATGGAGTTGTTGCGAGAGTCAAGACAGAAAATGCAATGCACGTCTTTTGTTAATGTGGAGAGCCTTACAAATGTTGGTGGCTGCTATTATCTATCTGGATAGCTAGGGGGTCACTCTGTGTGTTATAAATATATAAAAAAGTGTAAAAGCTTTACAGGAGCTTCAAGGGGCGCCTGGAGAGACACCGGTGTCCCGTTCTCCACCCCTCCTTCTTATCCTAACTCCTAACCGTTGTTAGTCAGGATTTAGCAGGCAGATGAAGATGAGTCTTTGAAAACATCCTCGACTTTGTAAATGCAGCCGAGGCTTTACAGTCTGTTCCCCCGTGGAGAGATGCAAGATTTGCTCATTTCACTGAGCGTTTGAAGGGTCAGTCTTGAGACTCTGAAAGGCTTTGCCACGCAAGCGCAGATCCCATCACGGTGCACTGGTTATTAAAACCCTCTCGCTCCCTGTGGCTCTCAGGATAAGCCCGAATGTCATACCTGAACATCTTTCTCTTCTTCAAGTGCACTATAAATATGCAAATTAATTTAGTAATCAAACCCTTATCATTGTTGTTCCCAGCTCTCCCCTCTGCATTTCCTGTCTGGCTGGCCTCTCATCCTGATTCCTTTCCCACACACCCACCTCTCACCTTGGTCATCACAGAACACCCTGCTCTCCCCTCCCACTTACCCTGTAAGACCCCAAACCACACCTCCATTAGACCCTTGATCTGTTCTTCCTCCCAGGGAGGATTAACCATTTTCTCTGCATATATCTCTGTGTGTGTGTGTCTCTGTCTCTCTTTTTCGAGAATATTCCCCATAGTTCTGCCTTTGTTCTGCTCCGTGTGAGACTTGGCCTTGCCCAGGACCTGTGTGTATTTTGGGGGCTGGGCAGAGCTTTTCTACCCACACCCCACTGTCTGGGGTCAGATTGCAGACAGTGGGTACTTAACCTGTATTGTCACATGAGTGTTTGTTGAAGGCCAGGGACAAGACACACCAAGGAGAGAGACGGGAACTTGCTTATCTTGCACTTTGAGGTACGTTTTCAATTTACCAACAATCTCCATAACCTGAAACCATGCTCGTTTTTGCTTTGGATCTTCTTTGCCCTCTCTCTGAGATTAATTAACTAATGAGTCATGAATTAGGCAATAAGGCGGTCTTTCTTTAAATTGTGCCCTCTCAAGGTGGGGTGCACACACTGAGTGGGGTCTTACGTCCTAATTAGCTGGAAAGCTGGCTTAGGGCTGTAGTTCAGTTTGTAAAGTGCTTGCTTGGCATGCGTGGGGTTCAACTTCCATCACTGTGTAAACCAGGCTTGTGCCTGCAATTCCATTCCAGCATTCTGGAGGTGGAGGCAGGAGGATTAGATGTTCCAGGTCATTCTCAGACACACAGCGAGTTTGAGGCCAGCCTGGGCTGCAGGAGAAGTTGTTTCAAATTAGAAAAAAGAAGCTGGGAATGTGGCTCACTGGTAGAGCAGTAAAAATAAGTAAGGAAGCAAGCACACAGGTATGTAAAGGCCCAGGAAGAGGATCAAGCTGTGTGGCAGCCGGTCTCTCAGGCTTGGGGCTTTGGGTTGTATAATGTCTCAGAGTTGGAGCAGACATTCTGGGGACCCTTCCCAGTTCTAACCAATTCTCTTCGCTGCAGTCTGTACCAGGAATGCTGAGGGAGGCAGCAGCCAGCGGAATCCATTTCAAACACTGGCAGGAGGCAGGCTGAAGGACCTTCAGGACAGGCCCCAGCACCACAGCTCCAGTGTCTCCTGCTACAGGAATGTCATGTTATTAAATTTAGCATAAAGTCCTCCTGACTCCAAGCACAGCTTCTTCAGTGACTCCCTCTCCTCCCAGGTCCCTGGCCCTGGGGCTGTCCCTCTGGCCTGGTCTCACAATCCCGCTATGGTTGAGTAAACTGCTCTACCTTACCGTGTACTCTGCCCATCCCCCCATGTCAGCCATTATGCCAATGGGATGAGAACGCCAAGACACGGCCTGAGGAATTGGAGCATGTGCTTTTGTGGGGACAGCAGGCACAGACGACAGAAACCAGACAGCTCCACAGGCTAGGGCGTACGGGCAGAGGGAGGACTTGGGGATGAGACACATTTCCGAACTCGATTGCAGATGTTTTAAAAGGAAGGCATGTGTTGAAAGAAGTCTGAAGAACGCACAGAGAACATTCCTGATCACAGCGATTGTTACTGTTTATGAGACAGGGTCTCATGAAGCCAGAGACCAACTTATAAGTCAGTTTCCCCTTCCACGGCATGGATCTTGGGGATTAAATTCAGATCTCAGCCTTAGTGGCGGCTGTCTTCACCTGCTGAGCCATCTTGTAGGCTCCAAATTTTAAACAAGGTCTCTTGTTTCTTATTTTGAAAAGAAAGACATTGTGCTGCGTATGTGGCGGTGCTTGCCTGTGATCTCAGTGCTCGAGTCTGAAGCAGGAGATCAACACATGTGTGTGGCCAGCTTTAGCTACAGAGTAAGTTCTGGGCCAATACTGGGCGACTTTGCAAGACTCCATCTCAAAAAAAAACCAAAACAATACAAAACAAAAAACCCCAAAAACCGAAACCAAAACCAAAAAAACCCCCTTTCAAACCACGAGAAAGAGAACACTTTAAAACTCACCCATGATTAAGAAGGCTGCCACCAAGAAAAAGGCTAAGAAAAACAGGATCTTTCTTTACATATCTTTCCATGTTATTTGTTATTTATTTATTTATCTTTTGTCTTGCACAGGTGTGGAGGTCAGAGGATAACTTGGGTTGGTTCTCTCCTCTTAGCATGTGGGTCCTGGGGAATTGAACTCAAGTCTTCAGGCTTGGTGGGCACTTGTACCTGATGACCCTTGTTTTTATTTTTTAATTTAGGCTCTTGCTTTGTAACATAGGTTGACTTGAAACCCACAATCCTCCTGCCTCAGCCTCCTGAGTATTGGGGTGACAGGCCTGCACTACACCTGGCTACTTGTAGTCTTCATTTTAACTACAGTGAAGAAAGTAGGAGAAAAAAAAAAAAAACGAAGGAAAGAGAACGAGAAATGAAAAGAAGATCCAGAAAGCCAGTTCCGAGGAACAGTGGACCTCATCGAACCTCAGGGCAGGACTCCCTCCCAGACATTCGCTCTCCACTGTATTGTGCCTTTACGTAATGAGAACAGGCTAATGCTGGGTAGTCAGAAAAATATCACTCAAGATTCCAGTAAAGATAAGTAACAGCAAAGATGTATCTGGTCCCTCGGCAAGCTACTGATGTTGCATAGCAACAACTGCCTGGTTTTATTTCTGTCACCGGATTGCCACGAGGAAGCTTGGAAATTAAGTTTCTTTTCTTTTTTTTTTTTAAACAAACAAGGTATCGTGCTTCACTGTACCCATCCAAAAATCACCTGTCTCATTCTAAAATTAACCAGGTGACCTCCAAAGAGGAGATAGTCAAGGTTAGACCAGGGGAGGGAGACACTTAGTTGTTAGCGATTTCTTTCGGGCCCACTTTCTGGCAACACTGGTGGTGACCACATCAGGCCGGTTTTACTCCGTTTTACAGCTGGAGAAACATTAGAATCCATTGGCCAAGGTCACACAGCCAGTGCAGGCAGAGTCAGGACTGAGTCATCCCATCCCTTCCCACTGCCGTCTTTTTATCTGGCCTGTACTCCACTCATGTGGCATCCATCTTCTACACCACAGTGAGCTGTAGACCTGAAGTGGGTGGGGACAACGACTCCTACCCCTTCTGGGGTGTTCGAGGTCGTGTCTGCGACAGGCTGGTTGTTCTCTCTCTTTTCCCCATTCCCTTTCTCTCTTAAGTTTGTGAGTGTACTTGTTTAATGGGTGGGCACAGGCATGCGTCCAAATGTGTATCCTCGCTTGCAGAAGCTAGAGGTTGGAATCATGTCTTCCTCTACGGCTCTCACCCTTTTAAAAATATTTATTTTTATGGTTTTTCATTATATGTATGCTTGTATGTCTGAGTGGGGGTTATACATATGAGTGCAGGCTCCGATGGAGGCCAGAGGCACTGAATGCCCCTGGAGCTGGAGTCACAGGTGGTTGTAACTGCCCACTGTGGGTGCCGGGAACTGGACTCTCCTGTCCTCTGGAAGTGTTCTTAACTACTGAGCCATTGCTCATGCCTATTCCACTTATTTTTTTGAGACAGGGTTTCCTGATAAACCCAGAGCTCACTGTTTCAGCTGGATTGCCTGGCCACAAAGCCCCAGGGACCATCCTGCCTCCATCTCCACAGTACTGGGGCTAGAGGCATGCCAGCTTTTACGTGGGTGCTGGGGATTTGAACTCAGGTCCTTATGTGACTGGGCCATCTTCCAAGCTCCAAGGATACCTTGAAGAATTTGGTCCCCTTTCTGATCCTATGGGCTGGTTGCTTCACGGCACAGATTTACCTGGAAAAATGCATTTTTAAGTAGTTTAGTTCAAGGACCTCAGAAAAGGGTGGAGTCTATTGGGAGCACAATAGCTCATCACAACTCTTGAGTCTGACACATTGAGCAGAGAGCCCCTTCCATAGTTTCTGGTACAGGGATTTACAGACAGAGCATCAGGAGCTATTCAGGGAATAAAAATCCCCGGATTTGGGGTGTAGCTCATGGACGATCATTTGCCCAGTTTGTGTGAGGCCCAGGGTTGAATCTCCAGATTTTCCAGAGCTTGGAAAAGCTATGAAGTTATTGAGAAGATCCCTGTAAATCAAGACATTGGCAGGCATTTCTAGTGTCCCTTCTGCCTGTGTTCTGTGGTTGTTACCTAGAGGAGGGATTCAGGGCAGGAGGACAATCACTGGGCCTCTGTCATGTGTTGGTCATCGAGGTGGGTACCAGGGGTAGAGAACTACCAGTCATAACCACAAATGTCAAGAAATCTTAGCTGGGGATGGTGGCACACGCTTGTAATCCCAGCACTAGAGAGTCTGGGGCAGGAGAATCGCCATAAGCTTGAGGTCAGCCTGGGCTACATAGACAAGATCCTTTCTGAAGGAAAAATAGATTACATTAAAGGGGGTGGGGGTGGGGAATGGGGAGATGGGTTTAGTCAGTAAAGTGTCAGCAGCCACACAAGGAAGAAGACTTGAGTTAAGGTCACTAACACCCATCTAAAAGACATGCTTGGGGATATGCCACTGTAACCCCCGTGCTGGGGGTCAGGGCGAGGCAGGTAATCATTGACGTTCATTGTCTGGCCAGGCCAGTCAAATTAATCAGCTCCAGATTCAATGAGAGGCCTTGTCTCAAAAAACAAAGTGGAGGGGTGGAGATGCCTCAGTGGGTAAAGGACCGAAAGACAAGAGTTTGGATTCCCCAAACACATGCAAAAACTGGGCAGGTATGGGGGCTCCTGTTAGTCCCTGCCTTCCAGAAGCAGAGAAGAGGGGCACCTCAGGGCAAGCTGGATAGCTAGACTACTCAGAATTGGTGAGCCCTGTGTTCAGTGAGAGATTCTTCTTCAAGAAATAGAGTAGAGAGGGAACCCTGTGTTCAGTGAGAGATTCTTCTTCAAGAAATAGAGTAGAGAGGGAAATGAGGAAAATACCCTAGTGTTAATTTTGGGCCTCTGCATACACAGACACACATGTACACCCCTACACATACACACTTTAATTCACACCACACATGTATAACAACAGACTAATAAAAGAACAAATCAGCAAAAAAAAAAAAAAAAAAAGAATGGTGGAGAGTATTGTCAGAAGACACCTGGTGTTGACATCGGGTCTCTGCATGTACACAAGTGTGCATGTGCACTCTACACAAGTGTGCACAGGCGTATGCACATGTACACACATTCTCCTACATAACCCCCCCAAACCCTCCAGTTTAAATATTGAGACAATTACATCACACAAAGCATTAATACTGTTAGAGGGATGCCTGTTGGCTTTGTACAGGACACAAAAGCAAGTGTTCTCATCGTTAGGAAGAGAATCCATTTGGTTGTATTACTGTGGGCGTTTGCAGATAGAGGATAACACGGAACCATGAATTAGGGACATAGGAGGAGGTCAGTGAGCCTGGAGGCTAAGTTGCTGGAGACAGGGATGGTATATAAAGGCATGTTGAAACAGGTTCCAAGTTTAAAGATTAGGAGACGCAGTCCTCTGAATAAAGGGGAGCTGTTGACAGATTTATAAGCCGGGGAGTAACTTGCAAAGATTTGTGCTTTAAGGAGTTATATATGGCTGCAATTAGGAAGTAGATGCAGCTGGGCAGGATTCAATTCAGAAAGATCAGGAAAACAGCCAGGAAAACAAATCTGAAGGGATTTTTTATTTTCTTTCCCAGAGGTCTCTTAAAAATACTTGGTGTGCAAACGAGTGCAGAAGGTGTCTCTGGTGGGTAAGCTCCCTTTCCTCCCCAGACCTGCAGCCTGGCCTCAGGAGGCTGATTTTCTGAAATTTCCAATTGAGGTGCTCTTACTTTCTGTTTCTTGTTAGGTTTATCCCAAAGTAGGGTACCACTAGCAGGGTCAGAGGACCAGAAGAGAGAGAACAGGAAGTCTGTGACCCCCTCTGATTGGGTCTCTGGTCGCCCATGAGTCTACCTGAACTCATTTTACTAGGAGGTTCCTTTTCTCATTCATTATTAATTTTTCATTCTTCAACCTGACAAGTAAAAATTACCCATAATTGCAAGTATAACATGTTGTTTTGAAGTGTGTGTGCATTGCATAAATCACAGTTGATACCTCACACGTTATTTTGTGGTGGGAAGAGGTGACCCAGTTTCCATGACTACAACTTATTCTGGGGTCCAGTTCTCTTTTCCTCCAGTTCTGCCAGATCCAATGAGTACAATAACTAACTGCTTCCTACAGATTAAGGGAGTGTCATCGTTCTTATCCATCCCCTTCACCTGCCCAGATCCATATGACAACCCTACCAACTAAGTGTCTTCAGTCAACGCCTTGGAGTTTACAACCTGCTTCCTGCCAGGACTTGGGTACATGGGCAAAGGTCATGGCCAAAACACCCGTGCACTGCAAACATCCCGCTCCACCCAGGACAGGGATAGCAGACTCTGCACCAAGACTGAAACAGTATAGAGGAAAGGGAGGCACTGCTCAGAGCCTCGTTCACGAGAGAGAACAGACAGTGCAGGGACTGATCGGGCTCGGGGAGGAGGAGAGGAGGAACAGATGAGGTTGGTTCGTGGCCTCTAGCTCAAGTAGGGTGGTGGTGGCATCATTCAGCCAGTCACAGAGTACTCTGGGAAGAGGCGATATCAAGGAGGGAACAAATGACATACAATGATGGCTGATCTTGATTTTCAATGTGATAGATTTAGAATCACCATGGAAACAAACTTGTGGACGGATCTGTGAAGTGGTTTCGAGACTAAGTTAATTGACATGGAAAGACCCACCATAAATGTAGGTGGCACCAGTCCACGGGCTGGGATCTTGGCTTAATAAACAGGAGACAATGTGTGGAGCCCCAGCTCTTACCTCTCTGTTTCCTGTTTGCTGGTATGATGTGACCAGCTCCTTCACATTCCTGCTGCTGTGCCTTCCTGGCTGTGAGATACCTTCAAACGGCCAGCCAAAACAAGCCCTTTCCCTAATTTATTTAAAAGAATTTTCAAGTGTGTGTGTGTGTGTGTGTGTGTGTGTGTGAGAGAGAGAGAGAGAGAGAGAGTGTGTGTGTGTGTGTGTGTGTGTGTGTGTGTGTGTGAGAGAGAGAGAGAGAGAGAGAGAGAGAGAGAGAGAGAGAGAGAGAGAGAGAGAGAGAGAGAGAGAGTGTGTGTGTGACAGAGAGAGAGACTGCCCAGAGGCCAGAACAGGGCATTGGATCTCCTGGCGCTGGACTTATGGATGTTGTGACCTGCTCCACATGGTAAGTAGCTGGTAATTGAATTCCAGTCCTCTGCAAGAGCAGTACTCAATATCAGTCTTAACTGTGGAACCATCTCTTCAGCTCCCAACCCTTGTTTTCTTAAGTTGTATTTAAGTTGCTTAGTTTTTCTGACTGATAGATGCAATTTGGGATATAACAAATTCCAAGTACTTGAGGGCTTTCCAGTTGCAGAGATGGGTACTTGCCCACCTAGTAAACTGAAAAATATGCACAACTGAAATATTCTTTTTAAGAAAATGGTTTTAATTTTTGAGATTATCCTTCCTTTTCTTCCCTCCAAACCCTCCCATATATCCCTCCCAGCTCTCCTTCAGATTTATGGCTTCTTCTTCATTAATTGTTATGGTGTGCATATATGTATACATTCCTGAATATCGCATGTTCACTTCCTATAATGCTACCTATATGTGTGTGGTGGTTTGAAAGAAAATGGCCCCCAGAAGGGAGTGGCACTATTAGGAGGTGTGGCCTTGTTGGAGTAGGTGTGGTCTTGTTGGAGGAAGTGTGTCACTGTTGGGGCGGACTTTGTTGTCTTTTTTCTCAAGTTTCACTCAGTGTGACAGTCAGTCGACTTCCTGCTGCCTTCTGTTCAAGCTGTAGTCAGCACCACATCTGCCTGCACGCTGCCATGCTCCCTATCATGATGATAATGGACTGAACCTCTGGAATTGTAAGCCACCACCTCAATTAAATGTTTTCTTTGTAAGAGTTGCCGTGGTCATGGTGTCTCTTCTTAACAATAAAAAAAACCTTAAGTAAGACAGAAGTTGGGACCAAGGACTGGGGCATTGCTGTGATAGGCCTGACCATGCTTTTGTTTGGAGTAATATGGACTTTGGTACTTTGGGTTAGGAAAGCAGTAGAATACTTTAAGCACTACTTAATGGACCATACTAGCAGGAGCATGGAGGACTGATAATAATTTGAAAAGTCAGAAACTGGCTCAAGAGGTTTCAGAGAAGAATTTTAGTATGTTGCCTAGAAATTGTTCTTCTGGTATTTTGGTAAAGAGAGTGGCTGCCTTTTGCCCTTGTCCAAAGAGTCTGCCTGAGGCTAAAGCAAAGAGTTTTGGGTTAATTCTGTTGGCAGAGGAAATCTCAAAACAACCTAGTATAGACTCTGTCGTGTGGATATTAGTGGTGACTCTAATGAAGAATTATAATGAAAAGGAGCAAACTGAACAGGGTAAATTACATAATGTAAGTTTTGAAGAGAAAAAGAACACCAGGAAGTGGAATGGAGCTAAGTCCTGTGTTCAAGGAGATAAATGGATTGAGAATGGAATTTAGGGAGTGGAATATAGGGCAAGATCCCACCCAGCTAAGTTTCCCACTTGTGAAAAGGAACTAAAGAAACATTTAGAGCTGGGTGTGGTGATTCACACCTTTAGTACCAGCACTGGGAAGGCAGAGGCTGGCAGATCTCTCAGTTTGAGGACAGCTTGGTCTACAGAGCAAGCTTCAGGACAGCCAAGCTTAGGCAGTGAAGGACAGAAAGCTGGAGAAGATGTAATTGAACAGTAAGCGGCAGAACTTGGCAGCTTTGGCCACATGGTTTGGGATTTAGAGTTAAGGATAGAAAAGAAGAGTTATGGAACAAAGCTGCTGAGGCCAGGCATGTGTCAGAGGGGTCCCTGAAAGGAGGCCTGGTAGAGTGACCATTGTGGGAAGTTTTGAAGTTGAAGTCTGGATTGCCTTAGAGACCCAAATATTAGAGATGCCAGAGTCGTAGAATACCTGCCGAGGAGAGCTGCTAACAGGGAGTGGAACCAGCCCAAGAGAAAGAAATGTGTTGCAGTCCACAAAGCTGAATGGAGTTGGGGACTTGAAGAGTGTTTGACACCAGACAGGAAGATACAGAGTTTAGAATTTGCCCAGCTGTGTTTTGGTCTTGCTTTGGTCCAGTATTTCCTCTCTATGCTCCCTTCCCTGTGTTTTGGAATGGTAATGTATATCTTGTGCCATTATATGCTGGGAGCATGTGATTTGCTTTTTCATTTTAATTTTTCAGGGCATTACAATTAAGAGATTGCATGAATCTCAGAAGAGAATTCAAACTTTGGACTTTTAAATAAGTTTGAGACTATTACATGAGACTATGGGGACTTTTGAAGTTGGACTGAATGCATTTTGCATTATGATATGGGTACAAGCCTTTGGGGGCCAGGGAGTGGAATGTGGTGGTTTGAAAGAAAACGGCCCTCAAAGGGAGTGGCACTATTAGGAGGTGTGGCCTTGTTGGAGTAGGTGTGGTCTTGTTGGGGGAAGTATGTCACCATGGGGGCGGGCTTTGAGGTCTCTTTTCTCTAGCTTCACTCAGTGTGACAGTCAGTCGACTTCCTGCCTCTTTCTGGTAAAGATGTAGCCAGTTCCAAGTCTGCTTGCGTACTGCCATGCTCCCTATCATGATGACCATGGACTGAACCTCTGAAAGTGTAAGTCATCCATTACCTCAATTAAATGTTTTCTTCGTAAGAGTTGTCACGGTCATGGTGTCTCTTCACAGCAATAGAAACCCCTAACTAAGACAATGTATATTTCCAGGGATGATTGTTTGGCACCGGACAAGCAGTTAGTGTGTGCTCTTCCCTGGGGAGGACCACCTTTTCTGCGCCCATCTCACTTCCATTGCCTGTAGTTCTTTGTGTAGCGTTGAGGCCTCATGGGCTTTTCTTTGTCTACTTTGTCATGTTGTCCTTGTCCAGCTCACATTTAGGCAGTCATGCTGGTGATATTATTGCTGTAGCTTCTGCTATTACTAGGAGACAATCTTACAGCAAACTCCTCGATCTTCTGGACCTTATGATAGTTCTGCCCCCTCTTCCACAGTGGATCATGAGCCTTAGGTGCTTCCTGTGGAGATGTTTAGTAACAGAATTCATGGGAAATATGTTCAAGACTCAATCCACATCACTGGGAGAGGGAGAGGGGAGAGGGAGAGGGAGAGGGAGAGGGAGAGGGAGAGGGAGAGGGAGAGGGAGAGGGAGAGGGAGAGGGAGAAAGGGAGAAAATATTTTTTTTTGAGACAGGGTTTCTCTGTGTAGCTTTGGCTGTCCTGGAACTCATTCTGTAGACCAGCGGTGGCCTCAAACTCATGGAGATCTGCCTGCTTCTGCCTCCTGAGTGCTGGGATTAAATGAGTGTGCCACCACTGCTAGGCCAAAAAATATATATATGTTCTTAAACTGGACATGGTGGTATATACCTTTAATCCCAGCACTTGGGAGGCAGAGACAAGGCAAAACTTCCCTGAGTTCAAGACCATCCTGGTCTACATAGTGAGTTCCAGGACACCCAGGACTACACAGAGAGACTTTGTTTCAAAACCCCTCCCCACAAACCAAAATCAAGTCCAAATATTCTTCCCCACTGCTGTCTGGAATCTGCCCTATTTATCTCTACAGTTCTTTCCTCATGATCCTCCTTGAATATGGACATACGCTTGAGTGGAAATACAGAGCATCTGGTATCTGCATTGTGACTTCATGACCATGGAGTTAGACATCAAGAACCTGGGGCTTGCCGGACGTTGGTGGCGCACGCCTTTAATCCCAGCACTCGGGAGGCAGAGCCAGGCGGATCTCTGTGAGTTCGAGGCCAACCTGGGCTACCAAGTGAGTTCCAGGAAAGGCGCAAAGCTACACAGAGAAACCCTGTCTCGAAAAACCAAAAAAAAAAAAAAAAAAAAAAAAAGAACCTGGGGCTTTACTGATCTTAAAACTCCCACATCCATCTCTCCAACTCTTCCTCAGCACATAACAGGGTCCCTGAAAGTGCTATGGTTGGAATACCATTTATCCCCTGGAACTATGCAGGAGCCTTAAAGTAATTAAGACTTCTTCGCTTTTCAGATAGGTCTTGCTATGTATACGGGCTGACCTGAAACTCACTGTGTAGCTCAGGCTATCTTCAAACTCTTGATCCTCCATTCTCAGTCTCCCAAGTGCTGGGATACAGTCATGGACCACTCACCACACCCTGATGTCAGCTCTTAAGTCTTCTGTTGATGGTAGTAAGAGGGTAGACACACAGTCCAGACAAGGCAGTTAGACGTGAGTCCTTCGGTAAGTTAGTGTGGACCCCTCATGTTTCTTTCTATATAAAGAAAAGAGACCATATAGAGTTGTGTTTATGTGGGCTTCTAACTCAGGTGGGGCGGCTGGGACCTTTCAGAGGCTGCATGAACTGTTTATTTTCCCTTCCTCCTAAACAATAAGCAAAAGACATTTTGTTTCATTAAAAGCATCCCACCTTAGGTATTTTATATATAATAATGAAAAGATGACTGAGCATAGCATGCATGAAAATACCATTAGTTTCTAGTCAGTCAAGTCCTGCTAAGCACCAATCCCCTTTCCTTCCTCATCCAAAACCCTGTGTTCGTTGACTGCCTCCTATCCAAGAACTTAAGAGGGCCAACCCTGCTCAGCTTCTGAGATAAAAATGAGATGTTATTGGACACATGCAGGCTGGTATGATGATAGATCAGTAACCTGGTGTCCGCCCCTCCAATTCAGAGGGCATAGTGTCTGTGAAGGTCACAGACTCCAGCACTGTTCAACTGCTATGCGCTGATAGGTGACTGTTGACATTATGTTTGCCTCTGAAACCTCAATTCTCATTCTAAATAGCTAGACTGAGTCAAAAAACAAAAACTAACCCCCCCCCAACTCTCAACAATTATGAAAATAAAATTTAAATTTCTTGACTTGACAACTAAGTTACACCTAAAGCAGAATAGAAGAGGTGTCTCCTGGGGTCTGGTAAGAACTGCTAAGGTAATTCACCGGCTGTTCTTAGGAGACAAAGACACTTTCATAGGATGAATTCCTAGGTCCAGATTATAGTTTCAGAGGGTAGAGTCTGAGTTTGCCAGAGACCACTGAATTTCCTTCAGTGGATTTTCTTCATTCCTTCAGTCTTTAATTCTGCCTGGACATTTTTCCACTGTTAATTCAGCAGTCAGATGTTTACTAATTTTATTATAATTTTCACATTTTGGGTTGTTAATTACATTAATAAATTCAAGTGTTCTATATTCCCCACAACCTACAGGTTATGCTTCAATAAAAAGAAGACGAAGTGTCTCTTTGAATATATTGCTAAGTGCAAGTTACCATAGAGAGCTCACCTTGACTGGAGAGGTCTGAGTGAAGTATACCACTGCAGTTTACCCTGTAGGGATGACCCTGCTCCTTTAAATCTCCATTCATCTAATTCTCTCAAGGTCAGTGAAGCCCGAGACTGAGAAAAAGATGATTTAAAGAATCACTTTCTGTAGGTTACCACAAAGGTTCAGGACTTGCTTGTACAAGTTTAAGCAAGTCACTAAATCCATTTAGATTTGATTTCTTTACCTGTGAAGTCACCCCACCTGGGAGTCAGGACAAAGCATCATGGGAAAAGATGTTGGTTTATCTCCCTATTTGATGTGATATGATGTTAGCTTCCTTCAGTTTCAGTCCTAAACTCAACGTGTGTTAACTCTTAAATATCTCAAACAAAAACTATGCATGTGTTGCAAATGTGCTATACCAGAAACAAGGGTAGACACATTTTTGCCTTTCCACAATGTCAGAATTTATTGAATGATGATAAATTTGTAAGGGACATTGGTTTTGTTGGCTATAATTTGCCAAGTGGATGAAATTTCCCTAGGTAGCTGGCCAAGGCAAACTCAGATTCCTTTATTATGATCGTAACTGTATATTAAGTAGATCACACATTCATACCACACGATAACTATAAACGTGTAGGTTACAGAATGACCATTGGGCATTAAAGAGGTCAAAACAGAGTTCAAGGAGTTCCCAAGAGTCCAAGTAGAGAGGCGACAGGGATAAGTAGGGTATCCGGGAAGGTGCTGGACAAGGACCTTGCTGGAGGTCTGATACAGCTGCAGCTGTGGGGTCAAGCTGCAAGGTCAGAGTTGAGGTGAGCCTCAGGATCGAGTTGAATGCCAGAAGGGAGGTGTGTGTAGGCTGAGCCCCAGCGTTTAAGCCAATGGGGGATGTGAGGTTGGGAAGGCTTTAGAGGTGAAGAATAAGACTGGGCCAGGCAGATGAATGGGTGGATGAATTGCTGGCCAGTCCAGATGGGTGAATAGGTGGATGAATGGGTGGCTGAATGGGTGGATGGCTGGGTGGATGAATGGGTGGATGCATGGATGGTTGAATGGATGGATGGATGGGTGAATGAATGGGTGGATGAATGGATGGTTGAATGGATGGATGGCTGGGTGGATGAATGGGTAGATGACTGTGTGGATAAATGGGTGGATGCATGGATGGTTGAATGGATGGATGGATGGGTGGATGAATGGGTGGACTGGAATGGCCAGTCCAGATGGAGGAATAGGCAAATGCACAGACAGCAATTGAAGTAGTCTGGTAATAAGTCCCCTGCCCCTGGTCCTGCCTTTTGTGCTGCTGCCTTGGCTTCATGCATCTGCCTTTCATGCCACATTATAATTTCCTCTTTCTGTTCACTTTCTGGTTTCTTAGCTCTAACCCTAAACATAGTCAATAGCCAAGATTTCGCTGGCACTAGTGTTTGAATGTTAGCATGCTCATTGTCTGTGCTCTATTTACTTTTTGTTTTTGTGATATAGTTAATAAGTCTGCAACTGAAATGAGTTCTAGTTTAAATAGCAGAAGTCTTCACTATAGGACAGACTTAATTTGCATTCCTCACTCTTTCTCCCTCTCCTGCCTTGTGGAATGTAGCTTGGGTGAGACCTCAGGCCCTCTAGAATGAAGACATCTTGCCTGTGGTGACTGATGCTTGCAGCAGCCTCATCCACTGCTCTGTCTTGGCTGATGGCACAAGCGCCCACAGCTGTCAAAACATGGCTAGGTTAAATTACTGTTTATGGGACTGTCTCCCTTGAGGATGGCGTGGGTCTCACTCACTTTTGTGTGCTCTGGTGTTTCAGGCTAAAGTTCCCAAGAAGACGTCCTTGGATATTTGTCAAAGCGAACCAATGACTCTTTTTGTTCTTGTGTGTTTTTGGAGACAGGCTCTCTTTTAAAAATTATTTATTTTTAATTAAATAATTTAATTTTAATTTGTTTTATGTGTATGGGTGTTTTGCCTACGTGTATGTCTTGTGTACCACTTTCCTGCCTGGTGCCTGTGGAGGCTGGATAAGGATGTTGGATCCACTAGGACTTCTGTTACAAATGTTTGTGAGCCATCATGTGGGTGCTGGGAATCTCTCCGCAGGTCCTCTGCAGGAGCAACAGATGTTAGTAGTCCCTGAGCCCTCTCTGCAGCCCTAAGCCAGCCAACTCTTAATGCTAACTTGACCATTAGATGAAACTCTCTCTTTCTAGTGGGGACAATTCTTATGGAAAATCCTATCACACATAGTTACCTGTTGTGTCTTGAATAGTCCCAAGCTTGGGAAGAGCCATTTGAAAGCCCCTCCCCCAGAGTGCACTTGAAACACCATTCTCACAGGTGGGGATAAACCCTAACTAGCCCTTACTCACTGGAGCCTGGAAAACATCTTAGGTCTCAAGAGGATTCCTTTGAAATCCAGATGTCTCCACGAAAGGGCTACAATTTGCCTTGCTTCTGCTGACACTTTACAAGATTCATCTTCAGCAGAGAGAGCTATGAGCAAGCAAATGCCTGGTCGACTGAAGCTGCATTTGGGTTGGAAGTGGAAGTATCGCTTGGAACAGGGGACTGCTTGCCTGACCTGGTGCTCTGAGCCACAGCTGCTGCAAGCCTCCAGTGAGCTCCAGCTTTGACTTCTCACTCTGCTCCTGTCCTCCTTATGTTAATCTAGCTCTCCATCCAGGCTGGAAAAGGAGCTCCAGGCTGCTGGCCCTTACTAAACTACTGCGACCACTGCTATCTCCGGAGGGCTCACTTTACCACCCAGCTCAGATGTGTGGTGATATTTTATTTGTGCTCTAGTAAATAAAGCTTACTTGGAGATCAGAGGAAAAAGCCAGCCACTATATTAAACATAGAAGTCAGGCAATGGTAGCACACGCCTTTAATCCTAGCATTTGGGAGGTGGAGAGTCATCTAGATCTCTGTGAGGTCAAGACCACACTGGGAACAGAGCCAGGCATGGTGGCACACAAGCCTTTAATCCTGGTACTAACCATGGAGGCCTGGAGGTCTGTACAGACAGACAGGAAGTGATAGAGCTGGGCAGAAAGAGGAAGTGATGTAGCTGGGTGGAGAGGAAATGAGTTGGCAGAACAGAAAGGATATAGGCGTGGGTATACAGGAAGTAGTTCTCTTTTTGGCTGAGGATTTCAAGCAGTAAGAACGTGGCTGGCTTCTTTCTGCTTCCCTGATCTCTCAGTTTTTACTCCAATATCTGGCTCTGGGTTTTATGAATTAATAAGGCCGTTTATCAATTCGTCTTACACAGGCAAGCTGGGAAGGCTCACGCGTTCCCTTCGCCAGGTGGAGGGTGGGTGCTGGCTCCCTCCTCACCACGATGAAGCTGGCTATGGGCTTTCATTTGTTTGTTTTCTTTTTTGAGATAGGGTCTCCCAGCCAAGGCTGGCCTCAAACTGGAGCTTCCCTTGAACTTTGAACTTTTCCATTTTCTTTCTTTAATTTTTCATTTCTTTGAAAGTTTCATACATTTATACCAAGTATATTGGTCATTTCTTTCTACCAGTACTTCCCTCTAACTCTCCCTGGCACTCTCCACCCATCTCCTTCTAACTTTGTGTCTTCTTAAACAAAATGGTATTAACACCCCTCCCCCACAGCCTAATTAGTGCTGTTGTTTGAAGATGTAAGGGCAAAGATGTAAATAAAAGGGATACACTTAGGAAAAGGAGCTCAAGTGTCTCCATATGCCAATGCCGTTTACACGTAGAGACCCTGTAGACTCCACCCAAACCTCTCATAACTGCAGCACAGTGGCCCAGATACAAGTAAACACAAGCCAGTGGCCTTCTGGTATACCAGTGATGAACACTGGCTCCTCCTGCTCCCACAGCCAGTGTGCTGCAGTTACAGCGTGGCAGTACCACAGCAATGCCACAGCTTCCTGCATGCCAGGCAAACCCTCTACTAACTGAACTTCACCAGGCTACTGGTTTTTAAAAACTGTTTTGGTTTTCTGGTCTGCCGCACAGTGCAAACCATATACCATCTACTTTCATTTTCTCTCCCTATGGTGCTTGAATTTATTTTCTGGGGCATAGACAACTTATTAGTGTCCTAAACCACGGAAGAAAAAGGACCCCACCCCCACCCCCGCCACTGGCAACCACTAATTGCCAATAACTCCTTGGCTGTAGGTGAGGCCCAATGTTTAATTTTGGATGGAAGTATTAAAATGAATTTTTTGAGTGTTTTTTCTTCTTTAAATTCTCAAATGGAGCTTGAGATTCAGACAATGTAAACAACAAGGACGGGTGGACGGTGGTGGGTCTCCTTCTGTCGTAAAAGATATGTTTGTTGCCTTTTGTGGTGGTTGATGAGTCGGCATCCTCATTTAGGGCACTTGTGGACAGACGTAGATGTAAGGTCTCAGGAAGAGATTGCGTGTCTTTGAGGAATGGAGTGGTCATTGAGCAACCAACACTCATTTGTGGTTGTCACTTACTGAAGACAGAGCTGGACGAAAAGTCTTGGGCTGGCTGTGGCCGTTCAAGGGCCTTCAAGACTCACATCCCAACTTCCAGACACATCCTAGGGCTTCTGTAGATGATGCATGTCTGTGCGCTGACTAGCTCATGATTAGCCTGTCACACTGGGCAAGACCAGGCTTCAGCAATACAACTTTTACATTGTCTTTCATTGGGACCCAGGAATCTCTGCCCTGTGATTCCCAGGACTCACCCTGTGTGAGGCACCAGACCCTTACCTCTTGGCTTCTCAGAAATGCTCCCCATTTTCATCTCTGCTTTATGAAGCAGAGGCCAACAGCATTGCCTAATGCTTCTTAACATTCAGCGTTATTGCATTTATAATGTTATTCAATTTAAAAATAAAAGTATTTCTGCTTTGCAACTCTCCTGCTCCCTCTCATTCAGCTGTTTAATAATGTCAAATGCTTAGAACTCAGATTAGAAAGCCTTACAATGCTCTCTGATTAAACCTCAATAAAAGCACCGTCAGGAGAATTTGTAATATAAGGCACACTAACTAACTATTGGAATCTTGATTTATATTTTGTAAGCCTAAAACTAATTTGAGGATTATGTCTTCAACTAAAAAAGCTTTCTGGGCACTTTGGCAAAATATTAACAATAACAAATGAACTAAAAACATAATCTTGGGTAGTTTTGCTCATTCACACATTTATTATTTTTACTTTGTTTCTAAAACATGATTTGAGACAGTGTACCTTAATTCTTTAAAACCCCAAAAGAAAAATGCCAGTAAAGACCAAGGAATGAAAGGCATTGAGTAATTGTGCCTACAAACCTGGGCCGAGGAATTTTTTTTTTTTTTTTTTAATTTCCAGGCAGCTGTGTGATCTTGAAACTCTGGCCTTTCCCTCTCTACCTGTGCAGTGCAGGGCTTAATGATGACTGTCACTAGCCTGGTTTAGGTGGTCCTAGGGACTGAAAAGAGTTACAGTTCTTGGAGTCCATTTTAAACTTTAGTATCAGAACCAGGCTTTTGATTAGGAAATAACTCAGTAAAAAACAATTGAAATGGCTGGTGGGAGCCTTGCTTCCAGGTGCCATACATTGTAAATCATATTCATATACTTTATTTACTTTTTTTTGATAAAAGGTCTTAGGTATTCCAGGCTGGTCTAGAACACTCTATGTAGCTAAGGATGACCTTGAACTTCTGATCCTCCTGCTTCCACTTCCCTGTAAGACACCCTCCCATGCCCCGCCACCGTGTGTGATGGTGTCATCTGGCCCAATCAGGTTAGATTTGAAAATAAGGAGACCTGATGTTGGTGTTGCTGGGTAAGGAATAAAGTCCCATGTCTTCTATAAAGACTCTCTGGTAAGTTTCCATGTTAACTTTTGAGTAGCACAAACACCTCTGTCTTTGTACAACATTTGAGACTCCTTTTCCTACTCCAAGTGTGTGGTCCACTACAGTTATACAGGATCAGAGATGTTTACCCTAGGCAGAAAGATTCTTCAGAACCACTACAATGCAATAGTTTCCTATGCCCTCATCACATAATATCAACAGTAAGAATTAGAATAATTGATACTGCCATCATTTATTGGATACTGACTATTGACAAAGCCCATTGCTACAAAAATAATTAATTGCACAAAACAGAAAACCCAGAAATGAACAATTACACCTACCTAATGTTTGACATTATAAAAAGAACATAGTATAGACAAGCAGCCTACTCAACAAATGATGCTGGGAAAACTGGACTTTCAGGTGTCAGAGACTGAAACTAGACCCTTGTCTCTCACCTTGAACAAAAATCAGCTCAAAATGAATCACACTACCCCCCATTTTCATTAAAGTTATAGATTCTTTTAAAGATATTAACTTTTCTTTGACAATTTCATACATGAATACAATGCATTCTGATTAATCTCACCCCTACCTTCTCTTATCTCCTTCTTACCCCTGTCAAACTCCCTGTCTTCAATCAAAGATCTGAAAATTCTGAAAATGCTGGGAGAAAAATACAGGCAAATACTTCAGACACAGACACATAGGTGAGACTTTCTAAGGGGCTCTGGTAGCAGAGGAAATAATCAGAGGAAACGACCAAGGAGATGACAGGAGATGAAAACCTTCTGCAGAGTGAAGAAATGATGAGTAGACTGAGAAACAGTTCACAGGGGCTGAAGCGGTGGCTCAGAAGTTAACGACGTGTGCTGCTCTGGCAGAGGACCCCAGTTCCAGTCCCACCTTCCATGTCAGGCAGCTCAAGAGTGTGGGGGGGTGTTGGTGGATCCGATACCTCCAGCCATTTAAGATATCTGCACTCACCTGCATAAGCCCACACACAGATCATGCACATACACATAATTAAAAATACTAAAATAAATTCTTTTCAAAAGAAAAGACAAAACTCAGAGTATGGAAAAAAAATCTCCCATCAACTATATGGCTGGTAGGGTATTAATATCTAGGATCTATAAAGAACTGAAAAAAGATTAAATGCCCCAAACCAAATTACCTAATCAACAAAGAGGCAATGAATTGAATAGACAATTCTCCAAAGAAAAGAATGAATATATACAGTAGATATATGACAAAATGTTTAACATCCTTAGCTATGAAAAAATGCAAGTTAAAATTGTAGCATGCATCTCTTTTACCCCATTTAGAATGGCCATTATCAAGAAAGGAAACAAGCACAAATGTTGGCTGGGATGCTGTAACCTGCTGCATTATGGAAACCAATGTGGGTTTCCAACTTGCCTGAAAAATTTAAGGTAGATTTCCATATGATTTACGTCTACGTCACACCTGGGTATGTCCTATGAAAGATCTAATAGGTACTTGCACAACCATGCTTATTGTGATAATTGTTCACAATAGCCAGGGAAGAACCAGACTAGAACTACCTGCTGATAAAGAATGGAGAAGAAACTGGGGTACATGTATAAAATTGAGTTTTATTAAGTCATAGAGAACAATGAAATTGGGGCTAGGGGAATGGCTCATGGGTAAAGGTGCTGTATTAGTTAGGGTTTCTACTGATGTCATAAAACATTGACCAAAACTGGCTTGGGAAAGAAAGGTTTGTTTAGCTAACATATCTGAGGTCACAATTCGTTGAGGGAAGTCAAAGCAGGAAGTCAAGGCAGGAACCTGGAACCAGGAATTGAAGCAGAAGTCATAGAGTAACTCTGCTTATAGGTTTGCTACTCATGGCTTGCCCAGTCTGCTCTATTATATTATACCTCCCAAGACCACTTCCTAGGGGTGACACCACCCACAGTGGGCTTGGCCCTCCCACATCAATCATTAAACAAGAAAATACCCACAAACTTATCTATATACAATGATGGAGACCCTTTCTGAACTGAAGATCCTTTTCCTAAATAACTCTAGCTTGTGTCAAGTTGACAAAAAACCAACCAACCAAACAAACAAAAACCAACCAAACAACAACAACAAAACAAAACCAGAAAACACCAGAACAGGTGCTTATTCTGTAAGCATAAGTACCTGAATTTGAATCCTCAGCACCCACACGAAGTCAGGCACATCTATGTGTGTCTGTAACCCCAACACTGGAGGACTGAGACAGGCAGATACTGAGAACTCAAAGGCTAGCTAGACTAGCTGAGGTGAAATGGTGAGCTTCCAGTTCAGTGAGAGCCCTGCCTCAGGGCAATGAAGTGAGAAGCCAAGAGAAAGACACCAGACATCTTGACATCCTGCTGTGGTCTCTGCAGGTGTAGTGATGTGTATGCATCACACACACACACACACACACACACACACACACACACACAGAATCACACAGACACAGACAGACAGACAGACACACACATAGACACAGAAATACACACACCATGAAAGAAGAAAGATGTATATTTGGAGTGATGCCAGTGGGTAGGGGTAGAGAGACAAGGAAGAGGGGTACAAATGTGAGCTAAGTACAATATAAATATATATGCATATATGTATATATATGAAAATGTCACAAGGAAACACATTATCATGTAACATTTTTGTGTAACTAAAAACTTAAAATACAAAAATGGCAAATGTTTAATGTCATAGACATGCCAAGCAGAAGCAAGGCCCCGTGCTATGGCACTTCGTTTGCCCTCTCCCCTCTGTTTCTTAGATGTGAGATATTCTGGGTCCCACTTTACAGATGAAATTGGGGCTTGGAGAAGTTTATTGTATGGAGTTTCCCAAGACTGTTCATCTGGCACTTGCAAAATCAGAACTCCATCTAAGGTATTCCGATGTCAGCTGTCTCCTGAAACCATGGTGTGCTAAGGTGTATGTTGCAGGAACTCACCAAGCGTCAAATTCTCCAGTGTCACCTCTCATCCACTGAGTCAAACCTCTGGTGTGGGGCCAGCAATGTGTTCCAATATCTTGCCAGTTGGATCCGATGTATGCAGGAGTTTCATAACCACAACTCACGCTTTTCTCCTCCCCATGTAAGCTGTCTGCTGTCAATTCCAGGAACTTAGAGAGCATGCTCGGAAAATAGCAATCTTTTACACACAGGTTGCCATAAACAACATCATGTATGAAGTATTCTTAGCAGGAGCCAACATATAAAATGAAACAAACTCTCTCTCTCTCTCTCTCTCTCTCTCTCTCTCTCTCTCTCTCTCTCTCTCTCTCTCTCTCATACATACTCCACAACCAACCAATTAACCAACCAATCAACCAACCAACCTACCAACCAACCAACCAACCAACCAACCAACCAACCAAAAAAGCCAAACTTGGGTCCAATGGAGATTGTGGTTTGGCCTGTTGACTGGCCATACAGGAAGGAGACTGAGAACATGGTCAGTAGGGGATGCAGTCTGCAGAACCCAGAGACATACTACAGGGTTATTGACTTGCTTTCTTCAGTAAGTTGGGGTTGAAAAACATAGACCTGAGATATATAGTTGTAAGTGAGATTGAACCTTGTTTTAGCTTTTGTTTTATTTTTATGTTTTAGCTGAACAATTTTTTGAAGTCTGTGACATTATATACATCTGTGTGTGAGTCCATGCATATAAGTGCAATACCCACCATGTTCAGAAGAAGGCATTGGATCTCTTGGTGTTGCAAACTGAACCCAGATCGTCTATGAGAACAGTTTGTGTTCATACCTGCTGAACCATCTCTGCAGACTCCAACCCCCATTTTTCAAGACAGGGTCTCACTCTGTAGCCCTGACTGGCCTCAAAATCATGACAATTCTCCTGCCTTAGTCTCCCAAGTGTTAGGGATATCGGCATGGATTCTGTTTAAGAACGAAGTAAACCAATGTAAACACATAGGGTGATCAAGTAATTATGGGCATTTAATGATTTACAAAATGATAATATTTTTAATTAAAAAGTATTCTTCTGTTGAATGCATGTGTGTGCAGTGTGTGTGTGAATGTGGGTGTTCCACAGTGAGTGTGTGTGGAGGTCAGAGGAAAACAATTGTGACTCAGTCCTTTCCTACTGCTGTGGGCCCCAGGGATCCAACTCAGGTCTTCAGGAAATCGGTGGACCTGCTGAGTCATCTTGTCAGCCCCCAAATGCTAAAGTTTAAAGCTACAATAACAGCATTATGATTTTTTCTTTTAAAGTTATTTTTAAATTAAAAATAGATTTATTTATTTTATTTTATGTGCGAGTGTTTTATCTACATGTATGAATGTGTACCATGTGTATGCTTGGTGTGGAGAAGTTCAGAAGAGGGCACTGGATTCCCTGGAACTGGAGTTGTGACTGATTGTGAACACCATGTGGGTGTTGGGAATCAGCTCTGGGTTCTCTTCAAGAGCAGCCGAGCTGTCTCTCCAGCCCCTCTTCTAAAGTTTTTATTTATTTGGATAAACACACTAGGATTGTTACTTAAATAGCAGTTCCAGGGATCAAGTTACTCGATTTAGTAAGCATTATGTTCTGGTTGCCCCCACACCAAAACACGTCTCCCCTTTTCTAGAATCTACCCAGATTTGCACTTAAGTATCCGCATGCTTGTGTTTCACGCAACCCAAATGATGGGATCTGTGGCTCAGACCCCATTTCTTAGCCTCAAACTCTTAACTATAATTTCTAGTTTGAAGATGGGCCAGCTGGGCAGGAAGCAAGTTTTCTGGAGGCTTCTAGAGAAAAACAAATTCCTCTTCTTTGGGCCATAGACATGGTAGCCAGAACCTAAGAGGATTTCTCAGTTTCCATGGCCTAGGGCAAACTGTGTTAAATCAGGCCTGAGCTATGTGGAAACTAGGATACTGTAGAAGTAATGATGTGTGACTTACATTGTTTTAAAGACAGAGTTTCATTATGTAGCTCAGGCTGGCCTTAAATTCACAATCTTTCTGCCTCACCTACTAGAGCTGTTCCTGAGTTATAAGTGTGCACCACCATGTTCCACTATGATGTGTGACTTTAATGTTTTTTTCTTTACATTTATTTCCAACTTGGGGGGAGAGAGTGACTTCACATGTCTGTGCATATGTGTTAGCCAGAGTACAGCTTGAGGGAGCTGGTTTTTTTCCTTTCGATGTTTGGGTTCTGGGAATTGAAGGCAGGTCACCAGGCTTGACAGCATGTACCTTTAGCCATTAAGGCATCTGGCTTGTTCTTAATGACTAAAAGATATTGCAGCTTTGTCCTTATGTTCCTGCTCTGGGGATAGCCAGATGCTATGTCATAGAGACCCTGGAGACACCAGGAGGTCCACCTAGGCAGGCATCAACTTGCACATGAACCTCATTTGGAGGAAGACCTTCTAGCTCTGGTATAGTCTTCAGTGTCTGCAGCTTTGATTGACATATGATTGCAACCTTATGAGAAATGATCTCACCAGAATCCCACAACCAAATCCTAGGAGGATTCCATATCCATAGCAACCAAATTGACAGATAACTTTGTGGTTTCAAGGTACTAGCTTTGGTGTGGTATTTTTGTGCAGATAAATAATAACAATAATAGAGCACAAAGCTGGATTCTAGAAAGCCATGAGAAGGCATCTTGTGACCATGGGAGGGAAAGAATTTGGGATCGAACTTCCATTTTAGAAGGCAAATCATGAAACTGGAAGGAAACCGACTCTTCATTTCTCTTCAATGACGTCAGCCTCATTTTGGTACTTTACTGGTCAAGTGCAGTTGTAAAGTCTAATACGGGCTTGTATAATTTTTTTTGTCTGCTTGGAGTAGGACATTTGACAATTTTGGTGGTCTAAATAGACAACAGTTTGCATACTAGAACAAGCACAAAGAGTAATAATTAATGAATAGAAAGTTGATCCTTTGTACCGATCTTTATACTTAATACAAATAGCCTATTATATTATCTTACCAGGGATGCTCGGATTACCACAAACTGGGTGACTTAATATAAAAAATTTAGTACTCAAATTGTGGAAGCCAGAAGTTCAAAATCAAGTCACTGGTATGTTTGGGACTTAATGAATACACTGAAGAGTCCATTCCTTGCTTGTCTTCTAGCTTCTAATTGTGACCAGGACCCTTATATAGATGTAAGTCTTATTAAATAAGAAACACAGAGCCAAATGCAGAGTTAAACCCCAAGAGGTCAGAGCAATAGCTAAGAGCTGATACTAAAAACCCTTTCTTACCCTTTGCTGACACTGTTGTCCTTCCCCTCAGAAAGAGACCTACTTCCTGTGTATCTGTCTTTTAATCGACTTTCTGTTCTGCCTTCTCATTGTTTGTAAACCCAACCACATGACCGCCTCGTCACTGCCTGTCTATACAGACCTCCAGGTCTTCTATGGTTGGTATTGAGATTAAAGGTGTGTGTCTCCAATGCTGGCTGTATCCTTGAACACACAGAGATCTGTCTGTCATGTGATCTGGATTAAAGGTGTACGCCACCACCGCCCGGCTTCTGCTACGGCTTGCAGTTAGCTCTGACCCCCAGGCAACTTTATTTATTAACATACAAATAAAATCACATTTCAGCACAAATAAAATACCACTACACCCTTGACATTCCCTAGCTTACGCATGTACTTTCAAGACTGCTGCCTCTTTTGTTGACACGAATTTCCTAGTGTGTGTCGATGCATCTTTCTTATAAGGGTATCAGTCCCTAGACTGAGGAAGTCCCGAAACCTGGTATGACTTCATTTTAACTAATTGCATCTGCAGACTCTATTTCTACAGAAAGTCACATTCTAGATTCTGAGTGCACATGAATATTAAGGGACACTTTCTATCTGGTGCAGTCATCTTTTACTCAACAGATACTTTTGAAGGTAAAACTCTATGCTGGTAATTACGGGTAGAGTGATGAATAAGAAAGGCGTGATTCATAGCCTATATGGGGGTTTACAGTTGGCATCGTCTACATGAATGGGTCACATGGTAAGCAATGGTTGCACGCGTAGTACAGCTGGCAGAGGAAGCACCAAAGGTGATTATCTCACATGAAAGGAGATGTAGAAAGTTTGTGGTGGAGGTGGTGAGAATGCTTAGAAAGACCTCCTTGTGGATGGAATACTTCAGCTGAAACATGAGTGGCAGCCAAGTGACGAATATAGAGACAGAAGACTGCAAACAGACTTGCATTGCACCAAGCATTTCAGGAATAGTCCAGCATGCTGGACACTGAGAATCCCCTACTCAGGGACCCCAGCTGATCTAAAATGCACCCCAGTATTCCCATCAGCCACTTACAGGGGCACTCTGCATGGTCTGGATGATCTACAACAGCCGTACTTTGGCTTTTGAATGAGTTGAGTTTCTTCAGTGTGTAGCTATCCACGATTAAAAAAATAAATAGCAGGTAGCAGGTAGATAGGTAGCCAAACACTATCAAATCAAGTAATTAAAACACCCAGCAGAAGCTCACTGGAGAAGCCAAGATAGTAGTTCAGGTTCTTGACTGAGATTCCTCTTCATGGCTGAACTTCCCAGAGCTGAACTTTCTGCATCTTTTCCCTGCTGCAGGCAACTTTATTTCATGGGATAAACAATGGGAGCATCTGCTGGAAATGGTTCGTCTTCTAGCTGTCCTCAAGGACATAGTGTCTTTACTGATTTTCTGTTCTCTTCCCTCCCTGTAACAGAGTTGGGGGGCCAGCCCATTTCCAGTCCTTGGATGGCACTTTGAGCCAAATATGCTTGAGTTTGAAATGGGGCAGGGGGCACAACCCCAGTCCCAGAGCAGCTTCTCAGTGAGTTCAAACAGCAACAGCAATTTATTAACATAGCACACGTTGATGGGGACATCAGTCCTCTGCCCTGCCACATGGGGCAGAAAGCTCCCCAGGCCTGAGCCTCTCTATCCATCCGAACACATGAGACCCCTTTCCATCCCTGAGCTAAGTCAACTAAATAAAACAAGTGGTTTGGGTCTGTTTAGACTTCTCTCTCCCAACAGCAAGCCTCCTCCAGCTTCTTCCTGTCTCCAGGTTAGGCCTGTTTTCTGCCACAATGCAGACCCAGTGCTCTGCAGTTTCAGGACAATTTCTTTCCCATCGCATTTCGGGAGGCCACCTTTCTCTTGCAAACAGCTTGAGAGCATGTGGCCCACACTCAGTGTTTTCTGTGAGGCAAAGGCAGAGACATGTTTTCATTGCTAATCTTCATCAGCCAAGGGGAAAAATGGTAAAAAGTGCATTTTCCTTTTAATTGACATATAGTAATTGTGCATATTTACAGAACACGGTGTGCCATTTCAATAGATTTACGCCATGTGGAATGATCAGATCAAGGTAATTGGCATATCCATCACTGCAGACATAGATCAGTTCTTTGTGTTGGGAACATTCAAGATCTGGCAGAGGAAGCTTTTAAAAACAGTATCTTTTCTTCAGTTAAAAAAGAAAGGAGACAGATAGTCCATAATAACATTTGAAAATATCATAACTGAAAAAAAATCATAAGAAGATTTGAGCTCATTCTCAGGAAAGGGCTGGTAGGTTTTTAGCATTTGGCTCCTTGGCAGAGTTGGTAAAATAAATATTTAAAATGATTCGATGGGAGATTTTGGCTTTGAGGCATCTTAGAGATCACTGGCATCCCTATGGTGATTCTTACCAGATAGTCCACAGTCCTTTCTTCCCAGAACTGTTATTTTATTTTATTTATTTTTTATTATTCATTTAAAAATTATTATTTTATGAGACAGGATTTCGTGTATCCCAGACTGGCTTTCAACTATGTAGCAGAGGCTAGCCTTAAACTCCTGAGCCTCTTGAGGGCAGAGATTATAGATATACACTATCACACTTGGGTCCTTTCACCTACTTTCAGTGACCATTGCTCTCCACGTGCCTTGGTGTGCGTATCTACACTACTCAAGCTCGGTTCCATCCCTCAGCATTTCTCCTGATTTGTGGCCACTGAGCTCCTAAGAACCCAGTGGCTCAGGTCTCCAAAAGACACAGGCCATGTGGTATCGGAAGTAGGGTCCTGTCCCCTACTCCTGAGCTCTGGCTTCTGGGTCTTTTTCAAAAGGTTATGCTTGTCTTAATCACATAGAAAAGAAAAAAATTAAAGCCGTTTTCATTCGTTGTCTCCGGTCTAAAAATAGGGTGACAGAGGGATCGTGGGATAAGCAGCCAGAGCAAGGAGAGTCGGTTACCACAGTAACCAGTGAGCCACTTCACTGCGTTTGCCTTGACTGTGTGATTTCTGGGAGTTTTCCCCCCTTTCCTTCTCTTGTGCGTGGGGTGGGGGTAGGTGGTGGGGGCATTTTTAGATTATATAATATACAGCCAGATTTCTTACTTCCGGCATCAAACTGTCTTCATGAAATTGTTCATTGTGTAACCCCCTCCCCAAACAGCCCAGGGCTAGTTGACTTTGCTGGAATCAAAGGATTATGACCACACCCATTTTTGACTTACGTAAGTATCTTTTTTGAATACATCTCCATTTTTTTATAATTAATTTTTAAAGTTAGCATACAAAGTGATGAATTTCATTACGACATTTCCAGATGCACTTGTCATTAAACTCTGTTTTAATTCACCCTTTCCTCTACTGTCCTCCATAACTCCCCCAAATCACTGTCCCTTCAGCTTTCTGGTCACACACATTCCATTACTCTCTCTCCAGACTCCCTTCAGATCTCTTCCTTGCCTCTCAAGCGCCCCTCTGTAGTTTCATGGCATACACATATGTACACACATATGTGCACACGTGTACAAACATACACCTGTGTACACTTGAATTCACATGCATGCACTCAGGCACACACATGCACACCCATGTGGTGCACACACACATGAGTGCACACACACATACACAGGCCTACACATAGGGACAGCTAAACTGCTTTAAAGTGGGCCTGGTTCTGAGGTGGTCACCTCAGGCTCCACCCTCTCCCAGACTGCAGCTCCCAGACTCTGACACAAGCCCTTTTATACAGCCACGAAGGAAACAGCCTTGGGTTTGAATTCTGCACCAGCCACCATCTTGGGTGAAAATTACTTAATACTTGTGCGCTTGCCATATGGCCAGAAGAGAGAGCATGCAGAAAGCCATCAGTATGGTTTCTAGAATTAGACACTTAATAAAGGTTGATTTTATCTCTACTTTCCCTTTCTGTTATCCCCTTTTGTCTGGTTGGCTATTGCAGGCTGTCTCAAGGTAGCCAGTAATTTAAAAATGCCACATATATTGTAGGGGCCACCCTCTCCTGCCTCCTCACTCACATAGCGGGAACCACCTTCTTCTGTCTCTCTTTTGATCCTATTTTCTATGCATAGTCCTCATCCCCGCCCCGCCCCCCCCCCCCCCCCTGCCTGTGGCCTCAGGTGGCACACAGTTCCTGGTCCTGGCCACTTTTTATCTAAATAATTTTCTGTTCTTTTCATGAAGAGCTCAGTAGGTGCCTGGATAGCTCATCAGGTTGAAATCAAAATGTAAAAATGTGTTCAATGGATCCAAATAGGTTAAAGTGACGCATGATAGGCTCCAATCTTTATTGCTTATTAGGGTGATGAAGTGTGAATGAGAAGCTGAATGGGAGTGTATTAGTGGGAAATAATTCCTCACCTGCAGTGAGAGAAATCCTGCCTGGGCTCACCTAGGCCAAAAAAAAAAAAAAAAAAAAAAAGGTGAGGGCGGGAGGCTGTGGAAAAAGCACTTGCTCTGCAAACCTGAGGAGCTGAGTGTGAGTCCTCAGACCCCACAAAAAGCCTGATGCACAGAGGAAGGATGTGTAACCCAGAGCCCTGCAGGGGGAAGGGAGGCAGAGACAGAAAACCAGAAGTGCATGGGCCAGCTGGTCTGGTTATGCAGCAGAAGGACCGCAAAGACACCCTGCCTCAAAGAAAGGGGAAGGTGAAGACTGACCTTGTCCTCTGACCTCCGTGCATGCGCAATGCCATCCATATACCTGCATTCACACACACACACACACACACACACACACACACACACACACACACACACACACAAGTGGAAGAGGCCAGGAGAACCTCAGAGACCCAGTAGCTTCAGAACTTGTGTCCATCAACTCTTTTCTGAGTGGCTTTGTTCTTGCCCACAAGTGGCTTTCTTGGATTGGTAACGTGGCCTCTAATTGACCTTTTTCCACCTTCTCAGACCCAAGGACAGATAAGGACTGGGGAGATGGCTCAGTGGGTAAATGCAGGTTGCATGATGGTCTTGGACTATTCACTTTGGCTGGAAGAATGGAGTTGGCTGGGTAATGTCTGAGATGAATTGTTACCAGAATGACATGACTCAAATCAGGGTGGATGGGTTTCCCAAAGAACTATAACCAGAATATGAGGGATCGGTGCTGCCTCCACTGGCATCCCAAAGGCCAATGAGTGGGGACAGGCCCTGACTTGAAGCTGTACTTTACAGAGTTGACCTTCGGAGAAGGCAGCAGGTGACAGTCCTAAAGTTAGGGAGAAGGGGGCGGGAGTGGGCGGGACAAAGGCAGTCAGTCACTCCGGAGCTCAGGCTTACCTCCTGGGTCGGATGGTCCACTTCCCTGAGACTGTGATGTCTCTCTCATGGTCCTGCACTCTTCGTTCTCTGGATGTCTGGGCTCAGGCACTTCTCGGCACAGTCTTGTTAGCCTCGGCCGACATAAGCCTTGTGCTCCTTTCGATGAATCTAGTCAGTGTGTGTCACCACTCTAGTTGGCAGAGTGAACCTGGGAGAGGTGGACCTAACACTGAGGCAATAGCCAACTTTGTGCAGAGCGTCGGGCAGTTTATATTCTGAGGGTTAAGCAAGGTCATATGAGCAAAGTTCACATGACTTCCAGCTGTGGACAGTCACAAGGGCAAGGGCACATGAGTTTAGGCTGTGTACAGTCATGACGATAACTGTGCTTGAAGACATCATCTGAATAGTAAGATAATGAAGTAAACCCACTTCTACTTTACTCCACCTGGGAGGGGCATGAAAGCACAAGACTCTTGTCTTGTTTTCCTGGAGTTTTCTCACAAGCCCCTAGAATTCTCCCCATGCAGCTTCATTCATGAACAAGATTAGCTGGTATCAGTCTTGTGCTCCTCTAGGGGCATCTGGGATGTACATGTGCCTGTGTGTGTGTGTGTGTGTGTGTGTGTGTGTGTGTGTGTGTGTGAGAGAGAGAGAGAGAGAGAGAGAGAGAGAGAGAGAGAGAGAGAGAATGTATGAGTATGTGTGTGTGTTCCCTCAGTACAAACAAATCATCAACAATGTAATTGTGCTATTTATAACATATACCTAGAGATTCCTTTCTATAACATGGAGTACATATGTGTCTTCATAATATGGAATGTAACAGTGCCTCACACATCTCTCCCATTCCATCCCCTATCAAAGATATGGATCACTGGTCAAAGGGACAAAGAACAGGGTCACTGGGATGTATATTAGTTACATTTGCTGTGATAAAACACCAGGTTTCCTCCTTCTGTGTGACTCTAGTTTGTGTTAAAGCTGACAAAAACTAACTGAACAACTTGTGTGTATCTGAGTGTGGGTTTACGCACATGGATGCAATGTCCTTGGAGGCCAGAAGAGGGCATCAGATTTGTATGTTGTTTTGCTTTCCATTTAAGTCTGTTTTGTTTTGTTTTTGAGACAGCATCTCACTATGTAGCTCTCACTGGCCTGGAACTTGCTGTGTAGATAACACCGGACTTGAACTCAGAGATCTTCCTGTGTCTGCCTCCTGAGTAATGGGATTACAGGTGTTACAGATGTGCCCCCCGTAACTGGTCAACATTGAAGTCTGTTGTCCTTTTCTTTCTTTTGCCTGAAGAGTGAGGTTTAATTCAAGGTATATAGATACTGTATTTTACTCACGGATCTTTAACTGCTCTGACACCACTTGTTGCTAATGTCACCTTTCCTTGATTATGTTGATTTTCATAATGTCAGAAAGTTGCTGGGTACTTTTGTGGGGCTTACTTCTGTGTTATCTATCTCATCCCTCTGGTCTGTGTGTCCATCTCTTTGTCAATATACTGTAAATATACAGTGAACAGGGAAAAGGTAACTGGCTTTTCCCATTTTATTTTTCCCTCCCAGAATTGTGAACAATTCCAGTTCCTCTGCTTTTCTACGGTTATGGTTCAGAGTAATCTTACTAAGAGCTACAAAATCTGCTGAAATTTTGATAGCATTAAACTTGAACGCTAATGGAGAGAGGAATTAGTGTAGTCACTGTGCTCGCTTGTTCAAGTGAGGAGTGCAGTGTGTCTTTCCACATTCTTAAGTCTTTGGTTTCATTCACTGAGTTTTTTAAGTTTTAGCCAACAAGTCCTTGTACAGTTTTCCTGAGACCCACACTTAAATATTTATTTTAAGTTTTAGCAATTGTAACTGATATTTAATTTTGCTTTTGATGTCCATGTCTTCATTGTTAGTACTTATAATTGAATTCTGTGTATTTATCTCATATGCTATTTACTTATCTGGACTCACTTATTAATTCCAGATGATGCTTTTGTGAAGTTGCCTGGGATTTGTCGCATCCATGCTGATATCTGCCAACACACAGACAGTTTGGTATTATTTTTACAGTCTGTATGTTGTTTGTTTGTTTCCAGCCTTACTTGCACTGGCTAGAGATTCATGCATCATGTCAAAGAGCAGCAGGAAGAGTCAGCCTTGGCTTGCTCTTGACCTTGAGTGTAAATTGTTGTGTTTCACCAGAAAACATGTCATTTAAAGCGGTCCTTGCAATTGTCCCCTTTCAAGTTGAAGATGGTCGGTAGTCTATATTTCTGAGCTTGTGATATTTTTTTTTTTAATCAGGAATGGGTATTGAATTTTGTGAAATTTTTTTCTTCATCCATTGTATACCATGTAATTTTTCTTCAGTCGCCTAGCTAATGAATTGTGCTAGTTGTTTTTCAAATATTGCCTCTATCTTGCAACTCTGGAATCAATTCCCTCTGTTAACTACAGTTACTGCCCTCATCACAGTGATCAAATAACAGAAAGGGAGAACTCAAGGGGAGGAGAGATTTGAGGGGAACAATCCACCATGACAGCAAGAGACAGTGGCAGGGGTGGCTCTGGGCTGTGGCCAAGGGAGCTTGCTTAAACCTGGGCCAATAAGGAAGCAGCAGCCAGCCCTATGGTGACCCACTTTTCCTTGCTAGGTTCCTGCTCCAAAAGGTTTCAAAACCTCCCCATACTGCACCCCTAGTTGGAGACCATGTCTTCAAACACCTCGGGAGGACATTTTATGCATGGCCCATAGCGGGTCATGGAGCTTGATTCTGCTACAAGTACTGCATTCTATTTGCTAGACCTTTTCACTGATTTTATATCTATTTTTATGAGGGACATTGTCTTTAATTTGCTTTTGTTTTTTTTCAAAATGTCTTTTTTTTTTTTTTTTTTGGTTTTACAAGATAGGCTTTCTTTGTGTAGCCCTGTCTGTCCTGGAACTCACTCTGTAGACAAGACTGGCCTTGAATTCAGAGATCCACCTGCCTCTGCCTCCCAAGTGCCTGAATTAAAGGTATTCACCACCACTACCCAGCTTTTATTCTTGGTTTTGTTATTAGATAAATACTAGCTTTATAAAATGAATTGGGAAATAGTCTAGATGATGCTTTTGTGAAGTTGCTTGAGATTTGTCACGTCCATGCTGATATCTGCCAACACACAGACAGTTTGGTATTATTTTTACAGTCTGTATGTTGTTTATTTGTTTCCAGCTTTACTTGCACTGGCTAGAGATTCATGCATCATGTCAAAGAGCAGCAAGAAGAGTCAGCCTTGGCTTGCCTGTATGCTCTGGACTGTATGGAATCAGCATGAATTTTTCTTTAAATGATTAGTATCATTGTTTTGTTTATTTGTTTGAGACAGGGTCTCATGTAGTCCAGGCTATCCTCAGCCTTACTGTGTAGCAGAGGATGACCTTGAACTCCTGATCCTACCACCTCCATCTTTCAAATGCCAGGGTTTACAGCTGTCCACCACCATTCTTTGTTTTCATTGGCAGAATTTTCCATGAACCTCACCAGATTTGGAGATTTCTTTTTGGGGTGTGTGTGGTTTTCAAGTCTCATGTTTGATTTTCTTAATGGTTATATATAGACTCACATTATTCATTTTAGTTTTAGAGAGTTGTGGTACTTTCTTAGTTATTTTTTTTTCTGAAGCAGTGGTACATTGCCTTTAAAGTGGTGGTTCTCAACCTATGGGTCATGGTAGCTTGAGTTTTCCTGCCTGGCCCACAGTCAGGACAAATCTCTCTCACCTGCCAGTCCCACAGCCGCTCAGACCCGACCAAGTAAACACAGAGACTTATATTGCTTACAAACTGTATGGCCGTGGCAGGCTTCTTGCTAACTGTTCTTATAGCTTAAATTAATCCATTTCTATAAATCTATACCTTGCCATGTGGCTTGTGGCTTACTGGCATCTTCACATGCTGCTTGTCATCGTGGCGGCTGGCAGTGTCTCTGACTCAGCCTTCCACTTCCCAGTTTTATTCTCCTCCTTGTCCCACCTATACTTCCTGCCTGGCCACTGGCCAATCAGTGTTTTATTTATTGACCAATTAGCAACACATTTGACATACAGAACATCCCACAGTAGGTCACGACCCCTTGGGCATCAAATGATCTTTTCATAGGGGTTGCATAAGACCATTGGAAAACACAGATATTTACATTATGATTCATAGCAGTAGTGAAATTACAGTTATGAAATAGCAATGAGAATAATGTTATGGTTGGGGGTCACCACAATGTGAGGAATTGTATTAAAGGGTCGCAGCACTAGGGGGGTTGAGAACTGCTGGTTTAAAGTGTCAGTAGTGTTAATTTGTGCTTACTCTTGTCTGTAGCACTCCATTGGTGCCTCCTTGGTGTCCCCGGACCTGGAGGTAGTAGTGCCTCCTTCCCGGTACTCATTTATACCTTCTTCCCCTCTCTTTTCTTCGGTAGTCTTGGCAGAGGTTCATGCATTTCATTAATTTCTCAAAAAATCAAGTGTGTTGTCATTGATTTTTCTGTATTGATTTTCTATTTTTTTTTTTTTTTGGTTTTTCGAGACAGGGTTTCTCTGTGTAGCTTTGCGCCTTTTCCTGGAACTCACTTGGTAGCCCAGGCTGACCTCGAACTCACAGAGATCTGCCTGCCTCTGCCTCCCGAGTGCTGGAATTAAAGGCGTGCGCCACCACTGCCCGGCCGATTTTCTATTTTTGATTTTACTGATTTCTTCTCTTACCTTTACTATTTCTGTTTTTCTTCTTGCCTTGAATTAATGGCTCTTTATTTTCCAGGTTCTTTTTTTTAAGATTTATTCACTTATTTATTTTCTGTATGGAGCCATCTCTTCACCCCTTCACCTTATTATTATAATTTTTTTTGAGACAAAGTTTCTTGCTGGATGCAGAGCTTGCTGACTGGCTAGTCTAAATGGTCAACAAAGCCCAGGGCTTCTATTTCTGCCTCTCCAGTGCCGGAGTACACCTGTGTGCTGCCACCATACTTGGGTCACATTTATACCCTTAGCCCTGATGTCTTTCCCGAGTCCCAGTCTCACACATCATCCTAGCTCCCACCATCTACAGCCCAACCATCAGCAAGACTTAGTTCTTGAAGCACGTTTGGATTCATTTGCTTTCCCACTTTGACCATTTTTACAAGAGTCAAATTTAGTATAACTTTTGCCCTGAACAAATCAATACCTTCCTAAATTGTCTCCTGGCTGCCCTGTTCTTGTGGGCTTAGAATCAATTCTCTATTGGTACCAGAGTGGTCTTTAAAATTATATGTCAGCTTCTTTCCTATTGTAGTTAGAATGCAGTGCACCTTTTAAAATAACGAGCTACAAATGCAGCGGCCCCAGCTTGATTTTCCGGATGTGCCCTCCTGCCTCCTGGGCCGTCCCAGGGACTCCCCCTTGCTTCCTGAGCTCAGCTCAGCCTTGGAGTCTCAGCACTGCCTCTTCCTCCTGCCTGCACAGCTGTTTTCAGCTCATCTCTCCTCGGCTCTGTCTTTCGTAGGGGTCTCAGCTTAATTTGCGCATCTCCCCATTGATGGCTAGCCTTTATGCTTCCACGGACAGGCTAGCATGCTCAGCTGTTGAATCAGGCAGGAAGATGAGTGTGGCGTTATGAAGGGATTTTATAGACGTGGTTAACATTTACAACATTTTACTTTAATTAAACAAGTACAACACTTGACATTTCCCTCAATAATGTGAGGGGACCTTAACTGATCACTTGAAGAATTTAAGAACAAAACGGCAGTTACCCTGAGGGGCCAAAAATTCTGCCTCAAGAGGATACAGTTGAGGGGCTAGAGAGATGGCTCAGTAGTTAAGAGTACTTGTTGGTCTTGCAGAGGTCCTGGGGTTCAGTTCCCTGCACTTGTGGGTCACAACCATCTGTAACTCTAGTTTCCGGGATCCGATGTTCTCTTCTGAGCTCTATGGGCATCAACAAGCACGAGGAGCATGTGCATACATGCAGACAAAACACTCTTCCTTATTAAATAAAATAAGACAATCTGAAAAAGAAAAATAAAGGTTGGCTCTTGCCTGAGACTTCCAAGCTGGTGCCTGCTCCGCAGGTTTTGTGCTGGCTTGTCCCTGTAGTCAGTCATACCACCAGCTCCTTAAAACAAATCTCATTGTATGGAATGGTAATGTATTATGTGCATTATAAACATACATAATCCATACAAATAAATTTATGTGACATTTTCTGTTTTATGTATATTATAAAATGTGAGATATTTTCCTTTAGGCTCATTTTTGCCCCCCAGCTAGGGCCTGGTTTCTGATAGTCTGCTAAAGACCCCAGTGTTAAAGTCTCATTCCCCATGTGGT
The DNA here is from genome assembly GCF_949786415.1 of Peromyscus eremicus. Lineage (NCBI taxonomy): Eukaryota > Metazoa > Chordata > Mammalia > Rodentia > Cricetidae > Peromyscus > Peromyscus eremicus. The sequence goes on along the minus strand of NC_081418.1, from coordinate 144,268,465 downwards.
GCTCTTAGGGAAGGATGGTACCTTCAGGAGATAGAGTCCTGTGGGAGGTCTTTAGGCCATTGGGAGCATGTTCTGCAAAGATTCTAGGAGCCTGGCCTGATGGGACCCTAGCCTGATGGGACCCTAGCCTGATGGGACCCTAGCCTGATGGGACCCTGACCTGATAGGACCCTGACCTGATGGGACCCTAGCCTGATGGAACCCTAGCCTGATGGGAGCCTGATTTGATGGGACCCTAGCCTCTTCTGTTTTTGTTTCCTGACCATGTGGTGACCATGCTCTGTCACATGCTTCCTGTCACTGCCATCCAGCATCCTTTCCAGAGAACTAAAGGAGATGGGTGTGTATCTGACCGCAGATTGGAGCCTCAAAAAAATGCAAGCCTGGGGCCTGGAGAGATAGCTCAGTGGTTAAGAATACTGACTGCTCTTCCAGAGGACCCAGGTTCGATTCCCAGTGCCCACATGGCGGCTCACAATTGTCTGTAATTCCAGTTCTAGGGAACCCGACACCCATGGCCAACCATAAATAATAATAATAATAATAATAATAATAATAATAATAATAATAATAAACTTTGAAAGCCTGAAGAGACCTTTTTTTCTAACTACCTCAGGCACTTTGTAATAGTGACGTACAGCTGACTAACAAACTCCCGCTATCAGTCCTTCCCCATGACATTCTCCAGCATTTCTCATGACCTCTGCTTCAGTTCCTGCCTCCAGCTTCCTGCTTTGGCTTCCTCTGATGATGGACTGTTTTTACTTGGTCTTTCAGCACAGCAACAGAAAGGAAAGTAGGGGCCTGTAATCCAGTGCTGGGGAGGCAGAGGTGGATGGCTCCCCCAAGCTCCCTGGCCCACCAGCCTTGCTGAGCCAGTGAGCTCTCTGTTGGGCAAGACGGTGTATTGTAGACATAGCTGAGACAAGACAAACTGTACTGACTTCACTGGACACTGACTTTTGGATAAGCCATGGTTCCCCCTAAGCGTGAGAGCCAGTCTGCCTCAGTTACCTCCTGCTGTCAAAGCAACCTACTCCCTAGAAGTACCATCTCTCCAGAAACCAGTGGCTTAAACCTCAGTCATTCATGTCATCTCTGTCTGCAAGCTAGAGATCGGCCGTCCTGACTGTTCTCATCTGAGCTGGTTTCATTCACATGACTAACAGTGGCCTGGTTGTAGACTGAGCATGCTCAGGAATTAAAAAAAAATCGTATTTATTATTAAAAAACTATCATATCTATTAGTTGTGTATGTTCGTATGCACAGGTGAGCTAGTGTGCCATGGCACAGATGTGGAAATCAGAGGATAACTTTGTGGGGTTGGTTCTCTCCTTCTACATTCTCTTTTACGTGGGTCACAGGTATCAAACCTTAGCTCTGGAATTGCATCTTAGATCTGAATAACTTAAAGATGCTAATGACTCTATTTCCAACATGAAGAAAGCTGCAATAATCCAAGTAGGCCCTCTTTAGAGAGGTACACACAATAGCATTGCTCCTGATTAACCACTGGAAAAGCAAGGAGCTGGGTGATTCCGTACATGATCCCTTTGAACAGTTTTGGAAAATTAAGAATATAATGATGATAGTTGGTTGCTCTTAATATTCTTGGGCAAGAGATAAAGGGAGAAGATGAACTCAGAGGCTCACATTCCCTGACTAGTAATTGTCTTTGGTGGAAAACTTTGGGGATTAAATTGGAAGGCCACAGTGTGTACAGTGCTCAGTATGTTGACTACTCATTTATATACACAGGATGTAGAAACTCTCTTTTGCTCATCTTTTATGGGAAGAGGAAAAATATGCCTCTCTTTAATTATATGGGCACAGTCATATGTAATACTAAATTTCATACCATGTTTATAACATGTGTGGCAGATAGCTTGGACATAGTGGTAAATTCATGCTAGAAGGCACCCAGTATTATTATCATTTCTCTAAAAGACTATTTTTTAAATTTTTAATTGTGCATATGCATGCTCCTGTGTGTGTGTGTGTGTGTGTATGTGTGTGTGTGTGCATGTGTGTGTGTGTGTGTGCGCGTGCGTGCGTGTGTGTGTGTGCGTGCGTGCGTGTGTGTGCGCGCGCGTGCGCGTCCACCCATGTGAGCACTCGAACATGAGTGCAGGTGCCTACAAAAGCCAGGAGCGTTAGATTCTCCCTGAACTGGAATTACAAACAGTTTTGAGCCACCTAACATGGGTGCTGGGAGTCAGACTTTGTCCTCTGGAAGAGCCGTGTGCACTCTTAACCATGAGCCATCTCTCCAACCCTGTATTATAGCTATTCTAACCCACAAAGACACAGTATTGTTATGACTTAGAGCATTTTTTCAGTTTAATGTATTTCAATCTCCTTCCCTTATTTATACCACATCAGTGTCATTCTCCGTAGCTGAGTTGGGTGGTGATTTTTACAGTTAGGGACAGAGGTGTTAGTGTTTCCTCTGCATATGCAGGCCTGAGACTGCTCTTCAGGGAAATGGAACCTTCATTAATTGCTAAATACATAAGAGGCTGCATAAAGAACAAGTATGTTGCATATTGCCCGCCCCTCCCCCCCCTCCCCGCAATAATTTGCTTCAAATCCATTTAGGAAAGATAATCAGGGACAGCGTTTTGAGATTTTGTTTTAATTTTAGTGAGCGTGTGGTAAGACCATTAAAAACATTTGGTTATAGAGCTTAGAGATGAACACATTTTATCTGCTTCTTCTAGCAGGTTCTTTAATGTAATCTTGTCTCTGTAATTTTGAAGCGGAAAGCAATGTCTAAATTGAAGTTGCTTTTTAGTGGCTTTGCAAACCCCATCTGTGCTGTCTCAACAGCTGTCCTTCCTCTTCCTTGACTGATGTGCCCGTGAGGCTCTTGGTCAGGTGGTGAAGGAAGAAGGGGAGATACCGGCCGGCTTCGTGATCATCTGCTGCATTGTGTGGTGAAACTTGAGTGTCACAGGACAACGTGATAGTCATGTGCTTTTAGTTAAGCAGTCTGAGTAAAAGAGAGTACACGCTTTCACAGTTTTCTTGAATGCCACTTAACTATTTCTTGACCTCTCTACTGGCACCTCTGAATGTTAAATAGAAATGATGTTTATATTTCTGTATGATCTAGGTGTTCTTTCAAATTTAAGTATTTTATTCAGTATAGATTTTAAAGAATTAATTTTAATCTGTGTTTAATCTTAGCACTCAGAAGTCAGAGGTAGGGGGATCTCTGAGTTCAAGGCCAGCCTAGTCCATATAGCGAGTTCCAGGCCAGCAAGAGTTACATAGTGAGACCTTGTCTCAAAAAAAAAAAAATCTTGTATTAATAAATAATGTTGCATTAAAGCTGCATACGGTGGTACAAGGCTGTAATCCCAGCATGGAGGTACAAGGCTGTAATCCCAGCATGGAGGTACAAGGCTGTAATCCCAGCATGGAGATACAAGGCTGTAATCTCAGCATGGAGGTACAAGGCTATAATCCCAGCATGGAGGTACAAGGCTGTAATCCCAGCATGGAGGTACAAGGCTGTACTCCCAGCATGGTGGTACAAGGCTGTAATCCCAGCATGGTGGTACAAGGCTGTAATCCCAGCATGGAGGTACAAGGCTGTAATCCCAGCATGGTGGTACAAGGCTGTAATCTCAGCATGGAGGTACAAGGCTATAATCCCAGCATGGAGGTACAAGGCTGTAATCCCAGCATGGTGGTACAAGGCTGTAATTCCAGCATGGAGGTACAAGGCTGTAATCCCAGCATGGTGGTACAAGGCTGTAATCCCAGCATGGAGGTACAAGGCTGTAATCCCAGCATGGTGGTACAAGGCTGTAATCCCAGCATGGTGGTACAAGGCTGTAATCCCAGCATGGAGGTACAAGGCTGTACTCCTAGCATGGAGGTACAAGGCTGTACTCCTAGCACTGGGGAAGTGGAAGCAGGAAACTGGGGAGCTCAAGGCCAGCCTCAGCTACATGGTGAGTTTCAAGGTCTGAGGTGACTGTCTAAAAAACCCAACCAATGACTAACACAGTCAGCCAGCAAACCGCTCAAGCTACCTTAGAGCATCATTTATATCGACGGCTGATTTTTTTAGGAATCCTCTTCCACCTGAGGTCGATTCCTCAGTTGCTCCATGTTTGTTCTGATCCTGGGCAGCAATGCAATGTTAAATTCTGTACCTGATATCTGCCACAGTTACAGCTTCCGGAAAGAGTCTGGATCTATGCAGCGTCTTGAACGAGGGAATTGCCATCGTTGGCTGTCATTTCATTATAAAGAGCTTTCAAGCTTATTAGACTAAACAATTGCATTTAGCTCCCAATTCTGCGGGTTGGCACTGGGAACAGTGATCAGCTGGCTGGTTATCCTGGTCTCAGCTGGTCTCCTTTGTCTCTCTGGTGAGAAGATAGCTTGGCTGAACATGACTAGCCAGGTCAGGATGGAAGTGAAACCAATCAGGCACTGGGACATCAGAAAAGCTTTGTGTTTAGAAAGCTCACTCCGAGAGTGAGGATGAACGGGAGCAAAGCTTACAAGACTGCTCCGTGGATTTGAGCAGAAAATCTTTAGGGCTTAACGAAAGCATCAGCAACTGGTAAGTTAAGGAAGGGCCATGGCTCGACTACATTAATAAAGGCATTTATGTGATCCAGGACCACACTGTGTATTCCATTGCCAGACTTCTGTAATGTCCTGTAATCCTCTGATTTCCCCTAATTGTCCTGATAGCAGCACTTTAAAAATAACAAGCCACCTCTTTTGTATAGTGTCTGTGTAATCTATGGTATTCGGCAGTTACAAATAATGCTTCTGTCAATATTTTTGTGCATGTATTTTGCTTTGTACATTTGCATTCCCCGCAGCTATCCACATACCTAAGAATGGAATTGCTACATCAAATAGCTGCTCTGTGCTTAATTGTGTAGATTCTGCTAAGTTCTTTTTCTCAGAAGTTGCAGCGGTTTGGGTATGATAAAGACTCACTTTGAGGATTGAGTAGCACCCAGTTGGAGGCACTATTGATAGGCGATTTGGTGCACACTTAGGAGGTGGGGGCTGGGTCTTTGAATGGTAAATCTTGCTCTGGTTCCTTCCTATTTGTTCTCTGTGTTCCCTGCTGTTGGAATGTGAACAACCTGCTCTGCCATATGCTCTCTTCACCATGATTTCGGGCCTCATGGCAGGCCCACAGTAATCAGTCTATTCAGCAGACCCTGGAGCTGAGCCGTCGGGACAGTGAGCCAAAACAAAGTTGTCCATTCCTGAAGTTGCTTTGGTCAGGGGTTCTATGAGAGTTGCAAGCCTAGCCAGCACAGCCACTGTGCCAATTGACAGTCCCTCAGTGGCTTCACGACCATGACATTATGTGGAATTACCAGACTTAACCCCACCTATCTTGGTGGAGGTATAGGAGGACCTCATAGATATAATGTACATTTTATAGACCATTTATCTTTGAATTCCCTGTTAACTGTTAATCTTCTTCTTCTTTTTTTCTCACAATCTTAACAAGCTAAACATTTGTCCTTATACCCTAAGGTAAGGGTGGCCTTTACCACTTATCAAGGAAGCCTCACCCCTAGACAAGGTTTCTCTTTGTAGACCTGGCTGTCCTGAAACTAGCTTTGTAGACCAGGCTGGCTGTGAACTCAGAGATCTGCCTGCCTCTGCCTCCCGAGTGCTAGGATTAAAAGCTCACACCACCACTGCCCGGCAAAGAAGGTTTGCTGTTGGATGTCGTTCTGTATGCTGTGAATGTGTGTTGTTCTAATTGGTTGATAAATAAAATGCTGATTGGCCAGTAGCCAGGCAGGAAGTATAGGTGGAGTAAGCAGACGAGGAGAATTCTGGGAAGAGGAAGGGCTGAGTCAGGAGTCACCAGCTAGACACAGAGAAAGCAAGATGACAAGGCAGAACTGAGAAAAGGTACCAAGCCACGTGGCTAAACATAAATAAGAATTATGGGTTAATTTAAGTGTAAGAGCTAGTCAGTAATAAGCCTGAGCTAATGGCCAAGCAGTTATAATTAATATAAGCTTCTGAGTGATTATTTTATAAGCAGCTGTGGGACACAGGAAAACTTCCAACTACAAAGGTTCTCTTTGTAACAGATGGAGATCACTACAGAAAATGACAACCAATTAAAATGCAGAATTGTGAAGCCCAGTCCCAATGGATACATCTACAACCAATCAAAATGCAGAGTCGTGAAACCCAGTCCCAACTGATACATTTACAGACACTCTGTAGCTAAGGCTGGGGGAACACAGTGGAAGAGAGGATGGGATGGTTATAAGAGCCAGAAAATCAGGGAGTTTGTGATGAGATTGTGTAATCAGAAGCTACAGCAGTGAAGTCTCACCTGTGTGACTGCCTAAGTATGTGCTGAACAAGGACAACAGTGACATGTCAAAGTGGACTGGGAAAGGCACACAAGGCCTCATTCCTACACAAAGAACCACAGGCAACTGAGACAAGCTGGGAGCAGGAAAGGTGGTGCTCTCCAGGGAAAAGCTCAGTATTTGGTTATCCAATACCCAACGATCAGCCCTGAACACACACACATGAGTAATAGTATACAGGCTGAGCAGGGTATATCTAGGTATATAAGAGTCTGTGCATGCATGTGGTGTGTGTGTGTGTGTACACATGGAATAGCAATTAATGAAAAAGATACCATGAATTTGAAAGAGAGCAAGGAGAGGTACATGGGAGGGTTTGTAGGGAGAAAAGGGAGGGGTGAAATATAATTGCATTATAATGGTCACTCATATGTGATACTCTATTGTTTTTTTTCTTTAGATCTTTCCCTTTCTCTCAGCCAACCTCCCTCCTTCTCTCCCTCCCTCCTTCCCTCCCTCCTTTCCTTCCTTCCTTTCTTCCTTCTTGCAGGATCATTCACTATGTAGCCTAGACTGGCCTCGAACTCTTGATCCTCTAGCTTCAGCCCCTCAGGAGCTGGGTTTACAGGTGTGCACTACCATGCTTAGCTCTCCTGGCTCATTTAAGAAACAGAACTTCTGACTTTTAATATAGCACAGCACAGCAAGTTGCTGTTTCTTCAATACTATTATGGTTTTTCCAGTTTGGCAAAAAGATTTGAAAAGCCGTATGTGAGCACAGTATTGCTCTCCCCAGATAAAGGACTGTGCATCTCATCCAGAATTTTCTCATGCTACCCAGTCAGGAGTTTACCTGTTTTGTTTCTCTGTTTTCTCTTGGGCTCTGACACCCACTGCTCTGTTTTTAACATACTCTATCCTACAGAAGGTTCCACGTGCACTTAAGATTACATATTCTGATTCTGATGTTGTTTGGAAGTTTGTATATCCTGGATCTATAAAAGTCCCCTGTTTCTGCTCTGGTTTACTTAGTTATTATTGAGACCAGGGAACTGAAATTCCTGCTAATACTATATTATTAAATATTCCTGTCTTGAGTTCTAAAGTTACGTCAAGGCGGAGATTACACACAGACACAGACACACACACACACAGAGACACACACAGACACACAATTCCTATTTTTATCCCTTATTTCATCAACTTCTTCAAAATTACATCTCTAGGTAGGTTAATTTCTTTTTTCTTTTATTTATTCTTCTCTCATACAATACTTCTCTCATACAACACACACACACACACACACACACACACACACACACATACACACTCACACTTCTTGCTCTGTAACCCTGGCTAGCCTAGTACTTATTATAAAGTCCCACTGACCCTGAACTCTTGGCATTTTTTCTGTCTTAGTTTCTAGAGTGACAGGATTATAGGTATTCACCTCATGTCTGGCTTATTTCAATTTTTTTTATTTAAATTAAATTTTTTGTTTATTTTGTGTGCATAGGTGTTTTGACTGCATGTATGTCTACTACACACTACATGTGTACCCTGGGACTGAAGTTACAGCCAGTTGTGAGCCACCATGTAGGGGCTGGGAATTGAGGAACAGCTCCTGCTCTCAACCACCGAGCTGTTACTCTATACCAGGTACATACGTAGTTGTAATTGTTTTGTCTTGATGGTTTGATAGTTTTATCACTATAAAGAGTCCTCAGTGTCTTCTGGAAGTCTTTACCTTGGACTTGAAGTCTGGCCTGTCTGACAGAAAGATGGCCACCCTGCTCTCATTTGGTTGCCATTTGCATGGAATATTTTTCCTTTTATCTTTTCTTTCAGCCCAAGCTGTCCTGAAATCAAAAGTGAGTCTCTTGTATACACTATGTAATCGAATCTGTTTTTGATTGATTTAGCCGCTCTATATGTCTTTTGTTTGAGGAGCATAATCCACTCAAGTTTAAAGGAATTGTTGACAAGGGGGCTTCCCTGTTGTCCTCAGAACTGTTTTCTGTCTGTCACGTAGTTCTTGTGTCCCTGGTCTCTCACTGTCATGACTTTCTTTCAGTGTTTTTTGTATTGATAGGCTTGGTATCCTTTTCCTCTTATATGATATCTACAGATATCTTCTCTGTGGTTGCCGCAGGGCTGCCATAGAGTAACGTACAGAGGTAACAGTGCATTCTAAGAGGGTAACAGCTTCACTAGCACGTGCAATTGCACATGTTCCCCCCCCCCCAGGATTGCCACTGATCTCCATTTATATCTGCTTACATTACCTATCCACTAATGTAATTTGTTTTATTCTTTTAGCACTTTTGTCTTTTAACTTTTTATTTATTTATTTATTTATTGTACAGTATATAATCTGGCTGCATATACTCCTGCATTCACGAAGAGGGCACTAGATCTCATTATAGATGGTTGTGAGCCACCATGTGGTTGCTGGGAATTGAACTCAGGACCTCTGGAATAGCTGCCAGTGCTCTTAACCTCTGAGCCATCTCTCCAGCCCCGTCTTTTAACTTTTATAGTCGAATTAAAAGTGATTTCCTTGCCTCTATTATGACAATGCAGCACTCTTTTAAACATTTCCAGTTACATGTAGAGGGCCAGAGGACAACTTGGGAGTTGGTCTCCCACCTTCCCCCACGTGGATCCTGGGCACTGAACTCGGGTTGACAGGTGTGGCAGGAAGCTCCTTCACCTGCTGAACTGTGTTGAGGGCCCACAGTAGTACAGCACTTTTCATGTTTTCTTCCACTAGGGAGTGCTCCACTTTCTTACTTGATTGTTTTGTTATTTAATTCTGTTTTATTTCAACTGGAAGACGCTCTTCAGCATTTCTTGTAAGTAGGATCGGTGGAGATGAAGTGCCTCATCTTGGCTTTAGTGCTCTCTTGCATTCTTTTGAAAGGCATTAAACAGTTTTTTTTCTCATATTTTTAATACTGTTTTAAGCTATTAGTCTTCCCCTAGAGTATGCATCATCCCTGGAGGTTCTGCAGTATCAGGTCAATGGGTATAGTGGACGGAACCAGTTTCTGTTCTGTTGATTAGCTCTAAAAATCATTTCATATGTTGTCTTTGGCTAGAGGACCCAACCAATGTTAAACTAATGAGATCAAATTTGCACTGGATCTTAGTCAGAAGGCTAGGAAGTGATGAGGATGCCCTTGGATTTCTGATCCCTTTGGCATAGTTTCCCAGGTGCTGGAGGCACTCTCTCAACACTACAGGTACACACCACCAAACTCATCATTTTTTCCCTCTTTCTTTTTATTTATTCTTCTCTCACACAATAGTCCCCACCACATTCTCCCCTCCCCCCTTCCACCCAGTTCCCCCCACCTCACCTTTCCCAAGATCCACTGCTCCTCTGTTTGTTCCCCTTCAGAAAAGAGCAGGCCTCCCGGGGATATCAACTGAATGGCATAACAAGATGCAATAAAACCCGTCTTACAAAAAATTTCAAAATCTTTTAGCTAGTTTGAATGTATCATTTTGCTTTCATGTAGCTTGTACATTTTCTGCTAAAAAGTAAAATTTACTTACAGTCCAATAGAAATCCCTTGTTTGTGACAGTTATTTCTTACATGGCCCCCTCGTCTCTGCCTCTGACCCCACCCTGAGATTGTACTGTGCAGCCCGAAGCTGGTCTAGAACTCACCATATAGCCTGGGTTGGCCTAAAACTCACTATATAGCCTGGGCTAGCCTAGAACTCACCAGATAGCCTGGGATAACCTAGAATTCACCATATAGCCTAGGCTGGCCTAAAACTCACTATATAGCCTGGGCTGGCCTAGAACTCTCCAGATAGCCTGGGCTGGCCTAGAACTCTCCAGATAGCTTGGGCTAACCTAGAACTCACCATATGCGTAAGTGATTTATAGGTCCACATTAGAGAGGAACTGCTCTTCTGGGCCCACTGATTCCAATGCCGATCTCATCTAGGAGCACACACACACACCCCAAACAGTGTTTAACAACCTTCTGCTGTCCCACGACCTGCTCAAGTTAATGCATTGTTAACTATCACAATGCTGTGTTCGTACATTTGTTTTTCTTCTTTCTTGAGCCTTTATTCTTGAATTTTTCCTGTTATCAATTCAATGACTTCTCTGTAAGTTATTTGGGTTTTCTAGATATGTATCATATTATCAACAAATTTTATTTTTTCTCAACTTTTATAAGTTGTATTTTATTTTATTTAATGTGTATGTATGGACTTGCATGTTTCAGGGCACATGAGTAGAGGTCAGAGGACAACTTGCAGGAGCCGATGCTCTCGCTCCCACACCTGTGTCCTGGGGATTGCACTCAGGCGGTCAGTCTTGGACACATTTCCTCACATACCGTTATGGATAAGGCTTGTTTCCCCAAACACTGGTGCAGTTCACTAAACAGTTTTAAATGCATTACCATAAAGTGTTTTAAAAATACTACTTGATTGAATTTTTATATCTTGATGATATATTATAGCTTGACATTTTATTATTAATTTTGTTTGCGCATCATTTCTATTTTTGTCTTAATTAGTTTTTCTTTTTCAGTAATCACCTTTTGGAGATCATGTTAGCATACCACAAAATTCATATGTCATAAATTGTAAAATGTGTGAGTCAATGTTTAATATAATCAGAGTTGAGCAGCCAGCGCCAATTTTTAATTTCATGACTTTAAAAAATGTTTCTCACACATTTTCTAACTGTGTGTGTGTATGTATGTGTGGATGTATGTATGTATGTATGTATGCGTGTGTATGTATGTATGTATGTGTGTGTATATATGTATGTATGTGTGGATGTATGTATGTATGTATGCATGTGTTTTTATGTGCATGTTAGTGCAAGGTCCTGTGAAGGCCAGAAGAGATCTTGATCTGCTGCAAGATCATTATTCATTCTTAACAACCACTGAACCATCTCTCCAGCCATGTCAGGAATTTTTTTGGTTAGCCTAAAAGAGACTACCTGCTTGCATCTAGGGACCCTGCCCACCCCTTGACTTAACCCTAGGCTGTTGTGTTGCTTTCCCTGAGTTTGTTCATTCTGGATGTTTCATCTAAATTGATTAATGCAAAGTGTGGCCTTTTATGCCCCCATTCTCTCTGCCGTCAGCGTCTCATATTGTCAGATGATCCATCAAAAGGACACTGAAAATTCTGCTTTCCCATTAGTCATTGACACATGCTGGGACTTTCCACAGTTTTTGAACATTGCACTACTATGAACATTCATATGCAAGTGTTCGTGCTCATGTATACTGTAATTCTTCTTCTTCTTTTTTTTTTGTATATACCTAGGGGTAGAGTTGCTGGGCCATATGCTACCCCTAGGTTTAATGGTATGAACTGTTTTGCCAAACAGAAACCTATGGCCAGTGTGATTTGAAGGTCACGGTTTCCCACAAACCTTATATCTTAGCCATCCTGCTAGATGTGAAGTTTATTTATTTATTTGTTTGTTTATTTATTTTTGTATTTTTATTGCTCTCTCCCAATGACCAATGGTGCTGGGCATCTTTTTATGTGCTTACTGGCAAACTTACTGTCTTTGGAGAAACTTTTCCACATCAAGAACTTAGAAGTTATTTGTCTTTTTATAAGGTATAAGACTCCTTAAATATTCTGGATTCAAGCCTCTTACCACATGCATTATTTATAAACATTCGCTTCATTGTGTTGGTTTTCTCTTCAGTTTGTTGATGCCTTTGAAACACAAATCCTCCCATGATAACATCTCGTCCGTTTGTATTGTCTTTTGCCTGTTCTGATTTTGGTGTTCTACCTAGGACGTCACTGCCTGACGTGTGATCATGAAATTTACTCATATTTTTAAAATGTTATAGCTGTAGCTATTGTAGGTAGAACTATGATCCATTTTGAGTAAATTTTTGCATATGGTGTGAGAGAGGGGCTCAGATTTTTTTTTTTTTTTTGCATATGGATGGCTAACTCACTTGTTAAAAAGAATATTCACTTGAATTTTCCTGACATTTCCTGTGAATCAACCTATCATAAATGCAAGAGTTGATCTTTGGTCTTTTGATGCTATTTTATTGATCTAGATGTCATCTTTCAGGATTGATCCTTTGCCTTTTGCCTTTACCAATCTTATACGTGTAATATGATTTCTTTGTTTTTATTGTTTTGTGTTCATAAGCACCTTAAATTTGTGACTTCATGTTTTTAATCCTTTGGAAAATTGCCTTCAATGTGTCTTCATATTACTGCTTTTACCCATTGAGTATGGCTAAACAATGTCATTATAATTAAGTCATTTCTCAAATAGGACTAAAAATCACACACACAGACACACTTGCACGTACACACACACATGCATACATGCACACACATACCCTCACATGCATGTATACATATATGCATTGCACACACATACACACACATGCACATATACGTACACACAAATGCATGTGCACACACATAATGTAGATAATTTAGAGAACATTCTTTTGCTTTTCAGTGCAATTTAAGGCAGTATCTAGACGATATTCAGTTGCACATATATGGTTTGTTTAAATCGCTCTTTATTGATGAAGAGTTATAATTCCTGTTTTTGGAGTGCGCGTCTCTCTGCGTTGTGTTTTCTGCTTCTTGGTAACTCACGCCCATCTTCTCTAAGTGCAAATACAAAAGCGGTGAAAACTCCCTCAGAATAATTTATTCTCTTTCTCCTTGGTTTTGCAAACCCCTCCTCTGGCAGTTGTTATCACAGATTGTGAGCTTTGGTTTGTCTGCCTATATATTTTTCTTCCCAATGTGAACCTCTTATGTTCAAGGGTCACGCCTGAGTTATTTTTGTCTGTCAGTTGCCTAGTGAGATTTTTTAAACCAGTAAACACTCAATAAAGACTGAATAAATAAATAAGCCTTTCCCCCAAGAGATCTCTGTCTGCTTGTCCTCCATGCTCTGCGCATTAATTGTATCAATTACTTTAAGTGTTCCATTGCTGATTGCTGAAACTGGGCACAGACCTCAGACCATTTATAACCACACAGCAGTTTTATTGCAAGCGAGAATACAGGGTGACAGTGTCCAGAGAGGGATACATATATTTAAATAATCCAGAGATTTCATGTTCAGGTTTCTGTCCTTTCCCCGCTGAGTCAAATAAGACACACTTTGTCTCAGGCTCTGGAGCCATAGTCATTGCATCTGGAAAGCCCTTAATACCAGGAAGTTCAGAGGCTGCATGTCCTACTCAGGGTTTCTATTGCTGTGAAGAAACATCATGACCAAAAGCAAGTTGGGGAGGAAAGGGTTTATTTGGCTTACTCTTCCACATCACAGTCCATCATTGGAGGAAGTTGGGACAGGAACTCAAACAGGGCAGGAACCTAGAGGCAGGAGCTGATGCAGAAGCCATGAAGAAGTGCTGATTACTGACTTGCTCCACAGGGTTTGCTCAGCTTGCTTTCTCTTTTTCTTTCTTTTCTTTCTTTCTTTTTTTTTTTTTTGTTTTTCAAGACAGGGTTTTCACTGTGTAGCCCTAGCTGTCCTGGAACTCACTGTGTAGACCAGGCTAGCCTCAAACTCACAGAGATCTGCCTGCCTCTGCTTTCCAAGAGTTGGGATTAAAAGTGTGCACCACCACCACCACTGGCCTCAGTCTGATTTCTTATAGAACCCAGGACCACTAGCCCAGGGACAGCATTACCCACAATGGTCTGGGCTCTTCCACAGCAATCAATAATTATAAAAATGTTCTACAGACTTGCATACAGCCCAATCTTATGGAGGCATTTTCTTAATTGAGGCTCCTTCCTCTCAGATGACTTTAACTTGTGTCAAACTGACATAAAACTGTAGCTAGAAGTTTTCCTGGTTTCACTTGCCACCAAGATCCCACAGCCATTTATAAAATTCCTGTGTCCCACCTGGTCCTGCAACTGCTCAGACCCAAGTTAACACACAGAGGCTTATATCAATTATAAATTGCATGGCCATGGCCATGGCTCAAGCTTCTTGCTAGCTAGCTCTTATATCTCAAACTAACCCATTTCTATTAATCTGTAAGTTGCCATGTGGCCATGGTTTACTGGTCTGCTGGCATGTTGTTCCTTTGGTGGTGTCTGGCATCTGCTTTTTCCTCTCCTTTCTCTTCCTGTCTATCTGTTTGGATTTTCCACCTGCCTCTAAGCTGCCTTGCCACAGGCCAAACAGCTTTATTTATCAACCAATCAGAGCAACATATTTTCACAGCATACAGAAAGACATTCCCCCATTATAAAACTGTCTAGTACACTGCCCCAAGACCTTGTTACTCACAAGTAGCTAGCCATATATTAGAGTCATGTGATCAAGCGTAACTGTCAAGTTGCCTGGCTCTTCTAAAACTAAGTTCAGGCTACACATACCATGGATTCCACTCCATGAATTCAGCTAACTGTAGGTGGACATTATTTGAAAAAAATAAAAGCAGTACATCTCTACTGAGCATATGCAGACTTCTCTTGCCATTATACACTAACTTCAGCATAAAACTACTTACATAGCTTACATAGAGTTAAGCATTCCAAGTAATCTAAAGAGAATTTAAAGTATACATAAAATAAGGTTTGTACATCAGTGAATTAGCACTGAGAGTCCAGAAATAAACCTCTGTATCTATGGTGAATCGATGTCACACTATATATAAATAAATACTTTATTATTTTATATATGAGCAACCCAAGATTCTGGTTTCAATGGAAGAACTTAGATCCCAACTGTCAAAGCCACCAAGGAAGCCGTAAATCCAATTATTTTTATTTTTAAATGCTGACAGGCTGATCCATCATGGCCCCAAACAACTCATAGACCCATGGCTATAGCCTCATTCACTTTTAGTTGATATAATGTGGGGCATAGGTCACTATCAAGTATCAGGAAGATTTGGAGATGAGCACTTTGACACAGTTAAGATCATTTTCAGACACCGAGAGAAATGTGATATTGGGATAGCTCCTTTCACTTTGATAGCATCACACACCCTTTTGGTCCTTGACCTGTAAAGCATCAGTGTTCAGCTAAACCAAACCCAAATTTCCTTGTTAGGAAATCCAGCTGAACTTCAAAATATATTATCTAGTTAATGGCTACTTATTCTCAAAATCGTGGATATTCACTTAGACAATCTAACTAGATGTTAAGTATCTCAAAACAATGTCAGAATGAAGAGGAAGTAATAACTTGACCAAAGTTTGGGTCCCACTGAAGATCTTAAGTTAGAGTGACAGCTCCTCTTCCCTCATTTCAGTTCTCAGCTAAGAACTCTCAGGAAGGAGGTGTGAGGGGAGTCTTCTTTATATCTGAGGCTTGCTTCCTGACTCCTTTAAGATTTATTTACTTACTTGTATTTGTGTGTGTATGAGTCTATGTGCACCACTTGATTGCAGGTGCCTGGGAAGGCCAGCACAAGCTATAGGATCCCCAGAACTGGAGTCACAGAACTGGAGTCACAGAAGGTTGAGGATTGCCTGATGCAGGAGCTGGAGACTCAACCCCAGGTTTTCTGCAAGACCAGTAAACACTCTTCACTGTTGAGCCATCTCTCTGGACCCAAAGACATACTTTTTTAAAGCTGTAATATTTGTGCTCATTTTAATGCAATTACTAAAGGGAGTGTCCATCTTATTTCCTCTGGAGAAAAACCTTTATCTCCTTCAAGGCCCTTTCACTTCATGTACTTTATGCTCAATTACACATTCCCCTTTACTCCATCATGCATACTTTCTGAGATATAGTAGGTATTAAGTAGATGTTTACTAAATGACTTAAGGGATGTGTGGTAGTTGTCATGCCACATAAAGCTAAGATCTTTCCCACTACTGAATTTCCTACTTTGTCTTCCAAACTGTTAAACATTGTTGGAGGACATGATCCTACTGGGCTGATATGATGCATTCCAAATTCATGCCATTAAATCCAGCTGGGCCTTCATTGCAACTGAGCAGTCTGTTTTTAACGAGATCTTGTTGCTTTCCTAGAACATTCACAGCCCCAGTTTATCCCGTGTACTTTAACTCATCACAGCCCTGGTCCACACTACCTTGCCTTACCCTCAGCAGCTAAGCTGGTGGAAAATGTCTCACTGCTTGACTGTTCCTCACTAGGTACTTCTGCATGACCAGGTCTAGGGATATGTCTTATTTTGGCCTTCTGATTGGAAACCTCCCCATCTTAGACTATCCGTTACTGTCCCCTTCCAACCTGGCTCACTGCCCATTAAATACAGAACGCTGATTTGCTGGTAAGTAAAGGCTGCCTGTTATGGTTATTGCCCATAACAAACCACTCCAAAGTTTATTGGTGTAGACCAGCAACCATTATCTGTGAGCCAGGAACTCAGGAAGGGCACAGCGAGTGCGAGTTACCACTTGTACTGTACTTGTACTCCCATTGCTGTGACAAAATCCCTGACCATAAAGCCCTTAAGGAAAGGAAGGGTTATTCTGACTTGCAGTTTGAGGGTTACAGTCCACCATGTTGGGGAAGGTGTGGTGACAGGAATGAAGTGGCTGGTTACATTGTGTGCAATAAAGATTAGCCATCACATTTTTGCCCCGTGATATCCATGCGTTTATTTGGAAAGACAAGGAAGATCACTTGCATGTCTGATACACATGACAGGAAAAACAAAGGCAAGCCTGGAAGCCTTCTCATGGCTCCTGCCTATGGGTTGGCTTTCTCACAGCATGGAAGACTCAAAGCCTTTGGAAGTCTTCAATGGTGGGGGTTTACGGCTTTGTGTGTAAGTGTTCCAGTGAATAAGGAGAAGTTGTCTTTCTTCCTTTAAATTAAAAATACATTTTTATCTAGGTGGTGGTGCATACCTTTAATTCCAGCACTTGGGAGACAGAGGCAGGCAGATCTCTGTGAGTTTGAGGCCAGCCTGGTCTACAGAGCTAGTTCCAGGACAGCCAAGGCTACACAAAGAAACCTTGTCTCAAAAAACAAAAAACAAAACAAAACCAGAACTACCACACACACACACACACACACACACACACACACACACACACACACACATTTAGAGTTATTTATTTCATGTGCCTGTTTTGTTTCTGCATCATGCGTGTGTCTGGTGCCCATGGAGGTCAGAAGAGGGCATCAGACTCGGTGGAACTGGAGTTGTAGATGGTTGTGAGCCACCGTGCGGGTGCTGGGAAACACGCTCGCAGGTGTTCTCACCTGCTGAGCCATCTCACCAGCCCACTGTCCTGCCCTTTAGAAACTAGCTTCTCCCAGACTCTGTATCTGCTGCCCAGTGCTGCTTGAAAGGGCCAAGAATTCCACTGGTATTCAAGGGAGAAGGGCCAGAGCCCTTATATTTGCAAGTTAAGAGAGTACAAAATCAAATTATAAGAACGGGTGGACAGCAGATATTTGCTGTAGTCGCTGGAAGAAAACATGCCCTTCCATGTCATTTGTGTTTACCACCTCCCCAAATCCAACCTAGTCCTTGACCTAGGTCAGGGAGCTTCCCACTGTCAGGGCTCTTTCAACGGCTCTTTTTCTTTCCCACTTGCCCATGTCATCTGCTGCCTGAATCTTGATCCTGGTCCACGATCATGAACCCCTCCCCCCCTTGCCCCTTAAATTCTTCCCTTGGTGCCGGGTCCCCTTTCCGTTCCTCTGCAGTAGTCTTCTTTCTCATTCTCCCTGGACTCGTTGCGGCAGGAGTCACTCTTGCCGTAATCTCCTGCCTACCTTGTCCTTCACTTTTCCTGGCATTTTTCTTAAGCTTGTGAATGTATTCCTAATTCTCAAAACCCATAGGGCCTTTTGCTTATTATTTGTTTTTGGAGACAAGATCACATGTAGTTCAGGCTGGCTTTAAACTCACGGTGTAGCTGAAGATGACTGAACTCCTGTTCTTCCTGCCTCTTCCTTCCAAGTTCTAAGAAACAGGTGCATACCGCCATGCTTGTCTAAGCCCCTGGGGGACTTCTCAAAGCCCTCATACCCTACAATATCTCTGTATCATTTTATACTAGTGACATCTATACATTTGTATAATGGAGCTAATGGATATGAACTTTCTGAAGAACGTTTTTTTCTGCCCCCCCCTTTTTTTTTTAAAAAATTTCCATATGTAGCCTAGGATGTCCTTGAACTCACAATTATGCTGCCTCAGGCTCCCATGTGCTAGGATTACAGGTGTGTGCTGCATGCCCCTGCTCTTGTCCTCAGAGTGTTTTCTTCATCAGAGGGGCTTATCCACTATCTCCAGCTTTGACTTTTTTCCATGTCTTAAGACCTATCTCTGTAAAGCCTTTCTCAATATCCTGTCTCTCCTATCTGGCTTTCCATTTCTCATGGTTATTAAAAAGAACATTAGGCAGGGCTGGAGAGGCGGCTCAGTGGTTAAGAGCACTTGTTGCTACTGCAGAGGAAACAAGTTTGGTTCCCAGCACCCACATGGTGGTTCACAACTAATGGCCGCTCCAGTTCCAGGGGGTCCAGCTCTTCTGGCCTCCAAAGGCGCAGGCATGCACATAGCGCACATACACACATACGGGCAAAATACCCAAATACATAAAATAAAAATAAATCTTGAACAATAGCAACAACAAAACAACTTAGGCATGTATGAGTTCTTTGGAGTCTCTACGCTTTGTTACTGTGAATTTGGACAGAATAACAGATTTGAGTCTCAGTTTTATTATACAAATCTTAATTTAAGCAATGTAATACATTTTATATAACCATATAGTAACAAATAAAATATTTATTTCTAGACTTAGCTAGGCATGGTGACATATATTTGTAATCTCTGTACTTGGGATGCAGAGGCAGGAGAATCAAGGAGTTCAGTGGGAGCCTGGGCTGTATAGTGAGTTTGAGGCCAGAAATGAGCTATATGAATATACTGATTTCAGTTCATTTGGGTCTATACACAGCACTGAAATTGTGGGATTATGTGGTAGATCTGCAAATTACCATGATCCTTTCTCACTCGAGTAGTCTGAGTTGCATCGCTGAGAGCTTGATTCCTCTGAGATGCTGTAGCTTGTTTCAACCTTGTGGAGATTGTTGCTTTTGGCTTGGACCTTTGTCGGCTATGGGTGTACCATAGAACATGCCAAACCTAGTATTTTGACCCAGCAAATACCTCACAAACCCTGACATCTAGAAGTTTAAGACATGGCTGCATCGTGTGGCTTAGGCTCTCTTATGATGGTGCATGACCTTGCTGCATCTTGACAGCCCACTTCTAAATTCATTCACATGGAAACTGCCTGGACCTCAGCCATTTGGTCCCTCTGTAGGATTACTCATGGCATGACTTTCTTTCAGTAGAGAATGAAGAGTAAATGAACCCAACACCAAAGGCACAGCTTTTATACTCTCACAAAACATGAGGACGCACTGTTGTCCTACTCCAGAATGCTACAAGAAGAAAGGGTATGAACACTAGGATGCCAGGGCACTGCGGACCATCCTGGAGGCTGGCTGCCAGCTGAGGCATCCAACCCAGGTGTGTTTAGTGTGCTAATCCCTCCTGTTTTTTCAAGGCTATGCCAAATCAGCTCAGTTTCCATATACCTTGGACTGTTTTCTGAACCTGCCCCATACATGCACTACTGAGTGATTCACCAGGAGCCCAGGTGGAGTTTGATCCTACAGTTGAGTTTTTACACTTCAGAACATTGTTTGCGATCATATGCCTCTCAAGACTGAGACCTGAGTTCCTTTACAGCTACACAGGTTATTTTTTCTTAACTACTCTCCCTGCTCAAATTCTCCAGTCCTCTGCTCTTTCTGGCCCTTCGATGGAAACCAGGAGATTTGTTCTGCTGAGCTGGCCACAAACGTCCTGCTGTTGAGTTGGCTTCCACACCTAAGTGACACACAAGGTGTCCCCTACACTGGTCAGCTCATAGCTCCTCTTGTCCAGGAAAAGGGTCACCTGAGAGTTTTGGGTGTCTACTTACCAACACTGCGGTGGCTGTCTGGCTACTCCTAGGCTGCGCTGGAGCTCTGGCACGTGGCTTGCTGTGACTCTTGATTAAGAAAGAAAGGAGGGGAAGGGAGAGGAGGAAAAAGAACATTCCTTACTTTATTATCTCGATCGTATACAGGACCCTATTCTCATTCCTCGGGTCAGAGAGGGAGGACCTGTCTTGGGCTCTTGTGTCTGAGTTCACAGCTTTTGGGGTTGGATTGATTTTTGGTGCCTGCCCTGGGACAAGAAAAGAAAGCGAACAAAGTCTCCAGAAATCAAAGATCAGATGGTTCGTGATCTTCTTTCGTTGCTAGGACCTTCAGTTATTAGTAACTTAAAGCATTTCAGCCGTAATTTTGGTTATATTCAGTATCAGGTTGCCAGATAAAATACAAGTCACCCTGGTTAACTTTTCTATCTTAAATATTGCACAGGACACACACCAAAAACATTCATTGTTGAAGGAGAGAGAAATACCTACTAAAACATGCTGTGTTTGAAAATTCCTTAATGATACCTGATACTTTGTATGCCAATTCAAAAAAAATACAATTTATTAAAAAATGATTTATCTGAAAAAGAAATTTTGCTAGACATGTTGCACTTTTGGTGTATAAACTTGGCAGCCCCATCGGTAGGGAAGGATAGAACATGCTTACTCCCTTCTACCTAAAAGACAAACTTCACCTCATTATCTCCACAGCTGCCTACTACTTCCTTTTCTGGAAGAACAGAATGTGTTTAGCCACTCCACTGTTGATAGATAATGTGAGCGGTTTTCAGTTCTTTTCCCCCTTTGAATAATGCCACGGTGACATTCATTTACATTTATCTTTGCACACTTTTAATCTCAGTTGCTTTATACCAAATGAGGAAGTGCAGCTGCCTATCTCGAAGGGCTGTTGTGAGAAATCAAATGACAGGATGAGTGTGAACGCTTTGAGGAAGCCGTGAAGTGACAGAAAGGATTTCTCAGCCCTTGCCTTTCGGGAGCATTGGACTTAGACGCACACAAGCGTCTTCCTTCACTGCTATGGTTTGAGGAGGAAATGTCCCCATGGGCTCTCGTGTTGTGTTGAACACTTGGCTCCTGGCTGGTGGTGATATTTTTTGGGGTAGAACCTAGTTGGAGGAAATGGATCATGTGGGGGAAGCGTGCCCTTGAAGGTTATACCTGGACTCCAGTCCTCTCCTATTCCTGTTTATTGTCTACCACGAAGTGAACAGCCTTTCACTACACACTCCCACTGCCAACATGGTCAGCCTGACATGGGCCCAAATCAGTGGACCCAAGGACTGTGGACAGAGACCTCTGCAACATGAGCTGAAGTAAATAGATCTGCGTGGGTTATTTATGGCAGATGTTCTGTTCTTGATGATGCAAAACCTATCGGATTGAAAAACAACAAACCCTTGAGGAGTAGAGTTCATGCTATTTGGCCTCGTAATCTATCCGATCAAGGTCTGGCACAGTACTTTAAAAATTTGATTCTAAATAATTAAAATCTGAATAACAGAATTAAATGTGCTTTTAAAAAATTATTTTTTAAACTAATAATGTATAAAATATGATTTTTTAAAAAAATTAATGGTGTTTGCATGTATGTGTGTGCTGGGGTGGGTACCTGTAGAGGTCAGAGACATTGGATCCCCTGGAGCTGGAGTGACAGGTAGTTGTGAGCTGCTTGGGCACTGGGTGCTGTGGGATGTTCTGTATGTCACATGTGTTGCTGATTAGTCAATAAATAAAACACTGATTGGCCATTGGCTAGGCAGGAAGTGTAGGCGGGACAAGGAGGAGAATAAAGCTGGGAAGTGGAAGGCTGAGTCAGAGAGACACTGCCAGCTGCCATGATGAGAAACAGCGTGTGAAGATGCCGGTAAGCCACGAGCCACGTGGCAAGGTATAGATTTATAGAAATGGATTAATTTAAGCTGTAAGAACAGTTAGCAAGAAGCCTGCCACGGCCATACAGTTTGTAACCAATATAAGTCTCTGTGTTTACTTGGTCGGGTCTGAGCGGCTGTGGGACTGGCAGGTGAGAGAGATTTGCCCTGACTGTGCCAGGCAGGAAAACTCTAGCTACAACTGGGAATTGAACTTGGGTCTCTTGAAAGAACAACAAAATGCTCTTAACCACTGAATGGTCTCTCCAGCCCCATGTCTACCTCTTCAATTGCTTTTACCTTCTTCTGTTTCTTTTTCCTTCAGGCTAATTTTTTATGAGATCCTGTTCTCAAATCACTTATTTAAAAAGTAATTTCCTAAAGTTATTGGTCTTTGGGGTTTTCCATCTTCTTTTTGGTGGGGGAGGAGGAGAGAGTTAACAGGTGTCACTCCATAGTGCAGTCTTGTAATGATATTCTCATGCCTCAGCATCCTGAATATTAATATTAATGGTACCTATGCCCAGCTTGGTTTTCAGGTTTTTTTTTTTTTTTTTTTTTTTTTTTTTAAGACAGGGTTTCTCTGTGAAACAGTCCTGGCTATCCTGGAATTCACTCTGTAGACCAGGCTGGCCTCAAACTCACAGAAATCTGCCTGCCTCTGCTTCCTAAGTGCTAGAATTCAAGCCATGCGCCACCACTGCCCGGCTTGGTTTTCAAGTTTTACATGCATGTTTATTAAGTTTTCAGGTGATTCAGTCAGGCTTAGGAGCCCCAGATCCCAAACACCATCTCAATATTGCAGGTGTTGACCGGTGCCATACTGAGTCACACACTGGAAGACATTTTGCTTCAACGTGGTCAAAATCTTAGTGGTTGAAAGAATCTGAAACCAAAATTAGCTCAAAGCATGAAGATGAGTACTCACGGTTGAATGATCTACAGATGCTTCTCATTTCTCAGAATGACTTAAATTACACCTCTGTGGTGATCCAGTCAACTCGACTGGATCTAGGATCACTTAGGTTCACCTAGGGTCATCTAGGATCACACATCCAGGCATGTCTATGTGGGTGTTTCTGGAGAAGTTTCACACAAGAGGGAAAACATACTTTGAATCTGAATGACATCATCTTGTGGGCTGGAATCCTAGAGTAGAATGAAAAGGAAAAGGGGAAAAAAAGCAAGCTGAGCATTAGCACTCACCTCTGTCTCCCCATGGATACATGATGTGATTAAGCACCTCATGCTCACACCACCGAGTTCTCCTTAGGATGGACTGGCCCTTGAAATAGCCAAATAAATCCTTCCTCCCTCAAGTAGCCTTCGTCAGGGGTGTGGTAAGAGCAACGCGAAGAGTGACTGAAAGCAGGAAATTAGTACTGAGGAGTGTTCACAGGCCTTTACAACCAGTTTGTGGGAAAATTCGTCAGAGTATAGAGCAACAGGCCTCAGAGCCATGGCATACTGTAAGCAGAATTTGGCGGGCTATTCTGGTGAGCTCAGAAGAACAGAATACTGAGAGGAATGTGGAAAGTGGGGGTTCAGCTCATGAGGTTTCTGAGAGGAGCAAGGTCTCTGCTGAAACCTGGGTCAGAAGTTATTAAGATTGTTTTCTGTCAAGGAATCTGGCTGCAATTTGTCCGTATTATAGAAATTTGAGTCAGGCTGAACCCAATAGTGTACTAATTTCTTTGGTAGTAGAGAGGGTATAACATTTTGGCTGTTGTATGGTTTTTTTTTTAACTGCGTTTATAATGAGAATTCAAATTAGAAAGAGATGAAAAATGTGGAGTTTATTAATGAACATGGCATGAGGTTAGTTACAGACTGTGGGGTGCAGACAGCATCTGTAGTCATTAACTCTTTTAGGTGAGACCGTGTGCTTTGCATCTGCAGAATGGGCGAGGTGCCTTGAGGGTGAGACCCTCCCCAGCCAAGGCTCCAGCATCTAGAAATACAGATTCAGTTGAAAGCAGAGGGACTAAATCGAGATTGCTGCTGCAGGGGATCACTGCTCGAAGACAACTGTCCAGGGAAGTATTTTCCTGCGTCAGCTAAGGAGCGAGGACACTACAGCAGTGGCTGAGCTTTCAACAGGATTCCAGACAGCTGCTAAGACCGGACAGTGTGCGGCAAGACAGTGTTTCCCGCAAGGAGGCTCTGAGAGGTCCTTCTCTGAAGCTGCTAAGGTGAGGCCCAGGTTTTAATGGAGATTCTGGATTACAGGACAGCACTACGGATGAGTTTGGCCTGAAAAGGAGGTTATGTGTGTGGTGGGCTGCAAGGCTGGAGGGCTGGGGCTCCCCTAGACTGCTGGGGATCAGATGATGATACTAAGAGGGGATGCCAGACACAAGGCTGCAGGATTTGTAGTTGTCCCTGCTGGGTTTCATATTTGTTGACGCCTCATCTTTCCTCACTATACTTGTCTCTTCCTTTTGGAACGGGGATATTTATTCTGTGACATTGTATATGACAAATATTACTTAAGTTTTCATTTTACGTGAGTCTCACTTAAGAGATTGCCATGAGTTTCAAAAAACAAAACAAAACAAAACAAAACTACAACAACTTTTGAACAGTGTTAGAACTGTTAAGACTTAGGGGACTCTTGAAGATGACCTAAATGCCATTTTCTTTGAGCTAGCCAAAAACCTCTTAGGGAACCAGAAGTGGGCTGTTATGGACTAATATGGGTGTCAAGTTGACAAGAGTAGACTTATAATAGTTAATCATCACTGTCAATTGACCGAATTTAAGATTGCCTGGGAGACACGTGTGTGGGTGTGTCTATGGAGGTGTTTTCAGAGGGATTTGACTGAAGCAGAAAGACCACCCTACACGTGCACAGCATGAGCTACTGTGATAGATAAGTAAAAAAAGGTAATAAGGAAAAAACAAGCTAAGTACTTAAATTGACCTTTCTCTACTTCCTGGCTGTAGATACGGTGTGACCAGCAGCCTCACGCTCTCACCACCATGCCTTACATCATTCCTCTGTGTTGCTTTTGTTAGATGCTTTGTGCCCATGATGAGAAGAGTAGCTAATGCAGTCATCAGTGACCCTGCTTACTCTAGACCTCACTTCTTGATTGAAAAAGGCAGAGTTACTTAGTGAATGAAAAATAAGGCCATGACTACTCCTAGATACGGTGGAGGTGGAGGTTTATTGTAGGTATGAGGGAGAAAAAGCCTCTGGAAGGGTTCAAACTGAACTGGGCCACAAGAGGAGACCGACCGGTGGGGATGAGGCTGGGCAGTGAGAGAGGAAGAGAAGAGAGAGGAGAGAGAGGAGACCACGAGAGGAACCAGGAGCCAAGAGTACCAAGAGAATCAAGAGGACGTGTATCCAAAATGGGTGGGTTTATAGGAAAGGAGAAGCTGGAGGAAGGAAGTGAATCTCAGGGGCTGGAGAGGTTTATGGTAGGTGTGAGGGTATGCCAACTCGGATGGCTCTGTACCAGGTACTTGTGAGTAGGGACTGAGGATGACTGGTGGCCAGAGTCCATACCTCAGTTAGTCATTTGTCCTGAGTTTCTTTGAGACCTAACACTTAGAAGTCTCGTGTATTTTCTCTTTTTTAGTTAATTTTTTAATATAATACATTTTGATTATGTTGTTCCCCTTCCCAACTCCTCTCAGGTACTCCCTACCTGCCTCCCCACCTAACTCGCTTTAAAAAAAAAAAAAACCACAAAAACACACACACAAAATCCAAAACAAGCCATCAAAAGACCAATAAGACCAAAAAACAACAAAAGGCAAAACAAAACAAATCATTTGTGTTGGCCAACTACTGCAGGGCATGGAGCCTACCCTGGAGTGTGGTTGAAGGACATTCTATTGGAGAAAACTGACTTTCCTTTTGCTAGCTGGTACCAATTGCAAATAAATAGTCTTTTGGCTAGGGGTGGGATCCCATGTCCACTTTCCCCTCTCAGTTCCAAGACCCTGTCAGGCTTGAATCTGTGCAGGTCTCGTGTGTACTGTTACATGCTCTGTGAGTTCAAATATGCATCAGTCCTGTTGTGTCTGGAAGACACTTTCTCCTTGAAGTCAACCATTACTTCTCCATCTTTCAATCTCTCTGCCACCTCTTCTGCATAGATCTCTGAGCTTTGAGGGGAGGAGAGGTTTGGTAAAGATATTCCATTTAAGACCAAGTGCTCCAAAGTCTTTCCCTATCTGCACATCTTCAAGTTATGGGTCTCTGTGTTAGTTGTCAACTACTCAAGAAGGAGCTTCTCTGATATGGGTTGAGAGAAGCGCTGATCCATGGGTGTAGCAGTATGTTCCATTTACCAAGGAGTCATTCAATGGCTCTGTTCCTTTAGCAGAACAGTAGTAGTAGGTTGTCCCCTGGGCTCACGGCTTGTCTAGTCTCAGGTTCTTGGCCACTTTAGCAGTACTGGATATGGGTTTCGTCTCATGGAGTGGGTCTTAAATAAAAACAGTGGTTGGTTATTCCTGAAACACTTATGCCACTATCGCGCTAGTATATCCCACAGGAAGGCCACTGTTGCAGGTTGCGGGGATTCTAGCTGGGTGATACTGATGATTGCCTTTCTCCTAGTGTCACGCAGAGTATCTTCCCGCACCATGAATCACAGTCAGTGGGGGCGAAGCTTCTAGATGGGCAACAGCTTGTAAGTCTTACATTTAATACCACCTCCCATGAGGTATGTGGGGATCTCTTTATGGAGCTCCCAAACAGAAGATTATTTTTTTCCTTCTCAGAAGTTCCAGCAAATCTGCCATTGACTCTGATCTAATGAAATCGCCAAGGCCAGGAAAACAGAATATTGGCTTGAATCAGGAAGACTGCCCCCACCCCCCACCCCGACCCCGGGTGTGGAAACGGTATAGAAGATGTTTTGGGAGTCAAACCATGCCAAACGTCCTCTCCAAGAACTCTCTGTGTTTTAGTCAAACATCCTCTAAAAACACTGCATGTCCTTTTCTCATCTCTGTTTCTTTATTTCCTTGTGTCAATACCAAATCGACATGCCAGAAGCCCATTTAATGGCAGATTCTATTTAATGGAAATGTTTTTCTAAGGTTTAAGTAATTTCTTTTCAGACACATGTAAATTATAATTAATCATTTGAAAAAGAGGCAAAGCTCCCTAACTACCTCCATTGAAAAATCTCCTGTCGTCACACACCTTTGCATTTAATACGAAGTGAAAATACCAAGTTCTTTATCCAAAAGCAGATTTAACATATGGTTGCAGGTGGGTTCTCACTTTTAAATTGAATTTAATTATAATGATTTGCCTGGGCAACAATTATCCCGACTGAATGGAAAGAGGATAGTACTTTCCATTAAATTGCAGAATCAATTGAGCAACTAAAAGCAGCAGTCTTGGGGGTGCACATCCAGACAAAAATCTTAGACTTAAGAATGCCCAAAAGCCAAAACTACAAAGGCAAATATGTTCTTTCACTCCTTGGATTCTTTACAAGCATCTTTAAACATATTTTAAACAGATAGATAGACAATCAAGAATAACAGTAGGCATTCTCCCCCTATACTAGGGATCAAACCCAAGGTCTCAGAATATGCTAGGTGAGCGTTCTGCCACTCCAGCAGGGAGCTGGAGACCAGAAACAGAGTAACTCCCAGTCTCATTAACTGAGACAGTTCCTAGGGCTTCAGCCAAAGGACAGTGAACTATGATAGGAATTTTTCCTTTTGATTTTTAGCTACATTTTTATTTATCTTGTGTGCATATGAATGTGTGTATGTGTGTGTGTGTGTGTGTGTGTGTGTGTGTGTGTGTGTGTGTGTACACGTATGCATGTGTGCTTGAGTGTGTGCATACATATACACATGTGTGCATGTGGAAGTCAGAGAACACTTTATGGGGGCTGTGTTTCTCTTTTTACCATGTGGGTCTCAGGGGTCAAATCCAGGTAGTTAGGCTTTGTGGCAGGTGCCTGTACTTGCTGAGCCATCTTGTCAACCCTCTGAAATTCGACAGGAAATTTGATATGGGAGTTTGAAGGCTAATTTCTGATCTTTTCCTTCTTAGTCTCTCTCTTCTGTTGTCTCTCAGATTTAGGAGATCTCCTAAGGCAACAACCCTGCTCCCTCTGTTTATGAACAGAGACTATCATTGGATCTGACAAATAGCAGGCAAGTATGAGGAAGCCCGCCATCCTTAGAGTATGCTCATTGAACCATACTAGATAGGAGCCCTGTTTTCAGTGGGATGTAGGCTAAATAGCTCCCAGGTTATTGTTGTCTGGTTACTGACAGTCCTGAAGTTTGGCCAGCTCCCCTCCCCCCTTAATCTCCTTGCATAATATCCAGTGATCCAACCATCTGGTCCCTCTGCTTCATTCTCCTCTGTCCCTTACTCCACACTCTCATCGGCCAGAGGTCTCCCACTGTGGGGTGTCATCTCTATCTACTCAAGATCCTGATTCTTTCTCTCATAACTTCTATTCCTCTAACACCCCCCCACACACACACCAGCATCATAATTGTTCTAGAACCTTGGCAAATGGAACAAACACTGAAAAATGTTAATGATTGCAATGGAAACAGCTGTTTCCTCTGAGCTGGCAGTGAATAGTACTTGTGAAAGAAGAAACTGGAAAGGAAGAGTTTAAATAGCAAATCTTCCACCTTTCTTGGCATCTTCCCAAAGCATCACCTTCTTTTATCTCTTGTGTTTATCAAAACTGTATCAAAGGGCCAGTCATCACAGCACACACTTATAATTACAGTCTGGAAAATTGTGAGTTCAAGGCCAGCCTGGTGAATATAGCAATACTCTATCTCAAAAAAAAAAAAGGGAAACCAAACAAAAGATAAATAGAGAAGAGATTTACAAATAGTTATATCCTAAAACTCTCTCTCAAGTGGAAAATGTCTGCTATCAACTGTGGTTTACACTTCTAATGTGTAGGTTTTTAAGGGTAGTTAGAGTGAAAATGTATATGAATCCAAACATCAAGTTGCTTGGAACATTTCTTGCATTTTGTTCTTTGTCACTGTCGGACAGGGCCATCCTTGGAGCAGAACAAGTGCCGCTATCACAAAACCAGCTGTGTCTAAGATCATCATAGCCTGGTTTGTTGACAGCTGCCATTCTTTCTAGAAAGGGGCTGGGGAGCATCTAGTTCCTCCTCCAAGCCATTTTATGCAATTCTGCCATAAATGCATGTGGTCTGGGGGAAAGGCTAGATTATATAAGCTGGGGAGCTTAATTGGCGGGGGCCCCACCTATGCAGTTATGGGGAAGCCATCATTCATGACAGGTTGGATGCAGACATTTCAGTGCAGCTGCTTTTTGGGGTCATTCATGGTCCTGTCAGCAGCCCCTCACCCATGCTCTGTAATTAAGCCCAATACACCCACATTGGTTTCTCAGGGTGAACTTTGGTTTGTTGTTGGGACCTTAGAAGGAGTGAGGTGGGCATTTTTTAGTCTCCTCAAGAGAAGGAATTTTAGCAATAACCAGGCAATTAATGAAATAGTCTGTAGTCACCCTCCCTATTTCTTTCTGATCCTTTTCTATTAAATTTTTGCAAATTATATTAACCAAGGTCCCACTAGGAAGAGGCAATATGTTTAAAATAGGAAAACTGGAGGAGAGTTTAATAAAGAGATTGTTTACAAAGATGTGGGAAGTGTGTCAGTGAGCCATAAATGTGTCAGCTGTCCAGGAGGCAGGGCAGGGCTGGGAAGGAATGATGATGCAGACAGTGGTGTAGAAAGGGTGTCTTAAGCAGGCACTGGGACCATCCATTCAGGGACACAGCTTCCTCTTTACTCTCCTGTCCCTCCTCATCTCCCGCTGGGTCTCCCTATTGGCTAGCCAACAGAAGCCGGAGGTCAGGAGAGCTCATGGATACAGTTAATGTAAGTTAGTCTCCTCAGGGGACAGTAAGGTTGGAGAAGCATGAGAAGGGACCTGGAAGGAACCATAGATGAGATGTGACATGTAGGCACACCCTTCCTGAGAAGTAGGACAAGTGGAAATACCGAGAAGTGGAACTAAACATTTTGTAAAATTATCAGGACACCTTCTTAGGAGCAAGTATTCAGTATATAGGAATAACAGATTTTTGGTCTCCGTCTTTGGCTTGAATGTCAACAGGAGGCGTTTATATACCAGTGGATACCCAAATCTCTAAAATATGTGCTACTATTATTAGGTCCATCTAAAAATACTGTGTTGTGAAGGGGAAAGCTTAACTATATTCATGCTTACATATTTTATGTGTCAGTGCTGAGTAATTTTAGTAAAGGATCACAAGTAATTCTGATTTAATAAAGAGAGGCTAAGAGAACATTTATTGTTTTCAGGCCTCTGTCCTTTTTCTTGCAGAAATAGTTCCTTGAGTTTCCATGTGCACCCTTCCCGTCTGTGAGCAGCATGCAATTCAACTTGGCCCAGTGTGCACTCTGTCCTCTGGGCCTCAGGAATGTGAGTCGTGATGAGCGTGTGAAGAACATCAAGCCTACCAACGCTGGGCCTGGCCTGTGTGTTAGGACAGAAGCGTGGATGGTCATTTCTGCCTCGAGTGGACACTGGCCATGGAAATAGCATGAAAGAGAGCAGAAGCTGGGTATCTCCATAGAGTGTTGGAAATACCTTGCCACAGCAGCCAGCAGCCTGTCAGCGAGTGTGGTGAGTTTAGTAAAACTCAGACATCCCGTCCTTTAAAATGGCCACTGGCTTTTACCTTGTTTTAGTCTATATTTTCTATATATACTAAATATGAAAATATTTAGTAATAGTTTCAGTGCTTAACAGTTGTGCTCCAGGGACTGGAAGGATGGCTCAGTGGTTAACAACTTTGCTCTCAGAGGACCCAGGTTCAGTTCCAGCACACACACAGTGGCTCACAAACATCTCTAACTCCAGTTCTGGGGAATCTGATGCCCTCTCCTGGCCTCTGGAGGCATCGGGCATGCACATGGTACGCAAACATACGTTCAGGTAAAATACTCGTACGCATTTAAAAACAAAACAAAACATGACAAAGCTCTACACAGAGATAGTGTCATGGTATTGTCTTGCCAACATGGACATTCAGAGTGTCATGTAACACAGATTAGTTTGTTTCTTGCCTCACTGGGCCTGAAGGTCCCACCTTTAGCAGAGTTTAGAAGGTGGTTTGTGTCCACACCTTTTAGTGACTGTGTAGCTTGAAGGCGGAAGGAAGGACAGGCAGTTATATGGGGGCCATAGAAATTACCCTCCTTGTGTGGTAGGAAAGCGGTGGCTAGAGCTGGACTTTGGTATCTGTGACTTAGTTCCGGTCTGGGAAATGATGAGAGCAGCTGTGTGATTGTCGGGGCCAGACTCAGCACAGGAGGGACGAGACGGGGAGGAGTTCCAAGAATGGCCACTGCACTTCTTCCTGGCTCACCCTGGGCAGTTCTGTTCCTATCAGTTTTCTGGGCCCTGCCCTCAGAGGAGATAGTTTATTTATTTATTTATTTGAATTAAGAAAAATTTTTCATTCATTTTACACACCACAGCCAATCACTAGACAGAGCTCCAGGAGTCCAGCCAAAGAGAGAGAGGAGGGATTCTATGAGCAAGTGCATCAGGATCATGATGGGAAACCTGCAGAGACAACCAAACCAAACTAGAGGGAACTCATGAAAGTTGGATCAATGGCTGTGGAGCCTGCATGGGACTGGATTAGGCCCTCTGCATGGTGAGACTGTTGTGCAGCTTGATCTGCTTGGGAGACCGCTGGCGGTAGGATCAGAATCCATCTACGGTGCATGAGTGGGCTTTGTGGAGCCCACTACCTATGATGGGACACCTCGTGCAGCCTTGAGGCAGGGGGAAGGGCTTGGACTTGCCTCTACTGAATGTACCTTCACATGGGAGGCCTTGCCTTCTTGTGGGAGGGAGCAGGGGAAGGGTTGGGAGGGAAGAACAGAGGAGATAATTAAGACCAAGTTCTTGGGCTAAGGATAGCGCTTGATGGTAGAAACTTCCCTTGCATTTGTGAGGCCCCGAGTACAATCCCCGGCACTGGGGAAAATGCACACCATATAAGACATGATTCTCCTTTTTTTCCAGCAAAGAACAAGGAGCAGAAGGATATGTTAGCTTGTTTCTGTACCTATAATGACATGAGGATTTAACTGTAAATTCAAAGATGCATTCCAGTTCATGTGCTAGCTTTCTAGGCTTCAAGACTTCTGTAAGATGGATACAATAAGACTACCTTCATCACAAAGTTGTCTAATTAAAGAGAGAATTTCAGCACAGTACTTAGAATACCACAAGTCTTCAGTAAATGTTAGCTTGGGAGGGAGGATGGGATACACACAATAGAACTGATTGATTGATTGATTGATTGATTGATTATGAGGGTCTTACTCTTCGGTTCAGCCTATCTGAAACTATGTAACACAGGCTGGCCTTGAACTCATGACTCGCCTCCTGCCTCAGCCTTTCAAGTCTGGGATTATAAAAGCAAGCTACCATGCCTACCCTAGGAGATTTTCCACAAGTAAATCGCCTTCCTCTGATCAGCTTTCTTCAGATCACCTTTGTACACGGGCCTTACAGTAGCTACTTACACTTGCGTTCCTTGTCAGCCAGTTGAAAAATGACTGTAGATCACAGCGCATTTCAAATAACCCGAGAATGGTGCGGCAGGCTTGGGGTCTGAAATGAACTCTGTGTTTATATTGTTCATGCTAGTTGCTCTTCAAGCACAATCGTAATCAGGAAGCTAGCAGTAAAAATAGCATCGATCCTCATTTCTCTCTCTGAGTTATCGGCTGCCACTGTTGTTTCCTGGGCATGTTTATTTACTCAGTCCACAGCAGCAAATCTTTTTCCTCACGAGCCTCACAGCCACAGGTCAGACAGACTTCACAGTGACACTCAGCGTGGGACAAAATCTCCATTGATGAAGACGCCGCTTTTTCTTCTGAAGAATCTTGGTGGAAGTGTAGGTTCATGCGAGAGTTGAGTGAACAATTTTCATGTGGAAAACTCAGAGGACCAACTCAGGGACTTCATCACATCAACCTCAAACTTTTCTGCCCCAGAGGAAGAGGAATTAGTATTTACGTTTAGCCGTCCCTGGCTCCCCATGCTTCACATGCAGGTGTGAATCTTGTGCCAGGGAAGAGGCTATGGCTCCCGGGAAGCCTTGCCCCCTCCCCAGTGTGCCTCACTCACAGTGTGGCAGGGAAGACGGGAGGTGGCTTGGGATTCTCTATTTGCTGTTTTTCTGATTATTGGATGCTAAGATACTCATCAGTCAGAGACCAAACAGCCACAACTCCGGCATGTTTACTTCTAGAATGTCTCCGGCTTGTCTGTCAAAAAATTGAAGATGTGAAACATGGTACTTGTTCTTTTTTAAGCAGGTGATAAAGAAATGGAAGGATGAATTCTTTTCTTTACCTCCATGGGGAGACTAAGTATGTAAAGATCTTGCTTCACCTGCAGGAGAGCTTGCGTGCAGGTCCTGGCACCCACAGAAAGACCAGGCACATCTCTAACTCCAGAGCTGATAGGGTAGACATGGGGCAGATCCCTGGAGCTCATTGGCTAGCCATCTGGCAAATTAGACAGTTCCAGGTTCAGTGAGAGGCCCTGCCTCAGAAATAGGTTGGAGAGTGACTGAGGAAGAAATCTGATATCAACTTTAGGCCTCCACATGCGCGCGCGCGCACGCACACACACACACACACACACACAAACACACACAGGTGTTTATACATATATACCTACATGTGAACACATATACACAACACACATGCATGCTCTTACATGTACATGTACACATCCACATGAAGACATATATACAGTACACAAACACACACACAGTGGAAAAACTAGGCTTGGTAGTGCATGCCTGTGATTCCTTAGCACTTGGGGGGCTGAGTCAGGAAGATTGCCATGGCATGAGTTTGAGGCCAGCTGCGCTACAAGGAAAGACTCTGTTTCAAAACAAACAATAACAAAAAGAACAAAACAATAAACCCTTCCAGAAAGGTTTGGAATGCAATAATTTGGGGGTCTTAATGGGATTGTTTAATGAGAGACAATGGTAGTTGGTTCTGGAATTATTCAGTTTGTCTCCTTCTTTAACACCTAACACCTCTCTTCCATTAAAAAAAAAAAGGCATGGAAGTAATTAACCTCCCAGACCCGGAAGCATTCACTAGGCAGTCTGAGGACATACCTCTGTAATCTCGGAGCCCCGTGGGTTAGCTGTAAAAATGGAGATTTTCAGACAAAGCTGCCAGCGGAAGGAGAAAACGTGAGCAGGATTGGCAGAATAAGGTAAAATCAAGTGTACAAGCCTACCAATCAAACAAACAGGCTGCTGTCACAAGTCCCCGAGTCCTTGTCGAGGACCTAAGGTCAGAGGTGGCAGACCTGGGTTGGAGAGTCACTGGCGGTGAGATCTCCAGCTGTTTTTTCCACATGTGCAGAATGGAGGACACTTGCAACTCTCCTTGAGTTGATAGAGACTGAAGTAACATGAAAATTCGTGAAGCCATTTTGAAAACCACAGGGTGGGTGTGTTACTAGCTCTTTCCCAGAGAATATGTACCCAACATCCCAAGCTCCTCTGTTTCCCTCCCTCCCAGAAGTGACTTGCAGCCATCTTGGACTCTATGGAGAGTCTATTGTCAAACCATATGACATTTTTGAGCAGAAGTGTGATAAAGACCAAAGGAGTCTTTTTGGTAGGTCAGTGACAAAATCATTCGAAGAATCTGTGGACAGGGCTGTGAGATGGCTTGCTGGTAAAGGAGCCTGCCACTGAGTCTGATGAAGGAGTTTATGAAACTCACCTGGTGGAGCAGAAAATGACTCCTACAATTGTCCTGACTTCCAAATGTATGTAAGCATCCATACATATAGACACATGTGTGCACCCAAACACATGTATGTGCTCACAAAATAAATTTAAAATGTAATTGTAATAAAGAGAAATCTATGGACAAAGACTAAGCTGGATATAGACATTCCAGTCAGAAAACAATTCCAGTGATACACTCAGGAAGTGATGACCTTGACCATGGCAGAGATTGTAGCTGGAGTTTTCCTGCCTGGCCCACAGTCAGGGCAAATCTCTTTCACCTGCCAGTCCCACAGCCTCTCAGACCCGACCAAGTAAACACAGAGACTTATGTTGCTTTCAAACTGTATGGCCGTGGCAGGCTTCTTGCTAACTGTTCTTATAGCTTAAATTAATCCATTTCCTTTAATCTATACCTTGCCACATGGCTCGTGGCTTACCGGCATCTTCACAAGCTGTTTCTCATCGTGGTAGCTGGCAGTGTCTCTCTGACTCAGCCTTCCACTTCCCAGCTTTATTCTCCTCCTTGCCCCGCCTATACTTCCTGCCTAGCCAACGGCCAATCAGTGTTTTATTGATTAATTAGCAACACATTTGCCATACATCCCACAGCAAGAGATGGAAGGAAACAAATTACATTCCTTTTCATGATTTGGTGTATGGAATAAAAGAACACGAAATTTCCAAAATATTGTAGGCTTGTTTATGACAACTGTATTTCAAAGATTTATTTTTATTGACTTTATTTGTGTGTGTGTGTGTGTGTGTGTATGTGTGTGTGTGTACTTACATGCACACAAGTGCAGGTGCCTGTGAAGGCCAAAGGCATTGGATCCTGCTGGAGCTAGAGTTACAGGTAGTTGTGAGCTGCTCCAACATGGGTGCTAGGAACCAAACTTGGGGTCCTCTGCTTGGAGTAGTATGTGCTCTTAGCCAATGAGCCACCTCCCCAGCCCCAGGGGCTGTATTTGAATTCTCTTTGTCTTAGCATATTGCCTGGTGTGGTGGTTTAAATAGGAATGGCTCCTATAGGCTCGTATATTTGAAAGCTTGGTTATGAGGAAATGGCACTGCTTGACAGGGTTAGGAGGTGTGGCCTTGTTGCAGGAAGTGTGTCATGGGTGGTGAGTTTTGGAGTTTCAGATGCTCAAGCCAGGCCCAGGCTCTCTCTTGTCCTGCTGCCTACAGATCCAGATGTAGAACTCCCAAGCTCCTTCTCCAGCACCGTGCTGGCTGTGTACCACCATGCTTCCTGCCATGACAATATGGACTAACCTGTGAGACTCTAAGAAAGCCCAAATCAAATGCTTTCTTTTGTAAGAGTTGTCATGGTCATGGTGTCTCTTCACAGCAACTGAACACTGGCTAAAACACCTGGTATACGAAATATATCAGTAAATGTTTCTGAGTGAATGTGTGAGTACATGCAAGGGTGAAAGGAAGTGTTCTGTATGTCATGGGCACAGGTTGTTGGCAGAATGGTAGCTGCCACTATATTCCATCTTTTTTTTTTAGGATATTTAAATGTTGAAATTTATATGCTAGGAACACAGAGTTTGAAGTTCAGTGTATAACTCTCTCTCTCTCTCTCTCTCTCTCTCTCTCTCTCTCTCTCTCTCTCTCCAGGGTCTCACTGTGTGTCACAGGCTGGCCTAGAATTACTATGTAGACAAAGCAGGCCTTGAACTTTATGCAAAGCCATGGATGACTTTGAACTTCTGATCCATGCTCCTGTCTTTACCTCCCAAGTACCAGAATTACAGGCATGTACTACCACATTGTTCATGTGGTACTGAAAATCAAGCCCTTCCTCCCCTCCCTCCTTTTCTTTCTTCCTTCATTTTTGGTCTATTTCTTTGAGACAAAGTCTTTCTTTATAGCTCAGGCTGGCCTTTCAAATTTGTAATCCTCCTGCCTGAGCACTGGAGTTATACAGGTGTTTACCACCACATCTAGTTGGCCCTTCCTTCCTTCCTTCCTCCCTTCCTTCCTTCCTTCCTTCCTTCCTTCCTTCCTTCCTTCCTTCCTTCCTTCCTTCCTTCCTCTCTCTTCTCTCCTCTACCTCTCTCTTTGTTTATTTATTTAAAGTGTGTGTGTGTGTGTGTGTGTGTGTGTGTGTGTGTGTGTGTGTCCCATGTACATGCAGTACCAGTGGTGACCAGAAGAGGGCATTGGATCCCCTAGAACTGGCATTATAGATGGGTGTAAACCACCATTGGATGCTGAGAACAGACTCTTAGGTCCTTCTACAGGAGCAGTAAGTGCTCTTAGACACTGTGCTGTCTGTTCAGTTTCCGGCTGCTTTTTCTAAGATAACTAAAACTAAACCCCTAGGTATGTTTTAGTAAATGTAAAGAAATCTCTTTTAAACTTTTAGATTTGTAAAGTGGGATGAAGAGAGATTCTCCATTTTTACATTTGTATAATTTTGCCCCTTTTATTCATTCCACAAGAAAAACTGATCTTTTTCTCATCGCTAACTTGTGGAAAACCCAACATTTTGGTTTCTGAAAATGGAGGGGTGGGATTTTTCTCTAATTAGAACCAGAAATTTTGCTCTAACAGAGGTAAATAATTGGTACCCGTCAGTGGGAAAACCACTTACAAAGAGACACCAAGTTCTCTAAGATTGAAATCCACTCAAATGCCTTGTTCACATCCCTTCACAGAACAGAAGAGATGCAGGCGTATCACCACCTGCCAGGTGGACATGTCATTTCCCTCTTGATTCATTCATTCTTAGCAAAAATTGTTGTGACATGGTAAATTCCTGTAGTTCTAATTTGCTGGACATTTATTTCTTTTCAGTTACAAAACCAGATCTGTTCCCGGCCTCCTCAGAGCACAGGGAAGCTTGCCATGCTGTGAGTGTTGATCTTTCACCGCAAACAAGATGCCCTCAGGAGCGTCCCAGCAGCACTCACCTTCCGTGTGCAAGTATAACAGAAAGTGACTTTGCCACCTGCTGCCGTCTTTTTTTCCTGCTGGGACCTGAATTGTGAAAATTATGTAAGATTCCAGCTCTTTGAAATCTTATATAAAATTAGGATATTACAGTCATTTGTAGAGGAATATAGTTCTTTTTTTCTGTCGTGGGAGATGAGGTTATATAATAGCCACACCTGCTCTGGTAGACAGCTGGGAGCAGACCCTGCACACAGCACCCAATTTCTTGAGATATACATTACAGGCAACATCCTCTGGGCTTTCTCTTCTTCCTGCTGCCACAACCAAGCCGATCCTGACAGCGCAGTTGATGACCATGTGATAAGATCATGGAGTAGTAGGGAGAAGACTAGCTCTATCAGTTAAATCTTTATTGAGAGAATTCATTTATATCTGATATATGCGCTGTGTTGGGCAGTAGATGAACAACAACAACAAGAAGACACCAGCTCTTCTGACTTTCCAGGGAAACAGGATTATCTTTCAGGATAGTTATACCCCTTTATCCCTCACACAGTAGAAAAGAGATCTTTGGGACCAGCCTTGGGGTTCCAGCTCACTAAAGGAGGGGACAAGGC
The DNA here is from genome assembly GCF_949786415.1 of Peromyscus eremicus. Lineage (NCBI taxonomy): Eukaryota > Metazoa > Chordata > Mammalia > Rodentia > Cricetidae > Peromyscus > Peromyscus eremicus. The sequence goes on along the minus strand of NC_081418.1, from coordinate 144,229,948 downwards.
CTGCATTGATTTATATTACTAAATTAAATAGTAGCTTGTTATCACTAGCTGCTGAGCTCAAGAACAGTACAAGGTAACTGATGTAGGAAAGGAGATTTATTGGAGGATATTAGGACATGCCACGACATCTAATGAAGGGCTGCACTCGCTCTTCTGGGCCAGCAGGACAGCCCAGCTCTGGGGACATCAGCAGGGATAGTTTTCCTTCTGGGGCACTACTGTGAAATAGACTGTTTGAAAGATTTCAGCCTCTGGGTCGCTCAGTGTAGTGGTTTCCATTAATCACAAGGACCCTCAGTTGTCCAGCTGCTCCTAGGTGAGCTTATTCTTGGCTCATTAGCTGCAGCCAGCAATGAGAGTCCAGCAACCTGAAGAAGGGCTGTCAGAGGCACCCCTCTGGAGAACGTGCGTCAGTGTGTGAGAAAGTTGCAGAGTGAGGTCACGCTGTGGAGGACCCAAGCAACTCTTGGGATCTAACACTAAATGCCTCAAAAGTGAAGAAAAACTCTCCATTCCCTGAGGCGCTAATGATGGGGTCAGATCTCGGGAAATCTCTAGTTCCACAAAGTTGGGGACCATGACGTCACCCACTGCTAGTGTGTTCCAGCGTAACAAATCACCTCAAAACAGAGTGACTTAAAGCAGTGACAAATGCTTGCTCAGCACTGTGGGTCAGCCTTTTGGATGTGCCCAGAAGGACGGTTCCACTGGCATTGTCTAGGGTCACTCATGTAGCTCAGTAACTAGTGGCTGAAATGAGACAATGGTCTAAGGGGGCTTTACTCACTCACCTGGCATTTGGTGTTGTCTATTGGTAGGCCACTGTCCCCCTTCAGCCTCAACCATTGGAGTCTAGGCTTACTCACAGGGGTCAGTGTGTTTCAAGAGACAGTCTGAGACGGGGCATTCCATGATCACATCTCTAACTTTACCTCTATCCTTACTAGTAACCTTATTCCTCTCTCTCTCTCTCTCTCTCTCTCTCTCTCTCTCTCTCTCTCTCTCTCTCTCTCTCTCTCATACATACATATTCCTACCTCTAACACCATCGCCACACTTCTTTCTACCTCCACCTGTCCCTGTCTCTCTTTCCTTGCCTCTATTATTTCTGCTCCCATCCATATCCTTATTATATCTATCCCTTTCTTTCTATCCCAGTTCTTAACTCTATCTCTGTCCCTATTCCTAATTCAGTCTCTCTATTTACCACCTATCTCTTCATCTATCTCTATCTATAGGAGCAGTGGCAACATCATGAGCACATGTAGATGAGAGGGATTAGTATAGCTATCTTTGCAAATAATCTGTCTTCCTGAGACCTACTTGTATTTAAAACAAAACAAAAAAAAAAAAAAAAGAAAAAATCAAGCTTACACTGCCTTATAAAGTAGATGGGCATGCATCACAAAGTCCTTATGAGAAGTTTAGAGACAAAGGAAACCTCTTGCATTTCCATAGTTCAAAAGAGAGTTGTGCATTAGGTACATGAGAAAGCAGGCTGGATGGAGACAGAGGGATTCAACGGTGGGGCCAATGTCATGACTTACTTTCTCTATACATTTTTCCACACACTGAACCTCTAAGCCTTAGGTTCCTTATGAGTCATGTGAGAATGTGTTGGTCATATGACTACCATGGTAGGGAGTTCTTGGACATATAAAATGCAAATAAAAAGTCACTAAAAGTAACTCAGATCACGAAGAAGACTTGTTCTGCCCTCCACTAAGGATGTAGTTTAAAACAGGGAATAATCTCAGACTTATGTAGCTACAAAAGACATGGTTCTGCAAACATTTTTTCCCATCTAAATGCTATTTGATGACTTGCCTGTGAATCTAGTACAATCTCTGGCTTTCTAAGGGTACAAAAATGTGTGAAATTCAAACAGCCGAGAGGGGAGTAATTAGATGTATCCATTTGGGAGGAAAAGAAAAGGCAAGCATGTGGAAATGAAAATGAACTTAAAAGCACAACACAGACCACTTCTCTTAGGCTGCATAGGAATAATTAGGTGCGATTCCTTTGTGCGGACACTTTTCAGAGTAAATTATTTGAAATGGTAGTGTGTGTGCAAGCCAAGCTAGGAATGAGAGCTGAATACATGGCTAAGTCTCAAGGGCTGAAAGGAAACATTTCCCCAAATGCAACAGCTAATTTCATTAGGGAAGGAATCATGAGAAGTTAAAAAAAAAACCACTAGCTTTTGGCATTTCCAGAGGAAAGAAAGGTGACACTGGCAGAAAGTGTTAGGACCCAGGACTGCCTCATGATGCCATCTCAGTGAACAGATGAAAATGTGAGTGTACACCTCAAGTCTCATAACCTCTCTTGGGCCATTTGGCAGATACCCGTGAGATATCCACCTCACCTGACTGTAGTCTACTTTGTCATGTCCTTGTGAGACACCATCCTACTCTCAAGCACATACCAGATGTCAATTTGTATTTTCTTCATGTGTGCGAATATGTGGCAGGGACATTTGTTATATATTTATGTATATGCATGAGTGAGTGCCTATGTATGTGTGCACACATGCATGTGGAAAGGTCAAAGTAGTTTTCATGCATCTTCCTCTACCACTCTCAACCTTACTTTTGTGAGACGGAGTCTCTACTGAACCTGGAGCATCAGTTCAGCAAGACTAGTTGACCAACCTGTTGCAAGGATTCTCTGCTCTCTACCTTCTCAGCATGAGGATTACAGGCCTGTGCTACCTCATCTGTCTTCTTACATGAGTTCTGGGGTTCCAAACTCAGATCCTTCTACGTGCTTGATAAGCACTGTACTGGAACTGAGGGAGGCTGCTTCTCCCGAGGGCCACCGTCAACATGGAAAGAGTTCTTGTGGAAACAGCAATGCTTTGGTCCCCCTGTGCTCAAGTGATGGGGGCTGTGGGGTAAATGCAGCCTGCTGGTTCTTGCAGATAAAGACTGCTATTTATGTATGTATTGCCTATAGTTGCTTTTATTCTAGGAGGGTACAGGTGGCATGCCTACCATACAGAGAATATGTAACCCCAGGCCCTCTGCAGAGAGTGCTTGCCGTCCTCTGCTCTAATGGGGCAGTTTCACATAGCTCCCTAGAGAGTAGCCAGCAAGATGGAGACCTGGATGTCCACAGCTGTCCCCAGTGCTGCCATGTTGGTGGCTTTTGGCCCCTCCCCTCTCTCTGTCTTCTCACTCACTTTTCCTTAGAACTACTTTGCAGAAAAGCTGCTTGCATGTGAAGCCTGTTTACCTTTGGGGAAACGAGAACTAAAATAGAACACAATCCCCCTGGTAGCCCTTTTCATATTCCATGTAAGGGATCTTGCTTACTTCTCTGTGACTCATCACCCTCTCCACGCATGAAACTGGGGCTTTTGACTGAGACAATGTTTCCTGAAATGACATCTCTCTTTTAAAGCTTTTCTGTGTTGTTTTCTCTAGTATCAATTTGTGAAACAGTCTGATCATGACTAGTCACACTGATTTTAGCCCCCATAAAGGACTGTTAACTACCTTTCGAACCCCTAAATTTATGAGTTGCCCAAGCCCAAGCTGCATGAATGTGGGCTCCGCAAGGTTGAGTGAATTGTCTGCTAATGGAGTGCAGATGGGCCGGGGAGACGATCAACCAGACGGTGACACTCGCCTTGAAAGTGTAAGGACTGGGCTTGATTTCTAGAACCCAAGAAAAGCCAGACAAGCTGGCATATGGTTGTAATCCCAGTGCTGGGGAGGCAGAGGCTGGATGAATCCTGGGGCCGGATGGCCAACCAGCCTAACTATTTGGTGAGTTCCAGGTCAGGGATAGATTCAGAACCAACAAACGAGCAAACAGAAACAGCATGAGGCATGGCACCAGAGGTTGACATCTGCCCACCACATGTATGTGCTTACGTGTGCACATGCCCCGTCACATATTTGTGTATTGATCTGTACCTGAATGAACACACACACACACATACACACACACACATACACACTCTGCAGACTGTGCAATGGACGATACATTTGACAAGGCAAAAATGTATCAGCTCCATGCTGAGGGGAACACAGGCGTCAGATGAGGGGATGAAGCAATGAGGAAACAGAAAACAACTGTGAGGATGAGGGAGAAGGTAAAGGACAAGAGGAAACCTCATAGATGGCACAGCTTCCAACACATGAACGCTCCTTCCCCATCTCCACAGTGTATGGAACAGGCACTGTGTGGAAGAGCAACTAGTGGTAACATCAGAGCAACTGGGAGGGTCTGTTAGAGTCCTGCCTCTACTTTCTTATTTAAAGTGAACACTTCAGATTTATATATATATATATATATTGTATGTATTAAGGCATGATCTCACTATGCAGACCTGGCTGGCTTTGAACTCACAGAGATCTGCCTCCTGATTGCTGGGATTAAAGGCGTGCACCACCAAACCTGGCTCCTGCCTACATGTTCAAGTTCCTCCCATCAGTTATAACTCATGTCGCTGTCAGCCCCCTATCCACGTCTTCAGACAGTTCATCCCATTTATGGCTCTTCCGTCTGGATTCTCCCACTCAGGATGGTTAGTCTCCTTTGTCAACTTGACTCAAGAATCACCTGGGAGATTTAGTGAGATGTGCCTCCTGGGGTGTCCACGAGAGCATTTCTAGAGAGAAGCAAGGGAAGGGAGAGGATCCCCACTGACTGTGGGCGGCACTGCCCTCCACTGAGGACCCTGCCAGATAAAAGGAAAAATAGAAGGGAATGAGCCAAGCGCCCATCTTTCGTCCTTCTGCTTCCTGGTCTGTGGTGGCACGAACAGAGGCCCACCATGTTCCCCACAGCCATGATGTTCTTCCCAAGTGTGTGGAGCTGAACAGCCATGGAATGAACCCTCTGAGGCCACAAGCCACAAACCAGCTCTTCCTCCTTTAACTGGTGTGTGTCCAGTGTTTTCTCACAGTGACAGAGAAGTAATCCTTCCACTCTCGATCTGTTACACTCGATTCTCCTCTAGATGTGGTCTAAAACTAATGTTCCCCAGCAATTGTCCCTTTTACATAGATTTATTTGTGTGTGTCTGTGTGTGCACACGCCCCAGCATATATGTAGGTAGAGAACAACTTGTGAAAGTCAGCTCTGTTTCCAAAATAGGCCTTGCAGGGGTTGAACTCAGGTCATCAGGCTTGGTGGCACACACCCTTCCCTCCCAGGATCGTTCTTTAAGGAATTCTTTTGTGTGTGTGTTCTGCATACTTTTCTTAACCAATTTTATCAACTATATTGGTTTAATGGCCACATCTATGTTCCCAATGTTAAAAAAAAAAACAAACCCTTTAGTATAAATCTCCCACTTCTAGATTTATTTAGCCTGCTTAATATCTAGATCAGAAACTTAGCACATCCTACATGGAACTCATCATCTGTGCTGCCTGCCAAGTATCTCCTCCTCCTCTTGCTCTGAGTGCTCTCATCCCATCACTGGTACAGTTGCCTGGACCGGCAGCCTCAGGCCTTCCGAGCACATTTCATTTGCCCCTCTTCTGAGTGGCCACATACCTCAAATATCTCTCCATCACTCTCTCTTCCATTCTCATTACCGCCATCTTAACTATGGGCTTCACCAATGCTCCACTGATTATTGAAACAACCCATCTCCTGCTTTCCTAGCTCTTCAGTTCTCTCTCTCTCTCTCTCTCTCTCTCTCTCTCTCTCTCTCTCTCTCTCTCAACAAAACCCACAAGAGTCCAGTTCTAAAATGCCCCCACTCAGAGTCTAGATTAGGTGAACAGAACCACAGAAATGTTTTAGGACTTAGTATTATTAAATATCGTTTATGAAACCTCGGAAAGTGTGTATCCATGTGTGCATGTGTGTGCGCTTTCCACAGCCTGTGGAAGACTGAAGGTCAGGAAAAGCTTGAACTTGGCCAGTAGCTCTAAACCTTGAGAGTAGCTTTCTGGAGACACAGGAAGCAGCTGCTGCAGCCCAGGTTAAGCCTTTGGAAAGTCACTGTGGATGCCACAGATGCTGGTGGCATGAAATACGGATGCTTCAGACACAGCCAAATGAGAACAAGCTAATACGGCTTGACGCTCACACATCTGCTTGCCTCCATGGGAAGAATGACCACGGGATTTGACCTCTTTCTGCTTTTGGAATCTGGATTCCAAATTGGTGAACATCAAATTGGAATGTAGCAGATAAGACATCCGGGAAACCCAGTCCCAGGTTTCCGACTAGTCCAGCAGAGTAGAGAGAGAACACAGGGTAAGGACAGCCCTGAGGACCAGCACACGGGAGGCAGAGGCAAGGAGATGTCTGTGAATTTGAGGCCAGCCTGGTCTACACAGCTAGTTCTAGGACAGCCAAGGCTACACAAAGAAACCCTTTCTCAAAACACAGAAAAAAAATTACAACTGGATTGGAGAGATGGCTCAGTGATTGAGAGCACTGGCTACTCTTTCAGAGGACCCAGGTTCAATTCTCAGCACCCACGTTAGGTCCCTTACAACCATCTATGATCCAGCTTTAGGGGATCCAGTGTCCCCTTCTGGCCTCTGCAGGTACTTGAGTACACACCCCATTCTTATACAAATAAAAATAGATCCTTTAAAAAAACAAATGCAGAGTTCTGGGGACAGACGAGCCATGTCCTTCATGAGATGAGAGAGTCCTTCTCCAGTCGCCTGTTGTCTCTCCTGTCGCCCATTAGTGATAGTCTTATTTTGATGGGTTGATCTTTGAGGAAAGTTCTCACTTTGTGGTCCAGCATGAATTTGTGGTCCTCTTGCCTCAGACTTCCAAGAGCTAGGCTTTTGGATGTATGCACTGGACTTGTTGAATGACTGTTAGTTACTTTTTGTTGTGATCAAATGTGGATAAGAAGCAACTGATGTGGAAAGAGCTTATTGTGATTTATGTTCAAGATGATACAGTCAGTATATTATGGTGGGGAGTATGGCTGAAGGAGTGAGAAAGGCCCACAGTCTGGAAGAAGAAAACTAACAGGAATTAAGTTGTAAAACCTTAAGGCTTGCCCTGATTTACCCGTTTCCTCCAGCAGGGCTCCACCTCCTAAAAACCTACAACTTCCTGAAAGGGCATCACCACATGGGGATGTTCAAACATGAGCCTGGAGGGACATCGCACATTCAACTACGACATGGACAGTGATACCGCATTCTATATCATTGCACGGACTTTTGTCCAGGTGTGGAAAAGACGTCTTTCCTCTGGTGCTGTCTATTTTGTTTACTGGAAACAGGGTCTCTCACTGGCTTTCACCTTACCAGATGTGCTCGGATGGCTGGCCAGTGAATCCCAGGGACACATCCGTCTCTGCCTCTTGAGCACCGGGATTACAAGCACTTGCCAGCATGCCAGTATTTTCACATGGGGTCTAGAAATCAAACTCAGGTCTCCATGCTCTCATGGTAAGCCCTTTACTGAAGAGCCACCTCCCCAGCCTTCCATCTATTCCTCAGTCCTCAAAGATTCTCTTTTCATGGGTCCCTCATCCCACCCTGTAATTCCGACCCTCTCGTGCCACCAGCAAACCTTTCATTTATCTCTTTAGAGGATACACTGTCCATCCATGTGTCTGCCTCCTCTCCTACACTGTGAGCTTCTTAGATGATCTCTTCTTTTCTTTTCTCCCCTTCGTGCCCCTCCTAGTGTTTGCCTAAACTCACATGGAGCACATAAGTGGATGAATGCTTCTGTAGGGCACTGTGCCTCGAGGTCATGACATTGGCAAAATTGCTTATAGTGATACAAGGAACCAGATGCTTTGTAACAGAGATGTGTTTTCTAAATTCCACCCAATAGAAAACAGCGTTACATAGGCCCCAGCTGTCTTCCTATTCACAGCCCGGACTCCTTGTCAATCTGAAAGATGACTCTGCAGCTGTCTGTTTTCCTATATCCCAAATACCTTTTCAAATGGATTATGCATTTGGAAGTCATGTTGGACCCTGGCTAGATACTATTCATCATCAAAAAGCATATACTCCCCGAGAATGCTTGCTTTGTTGGACTGTAAAGTGTTCGAACAAGGAAATGGTAATGGGGTTGAGGGTGGGAGAAGGGGAAGCTGGCCATCTTTTTTGCACAGAGAATGAGGAGGAGTGAATTGGTTTCCTAGGAGATAAGGCTCCTCTTTATTTAAAGTTTTCCCACAGAAAGGCTCCTGCATTGGTGTCTTCTTAGTCACAAAGGGTGTACCACAGAAGAGGCAGCTCAGAAGTGCTTTACGCCAGGGCCTTTCTGAGGGGAGCTTCACCCGCTGCTCTCAGGTCCCTGCTTTCTCTGCTATAGTCTAAAGAAGGGAACTACAATGCTGACTGCAGCAGGGATTCTGATTATTTTACCTCTTACGCTTTAGGAGAGGAACCTGGTGGGGCGGAAACCCAGCTGTCTTCATACATTCTCCAAGGCTGCCCTGTGTGCCACTCCCTGGCAGCTTTTCTGAGATCCCCTTAGAGGAAGGAGGCATGCAGTAACTTCTCTCTTCCAGGACTTTATAATTGGTGGCATCTCCTTCCCAAGGAATCTCCTGACTTGAGAGGAATAAAAAATAGTTTAAAAGCGATTGTGACTCAGTTTCCCCTTATTATGTGGCCAGAAAGAGCTGTTGTGTATAGCTTTTATTTGTCTTCGTCAGTTGGAAGTACTGGAGACAGGCACAGGTGAAACTGCACCTCAGCCCCTGTGCCTGCGTTTTTTTCAACTCTGGTAATGCTCATCCACTCCCAAGGTCTATGGGCTACATCGAAGCAGGGCATGGCAACAAACGTGTTTCCAGTGTCTGCTCAGCTCAGGACCCTCTTCCCGAGAACTGTCACCCTCCATGCCCTATCAGACGCCCTCTACCAACCTCCCCCACTACACATCTTTGTTCTGTGAAAACCTGAAACCTGGGATTCAACCAAAGCTTGATTCTGGCTCAAGCCAGGCCAGGTGTTCTTCCACCTCTACTGAGTCTAGACCAAGAAATGATGCTTCTATCCAAGCCGGATGTAGGAAGGAAAACGATGTCAAAGGCTGGGTAGCAGCCCTGCTGTGGGCTGGGGTGATAAAGGGAGGAAGAGAGGGAGAATATGAACAGAAGGGCAGAGAGAAAGATGCTGTGTCTGGGCTCCTAGCTGCTCATCAAGTCAGCACAGGTGAAAGCTGCATCCTGTCGTTTATAACCAAATGAAGTATGTGAAGGCAGGCATGACAGAGAGGAGAGTCCAAGCACTTAGTGACTCACCTCTCGCCTCGCCTCCTGTGTCGGGATTCAAGGGAAAGAGGGGCTTAGGAGAGTTCCAGAGGAGGACATGACTGTGATGCAAAACTGGGATTTGGAGAAGCAGCATGTACTGTGATGGCTGAGAATCTGTAAGGGATGTGTGTGTGTGTGTGTGTGTGTGTGTGTGTGTGTGTGTGTGTGTGTATAGATATGTAGCTCAGCTTATATAAAGCCCTGGGTGAGTGTGGTCACTGGTCTTCCATTTCTGAGTCACACTGTAAACTGAAGATGGAAAGGCTCCCTGCAGAGAGAAGCTTGTGGTCAGTAAAAGCCCCTGTGTGCTCCTCCCTAACCAGGGCTTTGAAGTCATGAAGCAGAACCAGGCAGCATCGGCTTAGAAGCATAGCTTGAGGAGGAGATCTCGACCCCGATGGAGAAACTCCAGTGAGGAACGGCATGGTTCAGTTAGCCTCCTCACCGGACCTCCTCACCCTGAAATCCTATCAGCTAGGCCCAGCTTAAATGGGCCAAATACACATCACAGCATATGCCACAGAAGTTAGTTTCCTGCTAGTGCAAATGCATAATCCCAGCTATGGAGAAGAAACTGAGGCAGGAGAACTGAAGTTTAAGACCTGCTTGGGCTGCAGAGCAAATTCATATCCAGCTTGTGCAGCTTAGTGTGACTCGGTCTCACAATGAAAAGTTGTTAGGAAGAAGTGGACGTGTAACTCAGTGCCAGGGTGACTTAGGTTCAATCTCAGTTCTGTCAAACAAACAAACAAACAAACAAACAAATAAAATAAAAATTACTGTCTGCTCTAAATATAGCAGGACTTGTGTAGCCTCCCTCTACCCCCATGCCCAGGAAAACTATGAGGTTTCTTTTCCCTAGGGCTTCGAGGCTTGCCCCCCCCCCCCCCCCCCCGTCTTTGCTGCTGATTTCCAGGGACCTTTTGCCCATGATTTTCCTCTTCCGATGAATCGTATTAGCTAATTTAGTTTTTCATGTCAACACAGTCTCAGAGATAGAGCCCCAAGAAGCACATTGCCAAGGACTGTTCTGCTCAGCTCAGCATAGCTGCCTGAGGCCATGGCTTCTGCCAGGTGCCCTCGGGAGGAGGACTCCAATTCTGCCCAAGTACAGGCACTCTTATAACCTAGCACGCTCTTGTTTTTATTTTCCCTCATTCTCCTTCTCTGCAAGATGTTCATTATTAAATCTACTTTTAACAAGTCCTCTGCATATCCCCAGTGGCTGCGTCAGCTTCCAGCTTTCTCCTCTCCCTGACCTGATTTGATATACAGTAGTTGGGTAGGGCTGTCTATCCAGTTACCAGATTGTCCTGGGAAGAGAGCAATGACCATTGCCATGTTCAGTGACATGCCCAGTGACGTTTCCAGTGGGGTTTTAGGGGTATCTTCTAAGGGTTGTTTAGGTTCTTTGTGTTTCAAACAATGCATTGGACAAGGCACAGGACAGTAGTGGAAGTAGAGATTTATGACCAGTCAGAGTGTACACAGCACACTCCACAGAATGGACTGGACCTCTGCAAGCACATGGCTGAAGATCCCTGAGTTCTCTGGGGGTTCTTGTAAGTTTAGGTGGAGAGAGAAGCTGATCCCAGGGTTGGGGATAGAGTAGATCCTTGCCATGATTGATAAGTTGTTATATAACTTTGGATATTCTGCTTATGTGTGGGCCATGCATCCCATAGTTTTCAACATGTATGCCCCATCATGAGTATACATGGGATGGTTGAAAAAGGCCTTCCCCCTCGATAGGACGGATTCACCCAATGACTGGTCTAAGTTGACTGGAATAAGCCACCTTGTTTATCTCACCACTTATTAGGATATGCCTGACCCCAAACTGTGTACAGGAAGCGGGGAGCTTCGTGACGGTCTGCCCGGAAGGGGCAGACACATTCTTCAAAGGGAATCCTTACCCTGGCCTACCTCAGTGAGACAGAAAGTGGTTATGTCTCAGTAGCATGGGCAGGAAGCACATCTTGGGCTGTGCTGGGTGAGAAGGAATAATCAGACAGGACAACATGCAGCTGGAGCTTGAGAGCAGGACTCTACCCTTCTAGTGGTGCTGGGGGTGGGCAGTGTATCAACATTTACAACGAATCCAGGAACCTGGGGATATAGATGCAGTTGATAACACCAGAGAACAAACAGTGTAAAAGTTATGCTAATTTTAGTAATTTATGAGAATGACTTTACCCTTTATAACTAATTATTGTGAAAGCCATAGTTATTATGCACATCATTAATTGGTGTCAGATTCGACTTATCCTAAGTTTTATCTGCTCACAGTGCTGCGTCTCACAGCTGTGTGCTCGGTCTGGTCTTCTAGCCCAAGCTGAGTGCCTGCTCACAACTTCCACAACTGACAAATGAGCTCATAGAGACTTGGATTAGGATTGAATCCTCAATTCGCTCTTGTCAAGATCATGCGGACATGGTAACATTATTTATTTAACAACGAATTTGTGTGTGGAAACTGACACAGTTACACTTAGACTTTCATTTATGTATGTATGTATGTATGTATGTATGTATGTATGTATGTATGTATGTATCTATCATGGTGTGTGAATGTGTGTGGGTGCATGGGCCCCAATGGGTGAGTGGAAGCCAGAGGTCAGAGAGGCCCCAATCAGTAGGATGTGGCTCTCTCCCCATCTTCCATGTGTCCCAGAACTCATCAAGTCCAGCAGCAAGCTCCTTTCCCTGCTGAATCCATCTCACTGCCCCCAGATACATTTAACAAAAACATTTTTTCAGTTTCATCAACGAGATCAAGCATGACCACCCCTTCAGAACCATTCCCTAGCAGTCACCTGTGACTATTTAAAAGCTAAGTCAATCATTAGATTAATTACTCAGTGACACCAGGAACATTTCAAGGGCTTGATTGCTGCACATCACATGGCTTGTGCCTCCCTCCCATAGAATGTGGACAGACTGTTCTCCCCTTTAACTGGCGCTAACACCGTAAGCTTCAGTATAAAGTACATTTCCCGTCATGAGCTTTCCTAAGGCTACTGACGTTCTGGAGGGCAGCATGGGCAGCAGTGGTGAGCTGAGCTGCAGCACCCAAACCATGCTCTGTCTACAGCGTGTGTCCCTCAGGGATGTGAGTTAGGTATAAGATGCATTGTGAGACAAAATGCACGGTCTCACGTATTCTAGCCTGGCCTCAAACTAGCCACATAGCTGAAGATGACCTAGAACTTCTGATCCTCCTGCCTCCACCTCCTGAGTGTAGATTCTAGGCATGTACCACCATACCAGATTGATGTTGAGCTGGGGACTGAATCCAGGGCATGTTCATGCTAGGTAAGGGCTCACCAACTGAGCCACATCCCTAACCTTTAACTTAGCATGCATTCATCTAGAGAACCTGTATCGTAACGGGTGGGAGAGCATTTTTATTTTGCTCATTTTTTTTCTGGTGCTGAGAATTGAACCTACAGCCTGATGTGCACCATGTGTAATGCTCTTCTACCATAATGCATTTGAAGTTTGTAGGGTATCTTTAAACAGAACATTTTTGTCTTTACATAATGCTGCCAAAGTCTAGTTAGTGGTGAAAGTTGGAACCAGCTGTCATGTGTGACTTGATCAGTTGGCTCTAGAATTTTCTACATAGAGCCACAGCCTGGGGATCCCGAAGGCCTCAGCAATGGGGAGATAATAGCGAGGGTAGCAGTTATGGGAGGAATGGACACGTGAGAAGCCCGCATGGCATGCTAGGGCAGGTGAGAGTGGGGAGGAGCCCCTAGAGGTGTGGTGGATCTCATCATGCTCAGGGGCATGGGCTGCCATTTGTATGTTTGCTGCTGCCTTGTTTATTGGGTACTGAAAAGTCACATGCCAATCTTTTCAATTATTTGGTCATGCAGTCGCTGCCTGGGTATTGTTCAGAGTGAGTGAAAGAGTGAGATGCTCAACTACAAGGCAGCTTCTTTTTGCTTTTGACAGGATCTCATTATGTAGCCTTGGCTGGCCTGGAACTTGCTATATAGACCAGCCTGGTCTTGAACTCACAACAAGTTCAAGGATTAAAGGTTTGTACCACCATGTCTAGCTCATAGATTTTTATATAAACACCTTTCAAGCATGCAGACCTTTACAAGTTGCTTTTTAAAAATTTGTTTTACTTCTAATTGTGTGTACTTGTGTGTATTTATGTTGGGGTATGTGCATATGAGTGCAGATATCCACAGAGGCCAGGAGAGGGGGTGGGATCCCTTGTAGCTGGAGATATACATGGTTGTGAGCTGCCCTACATGGGTGCTGGGCACTAAACTTAGGTTTCTTAAGAGCAGCCCTTAAGCCCTGAGTCAGGCATGGACCTTGACAGTTCATATATGACTTTGACCCATTCTTCTGTTCGATCTTCCTAACTGTGTAAAGTGCATCAGGAAATGATTATCCTTGTCTTCCTGGTGAGAAAGTCGGGGTACAGAGAACTGAAAATGTTTTCTCAGGGTCTCAGAGCCAGCACATAGATGGGTGACTTAAGTTCTGGGCTTAGGAGTCTGGAAACTATTTCATAGCACCACATGGTCCCTTGGGTACCTTTCAGTAAGGATTTTTCCAGCAGCAGCAGACTGATGGTGTGGAACTTAAGGACGCTCTTGACACTTGGGGTTTCCCAGGGACCCACTCATTTGATAGTTTTCTTTTTTTTCAGGTTGTCGAATGACGTGTGGTTTTATTTTTTTACATTTGCCTGGCGTTTATGCTCTGGTTCTCACAGGCAGCCTGCCTGGCCTTCTGAGGTAGCTGCTGTCACACAGTGTCCCAGCAATCCCGGTAGCTCCACAGAGGGGTGGCAGAGGCTGCCGTGGGGGATGGAGCGCAGTGGGAGACACCATGTGTTCCAGCTCTGAGCTGTTTCAGAGCCGATAGGCTTTCAACTATTTTTATATATTGATGTTCCTCAAAAAAATTTTTTTCATTTGAAAAAAAAAGATTCTTTTGCTAACTATTACAAAAAGAATGACTGTTCTAAAGGATTTTTAGGGCAGCCTGCTTCCTGTGACAAGAAAGTGGGGCAAACTGAACCCTGCCCAGGTGCCATCCAAGAACAGCATTCAGCTCTTTCTTCCCAGTTAGAAACAATGCCTTGAAGTTCAGAGTCTTCTGCACCCTCTGAAGCCACCCCTAAGCCAGGGCGGGGGCAACGCAGCAGCCCTGCGCGGCATCAGAGGGCCTGCGGCTGTGTGATAGTGCCCTCTTGTTGTCCTGTTCTACCACACTGCCCTCTTGTTGTCCTGTTCTACCACACTGCCCTCCTTCTCCCCTGGGAAGGATTTCTTCTTATTGTGTGAGTCACAGCACCTTCCATGTCCTACCGTCACAGTTTCCTTGGTACTAAGAGTTTGCTGTCTTTCCCTGGAAACACCGTGGCCATTGCTTCAACCCACTGCCCACCACTTCTGGCCTCTCTTATGGCTGCTCGCTCAACTATTTGCAGAGTATTTTAAGAAGGTTAGAGAATTCCTTGACTTGAGCCTTCTGGATTTCTTATTCCTCCTTTGAATATAAATAACACCATATTTGATCAAAGATGCCTAGATTTGTATATTATAATCCTACTTCTGCCTAAAGTTTACTGTGTACTTCACCTTAAATCTTGCAGCTTTTTATGAATAGGGTTGAAATAAGCAAGATGTTGATGTTGGCACAGAAAGGGACAATGGAGTGTGTCTTGTGGGATGAAGAAAATAAGATTAACTTGTGAATGTAAAACTCAAACAAACTACACACACAGTGGATGAGGTCAGCCACCCTAAAATGTATACATCTCAAGGGTTAATCAAAAGTCAGTATTGGCCAAGTCATGTGATGGGGAATAGGGTTAGAAGGCACCATGGTGCCCCATTGCTTTCTTTGGCTTTAAAATTTTTGAATGTGGGTCTATGATTCATTGATGCTCAGAGCTCTCCATAGTACAGAACTGAAGCTCTCTACCCACCCACCCACCAGTAGCTCCTCATCCCTCCTTCCCCGGCTCCCCATACCTTACCCACCCTTCTGAGCTTCATCTTTTTACTTTGACAATGCTGCATACCCAGGTAAATAAAGTGATACAGAACTGGCCTTCTGTGTCATTTCACTTAGCCTAATGTCCTTAAGAGTCCCCATGCTGTGGTGTTTGCTAAGCTGTTCCATGGTCTGCAGTACCACCTATTGCTCACTCATCCATCTATCATCAGGGGACTGTTGCGCTGTTCCTACTTATTGGCAGTTGGGTATAAATCTGAGCACAGGTGACAAATCTCTCTCTCTCTCTCTCTCTCTCTCTCTCTCTCTCTCTCTCTCTCTCTCTATCTCTATCTCTCTCTCTCTCTCTCTTCTTTTTAAGAGAACACCTACTTTCAATTCTTTTAGATATATAACCAGTAGTGGTGCTGCTGGCTTGTATATTTGAGGAAACACCATACTTTTCCATAAGAGCTGCATCATTTTATGCCCCCACAGCAACACACATGCATGCTTGGTTCCACATACCCATCCCTTTCTTTTCACTAGTAACTCTCTTAGGAGGAAGGACATACTACCTCATTTTGTTCTTGTTTAATTTATCTGACTTGTGTGTGTATTTACATGTTTACGGGTACCCAGAGAGGTCAGAATAGGGTTCAGATCCCCTAGCTGTGAGCTGCCCCAGTGAGTGCCGAGACACAGACTCCAGTCTTCTGTAAGAGCAGCAAGTGCTCTTAACCACGGAGCATCTCTCCCGCCTCATTGTGAGGTATACATAGTGACGTTTAATGTCTGTACGAATGCTTGGAGAAATGTTTATTCAAATCTTTAACAAATCTTTCAAATTTATTTATTTATTTATTTTGTGTGTACGTATACATATACGTGGTGTACATGTGTGCAGGTTCATGTGCCTGTGTACACAAGTTGGGAGTACAAAGGTCCACAGTCGATGTCCTCTTTTGCTGTCCAACTCATTTTTTGAGACGGTCCCTCACTGGGGAGCTTCCCAGTTGGTTAGACTGGCTGGCCAGCCAGTCCCCTGGACCTTCCTATGTCTACTAGTCAGCACTGGTGTTCCAGGTGAATGCCAGCATGCCTGGCCTTTCACACAGGTGCCGTGTATCCAAGCTCAGTTCTCATGTTTACACAGCAAGTACTTTACCCACTGAGAATCTTCCCAGGCTTTCACCAATGTTTTGGTTTTGTTTGTGTTTATTTATCCTTTTAAGTTAGGATCTTGTGTAGGACTGACCTTGAACTCACTGTGTAGCTTTAGATGACCTTGAACTCCTGATCCTTCCAATTCTACCTTCCAAGTATGAATTCCTCAGATGCTTCGAACATTGCATCCTCATTAGATAAATGATTTGAATTTTTCTCTCCATTTCATATATTGCCGTTTCACTCTGTCGACTGACTAACACACACATCCTCTCTCCCTCTCCCATTCTTTCCTTACCCCCTCTCTCCACCTCCCATTCTCTCCCTCTGTCTCCTTCTGTCTCCCTCTCCCCCTCTTTCTGATGCTCAGGAATGAGTCAGACTGCCAGTGAAGCGCTGTCTCCAGTCTTCAACTGATTTATTTGATAAAAACAAAAAATGAGGGGCTGGAGAGATGGCTCAGAGGTAAAGAGCACTGGCTGCTCTTCCAGAGGTCCTGAGTTCAATTCCCAGCAACCACATGGTGGCTCACAACCACCTGTAATGAGATCTGGTGCCCTCTTCTGGCCTGCAGGCATACATGCTATATACATAATAAGTAAATAAATCTTTAAAAAAAAAAAAAAAAAACAAAAAATGAACAAAAAAACTTTAAATTTGATATATCCCAAATGTTATATTTTTAGTTTTATTGTAGTTCCATATTTTTTAAGGTGTAACCAAACCATTCCAGGAAACAGATGGACAAGCTGAATAGTGTCATCTGGTATTGAGGTTAGAGTGTTGGAGTGACCATTTGTCTGCCCCCTATTTGAGTACACGGATCTTGTTGATTGTCATTATTATATGGTGTTGAACTCAGGAAACAAAATTCACAAAATTGTATCTTTATAATCTTCAGCATTATCCAGAGAATCTAGGATATAGCTAGGCGACCAGAGGAGCATGCTGGTCTTCAGATAAGATGTCTTCTCTATGGGATTATAACCTGATCACGGTTCTCCAGGACAGCAAAGCCAATAGGGCATATATGGATTATAACAAGATATTTATCTAGAGAATTGGTTCATATGGTTATGGAGGTAGAGGAATCCCATGATCCAACAGTTACCTCACCCACACACTGGAGCACCTTGAAGCCCCGAGAAGAGGATAGATAGCCTGTGACGTCCCTCTCAGATGGAAGCAGAGGCTCCAGCATCACGGGTGGGAGAAGTTGGCTATTTCAGCTCAAGAAGAGAGGAGAGGCGTCAGTCCTCTTCCCACATATCCATTTGGACCCGAGGGTTGGCGGATGCTTACCTGTCTTGGTGAGTTCCTCAGTCAGTCTAACTATACAGCTGCTGAGGTCTTCTAGAAAGGCCCCCACAGACACACCTGGAAGCCATGCTTTTCTGGCTGTCAGTGTCTCAGCTCAGTCAATGCGTCTCACAAAATCACCATCACAGCTGCTAAACTTTCGTCTGGCTTTCCTGGAGTAGAGATAAATGGATCAACTTTTTGTCCATAAAAACAGGAATCTTTTACAGTTTACTTCAATGCGTGGTATTTGTTATTAAAATACTTGCTGAAAGAAGTAAGGCAGGAGAACAAAGTCTAATGTCGCATGGAGAATTGGGAGGTGACTGTCCTCTGGAACCCAGCTGTGCTCTTTCTGTCCACTAGGCTTCAAGGTGCACATTCAAAGCTTCTGCAGTGGCTCCTCTTCCCATCTGCGTGTGAACCATATTGCAAAACTTACCATATTTTTTATTTATCACAATGGCTATTTCTGCTAAGAACATTGCTTATGTATTTTACAGCTTTTAATTTCCCCCGTCCCCTCCCCCATGTTTTATACTTGCTATCTCAAAGAGAAGTATAATCTGTCTGAGCTAGCTCATCTGCCACATGGCACAGACCCACCTGCTAGATCCCTAGATAGTATCTTCACTGGATCAACTGAGATGAAGGCTAAAACTAGCCCATGGTGAAATTTTCTAAATAAAAAAAAAAGACTTCTCTGAAGGGTGGTAAAATTGGCAGGCATTGGTAGGATCTAGCCAGGATACCAGATTATTCCTCACGGTTTCCTTTGCTACTTTTGTTCTGACTTGAGTAGCTTTGGGCTTATTTAATTAAGCCTATCAGATGATCTGATACTAAGAAGCCTTCCTGGCTTGTAGACACAGATACTTTAATCACTGGAAAGATATGTCCCATACTCAAATTAATAAATTGACGTTTTGATTTATATCAAGTCTTGTAAATTTGATAGGTCAGTTCTACTCAATTCATACTCCTGAGGACCCTAACACCTCAATTTGTTATTACATTCAGCTAATATCCTTCCTTTCCTTGCTTCGCTGATCTCTTTCTGGGACACTCAGTGATTGGTTTCATGTTTATTTAAAGTTCTCAGAGTCTTTAAAGTTTCCAGGACACTATAAAGAAGATTCATGTATATTCTAATGGGTTTTAGAGGATGAGTAGATGTAATTGGGCTTTCCTTTGGGTCACCAGTTCACAAATAACAGCATGGAGACTTATTATTAATTATGAAAGCTCGGCCTATAGTTTAGGCTTGTTCCTAACTAGTTTTATAACTTAAATTAATATCCTTATATTAATCTATATTTTACCATGTGGCTTTTTTTTATCTTTTTTTTTTCATTCTGTATGTCCAAATCCCCACATCTCCCTGGTATCTCTTGTGTGTCTCAATTATCCTCTTCCTCCCTCTGGCCAGAAGTCCCACCTATCTCTCCTGCCTAGCTATTGGCTGTTCAGCTTTTTGTTACACCAATCACAGCAATTCCTTCTTCACACAGTGTATGAATATCCCACAACAGATACTGTGGCTTAGAATATCAGTGGGTCCTAGGGGGTCACATATTGGGTTACGATGGCTAGAGAGTAGGTGAAGAGGGGGCCAATTGTGGTTACTATGTTCATTTTCCATTGTTGCTTTAGGTAATGACCATATAGCACGAATGCAGATGACTCTGGGTTTCATCTTTGCACCAAAACCAAATGATCAAATAAACAATCAGAACAGTTAGTGTTCTAAAACAACACAGATTTATCATCCTGTAGTTTGGAAGATCAGAAGTCTGCAGTGGGTTTCCTGGGTCCTAAGTCGGGGTGTTAGTAGGCTGCCTTCCTTCTGGAGACTTCAGGGAATTAGCCCTTTCCTTAACTTATCTAGCTAGTAGCGGCAACCCACATTCCTTGGCTTATGAGCTCTACCACTTGCCAGTTGCATCACTGTGATCTCTGATTCAGCCATCTGGTCTCTTTTGACTCTGAGTCTCTTGCCGTCCTTTTACTCACCAGGCCCCTTGCAATAACACTGAGCCCACCTGGACCATCCAGGACAACACAGCATCTCCACTCCCTGATTATCTCTGCAAGTTTCCTTTTGTGACACCATATAACGCATCCTTGGTGTCTTAGTTGGGGTTTCTATTGCTGTAATGAAACACCATGACCAAAAAGCAAGTTGGGGAGGGAAGGGTTTATTTCACTTTCACTTCCACATCACTGTCCATCATCAGAGGAAGTCAGGACAGGAACTCAAACAGGGCAGGAACCTGGAGCTGATGCAGAGGTCATGGAGGGGTGCTACTTACTGGCTTGCTTTACGTGGCTTGCTCAGCCTGCTTTTTTATAGAACCTGGGACCACCAGCCCAGGGGTGGCGCCACATCCACAATGTGCTGATCTCTCCCACATCAATCACTAATTAAGAAAATGCTCTTCAGGCTTGCCTGAAGCCTGATCTTATGGAGACATTTTTATAATTGAGGTTCTCAGATGACTTTAACTTATGTCAAGTTGACATAAAACTATCCAGCACACTTGGAATATAAGTATTAATAGACAGACAATTTTCTAGATTGAGTGGCACCTTACTGTGGCAGGACTTTAAAGATGTAAAATAGAGTAGCACCATTGAGATTCTTATTACTTGATTGTTTCAGAGACAAGATTTCATGTGACCCAAGGTGGCTTCAAATGCATTACATAGTTAAGTAGCCTTGAACTCATGATCCTTCTGCCTCTGCCTTCCAAGTGATAAGATTACAAATGTGTACTACCATCACTGGCTAGAGTCACCTTTGAAAACCAACACATGACATAATAAGGTATTTAAAATAATTTTAAAAGATGAGATTATTTGTCGGAAAGCAAACCTAGACCATAACCTGCTTAATGTCTTAATTACTGATGAAATCAAGTTGAATGAGAGAAAAACCAGAAAACAAGATTCATATTGGTAGCACACAAACACTCAAAGATGATGGGCAGACTCAAATGCTAGACCTTGAACATTCTATTGTCGTAGTAATTATATACATGTGGTGGTTAACATTTATTGTCAACTTTTACTGCATGTAGAGTCACTCAGGAGGCTGGTGAGATGCACCAGTGGGTGTGTTGGTGGCAGTATTTACACAGATGGTTAACTGAAGGGAGAATACCCACCGTGGATGTGGATGGCTCCATCCTGTAAGCTGGAGAACACCAGAATTCTCATTTCCCTGCTTGCTGTCTGACATGATGTGAGCTGCCTTACCCTGCCATGTTCTCCCCACCATGATGGTCTGACACTTTATCTGAAACCATGAGATAAAGTAAATCTTAAGTTGTTCATGTCAGGTGTATCTCCATAGTGACTGCGGAAAAACTGATATAGCCCCACAAGGAGCGATACATTGCTGTGTTTGCGTGCCGAGTTTATGAGGGCCATTGGCAAACATGTCTTTCTGGGAGGAATACACACTGTGCTAAAGACTTTTCGGTGACCCTGGAACTGAGTGTGTAGAATAACTTTATTTCATAAGATTGGTCAATATTCTATAGAAAAGATGGGAGCCATGCAATCCAGAAAAGCCTGTCTGAGCCCTCGGAGACTCGCAACGAACTACAGGCCGAAGTCGGTGTGCAGCTATCAAAGCCGTTTAACTTGGCTTAATCCAGCATTTCTCAAATTTATTTCATTACTGACCCTTTTGCTGTTGTTGAAAGATATGTGCAAATATCTCACAGAACAAGCACATTTTTGGGAAACAATGCATTTGCATTCTGATTTATCTTTCCTGTTGTTTTGAGCCTATTCTCATAAATCTGGCTTTTGATTTCCATGTGGTTGGACTACATATGCAAAAAAAAGTTTTGATCAGGCTAATGTGGATATTTCTTGTGCAGGGTGTTATATTTCTCACTGTGGATCAATAGAACGCCCGTTTGATGTTTACTTTGTGCCTTAGTGTGAGTTGACTTGTGCGTCACCCACTCCCATTTCCTTTCAGATGCCCGTCTGCTATGGCAGGGGGGAAGGGGAAGGGAAAGCAATATAAGTTCTGGATTCTGAAAACTTGTTCTGGTGCGCTGGTACCATAGGCATTGCCTCCGCTGCTTTGGAAGATGAATTAAAAAAAAAAGAAATAAAAATGGAAAGGACATGACTGCTCCTAGGTATGGTGAAGGAGAAAGTTTATTGTGGATAGATGGGAGAGCATAGGCAACCAGAGGCAGGGACATCTGGGAGAGTCCAGAGTGGACATGACCCTGAGCCATGTGAGGAGAGGGGAGGGGAAAGAGGGGAAGCAGGTGCAGCAGCCAGGAGGCCCAGAAGAGAGTGGGATAACTGAAGTGCTTGGATTATGTAGGGTAGGGCAGCTGGGAGAAGGGCCTCCCAGCCTCTGGGCTGAGAAGTTTAGGGTAGGGGTGGGGTATGCCAGCCAGGAGGCCCCTGTAACAGGCAGGGGCTGAGGGATGCAGTAGAACCTGACTGCCAGGTTTGCTTGGATATGTTAAATGGGCACCTCAGTCATTTGTCCCAGGTTTGAGACCTAACAGAAGATGGTAGAATCTTGAATTCAGACATCAAAAAAGGACCCAAGTCCACAGAGTTGACATATATCTTTTCGTCACTCTTATTATTGTGGTTGTGTGTGTGTGTCCCAGTGCACATGTGAAGGTCAGTTCTCTCCTTCCACCTTTACGTGGTTCCAGGTATCAAGTTCACTTCTCTAGGCTTGGGCAGCAAGTGCCTTTACCCACCGAGTCATCTCCTCTATTGGTGTGGTATGACATGGCCACTGTACTCTGGAACTCCCAGCAGCTGTGCTTACCTGTGTAAGGGTTACACAGGATTTAACTGTCTATATCCACCCGGGAAGGGAGGAGGGGCCTCTCCTTAAGGATCTATAGCTAGTTAATACTTGCTGGAGGAGAGAGAGACATTTCTGGTTGCACATACCCTTGCAAATAACCCCTCTTCCATATACTTGTAACTAAACTAACTAACTAACTCACTCACTCACTCACTCACTCACTCACTCACTCACTCACTCATTCACTCACTCACTTACCTCATTGGGTTCCAAAAGGGGAGAAAATTAAAAGCAGAAGGGGACTAGTTAGGAAGAGAGAGATATCAGTGGGGATGGGCGGGGGACAAGAGTGAGTGATGGGGCATGAATATGATCAAAATACATTATATACATGTGTGAAAATGTCACAATGAAACCCATAGTGTACATTTAATATATGATGAAAAGTAAAAACATTAGATTGTGAGAGTTGTGGAGAAACATGAAAAGATATTTAGTCTTTGGAAAATTTTAAAAATCATCAGAAATATATATATATAAGGATTTATAATTTATTAAAAATTCATTTATTTAAAAAATCTGTATTTGTGACAAGTAGAACTTCCTAATGGTCTTGTGGGCTCCATCCTCATTACCTTTCCTTTTCTAAGTCCTTTGTTTTCTACAGCTGTGAGCCCCTGTCCCCAAAGCACTGTCCCTCATGACCCTCGCTACTCAACCTCTCTATCCTTTAGTAGGTGTTTTTCCAGTTAGCATATGAAGAGTATATATTTTTACGGGATGTAGAGTAATATGTCAATATGTGTTGTACAGTGACCAAATTTGGGCAATTTGTATTTCTATCTCCTTATCCTCTCTTGACATTGGACACTCTGGGTTCCTATCTTCTAGCCCTTCATGGAATATATGATAGTCTGTGGTGAGCTATTGTCAGCCCACTGTGTTGTAGAATGCTACAAGTTATTCCTAGCTACCACTGGACCTCTATCTGTCTGTCTATGTATCTATCTAGATCTATCTGTCTGTCTGTCTGCCTGCCTGCCTGTCTGCCTGTCTTTCTGTCTGTCACACTATATTTTGGTATTTACTATGAGACAGAATGTGCAGTATTTGTCTTTTTGTGTCTGGCTTATTTTATTTAACATCAATATCTTCCAGTCCCAGTCACCTGTAATAGGTCTTCATTTATCATTACCAGCTCAATAATGTCCTGCTGTATTGATAGGCCGCAATTTCATTTGTCTATTGATAGACATGTAGATCATTTCATGCCCTGGCTGTTGTCAATAGTGCTGCAATAAGGTTAGGAATTCCAACTTTTTAATGCACTAATTTCATTTTCTTTTGATATATATCTGGATTGGGATTGTTGGATGATATGGTAGGTCTATGTTTAGCTTCTCTAAAGGAATTCCCATGCTGTTCTTGATAATGTCTCTACCAACTTACATTCCTTCCAGAAGTATATGGGTCCCTTTGCTCTCCATCCTTACCAGCATTTTTCTTTTTTTTTTCCCTTGGCATAAGCTATTCACAGCATGATATTGTCAGAATCTATGATTACTTTTCCATCTTTTTCTTAGGACTCAGTATTTGAGAATTTCCTGTTGCACTAATCCACATTATCCTAAGTCTAGAGTTCTGTTTTGACTTTAAGAAAATATTCTAATGACTCAAGATCTGAATTAGACTAAGGCAAAAACACACTCATCTAAGAAATAAGTTCTTTGTATTTCCTATTTTTTGCATATAAAGTTGAATTTTAATTTTGCATTAGTAAAGCTTTATATTCATATTTGTTTTATTTTAATTTTTACTTTATTTTAGGGTCTCATGTAAGCTGTCCTTAAACTCACTATGTAGCCAAGGGCCCATATGAACCTCTGATCCTCCTGCCTCCACCTCCCAAGTGCTGGGATTCTGGATTGTGTCCCCATGCACCAAAGCAGTGTTGAGGCGAACACAATGCTTTGTGAACATTAGGCAAGCACTCTGCCACCTGAGCTGCATCCCCACCCCTTGTCTATTTTAGAAAATGAACAAACACAATGAAATCTACACGTGACTTTAGTTATACATATCCAATTTATAACAGAATTAGCAAACTTTGATCTCAAATTTCCGTAACATTTTGAAATCATGTAACCATTGGGACCTGCACTCATATGCCCATGCCCACCACAGCCACATACATTAATTAAAAATAAAATAAATCTTAAAAACGATCAAACGCCTTAAGATACTGGACATTTGGCATAAAAATAGGGATGGAGCTGCACTTTTAACTTTCATTGGATGATTACTTAGTTGGTTCTTTCTGTGTTCTAACATTTCTGGTTGAAACGTCCATCTTGGATAGTTCAGCTGTTTTTGTGTTTGAGGATTGAACTGATATGCTAATAAAGGCCAGAGGAGACTATCTAATTGGCTTAAGTGCTTGCAATTCTCCTGCCTCCTCTCCAATTATAAAAGGACCTGGGTATCAAAGGCTACACCTCATTTTGGAAGGCTTAAGAAAAAATTTTTCTAAGAAAGTTTCTTTGTGAGTTTAAAATTTGTAAGAGTTTAGATCTCTTCGTTTCCTCTGTCAAGAAATTGATAGTAACCTTTCCCCTTGCTAATGGTTTTCAGACACATTGAATTCTTTCATTCAAGCCTAAAGAGCTTTGGGAGATCACTCTATAAACATCTGTGGCATCTGCATTTCTTCCAGTGGTTCTGAATATTGGATATGAAAGCAGCAATTACATATTTCATTAATCTCAGTTATTCAGTAAAGCCTTATTTCTTGGTGTGTCCAGCATGGTAGTCGTTAGCCTAACATGCCTGTTGAGCACTTGAAATATGCTCAACAGTACTCATTGAGATGTGCTGGATCATAACACACACATAAGATGTCATATACTTAGCATAAATAAAACAATTTAAGAGTGTCTTAATAATAACTGTATAGCTTATCAAGTGTCAAAATAATAAATATTGTCATAGATAGGAATTAATACAGAGACCCACAACTGGACATGTGCAGAGAGTGAGAGACCTTGGAACACTCGCTCCTAAATGGGATGTCTCCATCAAATCCCTCTCCTCGGGGCTCAGGGAACTCTGCAGAAGAGGAGGCAGAATCATTGTAAGAGTCGAGGGGTTATGAAGACGCCCTGTAAATAAGATCTTCCAGACACAACAGGACTGATGCACACATAAACTCATGGAGATGGAGAGCATGCACAGGTCCAAGGCAGATGAGATCCCAGGACTGAGAGGGGAAGTGGACACAAGCCCCCATCTCTAACCAAGAAGCTGTCTGTAATTGATAACTACTCATAAAGAAAACCTAGTTTTCTCCAACCGAATCTCAGTGGCTACACAAACCACACTTAAGGGCAGGCCCTATCCCAGCAGTAGATGGAAACACAAAATTAAGTCAATAGGATTTTTAGAGGTTTTTTTTCTCCCTCAAATTGCTTCATTTTGTGTATTTTTTCCTTACTGGCCTATTGCTTATATATTATGCCCTCCAATTTTGTGTTTTTATAGTTTTTTTTTTTTTGTGTGTGTGTATTTCTTGTGGTTTTAAATTTTTTTATTCTGGTTTATTTATTTGCCTGTTTGTTTTCTAAGGAGAGAGAGAAAGAAGGCATGGAGTTGGATGGGTAGAGATGTAGTGAGGGCCTGGGAGGAAATGAGGGAGGGGAACCATGGCCAGAATATAGTGTATGAAAAATTATTTTCAATAAAAATAATATTTTCATGATATCAAATTAATTAAAATGATAATATTTTTACTATTTTGGGGTAATAAACACTTGTTAATGTGATTAATTTTGCTCCCTTAAAATATCTTTGAGTGTGGCTACTAGAAAAATCAGAGATTACATATGTAACTTCCATTTATGACACACACATATTGGTCTGGTACTAGCTATATAGACCAGGCCCACCTTGAACTCACGGGGAGTCTCCTGTCTCTACCTCCTGAACGCTAAGATTAAAAGTGTGCACCACCACTTCTGACTTATATTTTTATTAGCTCGTGGTGATTGAGAGTCACTGTGAATGAAATATTTTACATTATATTTTCCAGGTACATTTAAACACTAAGATGTTACTGTATGTGTGTGGGAAGGTCCACTTGAGGGTGTTATAATTTTTAATCTCAATCAGAGAGCAATTGAATATAGCCATTTTGATAAGCCAGCATCATAATTTTGATGCACTATTTCTTACTTTTGTGTTTTATTGATAACGTGTGAGTTAGTGACCCATGTAGGACTGTCAATCTCATAGCAAAGGCCTCTGGCTGATGTGTATTTATGACTGGCAATCTGGCTGTTTCCCTCATGGTCTGCAGTTACTTCTGAGGGATTCCTGTATGCTCTTTCCAGGCCAACATGGATGCCCCTTATGAGTTGAGCAAACCTGACCATTTTCCAGAGGAGGCTGACAGACAGCTTGTGACGTCCGTAGGCTTTTACAGGGTTGTAGGTCACCAGGCCCGCGGTGGCTTGCTCCGCCTCTTCTGTAGGTAATGCTGCTGTGCTTTATCACAGCTGGTTTCCTTGCAGGGTAGAGGTCTTTGGACTTCTGGATTAGTTGTGACGGGTGAGATATCTCTGGCTGCCAGAAGACTAGTCTACTATTTGCAGCACGGGACATTTTCAAATGACATACAGTGGTAGAGAAAATCATATAAAGTATGTAAAGGATTAATAGGCTCAGCTGGAATTATTCTGTTGGCATCTGTTTCTTTAAGACGATGGTGTGGGCACAAGCCACAGCTGTTAAGTTCAAGGATGGCTTCATAGGCACACGTAGGCTGAACTACACACGTATGAAATTCGACCTGGGGTTGGCAGGTGTCGTCTATTGTTTATCTCTTCACCTGCATCCTATGGAGCTGTGGCTGTTTTGTACACCGCTGCTGTTGCCCAGCAGCCCAAACCTCCATTGCCCTGCTTGCTGCTGGGCTTCGGTATGTTCTTATGGCATTTATCCTGCTCTCCTTGCTTGTGATTTTCCCGACATCAGCTTCCTTATACAATAGCTCCCCGAGTGTCCTGCTGTCTCTATTCTCTGTGTACACACAGTCCAGCAGCGCATCAGTAGAAAGACCGGCTCAATGCCGAGACTGACAATGGCCCTTACAGTGCTGAGGAGAGATTGGATTTTTAAGTTAACGTCTTTACGTGTGAGGTAGTATTGTCCCTAACACACAGACATCTATTATGAGCCATAGACATTGCATTACAAATAGTTATTTAATAGCAAGCGAGGAGTTCTAAGATGTCTCATTCTATATTTAGTATTTTAGGTGCAAAAGACAGAGAATAGGGGTTTAGACGAGAAGAGCAGTTTAGAGCATGTCCTTGTGAACCTTTGATTTGTAATACTAGAGTAGCAGAGAAACTCACAGGTGGATCGAAACTTGGTGTATCAGCCTTACAAAAGATGCAATTAGATTTTTTTTCACTTGCTGTCAAAAACTCTCAGAGGTAAATGATTATTTAAGTCACCTTCCATCCTATTCTCCTCTCATAATAATATGGATAAATCCATACTAAATGTTTTGTTATCTTAAGGCAAATGATGATACTTGTAATCTAGACAGAATCACTTAGCCAGGATATATTGGAAGTGTTTATTTTATTTTATTGCTAAAGTGGAACAGACTATATAGTACATCGCCTATGTTAGACAACCATGTAAGCTAGTGTTGATGGGTAGCAACAATGCCCCAACTCTCAGATGCCCATAATAATAAATATTTAGTTTGTTAGTCTTGTATTTATAGACCAGTAGGGTTCAGTTGGTACTAGGCTGAAATGACCTGAACTAGGCCAGGTGAATACTGCATGTAGATCTGCTCCATACTTTATTTGAGGACCAGTCATTTCCCAATCCAATTGTTCATTTGATGATGGGTGACAGGAAAGCAATGACCAAGTCAAGTCATCACTGGAAGCCTCTGCTAGTATAGTATCAGATAAACCAGGAAACATGGACAAGTCAAATGTCAACAGTACAATGAACTATCCTCTCATTACTCTAGGGAGAGATTCTAGGAAGCCACAGTACAGAAGTGAGTTAACTGTGTGAAAATGTCTGTGAATCCTCTCTGCAAAACCATCAATTATGAAATCAGATGAAAATTTCAATAACATACATTTTGGGGACATGGAAATTGACCCAAAACAGGCAATAGTTGAGAGGTATTTATTCTTGAAAAACGTACATGAATTTTAGGCAAGAACTGTGGGCATATGCCACCTTTTTTCCCCTTCGGTTTACTCCCATGCTTCCCCTCACCCAGGCTGGTAGATGATAATGGTCATTTTATGACAGTAACCAAGTCATGAACACAAGTAGGCTTGCTCTCTGGGGAGGAAAACACAACTTGGTGAAAAACCACAGTGCTTTATCATGAAGAAGTGGCAAACACACACACACACACACACACACACACACACACACACACACACACACCCTAAGGTTCTGGTTCCATTTGATGAAAGTGGTGGGCTACCCCAAAATTCAAGGCAATCTTGGGAGTTAGAGAAGCATGCAGTGCTCAATAAACTTCCCAGACATTCCTGACATGGAAGCTATGAGTTATGCACATGCATTCTGGAGGAGATGGCAAAGAGTTTAGTGGAAACAGAAGACCCAGGCACACCAGAGAGCTGGATGAACTCTGAATCTCTCTGAACACACAGACAGATTTATCAGAGAAGAATGGAAGTGCTTTGGGGGTCTGAGGTGTAAACATCTGCCCAAATCATTAGCTGATTCCTACGGTATTAGTGACACATTTATGAGCTATGATTAGGAAAGTGGGAAAATTTATTTAAAAACCTCAATTTCAGATCTGAGTAGAAACAGCAGCAGCTGTATCCACTGTGGGAGTCAGATCCTGCAGTTCTGCATACATATATGGCTTTAAAAATCAATCA
This sequence comes from Peromyscus eremicus, assembly GCF_949786415.1. Classification (NCBI taxonomy): domain Eukaryota; kingdom Metazoa; phylum Chordata; class Mammalia; order Rodentia; family Cricetidae; genus Peromyscus; species Peromyscus eremicus. The sequence goes on along the minus strand of NC_081418.1, from coordinate 144,200,538 downwards.
ATTGCCAAATTACATTATATAAAATGTCTATCTTTCAACAGAAATATGACACTTATGTAAAATAGGACAGTGACATCCATATACACAAAAATAAGTACTCATTAGGAACTGAATGCAAGGCTATGATTTTGAATTTAGCAGACAAAGCATCGATTCTAAATGTGTTTGGCTAATTAAAACAAGCCATATTAAAAGAAGCAAAAGAAAATATGGTCACAATGATGCAACAAATGGGAAATTTAAATAGGGAATAAGAACTACAACAAAAGAGCCAGATGGAAACTCTAGATCTGGAAAACACAGCAACTAAGTGGAAAGGATTCTATATGGCATTAACAGAAGACTTTGGGAGGTCAGGGAAGCTATTGATTTACTTGTAGGCAGAACAACATAAATGAATTGAAAAACCAGGAGATTCTTATTGCCATACTTGTAATAAGAATTACAAGAGGAATAACACACACACACACACACACACACACACACACACACACACACACACACACACACGAGAGAGAGAGAGAGAGAGAGAGAGAGAGAGAGAGAGAGAGAGAGAGAGAGAGAGAATTTCTTTGAAAAATAACTATAAATGTCCCACATTTGATGAAAAACCTTTATCTGCATGTCCAGAAAGATCATTGGATTCCAAGAAGAGTTTCATACCTAGGCCAGTGACAATGGAAAATTTAAAAACTGAAGTGGTAAGTGACTTATTCTATACGTGGAGAAACTGTGTGTCCAGGACCTGTTGTCCCATAAAAATGCAGAGTCTAGAGGCAGTAGAAGAATAGTCAGTATGCTCATAGTCTCACCCAAGATTATTGTATTCAGCAAAAGCATCATTCAACAGGCAGGGAAGAGTAGAGGACTTTTCTAGATAGAGACAGAAATTCCCTATGAGATTCTGAAGTTCGGGACTTCAGACTGAGAGGAGATGAATGCAAATGATGATTTCACATCACAGGAAGGAGCAAAGAGCAGAGAACCATTGACTGTAACTAGGAAGACTGCCCCTGTGGCCATTATTTACTCTTGTAGAATGCTGACCTCTGGGCATGACACAGCCCTTGTCCTCTGAAACTCTCAGAAGCTGTAACTGCCTGCAGCAGACTTGCATAAGATTGGACCCATTTAACTTTCCATCATTAAGGGAGAGGAAGGCTTATGAGGAGAAACATACATACATACATGCATATATATATGTATGTATGTATATTCATATATTTGTAAAATAAAAAAACAAAAAGTAAGATAGAGAAGGCCTGTCTCATCAAAATACTTGTAAATGGTATGATATAATCCCTCCTAAAGATATATAAACAGTTACCAGCTGGGGGTATTTCCTTCAGTGGTATAGCCACTGGTAAGGGGCTCTGGTAGGTAACCCTGACAAGGCTCTTGTAAGAAACCCCAATAAGAGGCATTAGTTCACCAAGATGGACTTGCTTCTCTGCTCTGTTGTTGGTGCTTTATCTGGTGTGAAAGAGACTTGATCATCTCCTCAGGAAAAGTTCACCCAACATCAGCTCTTTCCTTTCTTCCTTCTCCCGTCTCTTCCATCATCTCCCCTTCCTTGCCTCCTTTCTTTTATTTGTGTCTGTGTGATGTATGTGCATGCATGTTTGCACGTGTGTGTACATGTGCAGATACACACGCATATGTGTGTGAGTGCGTGTGGAGGCCAGAGGTTGATGTCGGATATCTTTCTCAGTCGATTGCTCTCCTCCTCCTGAGTGTAGGCATGGTCTCTCACTTGAACCCAGAGTCACTGCTTCAGTGAGTAGTTAGCCAGCTCCCTCCACGGATCCTCTGTCTTTGTCTCTACATTTCAAGGCCTGGGGTGACAGGTGGGATGCCATGCCAGCTCAGCAGTTATTTATGTGGCTTCTAGGAATCTGAACCTCAGTCTTGAGTGTGTGGCAAGCACTTGACCTCATAGCCATCTCCCCAGGTTGCCTTCATTTTTTTAAAAGGTTAACGAAGTAGTAGTTATACTGTTATGTTTTGTGGGTTGGTGACATACATGGATGTATGTGATGCTATCAGCATTAGACCAACAGGAGAAAGTAGAAATGTGTATGTTACAAAGTTACTGGCCACTTACTGCCATCGTCAAGCAAATCATGATAAGTTGATGATGTATATTGTAATCCTTAGAAAAATTAAGAAAAAAAAATGAATGTAGTTTGGACCCTAATAGAGGGAAAGACAAGATAACTCTAGATTTCTGTGAGAAACAAGCTTTCTATTAAAAACCCCAAACTGATCTCACTAAAAGGATAGAAAAGCAAACAGTACCAAAGAACTAGACTGCTTTATTAATACAAAATGCAATAAATTTTTACGAGACTTGAAGAAAAAAATGATACTGGAGAAAAATTTGCTAATAAAAATTTCAGTACATTGGGAAATGAGCAATTCTGAAAGTATAAACAGCTAAAATGCAAGGCCCCGGATCCTGTCAGAACTGAGGAGTAGATCAGGCTCGTCCAGCTTGAGGTTTTGTTGTTATGGCTGGCTGGTTGTGGTTTAGTAACTTCGATGTCTTGTTGCATCTCCTGAGGCAGGCCGAGTCGGATTGCTGTTTTTCCACAGCCCGTGTCAGGAACTGTCTTCAGCCACATGCTTGTACACGCACTTAAAAAAGTATTTTTTTTATTCTTTGAGAGTTTCATGTGATATATTTTGATCTTATTTCCTCCATTCCTCCCCTAACTTCTTCCAGATTCAACCCACCCCTTCCAACTTTGTGTCCTGGTTTTGAAGACAGCCTACCAAGTCTAATTTGCCCTGTCCAGATACTTCTGGATATAAGACCATCCACTGGAGTGTGGTCAACCTACCAGAGTAACACATACTCTTAAGGAAAAACGGTTGCTCCTTCCCCCAGAATCCGTTAACTATCAATAGCTTCTCAGTGGTGAGGGCTTGTCCGTCCCTAATCCCTTTGCTAGAGTAGAATTCATGATTTTGTGATTCATTGTTGCACCCATCACAATTAGTATCTGGTGCATAGTGGAAGCTTAATAACTTTTAAAAATTAAATAAAATAAGGGCATCTTGGAATTCTACAGTCACATGCTACATGGTGAACTTTCAGTCAGTGTGTGACAGTGGTTTCACCAGATTATAATGGAGCTGAAAAGTTCCTAATGACATTGTCACTGCAACTGTGACAAGTGACAGTCTTATGTGTATGATTATGCTAGTTAAACAAAGGCCCTTGCTGCACGTCCATCTTGTTCCGTAATACTACCTGATATGACAGCAAATGGCTGGCAATGGCTGTGTGTGGTGATATTGTGTTCCCCAAAATATTGTGCACCCTAATAAACTTATCTGGGATCAGAGAACAGAACAGCCACTAGATATAGAGGCCAGAAAATAGTGGCACACACACCTTTAATCCTAGCATTCTGAAGGCAGAGATCCATTCAGATCTCTGTGAGTTCAAAGCCACACTGGAAACAGCCAGGCATGGTGACTCATGCGTTTAATCCCAGGAAGTTATGGCAGAAAGCAGAAAGGCATATAAGGCATGAGGACCAGGAACTAGAGCTGGATAAGCTTTTAGGCTTTTGAGCAGCAGTTCAGCTGAGATCTATTTGGATGAGGACTCAGAAGCTTCCAGTCTGAGGAAACAGGATCAGCTGAGAAGTTGGCCAGGCGAGGTGGCTATGGCTTGTTCTGCTTCTCTGATCTTCCAGCATTCACCCCAATACCTGGCTCCAGGTTTGTTTTTATTAGTAAGACCATTTAAGATTCGTGCTACAGCTGTGTATTGGCTAAGATGTACTTCCATTCTTTTTTTTTTTTAGACTAAACTCTTTCTCCTTCTTAAAAAAAAGTTTCCTGTGAAAGACTGTAGCATGTTACCTCAGCAGCTACCTCAAAAATGTCAAGACTATCATGTATCTAGATGGCATCGTGTTTCTCGATTGCCTTTGCTTATGTAGGTATTGCAGATGTCTACTATGATCCTATGCCTGTGTTTTGTATCTTCTATATGGAAAAATCATCTACTTCCGTATTAGTTACTTTCCTGTTGTTATGATGAAGTGTTATAATCGAGGAAGTTTCTAGAAGGAAAGGTTTATTTTTGACTTTGATTTTGGAGGGAGAGTCCAGAATGTGGGGGAGCCATAGCAGCAGGAGCAGGAAGCTGAGAGATCACATCATCTTTTACCACAAGCACAAAGCAGAGAGAACAAACTTGAAGTAAGGTGAGCCATGAAACCTCAAAGCCTGCCTCTAGTGACATACTTCCTCTGAAACCTCCCAAACATTGCCAATAACTAGGGGTCAAACACCTGAGCCATTTATGGGTGATGCGCCCCAAACCACCACTCCTTCCTCAGTGGCACGTAAAGTGTCATGGCTTCAAATTTTTATTTTTCATGTAGGGACATTCTTGCCATGAAAAATATATACGTAACTCAAATTACCCCAGCTCTGAAACACTGCCTATGTGTCATGTCCTAAGTAGCTTTAACTGTCAATTTCAGACAGCTTAGAGTGACCTGAGAAGGGAGTCTCAATTAAGGGACTGCCCAGATTGACTGACCTGTGGGCAAGCCTGTGGGAGATTGGCTTGATTGTTAACTGATGTAGGAGGGCCCAGCCCACTGTGGGTGGCACCATTCCCTAGGAAGGTAGTCCCTGATGGTATAAGAAGCTAGTTACGATTGAGCTTATGTGTGAGCCAAAAGAAAGCCAGTGAGCAGTGTTTCTCCATGGTTTCTGCTTCAAGTTCCTGCTTGAATTCAAGCCCTGACGTCCCCAATGAGAAACTGAGACCTGGAGATATAAGGCAAATAAATCCTTTAGCTTCCCGAGTTGTTTTGTCACAGCAACAGAAACGAAACCAGGACACCAGGCAAGCATGTGGACCCTTACAAAGCCTTGCTGGCAGTCTGTCACCTTCTATCAAATTCCAGCAGCCAAGACGATCCCTCATGTATTTCCCACACTGACGTTCTCACTGCTTTTCTGGGCAGAACACTTTCCCTAATTTGGCTAGTTTCATTTTTTTTTTTTTCTTTTTTTTGGTTTTTCGAAACAGGGTTTCTCTGTGTAGCTTTGCGCCTTTCCTGGATCTCACTCTGTAGCCCAGGCTGGCCTCGAACTCACAGAGATCCGCCTGGCTCTGCCTCCCGAGTGCTGGGATTAAAGGCGTGCGCCACCACCGCCCGGCTTCATTTTTTTGAGAGGAGCAGGCTGTGCTTCTTCCTCCTGTGGCCTCTGCGGCTGTTGTCAAGTGACTCTGATCCATTTAGTCCAACACCTGGGCATGGCAGAGTGGAGGTGACAGGGGACAGTGTTCAGCTGTGCATCCAACCGCTGGTGTTGGCCATGGCGTTCATACATGAGGGGTCACACCAAGTTCTCAGCAGGATGGTGTTTTGGACGTGGTTTCAGATGCCTCCCTACCATGAAGTTGTGTGAAGGGCACATTTATGTGGTACTGTGTGGGCCTCAAGTGTTCAAATTTAAGAGAGACGCTTGTTTTTCATTTTTGTCCTTATAGCTTCTTTCTCCTTAGGGTTGGAGGAACAGTATTGGGGACAGGTTGTCTTGGTTCCTCCTCTGAAGATCTTGGAGCTTCTTTTAAGCTCTTCCTCCAGAGGCCAGTCTTGTTATCTGTGTCTTCTTTCCTTCTACTTAGGACTTCAGGCCCCTGAAAACAGATTATCAGGCTACTCCACCATTTTGACAAACACACCGTACTGTGCCTGAAAACAACACAAATGGATGGCTCAGTACTGATCTTTGGATTCCATATTTGGAATGGAATTTCACCATTGTTGTTAAGAAGGCCCTACCCCGTCCCTTGGACATGGACACTTAAAAAATGCATGGGCCAACTACTTATATTTTTACTTCATAAGACTTGCTTACATAAGTCACTCACAATTCAGATAGTAGAAGCATTTCTGCATTTCTTTCCCTGTTTTGGATGGTGGACATGTGCATATGGAGATGAGGTGATGAGCAGATTGTGTTTCCCAGTGAGGGCTACAGTTCAAACCATAACTGTGACTCTGGGTCCTACTTTCATCAGGGGAATTGCTTATATGGTGTATGTAGATCCTCTGCTGTCTCACTAGTTGTTAACTGTTCCTAAAATCTATCTTTCCATTTCTTACTAAATAAACCCTCAAGGGTTGGGAATGTAGCTCAGTAATAGCGTGCTTGCCTAGCATATATAAGACCCTAGGTTCAATCCCCAGTATCACCAAAGAGAGTGTATGCACATATATTCACATATATACGCGATATGGATATACTGCCATGAATTCAGCTGAAAACATTCTCCTGGAGATTGGTACAGTTAAGATACAAGTGAACATGTTTACAAGACTTAGGAAGGCATCATCAAAGTAAAGAGACGAGTAATCTTTCTACTCTTCATTCTTCACAGGGATGTGACCACAGGAATCCCTCAGCCATTCCAGAACTAAATAAATGTTTACAATGGACATTCTGCTTCAGAAGGGTTGAGAAGAAATGTATTGTGAACCTGGAGTCTAAGGATTTTGATGAGTGACCATGGTGGTGTAGTCTGTCCACACAGGGTTTCATTTTGGGGTAAGTGGAGAAATGAAATTTTATTGTTTAATACATTGTTTTTCTTTTCTCTGCAATATACAGCCAGGAGTCGCACAAGAGGACACACCTGCTGAGCAGAATAGGGCAGGGAGACTTCTCTGGTCTCAGAAGAACAAGTCTCTGATTATTATCTGTCGATTCAGGAATGGTCTCACTAAGGGATGCCATTCAGAAGAGCAGCTCTTATAGCAAACGGTTTATCCACATTTCAAATATTACTTAAATATAAATGTTTATGTTTGTGAGTCACAGAGTCATAAGTGGCTCGGAGACAAAGCTGGGCTAAATCCCAGAGCTCTGAGATGGAAGTCAGAGAGGGTGTCTGTGTTTCCCATGCTGTATCTCCAGGGAGCTTGGCTAAAGACTGTGGTAGATAAACCCGTGTGGTCCATGAACTGGATTCTGTAGTGCTGTATGCTGAATGTCATAATTAATCTCTCTGCTTCCAAAATATGCCTATTTTTAAATTAAAAAGCAATACATCCACATAACAAGAGTTTCAAACATTGCAATCAGGTAAGAAGGCATCCTTTAAGCTACTAAAACCTCAAACTATTCTGTTCAAATAGATCTTAACAGAGGGGTGTGTGTGTGTGTGTGTGTGTGTGTGTGTGTGTGTGTGTGTGTACATGCATGAACAAAATGGAGTGCCTAGTATAGTTTATCCTATTAATTGATTCATTTATATGTAAATGGTGGTGGTAATTAGTACTGCACAACTGGATTGTTAGTTCCCAGAAGACAGGAGCTGTATCCTAAGTTCACAGCTCACATCACTGGCTGATAATAATCAAAAATGTAATATGTCAGAGATAAATTAAGACACAATTAAAATGAAGCATCTTCATAGTGACCTTCTGGGACATTTTGAACACTGAGACATTCAGGTGTCATAGGGTTTGGAACAGTCTATCTGATTTGGATGTTCTGGCATCTGGAACTGGTGACTCCTCTGAACGAGTCACACACAAGCTCACAGAAGAGTGGAGGAATCTCCTGTATAAAAGCCAGTTGTCTCATTGACCATTCCATTTTCTTACCAAGGCCCAAAGATGTAAGGTCACATGTGTTCTGTGAGGTGGCTGCCATGATGGCAAAGGACAACAGAAAAGCTGAGAATAAATTTTCCACAATACAGAGGCGAGTCTGTGACCAAGCAATGGACTTGACATTTAAATGTAAGTATTGGGGGGGGGGATGGTAGCTCTGGGGAGACTGGACAGCCACAGAATTAATCTTGCTCATGGTATTAGCTTCTCAGGGCTACTGAGAAATATGACCTCAAGTTTGGTGACTTAAAGCAACAGAATGTGTTCTTTCTTGGGATGGAATGTAGTTCAGTGACAGAGTGTATAAGAGCCTAGGTTTAAACCTCAGTATCACTGAAGACAGTGTATGCACATATATGCACATATATATGAGATGTGGACATGCTGCCATGAACTCAGCTGAAAACTTTCCCCTGGAGATTGGTATGGTTAGGATATAAGCAAAAATGTTCACAAGATGATGATCATGGACTAACCCTCTGAAAGCCCCAAATTAAATGCTTTCTTTTTGTTTTTTAAAGATTTAGTTATTTATTTTGTGTATATGAGTGAACTATCTGCATGTACGCCTTTATGTCAGCAGAGGGCATTAGATCCCACTACAGATGGTTGTGAGTCACCATGTGGTTGCTGGGAATTGAACTCAGGACCTCTGGAAGAGCAGCCAGTGCTCTTAACTGCTGAGCCATTTCTCCAGCCCTAAATGCTTTCTTTTATGAGAGTTGCCTTGGTCATGGTGTGGACCATATGACTTACTCTCTATAAGGAGCTTTGTGGATAGTTTCTCACATGACATCCTTTACATGGCTGACTAACAGCCTCTGAAACCATCCAGTACTGGTTTGTGTTGCTTGAGTTTGTTTTGGCAACAAGACAAGCAGGGTAGCACCTCAACATTTTGTTCAGAAATATTTTCAACTTAAACAGTCAAGTTTATGATGAGTTCCACTTGTCCAGAATAGAATGCAGTTGCAGTTGGGTCAACTTCTGCCACTCCCATTTTCCTTCAATATTTTATTTTATTATTTTTATCTAAACTTTTTAGTTTTGAGAATTTCACATATTAACATTCTATATCACTTTCACCCCTAACCCCTCTCATGTTCCTCCACTCTTTCAAATTCATTTAATTATGATTGTTTTATATATATATATATATACATAAACATACATATACACAGATACATATATACACATACATACACTATATATACATACACAATATATACACACTATATATAACACACACTATATATATATATAAAACACACACACTATATATATAACCTGCTGAGTCCATTTAGTGTTGCCTATATCTGTATCTGTTTAGGACTCACCAGTTTGAACTGGGCAACCTATTAGGTGCCTTGGCCATGGAGAAGACAGATTCTTCCTCTCTCAGCAGCACTGATGGCCTGGGGTTTCTCATCTAGGTGAGGCCTTCTGAAACTGCCCCATCATGCTGGCCTGTCCCCTGGTGTCGTCACTGTGCAGGCCTTGCTTTGGTGACTGTGTTGTTGAGATTTCATGGGTGCAGCTTCCCCATCATGTCGAGATGACACTCTTTCATAGTAGACACCATGGGTCTCCTGTTCTTACAATCTGCCTGCCCACTCTTCTGTGAGGTTCCCCGAGCCTTAGGTGTAGGAGTTACATTTTAGATGTACGTGTTGGGAGTTGTGCACCTCCACAGTCCCTCATTCCTTGTTTCCATCTGCTGTAAAAATAAGCTTCTTTGATGAGGAGTGAGAACTATATCTATGTATGAGTATAAGGATAGGTATTCAGAAAATGGAAGTTATATTGATATGGGAACTGGCAGTAGTATGTTTTCCTCTTGGGTCTGTGCCTTGTCAGATCATAGGCAGTTGTCTCAGTTTATAGGACCAGACATGAATCCCTCCTGCCTATACAATGAGCCTTAAGTCTAATTAGACAGATGTGGCGCCCCCTGGATAAAAGTGCCAGCATTGCACCATTGGGGCTATCTTTCCAGGCTGGTTGCTTTTCCGCCCATTTCTAGTAACATGCTGCCCACTTCCTCCTGAGGCCTCAGTGGAAGCATCTTTAACACCCATGTTTTCACGAACTACCTCTCCCAAGTCATTTACGATTTTCTACCAGATACTTCACAATTCTTTCAGTCTCTATTCAGCCTAATTCCAGAGCAATTGCTTCATATCTCATTTTAATGTATATAAGGCAGCCATGCTCTTCTTCAAAATTCCAAAATCTGTTACCCATAGTTCTGCCAGAGAAACAAAATCAATAAAAATTATCTGTCTGTGTTTCTCTCTGTCCTGCAGTTTATGAGATTGTGGGGGCAAGCCCCAGATCTACAGAGCTTGGTGGTAATTGAGGATGTTTTCTATAAGTAGATTTTCTTCTGAGATCTCACAGAGATCTCAGTTTTGCTTCCCCTCCCCAAAACAGTTAAAGTGATATGGAATTCACATAACCACATGCTGTGAAACTTACCCACATGAAGGCCACAATTCAGTAGTTTTTGATATGTTTACAGATATGGGCAACTATGGCCACATTGTAATCAGTCTTCACTGTCAATGTGACTGGATTTACAATCACCTAGGAGATGGCAAGGCACACCTGAGGTATGTCTGTGGGGCTGTGTGTGTGTGTGTGTGTGTGTGTGTGTATGTGTGTGTGTGTGACCCATTCTGAATGTGAGTAACACCATCCCTTGGGCTATGAAGCAGAGATTCAAAGAGGAAGAGGAGACAGACAGCCGCATGCCAACATCCCCTTCTTGGCCCATTAGGACGTGAGCTGTTCTTATCTGCCGTGCTTTCTTCACCATGACAGACTAATCCCTTCAAAACCCTGAGACTAAATAAACCTTTCCCCTTTCAAATGATTTCTGTAAGGTACTTTGTTACAGCAGTACCTCAAGAAGGTACAATGTATTTAAGTTTAGAGCATTTGTATCACGGCAGGAAGAAAACATGTTTCCTTTAGCCTCCACTTTCTGTTTTTTTCCACCTAGGCCCCCCAAACTTAATCTTTACTTCTCTGTGGTTTCCCTGTTTGGGAGAAGGGCATATCTCAACTAATGATCTCAAGCATCCAGTCTCTCAGTTTATTTTTCAGAGCTATCTTCATGCAATTATTATAAACTCGAATAGACTTTCTAAATTTCGTAGACTGCTTCCTCCCCCCAGGCATCCATCCTTGTCACCAAATGGTCCTTTCTCAATGTGCTCATATTCAGCCTCCAGCAAACGTGCCATGCTGTTGGCTGAATGACGTTCTTCTAAAGGCTGTTCCGACGGCCCAGCTGCTCTGTGTGATGGGTTACTGTTCCAACGGCCCAGCTGCTCTGTGTGATGGGTTACTCTAGCTACGTTTTCAGCACCGTGTTCCCGACATCATCACCCGTCCCCAGCACAAGCTTTGCTATGGCCGCACCAGACGTAAACACTCGTTGATGTAACAGTGTGTTGGCTTTTCCAACCCTTTCGAATTCTTCCCTCCCCAGCACGCATTTCCCCCATTTCTATCCATTTAGTATTAAATATCTAAAGAAAACGAGGGGAAGGAAGAGTCTTTAACGAAGGTGGGGGTGGGGGCGGGGAATTACACATGAAAATGTTTAAAGGACTCTAAAAAGTCCTGCAGGGTTTAGGAAATTACATGGTTACCAAAAATGATTATGTCAAAATATAGAGTCAATTGTTGCTCTCTGACCTCCGTAAGTGTGCTGTGCACACATGTGATTTGACACCCCCCCACCACACTTTTTTAATTGTAAAAAAACCCCACAGGAACAAAATATTTCTGAAGCACTGTAAGCAGTTCTTAAGCTTCTAAAATTGACCAGTATATCAGGATATACAAAGATATGCATGCAGTTTATAATGCCACGAATAGTTTATTAAATTTTAATAACTTGAGTTGTAGTTCTGACAGAAGCAATGTGTGTATGTGTATATATAATCACATATAAATGCAAAAGAGTTTTTCCTCTAAAAAGTAATGTGAGCTTTAACTCCATAGCCAGACTTGCTCATGACCATCTTGCCCGGAGAAGCCATTTGTGTTATCATGGGACCTCTGATGGGTGTCTGTAACTATATCTGCATGACACGATTGTCCTGGAGTTAATAAATTCGCCTTGGAATTTCTACATAGCTTGTTTCTCATAGCTGCAAACTGAGTTACTAAGCTTTAAAGAGACACAGAGGGAAAACAACATCATACTCAAGGGCTCTATGAAGACTCTGCATGCATGTATTTATGTGTGCATGTGCACATGCTCAATACGTTTCTCCATATGCAATCGCCTATGGATATAGAATACTTTTTTGTACTGATGCCATTTTAAGTCCCGTTTTGTTCTTTTCTTCCTCTGTACCAAGTGGAATGGAGTTGTTTGTCATAATCTTTCTTCTACTAAACATTTATCCTCTCGAACACTTTTGCGAAGTCATCTCTTGCCTATTCATTGTCACAGAGATGTGTTGTTTCTTCCTTTCTCTTCCCTCTGTTTACTATGTGTAAATCCTTCCGATCTAAGGAATGGTGTCAAATCCACGGCAGGCTTTGCTGTACTGAAATGGGGTTCCCCACCACAGGATATGGCACTGAAAGTGCACTTGAGGGGGAGGATTCTTTGTCTCAGGGTTTTCAAGGCAATACTTGTATTTATCTGAATATTAGAAGGCTTACAGCAATAATCACACTGTTTTTCATGTCAGATGTCTTTTGAGGACTTTTAAAGCACTTAAAATTTCTTTGAATAGAACAGTGAGATCTAGTTGCTTTTCAGTTTGAAAATCTCAAACCTAAATATTCTTAAAGTCCTGGCTTCCTAAATAAAATTGTAAAGTGGCCCCCAGCTCCCACCATGTGCGGGATGTGGTGTTCACTGATGGGGAGCCAGAATAAAGGGCCATTATCCTGTGAGATTACATCGTAGCTCCTTCTCAAGTACATTTTTATTATACAAATGCACTTGTGTGGCTTTTATATGTTTGACTAGCTTTAATATTTAGTAGTGCTTTACCCCAAAGACTTAAGTTTTAGTACTACCTGCTAAAAGGAAGTATTCAGTATGAAAGGAAGGCCCCCAGAATCTCTTTTGCGATGAACAGACCTCAGCCACATGGCCACTGTAAGCCAGAAAATTGAAACAAGGATCCTATATCCTGTGTGGCTCTCTGAGATTCAGTCCATGATTTTATATGCCTGCATTTTCTCAATGGGTATGAAACAAAGGTAAATCGAAGAGAAAGCTGCTTGTCACATTGTTCCCACGTCTTAAATCCCAGGCCCAGCTGGGGAGCCAAGGGCTCTTAATCTGCCCATTAGAAGGCTGAGAGGAGATGGCTCAATCTGTAAACCTGGTCATCAAGAAGACCTGAGTCAGTTCCTAGAGCCCATGTGAAACACCCAGACATTTGTGCTGGTGTGTGCCTATAATTTCAGTACTGGGGAGATGGAGATAGGCCCATTGGGCCTAATTAGCAAGCTGTAGGCCAATGAAAGACCCCGTCTAGAAAATAAGGTGGGTGGTACCTGAGAAACAGCAAAAGCACTCAAAGTTGTTGAGGATATTGGAACGGCTGAGAAGCTCCTGGACAGGGACAAAGGAACAGAGGAAGGGAGTGGGTCAATTTTGATTACCAACTGTGTTAAAATAAGAAATGCCCGGGGTGTCAGTGAGGCGCAGCTTTCTGTGTGTCCTTAAAGCTGTTTCAACAGGATTACCTGAGAGGGTTAGGCCTGATCTGAATGTGGCCTGTATTATCCAATGGGCTGGTAATACAGACTGAATACAAAGAGAAAAAGGAGAAAGCCAGCCACAGGCCAACATTTCCTCTTCTGTGTGCTTTCTGGATAGCACCACAGACCACACCCATCCCACCATCATGTCTTCGGCCATGATGAACCCTATTCCTACGAGCTGTGAGACAATATCAATGTCTCCTCTCCTGCTCTGTCAAATTTTGTCTCAGTGACTAGGAAATAATATAAGCAGGAAGAGAAAGATGAATAAGTGTTATCTATTTCTACACTGACCCAGCTTCACGTTAGCCATAATGTATGGCTCATTCTCTCCAATACTTATGTCTCAGAGGCTTTGGTAAAGACAAAGGCTCTTGTGAGCTTTCCATAGCAGTGATTAAAAACACTGGTCTTAGTTAGGGTTTCCATTGCTGCAAAGAGACACTATGACCATGACAAATTGAATTAATGAAAACATTTCATTGGGGTTGGCTTACAGGTTCAGAGGTTTAGTCCACTATTCAGCATGGCGGGAAGTATGGCGGCATGCAGACAAACATGGTACTGGAGAAGCAACTCAGGGTTCTACATGTAGATCGGCAGGCAGCACAGGGTGGAGGGGGGGAGAGAGAGAGGGGAGAGAGAGAGAGAGAGAGAGAGAGAGAGAGAGAGAGGGAGGGAGGGAGAGATCTGTGGGGAGAGATCTGTGGGGAAGCCTGGGCTTGGCTTGAGCATCTGAAACCTCAAAGCCTGCCCCAGTGACACACTTCCTCCAATAAAGCCACACCTACTCCAACAAGGCCACACCTCCTAATAGTGCCACTTCCTATGAGCCTATGGAGGCCGTTTTCCTTCAAACCACCACAGCACCCAGGAGAACAATGTAAAGGGAAGAATAATTTCTTGGGTCTCATGGTTTCAGAGACTTCTGTTCATAATACTCAGTGCCATTGAAACTTGGCCATCATGGAATCATAGCCAAATGTCAGGGAGATTTCTTCATAATACACAGGAAGCAGAGAAAGAGGAAGGGACCATGGACCAGGTATAATCTCCAAAGACATGCCCTAAGTGGCACACTTTCTCTAGCTCATCTTCTCTTCCCAAAGTTTCCAAGAAAAACATAAACAAACAAAAAACAACAAACAAAACAAAACCCCAAAACAAAACAAAACAAAGAACCCAAACTCAGAATAGTTCCACCAGTTGGAGGCCAAGGGTTCAACTTCTGAGCCTGTGGGGGATGTTTCCTCTTCGTAGCACAGTAGTTGTACACTGGAGAAGTGACGTAAAGACTCATGGTGAGAAATGGCTAAAAGCACGAGTGTACTCGTCTTACTCCCAAGAGTGTGAGGGAAGCTGAAATGTGCAGCAGACAATGGAAACCTGGCATCCAAACCTCCTCTCCACGACTGCAAAATACTCCATGCTCACTCCTTTTCAGGTTAAAATAGTCTTTCTCCTCCCACTCTGTCCTCGTTTGTCCCCTGCTGCTACGATGAAACACAGACCAATGTAACTTGAGGAAGAAAGGCTGACAGGTTCCAGTCCGTCATCAAGGGGAGCCAGGGCAGGAGTTTGAGGCAGGAACCTGGAGGTGGAACTGAAGCAGACAGCATGGAAAAATGCTGCTCACTGGCTTGCTCAGCTACCTTTCTTATGCAGCCCAGGACCATTCTACCTAGGGGTGGTTCCACCCACAGTGGGCTCAGCCCTCCCTCATCAATTAGCAATTAAGAAAATGCCCTGCAGACTTGTCCATAGGCCAAGCTGATGGAGGCAGCTCCATCAGTTGGGATCTCCTCTTCCTGCACACGTCTAGGTTTGTGTCAAGGTGACAAAACCTAATCAGCACACGTGGCATCCAACTCTACTTGCTGCAAGTGCAAAATGCTCTATTCCCAAAGCTCTTATGATTAAAATGGTCTTTACTTTCCCATTCCATTTGAACACTCGGCACTACTCTGCATGAGGTTAGTGCAGTAAAACTATTGAGGCTTTCCTTTTGCTCTTATAAAACAAGATTAAAAAGAAAATGATGGCTCTCTTGCCTCTTTTGTGTGGCCCACTCTTAACTACTTTGCTGATTTTCTTCCAATTGCTGATGGGTTTCCTCTTGTGGAACGTTTATTTAATGGTAGGGAACTCCATACATGTATAAGAGCATGGTAACAGCCCAATCCAATTGCTCCACCTTTAAGATAAAAAAGATTTTTATACCATGTGGCCAAACAAGCATGATACTTTTCCAGTTAAAACAAAAGCAATGTAATTATATTTTTGAGAAACACATATTTATGGTTAAGAATTTCTTATAGCCAATCATAATGAATAGGGTATTTGGAGACTATGTAATTGTGAACAATAAATTATTCTGGGGGATTTTGCTTAATTGATCCTATCCTATATCTCCTTTATCTTCCCCAAACATGACGTAGTTTGACTGTTACGAGCAAGACATGAAGAAATAAATTAGGGAGTATAAATATCCAGCTGCCCTACAGCTTTCAGAGTTAAACGTTGTTACAGGTCTTTATTTCTTCTGTCAAAGGGGGAACCTCAGATATCAGGAAAGATAACATTGAGATCTCCTTGTTTTTCACTGGTTGTCTTTTATTCTTTTAATTTATTCTTTGATCATTTCACACTTATATGCAATGAAATACGACCACACCCATCTCTATTTCCACTCTCAAGTCCCCTGTATCCTCCTTAACATTTCACTCTCCGAACTTTATATCCTCTTCCTCCTCCTCCTCCCTAATCCACCAACTCCAACTGGTGCTGCCTATATGTGCAAGGGTGTGGACAATCTACCAAAGAAGAATGATTCTCCCTCCCCCAACAGCCATCAACTACCAATGTTTCCTCAGTATGGAGTAGAACCTCGAGAGATCCTCCTCTCTCTATTCTGGAGTTTTGGTTGGCTTGATCTTGTACAGGTCTAGAACAGGTAACTAACCTTGCTATGAGTTCATCACTCATAGTTTTTATAATTTTGTTTGTGTGGGGGAGGGTTAGGAGGTGAGTGTGGAGTGTTTCCTGTTCATGCCCAATAATTGTTATTAATTTCACTTCTCTGGAGAGTAGAGAGGAAGTAAGATGGAGCTGTGTTTGGAAGCTAAAGGTCATAGAATGAAAAAGAATCATATTTTTGGCTAAAAGCAATTCATCTTTCCATTTGGAGCTAATTGGAGTTCTGAGCACAGTCAGGCCATTGTAAGTTTGCAAAGAATGAGATCCTGTAACTTGGGATGGGGATGTGTGAGAGGACCTCACTGAAGCTGAGAACTTTGAACCCCAAGATTCTCAAGGGTTTATTTCACCTGAGGAAGTAGTCTCTTCACCCTCATTAGATGTTCTTCTACTTCCATCCTGAAATATTGCCCTTTCCACCTTTGATTGAGAAAATTAATCCTTTATTGTCTACTAAACCAGCAGTGACTTTCTCTGAAGGAAATGGCAGGAAAGACAATACTGATGTGCCTCGGGGGTCACCAACAGTTGTCTCTAGACCTATAATCAGACTTCAGGCAAAGCGGTCTCCTAGAGGGGAGGTAGAAAGTATAGTCCAGGAGGAGGTGCACCATACTCTAAAGAGCTTGATGTGTTTACTAATTTGTTCAAGCAGAAGTCTGGGGGAATATGTGTGGGAATGGATTTTAAGGGTGTGGGATAATGCTGGAAGGAACATAAAGCTGGATCAGGCTGAGTTAATTGATATGGGACCTTTGAATGGAGATTCTAGGTTGAATATGGAAGCTTACACAGTTAAAGAGTTGTCAAAAGTTTGTTTGAATGCTTGGCTGAAGCATTTGTCAAAAGAGTGGCTACTGAAAAGGAGTTGGAGATGCCTAATGTCCCTTGACTTCAAGTTGATGAAGGAATTTTAAGACTCAGGGAAACTGCAATGCTAGAGTGGCTACACTGTAAAACCTAATCCTCCACGATGGAAGGGCCCAGAAAGCGTGCCCTTCACTAACCCTGTAAGACACAAAATGGTGAGAGGGGACACATTTGAAGAGCTTTTCCTTGTTCCAGACCTTAGGGTTGGAGATGCTGATGCTCAGTTGGATGAATTAAATGTAATGAATTTGATTGGGCCCTAAAGTAGCAGCAGCCAGGTGGCAGCACTGAATCCCCAAAGGCAAGATGGTTGCAGTTACCATAACGGGAAGCATAGACAAAGCAATGTCCATAATGGCCTGACTCGTAATGGTCAGCACAGGCAAAGTGATTTTTATGGTGGCATGACTTGTATGGAACATTTGTACTGGCTAACGAATCATGTTGTTTCCAGGCATGAAATAGATAAACTTACTGCATTTTTTTGTTTGATCTGTATAAGTGGAAAAATTCTCAAACAAATGAAAGGAAGGCTTCGTTGGATTGTGGCAAAAGGAAACCTTGGTCTGTGAACCAATTTCCAGAAATGAGCTAGTTTGCAGACCCAGAATCCCTTGAATGAAGGGATGGCCAGGTTCCCCTGAGGAAGGACTTTGATAAAATCCCTAAGAGCTTTGCTGTTAGATTTTCTCTTGTCCTTCCCCAGAGGAAACTATGGCCTTCTACAAGGGTAACTGTACACTGGGGGAAAGGAAACAATCATATTTTCTAGGGTCTATTGGATGCTGGTTCTGAATTGACATTGATTCTGGGAGATGCCAAGAAATATTGTGGCCCTACAGTTAAAGTAGAGGTTTATGGAGGTCAGGTGATTAATGGAGTTTTGACTGATGTCCGACTCACAGTAGGCCCAGTGTGTCCCTGAACTCATCCTGTGGTTATTTCCCTGGTTCCAGAATGTGTAATTGAGATAGATAGACTTAGAAGTTGGCAAAATTCTCTGACCTGTAGAGTGAGGGCTATTAAGGTTGGAAAGGCAAAATGGAAGCCTTTAGAGTTGCTTATGCCAAGGAAAATAGTGAATCAAAAACAATATTGTCTTATCTCTTATCTGACCAGTGCAGAGGACAAATGGATCTTGGAGAATGACAGTTGACTATTGAAAACTCAATCAAGTAGTGACTCCAATTGCAGCTGCTGTACCAGATGTTGTGTCCTTATTTGAGCAGATTAACATGTCTCCTGGTACATGGTTTACAGCTATAGATCTAGCAAATACTTTTTTCTTAGTACCTGTCATGAGGACCACCAGACACAATTTGATTTCAGTTGGCAAGGTCAGTAGTATACCTTTACAGTTTTACCTCAAGGATATATCAATTCTCTAGCCCTGTGTCATAACTTCATTATGACAACTTCTTGGTTGTTTTTTCTATAAAAAATCACATTGATTAACTATATTTATGAGATTATGCTGATTAGACCAAGTGAGCAGGAGGTAGCAACAGCTTTGGACTTGTTGGTAACAGATGTGCTCATCAGAGAATGGAAAAAAAATCCAACGAAAATTCAAGGGCCTTCAATCTCAGTGAAATTCTTAGGAGTCCAGTGGTGTGGGGCATGCAGAGATATTCCTTCTAAGGCAAAGGATAAGTTATTTCACCTGGCCCCTCTCACTACCAAGCTTAAAGAAGCACGATGTTTAGTGGGCCTGTTTGGATTCTAGAGTCAACACATTCTTCACTTGGGTGTATTTCTCTGTCCCATATACCTAGAGATTTGGAAAGCTGCTAGCTTTGTGTGGGGCCTGGAACAGGAGAAGGCTCTTCTACAGTTTCAGGCTGTTGTACATGCTGCTCTGCCACTTGGACCACATGATCTAGCAGACCGGATGGCATTTGAGGTGTTAGTGGTAGATAAGAATGCTGTTTAGAGCCTTTGGCAGGCTCCTATAGGTGAAATGCAGAAGAAACCTTTGGGATTTTGGAGCAAGGCTATACTATCATCTGCAGATGACTGCTCTTTTGAGAGCCAGCTCTTGGCCTGCTATTGGGCCTTAGTGGAAACTGAATATTTGACAATGGGAAGACATCTATTGTTGGATTAGCTGGACCACAGCCTGTAAGCCACTTTAATAAATCCCCTACCATCTCTGCACCTCTAGAGAATGCTCACTAGTACAATTACCCAAAGTAACCTACTTTGGTTACAGATTTAACACAATTTCCATTAAAATTACAATGGCATTCTTTACAGAGCTAGAAAAAAATCCCAAAATTTATATGGAAACAAAATAATCACTTCATTCTTAAGCAGAATAAACAATGCTGGATGCATCACCAGACCTCACCTCAAATTATACTATGAAACTATAGTGACAAAAACTACAACAATGTGGTACTGGCACAGAAACAGATTCACAGACCAGTGCAAGAGAAGTAGAAGACCCAGTAGAAGACACAGGTGTAGCCACATAATCTTTGACAAAGGCATCAAAATCAAACCTTAGGGCCCAAAAAGGCAGCCTGTTCATCAAATGGTGTTGTGAAATAGGAATGTCCTCCTGCAAAAAAAAAAAAGAAAGAAAAAAAGGAAACTATGTATGCATCTCTCACTCTGTTCTCAGAATGGATCAGAGACCTTAATGTAAGACCCCAAACTCTGAAATTACTAGATGGAAACATATGCAAACTACTTCAAGATACAAGCATGGGCAAGGAACATTTGAAAAAGACTCCAACAGCACTGGAAATTATCCAAGAACTGACAGATTGGATCCCATGAAATTAGAAATCTACTGCATAGCCAAGAAAACAGTCATCAGAGTTAAAAGACAGAGTTAAAGGTCATCTTTGTCCACTGTGCACATGGCAAGGAATTAATACTCAGAATATATAAAGAACTCTACAATCGAAGTGCACAAAACTCATGCAAACAATAAATGGGCTAATGAATTGAACAGATAATTCTGCAAGAATAAATGCTAATGGTCAACAAATATTTTAAAAACTACACTGAAATTCCATCTTACCTCTGTCAGAATGGCTATCATTATGGCTAGGGTATATCAAAGCAGTTGCTGTGGAGGTCGATGTGGAGGCTACTCAAGAATCACAAAGTTGAACTACCGTGTGACCTAGATACAGCACTCCTAGGTACATACCCAAGGGATACGTGCTCTAGTCACAGTACCTGAGAAAAGGACCCAGCATGGAAGTCTTTCAACAAATGAAAGGATAAAAAGGGGTGGTACTCATACAAAGAATTTTATTCAGCTGCAAAGAAAAATGAAATTAATTATGACATTTTCAGGAAAATAGATGCAACTGAAGATCACCATGTTAAGAGAAATAAGCCAGACTAAGAAAGACAAAGATTGAATATTTTATTTGATGTGGAGACTCTAGATTTAAATTTAGGTATTGCACGTACATACACAGGTCTATTTGTAAGACATGTAAAGAAAAAGGGGACTAGAAGAGGGGAGGAAGAGGTGTAAAATGAGGGATCCCAAGGAACAATAGAGAGGAAAAGGGATATATAGCATTAGGAAAGACCAGCAGGAACAAAGTGCAATCATAGATATGAGAATCAAACTGTCGGAGTGAATCTATCACTTGGTAAGTTAATTAAAAATGTGAAGTTTGGCCGGGCGGTGGTGGCGCACGCCTTTAATCCCAGCACTCGGGAGGCAGAGGCAGGCGGATCTCTGTGAGTTCGAGGCCAGCCTGGTCTCCAAAGCGAGTTCCAGGAAAGGCGCAAAGCTACACAGAGAAACCCTGTCTCGAAAAACCAAAAAAAAAAAAAAAAAAAAAAAAAGAAAAAAAATGTGAAGTTTGGAAACGGCCTCCTTGTCTTCTTTGCTTCCTCTGGAGTCTAGTGATGGCTGAGCTCAGATAACAGCACACTTGATGGTCGCCAAGATGGTTCGTGGGAGAAAGAGGCCCACGTGACTCTGTTCTTTCTTCAAAAACATCTCAAAAGTAAGAACAATAGCTTTTATCAATACTTCAACTAAGGCTGTGCCACAACCAGGTTTTTAACCATTCTTTTAAAAGACAGAATCTCTCTATGCAGCCTTGGCTGGCCTGAAACTTGCTATGTGGTCTAGGCTGGCTTTGAATTCAAAGAGATCCTCTTGTCTCTGCCTCCCCAGTGCTGGGATTAAAGGCGTGCACCACCATACCCAAACATTAATCAATTCTTTTGGAATAATTGATAACTGTTGTGTTCTTAAAAGTTATTCTGTATTTGTTCTTCAAACATGGCCTTAACCATTGAACATGAGTAACGATCTGTGATGTGTGACTATTTTGATCACAATGCTGAAACCTTGCAACTTATTTTCCATCCTACAACTATCCTTTTTTTTTTTTTTTTTTGGTTTTTCGAGACAGGGTTTCTCTGTGTAGCTTTGCGCCTTTCCTGGAACTCACTTGGTAGCCCAGGCTGGCCTCGAACTCACAGAGATCCTCCTGGCTCTGCCTCCCGAGTGCTGGGATTAAAGGCGTGCGCCACCACCGCCCGGCCCAACTATCCTTTTAATTGCCTCTTTTTTCACTCATTCTTTTAAAAGTATCTAATCAATGTCTACTATTAAATGTAAAGATGGAACAAAAGACATCACAAGTAGATTTATAACTCTGTGTGTGTGTGTGTGTGTGTGTGTGTGTGTGTGTGTGTGTGTGTGTGTGTTTCTAGTGGACTTTACTAGATTTTCGAAGTTTGGGGTGATGCTAAAGCATGTGGATTTAAAATTTCTTTAAACATGAACTAGGAGCGATTGATATTAAAATTATTAATCCTATACACTGTAGCAAGAATCTTAAAAGTTCTTATTAATGAAAACAAACCTGAGGCCAGTTATTGGGTGAATGCTGGAAGATCAGAGAAGCAGAACAAGCCACAGCTATCTCACTTTGCCAGTTCCTCAGCTGATCCTGTTTCTTCAGACTGGAAGCTTCTGAGTCCTCACTCAGAATGAATCTCAGCTGAACTGTGCTGCTCAAAAGCCTGAATGCTTAACCAGCCAAATGCTTCTAGTTTCTGGTCTCCACGCCTTATATATCTTTCTGTTTTTGCCATCACTCCCTGGGATTAAAGGCTCACTTCTTGGGATTAAAGGCGTGTGTCACCATGCCTGGCTGTTTCCAATGTGGCCTTGAACTCACAGAGATCCAGAAGGATTTCTACCTCTGGAATGCTAGGATTAAAGGTGTGAGTGCCACCATTTTCTAGCCTTTGTATCTAGTGGCTGTTCTGTCTCTGACCCCAGATAAGTTTATTAGGGTGCACAATATTTTGGGGAACACAATACCACCACAATATACCAAGCACACAATGATTATAGAAGATTCCAGTGGCCTTTATAATGTAGCCTTTCACTTCACATATGTGTTGGAGTTACTAGGAATAGAATAATATCTGCAGAACTGAGACAATAATGTTTAAAAGAAGCAGAGAGTAATAGTCAAGAGCAGGGGATATTTGCAATTCCCCAAGGACACATTTACACCCCCTTTGTTAAGAATACAACCTTCAGCCTCGAAGATCACTCCAGCTCCAGATGTGAATTTTAGATACATCTTTATAAGAATCTGAGTTCAAAGCTACTGTCCTGACAGTAAAATAAGAGGGGAAGTTTAGAGAAAATATTTTAGAAAGTTTTTGCTACAAAACTCTTCAAGGTTTCTGGAAACGAGTTTCAATTAAGGAGCAGGAAGGATGGATTCTTTGTGGAGGGTCGATGAGGTTCTCCTTTAACCTAAATGTGGTGACAAACTCCAGGACCAGCAGCAGTCATGGTGTCCACAGGGAGAGTGAGCAGGAAGACCATCACTCTGTTCAGCCATGTCTCCCCGTGTCTCTGTCTCCTCCAATCCTTTGCCACCTGCCTTGCTGAAATGAGCACAGGAAAGAAAGCGAACATGTCAAGAAAACCCAAACCCTGCAAAATATAGAATCAGCCTCATTATGTGTCTTTTATGACATACACCCATGCAGGAGTCATCTAAGAGATGCCTTTGAATATTCAAAAGTTTCAGCATAAGAAGAGGTTTTATGGTATTCTGTTCTCTCTTGGAACGTGATAGTTCTTTGCATATGTTTTATTTAAGAAAAGAAATACTAAAATGGAAAGTCATCCAACTGTGGAAGGGAAAGAGTGAGTCTTGGAATTGATTTTGGAACACAATTTGGAGAGGGTTAAGACAGTTTTGTTGCTTGGTAATTAACACCATTTTAAAAGAAAAAATTTACATGTGTAAATATTAATACATTTTGAAGGAGTAGTTACTTGACTATGAAGAGGTCAACAAAACATTCTACTCATCAGTTGTTCAGTTGTTTTAGATATTTCCTATTTCTTTTGAGCTTAAGCTGTGGGCTAAAGCCACTGATTTTTCTCTTTGTCATTATAGTTAGTGTGATTTTTGTGACATGTGATTCTGATGTAGCCCATATGTCACATAAGATATATTTAAAGCAGTTAGCATCTATCATATATTAAATGGCAGCAATGTTAAAAGGATTAAAGTACAATGAAGAACACCATTAGGAGCATCATGACTTAAACACAAACATGTGAGCTGCCCTCCACAAAATACAGAAATTGGGTTGGCACAATTATCTATTCATAAGGTCAAAGACAGAAAGGGCATGCATACAAACTGTATTCCAATTTCCCCTCAGCCATATGAGGTCTGTCTTACTGACTACATGACAGCCCATGTGAGAATGTGGATGGTATAGCATTCCCACTGTCACAGAATTAACAATATGTATCTTCAACTCCTTAGGGCTGAGATTTAGCAAATAGCAAACATCCTCCATAAGACCATGTCATCCATTCTGATCATATCAGAATTAATACTGTCAGTGATGAGAAAGTTGAAAGATTTTTTTAAATGAGAGATGTATGAGTAGTATGCTGTGTGGGTTGGGACTGGGTCTGGAAGGTGGAAAAGCAATTTACAGTCCATTGTTACTGTTAATTTAATATATATAATTATGTATGGAACTACAGCAATGAAAATGATATTTGGAAATTATTATTGTACAGCTATAGTCTTAAACCCATGGGAGTAATGCGTTTAATTGGGAAATGAATTCCATAGGGTGTAAATACTGTTTCAGCAAACTTTCTGATGCAGTATTCTTCTATAATAAGGATGAGGCTTCATAAGTCAATAGAGACTTCCTCAACATGAAATGCTATTGTTCTCTTAATTTGGAAGATGTGGAGAAAAGAGAAAAACTTAAAACTACTGTAAGATAATGGCATTTTTCTCAACAAAGTAGATTATTATTGGTCTCTATTTCCAACAAGAGCTTGATGTCTTAGTTAATTTTCTACTGTTGTGTTAAGATACCATAACCAAGGCAACTTATAAAAGAAGTGTTTATTTTAGGATTAGTGTTTTAAAGCAATGGTTTTCTACCTGAGAGTCACAAGCTCTTTAGAGGTTGAATGACCCTTTCATAGGAGTCCCCTAAGACCTTTGGAAAACACAGATATTCACATTATGATGCATAACAGTAGCAAAATTACCATTGTAAAGTAGCAACAAAAATAATTTTATGGTTAAGGGTCACCACTATATGAAGAACTGTAGTAAAGTGTCATAGCATTAGGAAGGTTGAGAACCACTGTTTTAATGGATTAGTTAGAGTCCATGATAGCAGAGCAAAGGCATGTTGGCAGGAACAATTGAGAGATTACATCATAATCCACAAGTACAAGGCAGAGAAAGACACTGAGAAGACCCCACCCAGTGTCACATCTCTTCCAACCAGGCCACACCTTCTAATCTTTCCTAAATAGTAGTACCAAACTAAGGATCAAGTATTCAAACATATGAGCCTATAAGGGCCATTCTCCCTCAACTACCACATTGGCTGGGGTGGTTCCAGAATGTCTCAGGAAAGTATTGCACACTAATATGAAATAATAGTATGACTTTAGGCTGCCATGTGGCACCACATGCCATATGATCTCTGCTCTGTGGATGGCTACTGAAGCCAAATGTCTGAGCTATATTTACCAACTTCACAAAAGTATAAATACTGCTTATGTATCAGGTTTAACCCTCATATCCTTAATACTCGTCTACTGGGAAATTCATGAAGCCTTGACATAAGGAAATGTAGACTTGATCAACACTTCACTCATAGCAATGTAGACTATGACATAAGTTTTTATATTTCTGTAGTTAATATTTTAAAAGAACAAATCTAAAAATTAGGATATTGTAATAGGGAAATTAGCAAAATAAATGTGACAGATATAATGTGGAAATGTAGATGTAGTGAGAATGATTATAAACACATAAAAGTTGATAGATTTTTCTTTCTAAGATGATTGGTTAAAGAAGAGGAAAACCCGAGCAATTCCACTAAAATCAGAAGCAAGACAAGGCTGTCCACTCTCTCCACATCTGTTCAATATCATAATTGAAGTTCTAGGGGGAGCGATAAGACAACAAAAGGAGGTCAAGGGGATACAAATTGGAAACGAAGAAGTCAAAGTATCATTATTTGCAGATGATGTGATAGTATACATAAGCTATTCCCAAAATTCTACCATGAACTTCTACAGCTGATAAAGACATTTAGTGAAGTGGATGAATACAAGATTAACTCAAAAGAAAATCAGTAGCCCTCCTATACACAAATGACAAACAGACTGAGGAAGAAATCAGGGAAAAGACACACTTCACAATAGCTGCAAGTAAAATAAAATATCTTGGGGTAACTCTAACCAGGCAAGTGAAAAACTTGTATGTCAAAAACTTCAAGTCTTTGAAGAAAGAAATAGAAGAAGATTAAAAGAAGATGGAAAGATCTCCCATGTTCATGGATTGGTAGGATTAATGTAGTAAAAATGGCCATACTACCAAAAACAATTCAATGCAATCCCTATAAAAATTAAAACACAATTCTTTACAGAACCTTGAAAGAACAATACTCAACTTCACATAGAAAAACAAATGAAAAAACCCAGAATAGCAAAACAATTTTGTACAATAAAAGAACTTCTGGAGGTATCACTATCCCTCATTTGAAGCTCTACTACAGAGATATTGTAATTAAAAACTGCATGGTACTGTCATAAAAATAAACAGGAATAAAATGGAATTGAAGACCCAGATGTAAATCCACACACCTATGGACACCTGGTTTTTGATAAAGAGGTGAGATACGTGATGGAAAAAGGAAAGCATCTTCAATAAATGGTGCTTGTCTAAGTGGATGTCAATGTGTAGAAGAATGCAAATAGATCCATGCACAAAACTCAAGTTTAAGTGGATCAAAAACCTCAACACAAAACCAGATACAATGAACCTAATAAAAAGAAAGTGGGAAATAGCTTTGAACGCATTGGCACAGGTGAACAGAATACTGACAGCACAGGCACTAAGAACAACAATCAATAAATGGGCCCTCATGAAACAGAAGCTTCTGTAAGGCAAAGAACACTGTCAATAGTACAAAACAACAGCCTAAGGAATGGAAAAAGATTTTCACCAACTCCACATCTGACAGAGAGCTAATATTCAAAATATATAAAGAACTCAAGAAACTAGACACCAACAAATCAAATAATCAAATTAAAAAATGAGGTCCAGATCTAAACAGAATTCTCAACAGAGGAATCTCAAATGGCTGAGAAACACTTAAAAAAATGTTCAACATACTTAGCTATCAGGGAAATGCAAATCCAAACTTAGTTTGAGATTCTATCTTACACTTGTCAGAATGGCTAGGATCAAAAACACCAGTGACAGTTTATGCTGGTGAACAAGGGATGTGAAACAAGGGGAACCCTCCTCCATTGCTGGTAAAAGTACAAAGTAGTACAGTTACTATGGAAATCAACATGGCGATTCCTCAGAAAGTTGGGAATTGATCTACCTCAAGACCCTACTATACCACTCTTGAGTATAAATCCAAAGGATGTTCTATCTTACCACAAGGACACTTGGTCAGCCATGTTCACTGAAACTTTATTCATAATAGCCAGAAATTGGAGACAACCTAGATGACCCTCAACCAAAGAATGGATAAAGATAATGTGATACATTTACACAATTACTCAGCTGTTAAAAACAATGACAGCATGAAATTTGCAGGCAAATGGATGGAATTAGAAAAGATCATCCTGAGAGAGGTAACCCAGACCCAGAAAGACAAACATAGATCTCCCTGGGAAGGGGAAATAGAATAGATTTTGTGGGTACACTGGGGGAAGGTAGGGATGGGAAGAGAAGGGATCAGATGGGAAGTGGTAGAGGCGGAGGGAAAGAGTACTGGAGTGATGACAGGAATTAGGGGGGTGATGTAGAAACCCATGGCAGTGGAACCTCCCTGGAATCTATGAGAGTGACCCTGTAGAGGTCTCCTAGTAATGAGGGCCCGAACTGGCCATCTTCTATAACCAGGCAAGGCTTCTAGTGGTGGGACTGGGACATCAACCCAACCACAAAACCTTCAAACTACAATCTGTCCTGGCTGCCAGATGTGCTGGGGGAAAAGTGCTCAGAGCTTGTGGGAGTGGCCAACCCATGACTGATCCAACTTGGGACCCATGTCACAAGAGGGAGCCTACCACATGACACTGCTTAGATGACCAGGAACCAGAGACCTAGGATAGAACTAAACACAGCTGGTGTGTGTGTGGGGAGCTAATTAAATGATTCCTAATGATACTCTACTATCCTCCTAGATCTGTGCCTCACCCATTCATCAGAAGGGCACCAGCCAGCAACAGATAGGAGCAGATGCAGAGACTCACAGCTAAACACTAGGTGGAGCCAGGGGAACCCTGTAGAAGATGGGGGAGGAAGGATTGTAGGAGACAGAGGCGTCATGGACACCACGAGAACACAGGCCATAGAAGCAATTAAGCATGGCTCATAGGGGCTCACAGAGACTGAAGCAACAAGCATGGAAGAGTATGAGCTAGGTCCTCTGCACACGCCTTGTGAATGTGTCGGTTGGTCTTGTGGGAATCCCAGCAATAGGAGCAGGGACTGTCTCTGACTCTTTTGCCTGTGCTTGGGATTTCCTCCTACTGGGTTGCCATGTCCAGACATGGTGCGAGGGTTTGTACCCAGTCTTACTATATCTTGTTAGGCCGTGTTCTGCTGATATCTCTGGGAGGCCTGCTCTTTTTTTTTTTTTTTTAAAGGGAAACAGAAGAGGAGTTGCTCTGGAGGAGAGTGAAGGTTGGGGAGGGGCTAGGAGGAATGGAGGGAAGGGAAACTGTGGTCTGGATGTGATGTATGAGAGAAGAAGAAAAGTTTTATTTTTATAGATGATGGAATGAACAGTAGACCAGCATGTCTGGAGAGAGCTATGACATATATCACATTTGCAAGAGGTATTCCTCCCCTCTTACACAAACCAACGTAAATAAAGTAATAGTCAAATATAAGTTTGCAGACCTGGAAGAAGAGAGACGTAGGGAAGAGGAAAAGAGGCTCTTCCTAGAGAGGCATTAGCGATGAAGGCATTGTGTAAGGCCAGCAGCCTCATTCTGAGGAGGCCCCCACCCCATACATCTTAAGATTAAAAGGTATGTTTACATCACACACTTACAGCAAACGATCCCTCATAAAAAATTAGAAGCAAACTTGAACGTTGGGTTAGTAAATTTCAGCTCTTAAAGCATGTGAACTACGTCAACATCTAGAAATCAAACAAAGCAGACCCAAGTGGAGAAAAGAACACAAGTAGCATAATTGCGGAGAACAACACAAATTTGAAGCAGACACACATATCTATGATGGCGAAAGCAGATAATAAGCAGCTAAGCTAGTGTCTTAACCTTTTTGTTATGTTCCGTTTTGAGACCAGGACCTCAAGACTCTGTAGCCCAGATTGGTCTGGAATCCACCCTGTGTGTGGCCCAGGCTGGCTTGAAGTTTCTGTGATTGTCTTGATGTAGCCTCCTTACTGGTGGATTATGGACCCGAGTCACCACACCCATCTTAGATAATGTTTTAAAGCTAAAATATAGACAATGGTGTTCTTTAAGAGAAAAAAAAGAAGTTGAAAGAACTAATACAAAAGATTATTTACTAACAATTCTAAATTTAAGTTCCTTTCATATAGAACAGGAGTCATCTTAAGATAGGATATTATAAGATAGACAAGGTAGAACATTGAAGTGAATGGCCAGTTTAATCCATTGCCTGTTTTTGGTGTGTGGTATATGCGTGTGCATCTACACATGTGGTTGAGTAGTGGAGGCCAGAAGTTTGTTTTTGGGATCTTCCCCTGTCACCTTATTTTTTAGAGACAAGGTTTCTCACTGACCCAGAACTCATTGATTGGCTAGCTGGACTGGCCAGCAAGCTCCAAGGAACTTCGTGTTTCTCTTTCTCCAGCCCTAGGATTATAAATACACTATGCCTGGCGTCTTACACCAGTTTTGTGGATCCAAATGCAGGTCCTCATGTGGCAAGTACTTTACTGACTGAATTGTCTCCCCAATCCTACTTAATCAATGTAAGAGGCTTGGGGTCAAGGGTAAATGTAATGTTTTCAAAAAAACCTATAAAATCTATAGCAGGACAAGTATGTTTCGCTGGAAAGCCTTAATTAAGCCAATCTAGATTAGTTAATTATTGTCTCTCCTTCTCTTCTCCTCTAGCTTTTGACATTATTAGACAGTTAAGATTTTGGTTCTAACATTTATCATGCAATTAAATGTATCTTCAAAGAATAGGTTAGCCTCATCCATCCCCATCCCCCTAAATTGATCATGGTCATCTGTGTGTCAGATCCTACTAACTTCCTGAGAAGATTGTGGCAGACTTTCTCAGGAAGCTTGCCCCCTCCAATCTCCCTTCTGTCTTGTCTGTCCATGTGTCCTGCCACTGTCAGAGAGTTGCTTTTTAAATCTTTACAAAGTATTATTTTTATTTTTTATTTTTTTATTTTTATTTTATTTTATTTTTTTGTTTGTTTTTCGAGACAGGGTTTCTCTGTGTAGCTTTGCGCCTTTCCTGGATCTCGCTCTGTAGACCAGGCTGGCCTCGAACTCACAAAGATCCGCCTGGCTCTGCCTCTCAAGTGCTGGGATTAAAGGCGTGAGCCACCACCTTAAGTGCATGTATATTTTGCTGGTCCATATGTCTGTCTGTGTACCATATATCTGGTACCTGAAGAGGGCAGAGAGGGCCTCAGATCCCTGGAACTGGAGTTACAGATGACTATGAGTTGCCTTGTGGCTGCTTGGGAATTGAACTCAGGTCTTCTGGAAGAGCACTAAGAACTCTTAACCACTGAACCATTTCTCCACCTCTAGAAATTCTCTTTTTAGAAACACAAATTTGGTAACAGCTGACAGAGGACTCTCAGGGGCCACCACCCAAATGTTGCCAAGAAGTTGTATTTATTTTATTTTATTTTTGAGATGGTCTTGCCCTGTTGCCTGGGCTCACTTCAAACTCTCCAAGCCTTGCTCTGTCTCACAATGCTGTGATTATTGGCATAAGTCAGCACACCTAGCCCAAAGAAGAGGTATTTTGTTGGGTTTATAGTGTTTAATTTTCTCCCCCTGAACTCTGAATGTCAAAGCTTTGTTACTGTGTTTTTCAGTTCATGGCAGCCACAGCATATGCACAGTTGGGTACTGCATACTTCTGAGTTCATTGCTATCCCCTCTATCTCCAAACAGTTCCAAAGCATCCACATCCTCTTCCTCGGTGATCTCTGAAGTAGTATTTCTATCACGAACACTCAAGGTCATACATCTTCTGATTTTTCTTATGTTTATTAACATTTCACAGAAGCAGTCTTATTCCTTAAACTGTAACTCCTTGAGGTAGTGAGCACTTTGGCAGCTTTTCCTGGGGCAATGTGAACACATGTCTCTTCATCTCAAATAGGAAACCAATGACAGACCAAAAAAATGATTCCACTCTAGCCTGGCTTGATAAATCATCTCTCTGTGGTTGTTTACAGGAGCATTGGTGAGGGGCACCTTTCAGGAGGATGGGGAAGGTTACTCAGAGGACCGTGGGTGAGGAATTACTTACAGGAGAATGATGGAGGGGTACCTTTCAGGAGGATGGGGAAGGTTACTCACAGGACCATGGGTGAGGGGTACCTTACAGGAGGATGGGGAAGGCTACTCTTAGGAATATAGATGAGGGATTACTTACAGGACCATGGGTGGTTCAAAGGCAGCTGAGGCACTGAGAAGCCCACCCCAGCCTGGGGACTCAGGGCAAGTTCTGTCCCTGGATCGTCATGCCTGATTTGCACACTGTCCACCAGAGAGTCCCCTTCCCCTAGCAGTTGTTTATGGCCTTTATAAGCTTGGGGAAGGGCCCTGTGAGTTTTGTAATTTTTGTGAGCTTCCTTAGCCACACCAGCCTCCTTTTTCCCTCCAGGGAATGTTACAGTTCGGGGGAGAGAGCTAAACAACACAGAGGCAGGTCTTAAACAGCTTTCCAAATGTCTCATCAAATTCCTTTTGTCTAGGTGCCTCTGTGACTATGAAATGGCTCCCTAATGCATGACTGAAGGTGAGTGCAGATCCCAATGCCAGATGGAACAGTATGGTTCTGTGTCTGCAGGTTTGCAGAGCATCGGGGTGATATCATTTGATTCTTCTCATCTGCCCTAGGCAAGAGTGGAACAGCGAGACAGCACAGATACCTGCATCTGAAGAAGAGAGAGAAACTAGGAGCAAGCATGCACATGTTTCTCCAAATGCATCCCAAGTTAGTGATTTGACCCTACATTTTAAGGCAGAATTGCCAGTTTGCTATTAGAAGCAGAATTCAGGAAGCAGACACTACTACTGCTTCACTGTATTTACGGTTATCTTTTGCTCTAGATAGGAATGCACTTCCCTTGCGCTGTGAAATTGGGCTTGACCATGAGACTGACTGTGGACAGAAGAGAGTTGTTGTCCAAATACACTGAATCGACAATTCAAGATATTAATCCATCTGCTTTCTCTGGAGCTGTCTTGGTAGTACATTTGTTGTAAAGGTGATGTAGGATGCACCGGAGACTGTCTTGTCATCCCATGGAGAACTGTATCTTGGAGGGTTGCTTGAACACACAGTGACTTTTGAGAGAGAAAGATGAGATTCTGGCTGTGTTAAGCTGATGTTGTTTGGAGGGTCTTTGCTGCAGTGTGACCTTGACTCTCTTAACACACCTGTTGGTGCCAAGGTCACCTGCAGTTTGAAGACTTTTAGAGTGATTTCACAGTGCAGTTGTCAACAGTTCTAGAGGTGTTGTGCCTGGGTTCCTATCCAATCACCACTGCTCCTTGGACATGTTCCTTAAGCTCTTTGGTTTCTTTATCAATAACATGGGATGTGAATTTCTAGTTTCATCTTAGTTGCTATGATGCAGCACCTTCAAGTAAGTGACTCTGGGGTAGAAGAGTTGATTGTAGTTCATAATCCCAGGTTGCAGTTCATCATTAGGGGGACGTCAAGGCAGGATCCTCTAATAGCTAATCACATCACATCCACAGTCAAGATCAGAGAAAAATGAATACATGCGTGCTTGCTTGTACTCAGCTCAATTTCTCTACTCTTACACAGTGTAGGACCTCTTGCCTATGGAATGGTGCTGCCCATAGTGGGCTAGGTTGTCTGACATTATGAATTTTATTAAGGCAACCTTCCCACAGATTACATCCACAGTTCAACCCAATGTGGACAATCCCTCATTGAGACTTTCTTCCCAGGTGATTGTAGGCTGTGTCAAGATAACAATTAAACTGACCACCACAGAGGCTAATAATACCTATTTGTTATGGTTGGAATGTAAAATATAGCCCACAGGCTCATGTGTTTGAACACTTATTCCCCAGATAGTGGTGCTTTTGGGGAGATGCTATGGAACCTTTATGAGGTAGAGTATAGTTGAAGGAAGTGGGCCACAGGAGGAAGTGGAGCAGGCATTTATGCTTTATATCCCCTTTTCTGAAGGCTCTCAGTTTTCTGGTAGACTGAGATGTGAGCATGTGAGATGTCACATGCTCCTATTACCATATTGCTTCCTGCTGCCATGCCATCCCTACCATCATGGTCTGTATCATCTCCAGATCAGGAACCAAAATAAACTTTTCCTATCTTATGTTGCATTAGCAAGGTATTTTATCACAGAGTCAAACCAAGCAATGGGTACACTACCTCATAATGTTGTGTGGACAGGTCAGTTGATGCCTAAACAGTGCTAACACAGTGCTCTAGGACAGTGCACAGCTGAAGTTGGCCATTATTAGTATTATTGCTAGACAGAAAGCTTATTAAACTCAACATGCTTGGGTTTTTACTTCCAAACTTGCTCATCCTATGTATACTATCTTGAAAGCATTATCCCACTTTAGTTAGTTGCATTGAAAAATGAATCTTATCCCACTCCATCAGTAGTTGTATTCAGTCAGTTACTGTATCACAACAATTTTACTTTAGCAGTTTAAATAAACAAGACTATAATAACTGGTTATACTTCCTGGTCTATTTTCTCACTTCCCTTGTCAACTTCATTATTCTTTTCCATGAGTGATAGCTTCCTGATTTTTGTCTCCCTGTATCAATGTTTGGGAGACAGAACAGAGGTATTAAAAAGAGCACACTTTTTTTTGAGACAGGGCTTCACTATGTATACTTGGCTTGCTTAGGACTCATGCCATAGATCAGGTTAGCCTTGAACTAGCAGAGATCTACCTGTCTCTGCCTCCTAAGAGCTGAGATTAAAGATGCACACCACTACTGCCAAACATCTCATGTTTTTGTCATATAAACTGACCTTGAACCCTGGCTCTATCTCTTGACAGAGGTAGAGTTTGAGGACAGTTGCTTAATCTCTGTTTATTTACTTCACCTTTAAAGGGGATACCAATATGTACTTGCATGGCTGTTAAGAGTTTGTAAGAGATCAATGTAAGGCAATGCTTTCTCTCAACATGTAGCTGGAAATCAACCATTCGATTTGAGTACTCTTTCCTACATTGGATGTGGCCCATATTATTGCCAATTTTAATTACAGGGTTAGACTAGGTCCTCCTCTGCAATCATGGATGTACAAGGAGGCATGATCCTTCATCCTGTCTCCTGTTGTTGCACTAACATCTCTCTGGAGTAACACCACCTTTCTTTCTCTGTTTGGAATGCCTAACTGCCCTCCACCAAAAGTTCAGAAACAGTACCACTTCCTCTGAGATCTGAGCTTTCCCTTGGTCTTCAGTGTATTAGTCAGACAGTGCCATAAGATTGATGTACAATAGATGCCTCTACAGTGCAGTGGATCAAAACAGCGAGTATTTATTCTTAAAGATCTGTAGGAGGCAAAGGTTACCCACAGGACGGTGTGTTCACCTGGAATGACTCAATTTCTCTCTTCTTTCCTCCTGCTGAGGCTGAAAATAAGGATGTTTTCTTAATTAGTATGACTTTGGTGATCAGAAAGAGGGTCTCAAGGTAAACTACCTATTTTTGGCCGTCCACTGTGATATGTCAGGAATTACATGGGGAGGAAACCATCAGTATCAAGAATAACTTGAGGGGTTAGGTGTGGGGGTGCACACCTATAATCCCAGCACTCAGATGGGGGCAAAATAATCTTGCATTCAAGGCTAGCTGTTAGCTAGAAAAACAGACAGACAGACAGGAAATAATGAATGTTCCTGTTGTTTGCAGAACTGAAAAGCACCTCATGATTAGTAGACTGGTGTTAGATGTGTGTCACCTGATTAAGGTAGGAAGGCACACATCAGTCTGGAAATAACTACATCTGCTCATATAAATGACTCCTCAACCAGCATTCTGGCAAGAGAACAGACAAGAATCTTCCATCTTCTTGAGTCAACTTTTGGAGATGAAGCAAGTCATCTTCCTTGCTTCAACTTAACCTGGGCTCTTTGCTTCACTGGCCCATTGGATGGTAAGCCTCCAAACTGGCATCCATTCACACAAGGACCAGCAGAACAGCCTAGACATGGTCTTCTCAGGACCGTGGCAGAAATGTGAAATCTTGTGCAGACATAGGCAGGCTTCTTGTTTATAGATATGGAACTAATGCTTCATAATCTCTGCTTCATTCTACTGGAGAAAGTAAGTCATATGGCCAAACCCAAAGCCAAGGTGTAGGGAAAAACACCCCTCCCAAGATACAGCATGCACGTCATATAGAGTCACAGAGGCAAACGTGGTTGTAGGAAGACACAAAGAATTCAGACCCAAAATGAAACCTTCCAAACTCTTGTTAGAGTAGATAACTCTGCTGAGGTCTTAGACTTTTCCTTCTATCTCTATAATAAACTGTTGTGAGAATTTTTTCCTGGGTGAGAATAGATAACTTCTGCCTCTGTCCTTCTAAGGTTCCAACAACAAGCCGAAGTTTGAATCCATCAAAGCTCCCCCTTGGGGAATCAATGGGTTTATGGGTTTCACTTACAGAGTGTGTAAGAGGTTACTAATAGAAACATGGGTGACTGCAAACCAGCTCTACTGGGCAGTCTTCACCCTGCGTGGATGGCTTCCCCATAGCTACACAGAGGAAGGCCTGTTCCTTTTGTCTGTAAAAAGAAACGTGTGGAGTGTTTTTGTCAAAAGAAATTCATAAATTGTTCCTAAATAGTCGTAATAGAATTTTCCCCTCTAAATAATCACAAAATTATATGTAAATTAGCGCTCATAGCAATCAACCAACAGGTAAGAGAGAAATTTTAGCTAAGAAGGAACTTTGAAAGGATTTGTAAGAAATGCTCCAGTAAAAATAGATCAAGTGGAAGGAAGATTTATTTTTCAAGACAGGGTTTCTGTGTAGCTTTTGAGCCTATCCTGGAACTTGCTCTGTAGACCAGGCTGGCCTCAAACTCAAAGAGATCCTCCTGGCTCTGCCTCCTGAGTGCTGGGATTAAAGGTGTGCGCCACCACTGTCCCGCATGGAAGGAAGATTTTTATTTGTCGGACATGAGGGAATATTCATCTCATTGTTTTAAGACAGGGGATGACAATTTTGTAGGTTATAGATGAGGTTGCAAGTGTACCTTGCTGAAGTTCATCATCAAACACCCATTTATTAGTACTTAATGACAGTCAGCCATCACACGAGGAGCTGTAAAATGGTCCTTTTCTAATTCTTCCATTCTTCCATCAGACAGTGAATGGAACATTTGTGCAGAACAAGTCTTCTCCCCTTTGTTCACCCTTGGAAGTTTCCATATGGACTGATAGATTCATTTTCAATCTTAATGGTCATGTATGTAAATATTATAATAGTGTCAAACTGACCTATGAGACCCACTAATCCCAGTCTTCACTCTCCTTTGGCACATTAAAAATTTTATTTAATTAACATTTTTTTTCATTTATTTTACATACTGACCACAGTTTCCCCTCCCTTGTCTCCCTAACTATTGGTCCAGAGTCCATGTGCTCCCACCAGCTAAGGTCAGCTGTCTCTGTGGGTTCCTCTGTCACTTTGGCACATTGTTATTGGTCTAAGAGAATGTCCCTGAGTCAAACAAGGCAATCTGTTTTTAGCTTACTAGTGGTCTGAGATTTGTTACATCCCCAAACATTCCTTGTTTTTTGTTTGTTTTTCACCAGAACTGTTACTTAGAAACCAGGATCTAGGCAGTCAGTGTGCCTATTGTCGCTGGAATGTCATTGCTTGTCGGTCTTTTCACTTGTATGTATATGTATGTATAAAACTTTCAGTATTGCCCACAACCGCTGCTCTAATACGACCGCCAACAACAGACGTACAGTCTGAAGCTTCATATCTCAGTCATCTCTTTCCTCAAGTTATCAGGCAACCAGGAACGTAGAACGTGGCCTCAAATTGTCACCCAATAGATGACTTGTTAATGAAAGGAAGAGGATTCTTTACAGTGCTGACACCTGGCAGTCACCTCCAAATCACCGATTGAAATTGGCATCATTAGTCATGGGACTAGCTTTGTACAACACCTGAAATGATGCACCAGGGAAGTTGGCAATATCTCCTTGCCAGAAAATATTATCCTTAATCTATTCATGAGGAAAAGAAATCAGGCAGGTCTGCCATATCCCATAATGTTGGCTGTGATGATTAATCTTGCCAACTTGGTGGCATTTAAAATCACCATGGAAACAAACCTCTCAGTATGTCTGGGAGGGAGCTTCCAGATTGGGTTAATTGAGGTGAGAAGACCCACCTTAAATGTAGGTGGCACCATTCTATGGGCTGGGGGTCCTATACTGAATAAAAGGAGAAAGGCAGTTGAGCATCCGTGTCCATCGGTCTCTGCTTCCTGATTGTGGACGCCTCACGCTCTTGCCGCCATGACTCCCACCATGACAGACGACAGTACCACCACCCACCTGTGCACCAGAATAAATCCTTCCTTAAGTTACTTCTCGTCATGTTGATGACAGCAATAAGGAAGGTAACCAATGACAATGTCGCCAGCTGTTCTGCCACATGCCAGTGATCCCAGCACTTTGAAGATGCAGGCAGCAGGCTGCAGATTCAAGGCCAGTCTGGATTATATATTGAGACTGTCTCAATAAAGCAAAGCAAAACAAAAGTTAATGCCACACAAAGAGTAAACCAGAGAGGAACTATTCTAGATGAAAATGGACTAAGGGGACAAGATAACCAAATAAAATACATGATAAAGGATGCTTGTGAAATAGTTGGAAACTATGCATATTGGTTATGATTATGATATTGTGTATTAGAGAGCATTGAGATGGGGAGATGTGCTTATCAAATACATTGGTCTGAGACAGGAAGCAGACCCCTCTTTTTGTAGATGTCAGCAGATAAAGAAATGACCTAAGAAGTTAGGTGGTAACAGAGTGTGTCATTTTTCATTGTGGGGGAGTCTAGCAGAAATTCTGATAGAGTTGCAAGCAGCCCTTCTAGAGTAAAAATGGAGGTGGTGGGGAGGTTAGGGGTACTGATGCCCAATGGTTTCCATTACTTTAGACTCTTCACTTGCACAATTTTGATAATATTAAAACAAAATAAAAAACAGTCTAGAAACAAAATTGAAAAGTGCAAGTGAGACAGACGGGAACCACATTGGGATTAGACTCTGAAGACCATCCCATCCTGGGAGAATCAGAACCAAAGCGGGGGATCCTGTGGAGAAGTTCAAGTAGGGTCACCACACCGCAGCAGCCACAGCATCACAGGAAAGCCTTCTTTAGATATTTACCGACCTCCTTCTTCAGGCCTCTAACAAGTCCTTCACTTATTCATCTGGACACCACTGGAGATGCTCAGAAGGTTTCAGCCACTCGTGTGGAGTTTCCATCACTTCCCTCTCCCAGCACTGGGTCTGGGTTAACGTGCGTGGACTGGGGATATGGTCTTCCACCATTTCAGATGGAAACCTTAGAATTCTCCCAGAGCACCAGGTGATGTCCTCCTCACACTCCAGGCTTGTTCACGGCCTGTCAGTCTCCCCATAGCCCCTCTTTCCCCCAGACTCAAGCAGGAGATCCGGAAGCTGCTTTGTTTATATTTCCTTTAACAGAGCTTCACATGAGTTCTGGCTGTCCATTGAGACTGAATGGTCAGATTTCCAGAAGTGAGCAGACATCATTATCAACAAAAGCTACTCTTGAGATGGGTTGACTTACCAGTGAGAGTTTGAAAAAGAGATGGTGTCTCCTTGGAGGATGATGCCAACTACTTTGAGAGTGAAGATCCACTTGGGAGGAGACAAATATTAAAAATATGGAAAAAATATATTGGTGTCATTGATACCACTTGGGGAGAAAATCCTGAAACGAGAGAAGGGATTTGAGCGCAGAGGGAGAAGGGAACTGGGAAGAGTTGAGGAGTCTAGTCCATCTCCATTTTGTCTCACTGTTTGCATCATTATCTGACAGCTTCTGCTAAGATGTTTCACATTTGCCTTCAGATAGGGATGACATCTCTCATCCATATTGTTGATGATGGGGAAAAAATAGGCCACATATCCTAAGGAGCTTGACTAATGTGATAGTAAATTTCTTCTCTGTGTAGTTGTGACAGTGAGATTGTTTTTGTCTTTTGATCACACACACACACACACATGCACACATACACATACACAGATATTTAGAGAGATGAAAGTTAAGATTCTAAGGGATTTCTACAAACAAACAAACAAACAAACAAACAATCAATCAATCAAACAAATGGCAGGAGAGATGGCTCAGCAGTGAAGAACACTGCTGACTCTTCCAGATGAGCTGGGTTTGATGCCCAGCATCCATATGGCAGCTCACTACTGTCTCTAAACTCTATTTCCAGGGGATCCACCGCTCCCTTCTGGCCTCCTCAGTCACTGTACACACATGGTGTACATACATACATACAGATGAAACACTCATAAACATGAAATAATTTTAAAAATTAAAAAACCCGACTAGTTGGGGCCAAATAGAGTGTTGTGTCTTTGCTATGTTAAGGGGTGGGGGAAGCCAACAATAAACAAAACAACGACAACAACAACAATAACAACAAAACAAGTAAGGCAAGGCCAACTCTAACTGTGCTCAATAGGGGGATGTTTCCATTTTTTCTGCAGGAGGTGACTGATTGTAGAACGCCCAGTGTGAATTCCCCACTCCTGAGGTCCACTGGACCCTTCCCATCACGCTACATCTTCCTCCTCTCTAGAGTCTACCTTCCTCTCTTGGTCTTCTTTATTTCCCCAACTCTGCTCTCTTGTATAAGTTTTCATTAAGGAGCAGGGTGTCACAGCAAGGCTCCATAAGAGGCACTGGGAAAGGAGTAATGTCTTCATGGTTGCAGGACAAGCAAGCCTTCGGACAAGGGGTGAGAGTTGTTTAACTATCCTTCTGAAAACGATTGTCTGGGTTAAATAATTAATATCATTATGATAAGAGCAAAATAGAGATTCTTTGAAAAGAGTTCTGACGGGAGGGGCAGTTACTTAGCATGCTCGGGAGAGGCATTAAAACCGAATGCTGTTTTCTGTGCTCTCCGAGAACAGCAAGCAAAGGAAGATGTGTTGGATTTAGCACAAAGCTCTTCTATGCATGCTATCAACTGAGCCTTTAACGA
Organism: Peromyscus eremicus; assembly: GCF_949786415.1. Taxonomy (NCBI): domain Eukaryota; kingdom Metazoa; phylum Chordata; class Mammalia; order Rodentia; family Cricetidae; genus Peromyscus; species Peromyscus eremicus. The sequence goes on along the minus strand of NC_081418.1, from coordinate 144,160,237 downwards.
ATTACTTTCTAAAAGATTTAAAAAAATCATTCAAGTGTTTTCATCAGAAACAAGAAGGCTGCTGTTTATTAGGTTAAGGAGCAGGGGTAGACTGACATTGGAGTGAGTGTAGCTTCATATCTACAGCTCCTCGGAAGCCATCCACCTTGTGTTTTGAACAGTGTCTCTCTCTCTCCCTCTCACTGGGACCAGCAGCTTGCCAATTAACCTAAGATGGCTGGTCAAGGGATCGGTAGGGATCTGACTATGTTCCCCCTCCCCAGGGTTTAGAGTACAAGCATGCACCATAATGGCTATGCCTGGTTTACAAAGTATCTGCTTTAGATTTATTTACTTATTTATTTACTGTTTGTATGTGTGAGTCTGCTTAAGTTGATATGCATCATGTATGTGCAGGGCCCATACAAGTCAGAAGAAGGCATTGGATTTCCTGGAACTGGAGTTACAGGTGGTTTTGAGCTTCCATGTGTGCGCTGGGAATAGAACTCAGGTCCTCTGTACGAGGATATAAGTAAGCACCCTTAATCACTGAGCCATGTCTTCCTTCCTCAAAGTATCTATTTTAAACATACTCAACAAATTAGAATTTTGTTTAAGAATCTGTCTGCAATGTTTCCCATTTGAAAGAGTCTCAAAAGTTTCAGAATGGGCTCATCAACACTAAATTTCTAAAAATTTTTATAGGCTTGGAATAGAAATCCAAATAAAGAAAGTTGAGTGAAGTTCACTGAAAGAATTCAAAGACTGATTGTGTTACTTCAAATATGATTTTGAAAGACACTTTTATAATAAAACAAGTGAGGACTCCAAGACTGTTGCTCGTCGGGCCATACTGAAAGAGTCCCTCTTTCCATTAGCTACATTTGCTTATTAAAGAACCAAGAGAAAAACCAGATGGAAATGAACTGAAAACAAAAGAGCTTAAGCTGAACACTGACATCAGCAGAAATTAATCTGACACAAGGAGACACTGCAGCCCTCCTCCAACACCATCACATAGAAACTGTAGTTCTTTAAGAAGAAAAGAGAATTTTGAATAGAAATAATGAGCAGACTCTGGCATTAGTTGATAATCTAATTAATGAGGAGGAGTGACTCATACGGACACCTAGGAAAAAAGATTTCAATTCTGTCTGATTTGAGACAAAATACTGACACTGGCAATGATAATGTAAAACTTATAACCCATTAAAAACTGGTACATGTCTTCAGTTCAAGATAATTTAAGGTTAGTTAAGTAAAGTTGAAATTCTTATAGCATTACAACTATATAAAACTGAAATTTGATGCTTTTTCTCAAACTTGACAACTCCCAAAAAGTGTATCTCGTGCTTACCAATAAGAAAGCCATTATTCCCAATTATCCTAACAGTGAAAAACAGCTGCCTGCCAACTGGCCGTGCTGAAGAATAGATCAGATCTTTTTGTTATTTGATTACTTTCATAGACATGTTACTTTATACCATTATGCAAAGAGATGCTCAGAGATATGTATTTTAAACATGAAAGCAAGTACTGCAGAAGTGTCAGGCTATTCCCTTACAAGAATTGTTATTTAAATTTTTGTTTCATAACATTTATGAATATTAAAGAATTTTAAATTGTTGTGATTTATTTCCACATTTTAAGTATTCACTTTTATGCCATTATTTTAGTTCTTTCTTTTAAATAGGCACTCTAAATTGTATAAGCTCTAGGCCCATCTTTTATTACCAGTGTTTGATCTGAAAGACATTGAGATCGCTATATGGGTGTGTATGTATATATAGTCCTGCAAGGTATGGGCTTTATGTCTGCCCATTGGGTTAAGGACAAATGTTGGCAGCATTTCCGGGACCCTCTCTTTGAGTCCAGCCAGCTGGCAGAATACTTTCAACTATGTCCTTAGCAGCCTGAGGCAAGAGATTTTCCTCAATAAACAATGTTTCAAAGAGCAATCCACCATTTTCTCCTAGAATATTGCTTCCTGTGCAGACTGAATAGGAATAAGCAAATGTCTTCCTTGCAAAGCAGAGAAATAGCATCACAAATTCATGAGTCTGGGTTGTCCCCAAGGTAGTTCTTTGGAGACGTTCGTGGACTTTTGTGAGAAACCCAAATATGAATGGGAGAAGTGTGGCTGGTTGGCACAGGTGTGTGATTCCAGTTCTTCAGGAGGCCGAGGCAGGATGATAGCAAGTTCGAGGTTTTCTGTGGAGTTCAAGGGCAGCCTGGGTGACTCAGTGAGACTGTCTCAAAATAAAAGTAGGAACATGGCTCGGGGTATAGCTTAGTGGTGGAACATTTGCTTGGCAAGTGCAGAGCCCTGGGTTCAACCCAGTTCCAAAAGGAAAGGAAAGAAACAAAGAGTGGATGCCAGGAAGTCTGAGAATGAGAGGGAGCTAACCCTCGGGCCCAGTGATCGGATGCTTTGGGGAAGGGCCTAGCACTTTCCACTACATAAGCCCTGTGGTTTCTAGGATGACTTAGTCCTATCATCATCATCATAAAAAAAAAAAAAAAACTGCACAGGAAAGTGACCTCAGAAAGGCCCTTATAATTACTAAGCACACATGTTAGGGAGCCAAGCAACAGGGAGGGCTGGAAACGTTATAAAGTACAGTAAGAAATTCTCAGAACTATTAATTTTTTAAAAAAAGAATTAAGCAACTAGTTGAGAGGACAGGAAATATACTAAAGAATATAATTCTCAGGTGAGCCTCGTGAAATTGCCTTTTTAGTACAGGTCTGCAATGGTTACTTCATGTGATTGAGAGTGTCATGAATGAATTGCCAATAGTACTGTATGGCTCAACACAAACAGCTACAGGGCTATTGTTTTTCTTTCTGACTGGCCAGTTCTTCACCCAGTGTGGTATTATGAATATGTTACATACTTGGATGATACATGCAAGAGGTATCTCTCAGTCACCGTGATAACCAGTGGAGTCAACTGTGTTATGCATTTCCACACACGGCAGGTAGAATCGGAGTGTGATGTTAAGCAAATGCCCCCTCTCACTCACAAATCCCTCAAATTGTTACAGAAATCAGTTCAGGCTTGGATCACTAAAAAGTATGCCCAGACGAGGAAGACCTTGAATTAGACTTCCAAAGGAGAGAGTGGGCTGCGTCAGGGGCAGAGGGTATGCGTATTTGGTATTTGCCCTCCACTAGCAGAAGTGGACAGGCTAAAATGAAAATGTTGGGTTTGGGCAAAGAGGAGAATGAAAGCAAAATGGAGCAAGACACACGTTTTAGGAAGAGGGGTGGGAAGGGAAGGTGGCCTATGGGGTAAAAAGTAAAAGAAGAGGAAATTTAGAAAAGCAGATTGACAGTCAGCCCTCAAGAAGTGCTTAAGTGGGTGTGGATCCCATGCTGAGGGAAATGACCATTTCTGGAAGACCCAGGGCAGAGTGCTTCTGAAGGGTGCACAGAGAGAGGTTGGGTTGGCTCTTGTGTGCCGCCAGAGCAATTGCAGAATTCTACAACTTTCCAAAGGGGTAGACGACCAACCTCACTCTGCGGAGAGAATCAAAACTGTCACAGGGAGAGTAATCTGCTTGTGAACACATGACATTTGTGTTTTCATCTGTGTGTCTTAAAAACGAGAGATTCTGAGAACAAGACTGCCGAAGTCCAGGGAGCATGGTCGCATCGCTGTTGAGAAGCAGCCTTAGGTCTATAGGCCAGCACACCCTCCCTCATACCAGAGGTCCCTGGCTGCTCCTCACACAGCAGTGTTTCCTGCGTGTTCAGGTCACACCCTCCCAGGGCTGTGACAGAGAAACCCATGTTACCCTGCTGTAGAAGTTCAACACTGCTGTAATATTCTGGACCATTGAAGACACAATGGGTGAGGATAACAAGGATGTTATCTACAAGGATATTAATATTGAAAAATAAATAATACTACAAGTGGTCACAAGGACTCCTGAAACATTCAGCAACTTAAGAGGGAGAGGAATGGATGCTATTTTCCTTTTTGGAGAAACTGCGTTCGTCAGTCCTGTAAAACAATTATGTATGGGGAACATTTGTCTATCATTTTTTCTGAAGATCTTTTAAAAATGCCATATGCTTCAAAAAAGAACCCCGAAGTCCTCAAGTCTTCCCTAGCAGCCAGAAAAATCACACACACACACACACACACACACACACACACACACACCACACACACCACACACACACACAAACACCCCACACACTCTATACTGTACAATTCAGCCTTTAATTGCATTTACCTGGTTCCCTATTGTTTTATCTTCCTGCATTGAAGACAGACCTTAAGCTCCCTGAAGGCAAGAATTCAGCCTTCAAGTTGTGTCCAGTGCCCAGAACGCAGGTACCCAGCAAAGGCTGCTGAGAGGAACCACCGGGGAGGAGGGGTTTCAGTGTCTGTCTGCAGCGCGGCCTTTGAGCTGTTTTGCGCAGCTCTGCCTGACGGTCCACGGGGGCCAGTGTCTCATCCCCTCACCCCTAAACCGCCCTACATCGCTGCCATTCCTCGCTGCGGCCAGAAGGAGGCGCCACGGACTCGGGTTAAGCTTTTCCCACCCCCTTGCTACCCCACTTCCCCCAGCTCATGACGTGAGAAGCAGCCTCAGCCAAGAGTCTTAGCAGTAGGAGTGAGGGGGTGATGGAGGGGGTTTGGGGGTGGGGAGGGGTGGGGGGTGGAGAGCAAGAGGACGCGTGTGCACACACATCCTGCCTCTTAGATTTCTCCTCCTGAGCCTGAGTGTGAGAGGTAGGGTGTGTGTGTGTGTGTGTGTGTGTGTGTGTGTGTGTGTTTGTGTGCGCGCGCGAGCGCGCGCCTGTGTGGCACGTTCCTGGGTGTGAGACCCAAATCAAGACCAAGACCTTTGATGTCCCCGCCCTCCTAGCGTCGCCGGTGATTAATACCCATTTTTCTTACTCTCCCCCTCCTCCCGTGCTTTTCCTCTCCTGCTGCCGAACGCTTGACTTGCCCCCGCCCGCTTCCCCTCCCCCGGCTCCCATCATCACCAACTGGAATCTGGGCTCTCCTGCCTCTCCACCCCCCCTTTTTTTTTTGAGAAAGGAAGGTCCTCCCCCACCCCCTTTCCAGCACCACTTCCTTGGGCTCCTTCACCTCTAGGAAATCTCGGGGCTTGGCTCTATGGAGAAGCGCTCCTCCTCGGGTCAGGCTGCTTCTCCGAACCCGGCATCCAGCGGTGCTGGCGTCCAAATGCATTTCCTTCTGCTCTGCAAAGAGTCGTAGTGAACTTCCCAACCCTGGAGACTGATCCATCCATCCTGCCTTGCAGGAAAGGGAACCCCTCAGACCCTCGACACCCGCCACCCCTCTCCGGACACTGCCATCGCGGAGGCGCTCAGAGCCGGTACGTAAATGCTCGCTTTGGAGTCTGAATTTTGGGGGTTTGGGGAAATCAGGCAGATAAAGGGTCGAAACCTTGGCACCATTAACCAACCTGGTGTTGGGTACAGCTTTCCGATCCAGTAGCACCGGGCACTTGGTATTTTGGATAGGGCTTTTTTTTTTTTTTAAACAAAAGGATATTTTTGGGGAGGGGGGTAGGGCTGCCTTTGATCTTTCTGAGGGGGTTAATCCCTTCTAGCGGGGAGGCTGGGCAGCAGTGCTCGCGGCAGGAGCCACGCGCTGCGACCCTCCAGTCCAATCCACTGGCTGCAGGTGCAGCCCGGTGCGCTGCACATCAGCGCGGCGGCGGCGTGAGTGTGCGCGGGGGGTGAGTGTGAGTGCGCGCGGGGGCGCGTGCGCGTCGGGGGCGTGTGTGCGCGCGTGTCAGTGTGCCCCTTCCAAGAAATGCCCAGTGTGCGGCCGGTGCACAATCAGAGCCCATTGAGCACGAGCCCGGGGTGGGAGGAGGCTCTGCTGCCGGCGGAGAGGAGGAGAGCGAGTCCGACATGTCAGCAGCACTGCAGATGGGGCTGGGGGCCGCACTCGCTGGCGAGTTAAGTGGGGATGGTGTGCGTGTGCGCGCGCGCGCGTGTGAGTGTGAACTGCTGTGTGGATCCTCCTCTCCCTGCCTTCCTCCTTGCTTCCCATTTCCCCCTTTCCCTCTCTTCCATTCAGGTTGGCTTTTCCCACCTCTCATCCATGCCTGTCCCAGGAATGGTATAGGCAGACCTTTTCTGAATTATTTATAGATTGGTGCCAGCTGTTTTCAATTCCTCTCGCGTGCGCTCTGTGGGAAATGCAGGGTTTCCTCCCCCTTTTTCTTATAACGACTTGATATATACATATATATTTTTCCGGCATGCATTTTGCTCACCCTCCGGGGGACACTCGAATCAAACCCTGACCTCCTCTTTTTTCCCCTTAGGAAGGGGACGCTTTGGGAATGACCATGCTCCACGGAGGGACGGAGCCGGCCCCCAGCCTCTCCACACAGAGACTCCTCTGCTAAAGCTCCAAAAATAAAACAAAAAACAAAAAACCGTAATTGCCAGAAGACTCCTTAAATGTATATATTCGGGCCACTAACCTCACATGCACATGGAATAATGACTCTGGATTCTGCATTGTGAGCTGCTTTCCACACCCTGAGATTCCCTTTTGCATTAATTTTTTTCTTTGAATTTGCCATCTCTTCAAGACACAAGATTCAAACCAAATTTACGCTACATTGGATTTTAAATCTCTTCCGTTCCTTTATTCTCCGTCTTTCTTATGTGGATATGCAAGCGAGAAGAGGACCCTGGATATTCCCAACATGCTCTCTCCCTTAATCTGTCCGCCTAGAGGTTTGGCTTCTACAAACCAAGGTAGGGCACATTCTATTTTATTCTTTTTTTTTTTTCTCACCTGGGGTAGGGATTCCTCATTTTTATCTGTCTTTTCCAGTCCCCCAGACGGTGTTTTTTTCTGGAAGAAAAAAATAGCATGATATCAAAATAATGCTGTTTTTGGGGAAAAGGTTTCTGTGACAAAGAAGGGAATCTCTGGGTTGTTTCTTTGCCCTGTCATCAAACAGGTTTTTTGTTTATGTTTTTTTTTTTTTTTTTTCCGGGAAGGTGGTGGGGGTGGGTGTATGCAGGCACACAAGATGTTGGAGGGCGTAAGGGGTGTATGTCTATATGCAGACACAGCCAGCCAGGACCTGTATGCCTCCCTCACTTAAGCAGCATCCTATTCACCCAGAGCTAGTGTTAGATCTTGGTGGGCATCTAGAGATTTTTCTCCAAGCTGAGTTTTTTTTTTCTTGCCATCTCCATTTCTCTCTCCTTGTCTCCTGTCTTTTCCTTTCCATGCGCTGTAAAAATAAATGAATAAATAAATAAACAAATAATAAGTAAATAAAAATAATGGTTGGGATTACTGTGGCTAGTGCCCTGGAACCTACTTGGTGTCTAAAGAGAGGGTTGACACTGGGCCCACGGATCCCAGGAGGCCTATTGCAGAGGGGCAGGTGTAGAGGGGGACTGGCTGGTGTTAGAACACCTGGATTCTGCAGGTTGAAGACTTCAACCTTAAGCTTGAAAAGAAGGGATTCTCTGTCAATATTCTGCTTTTCATTGTATCTTTTCCCCGTGAGCTATTATTTTTGAGCTGTAAATTTCTCCTTCTGTCCACACATCTATTTATACCCACACATCCTCCAAGCAAACTGTTACTTCCACACTCTGGCAAAATGGCTATCTTGCAGAGTTCTAAAGCGCCGTGCATGTGGAAGGGGTGCAGAATCCGACACGTGAGTCTTTGTGTTAAACAAAGAGATGTGCTGCTTGCATGTGTTCATCCTGTACCCTAAAAAAAGAATTGATATTTTAATTTTTATCCTCTCATCCATTTTAGCAATATTTGAGATTGTTATATATGTGAAATATATATAGCATATATAATGCCTAAAATATAACAATATGTGAACTATGCCCAATCTGTTGGGCAGCATTTGAAAAGAGAAATAGAAAGAGAAATGGAAACGACTTAGCTAACAGCCTTTCTGCTGGCCACTCAGGCAAGGCAAGACAACTCTTGAGAAAATCAGATCATCCCTGGCTTGAGGGCCAAGATGGGGGTCTGGCTGCTCAGTGCCTTTCTACACTGACCACATACCCTCCAAACTCTAAAGATATTCTCAGGCAGGAATGAGTTTGGGAAAAGGTCTTCAAAAACATGGAGTTGAACCATGAGCATTCAATAGTCCTTCTCCAAATACCACCCCCCTCAAAGTCACTTAAAAAATAATCATCCTTTAAAACAATCTAAAAATACTAAAGAATTGTAGGGGAGGTAATGGAAGGTCCTTGCCAGTCACTCCAAATGACAGTAGGCGATAGTTCTTTATTGTCCAGAAAGGATGGATAAGGATGCCATCCAAATTTTCTGTTCCTCTCCCCTAGGCCTCATTCTTTGAGCTTTCACTGCTGAAATACCAGTCTGTAACCATGGTGTAATGAGAGTGAGAGGGTGGGATCCCAATTTGAATCCTGTTCTCACCATGTCTACAAATAGCTGAGGTTATCTGGTGTGTGCTCACCTTAGAGACACCTGAGCTGGTTCCCTATCTCCATCTCATCCTTCAGTTGGGAGGATGAACTCTTACTTTTACTTCAAGACAGAACAGAGGGATGGATGAGGATGTCAGCTCAATGTGCGGAGAGTTCATATGCGCTGATGGACAAAGAGAGGTGGGCATCTGTAGGGCCCGTGGCTTCTTTTGCATCCTGGTTGCCTGTGACAGTGCTCTGCAACTGAGTGGGACTTGGGGATGTTCCTTGGTGATAAGATCAATAGGGGGCTTTGGGCAGGGTCTCAGTCAATTCATTCATCATGCATGCTAATAAGATTAAGTCAAGTTCTAAGCTGTCATTAGTTGGCCCAGGGACGAGGCAAAGGAGAAGAGGTTAAAAGAGCAGAGTATTGAGGAAGAGAAGGCAAAGGGGTCGAGAAAGTTAGAAATAAATGAGAAGTGATCCAGTGGAAAAGACTTGTTAGGGGTCAAGGAAGCCCTGCCACAGGTGGCCTGAGGCTATATGGAACTCAAAGCCATTTTGGGGACTCTGGTGAGGAAGCTGTGTGTCCCATCATTGTAAGCAGTGCCCATGATGCTGTGACTCAGTGGCATCCTGGGTCTTCCTGGGGCCATTGTTCTGGCCCTCTCTTCCCTGCCCATCATGAAGAGCTGAATGGGTTTTCCTTTGTTCTGGCCTTTTGCCATCACCCCTGTGGCGTGGGTGACGTGGGAAGTTAGTGGGACCGCTGGTGGGAGGAAGGACAAAGTGTATTGCAATCAAAGAGCCTGTGATTGGTAACTAAGGAAAAATTAATAGGAAATAATGAGTTCTCAGGGATGCATGGTTAAGGATGCGGCTCTAACGGGAGGAACCACATGTGGTTCTGTCCCTGTGTTTCAGGTATGATGGTGTGTGATGCGCCAGGGAAAAGGGATGGTGTGGCAGATGCCGGTGTGCAGGGAAAGAAGCAGGGCATGCCACTGAATTGTCTAATTTATCTCTCCTGTTGGTTCCAGGTCTAGGAAGCCTGCCCATCTGCAGATTCTTGCTTTGCTACTGGTTGTGTGTGATCTTTGTCAGGGGTGGATTTAGGCAGGGAGAATAAGTAAGGAGAGAAAATGACAGGGGAGGAGGGGGGAGAGAGAGAGAATTCCTTTAGTCACTACTTTGCATACCAGGTACTGTTTTTTAAAAAGACAGGTTCAGAAGAGCGACTTCTTCTGGAGGGAGGGTGAACAGCAAGGGACCTTATCATTGCTTCTGTTTCATGTTCAGGAAGATGGCTTTAGAACTCTGGCCGTTTTCTCAGACCTTCAACCCCATCCAGTCATGTATGGGGATGGGCTATGGTCACCTTTAAGAGAAGCACATGGACAGAGGTTAGCTGATGCAGGGATAGAGAAGTGCATGGCTGCTGTTTGATGGGGAGGAGCAGGACAGAGTGGATACTGGGACACATCATCACCTTTGAAGTGGTTTGCCATCTCCTGCATGGCTGTGATGAATTCAGGGGCGGGATTTCTTTCCTCTAATTTCTTCTTCAAGAATCAAATGAAGGTAACATCTTCACCAGTATTGACAAGCTACTGCAAAAATTTTGTTACTGCTTGTGGACTTGAAACACAGAAGGAAGCAGGGGGAAAGGAAGTTGGATGTGAAGGAACAACAGTCTCAAATGAACATCTAGAACCAGAGAAGAGAAGGAATCCAGGGCTGACCTGACCGTGGTGGAGGCTGGAAGCAGGTGTTCCAAATGATGGGCCTCTTTCTCTAACAGTGAAGATAGGAATGACCTCCAGCTCATCTCTGCTGTCTTGATGGGAGTCAAGAGTAGAGGCTGCAGAAATTAAGATCTCCTTTTTCCTTGCCATTTTACATTCTCCTTAAGAATTACTTCCTTTCAGTGAACTCCATTTCCAATCACCGTGACCCTGCCCATAACTGAGTACTTCAGTACTGTTCCTCTGTAAACAAATATAGATCACAAGAGTTGCTGGTGTAATGAATTGTTTACATTTATTAAAGTGCCTCTCCTCATCAGAGCCATAGAAGAAAGCTCCAGGGAGAGAAGATTAGTGGTTGAATTGGCGTTATCTTCCAGGAGGCTGGTAATGGGAAGAACAGAGTGCAGTCAGTAGAGGGAGCACACAGAACTCAGAGGAGGTGGGTTTCTGAGGTCTAGATGCAAGTTGATGCAATGCTAGCTGTCTGTCTGTGACTGTTACCCCCATCCACTGGGTGGATGAACTTTTTGGGATTTGTAGACCAGAGAGGTGTGTCTTCAGGGGCCTTTCTTCTTTGCTTTGTGTTCTAGTATCTTATTTCCATATTGTCACTTCCTGGTCCCGTCAGCTGAGGTTGTCAGGGAAGAAACCTAATGTTTATGTTGGCTCCTTGTAGCAATATCCATAGCTGCCCCAAACACCGTGGTTGTTTGCTCTTTCTGTGTCTTACTAGCCTGCATTTGAGGTTCAGAAGGCACCTTTTCCTTCTCTTATTTATGTGCCCTTGTTCCTTTTCTGAGAAGTTCACCAGCTCCTCAGGGGTAGGGGGAAGATGTGTATTCATCTTGGAATCATTGGTACTCATTGCAGAGACAAGCATGTGACAAATACCTGGAAAACACTAGGAGAAGGAGCAGGAGAGGACTCACACTATCGGTCAATGCCATTATTTGTTATTTTTTTTGTTTGGTGGTATAAAATGGGGTGAGGGTATGCTATGAGATGTAATCAAGAACTTGAGGCTTAGTGGTCACCTATTCTGTCCCTCTTATTTCATAGATGAAGAAGCTGGGATCTGGGGATGTGATTGTCCCAATGTTACGGAGTTCCTTATTGCCGAGGCTTCCTGCAATACACCATGGATTGCAGTGAGAGGTGGTGATTGTCTGTGGATTTCAGATGTCCACATCATTACCTCTCAAACTTTATTGCATATACAAGTCATGGGGTGGGGTGCTATTAAAATGCACATTCTGATTTGATAGGTCTGTGGGAGAGACCTGATATTCTGAGTCTATAGAGTTCTGTATGACAGGCTCAGGTCCACACCATTTGTACATCTCAAGGCCATCATAGTTAATATTGAATTTCTCTATATCCATTTTGTGGCCTCATAGCATCTTTTTTTATTTAGTAAGAAAACAACTATATGTTTAAGTTTACCTGTTTCTTATATCTTTTTGTTTATAATTCTTCTACCCATTTACACCTTTGGTCTCGTCTTTCATCGTGTGTGCTTTCTGACAATGCTTTCTTCTCATTTTATTCTGCTTCTTAATTTTTTTATTAACACCCATTTGTCTCTTCTCACTCACACTGCTGTTGACTTTTAATTTAATTTATCTTTATGATTTTTGTTCTTGTTCAGTTATTCAATAAATACTTGGTAAAAACCAATACTAATCAAGCTATGAGAAAGAATTGTCTCTGCATTTTCCCGTAGCAGATAACCTATATCCTGGAGGTCTAGAAGGACACAGCACGAGGAAACCATCAATTGCTTAAGACCTTTAAAGGCAAGAGTGGGATGGGATGAGGTGCAGAGGGATTCATGGAGGGGTTGATAGTTGAATTATTTCTTGAAGGATAAACAGGAGTTTTGGAGGCGAGGAGGGAAAGGCCATTTGAGGAGGATGCATGGGGTAGGACCACTGGTGTAGATATTCATCCTCCTTGTCTTGCATCCCTGAAGACCAGCACAGGAGTGTGCTGCTTCTCCAGCTATGAATCTCTGATCACAAGTGACCAAGGTAGAGTGAGGGCTGAGGCTTTCTAATTTCTGCTTCGGTGAGTCTATAGTTAATGAATCCTCACCCGATTTGTTAGACTTGCCTCTAGAATGAGCAAATGATGTAGTTTTCATTTTAGACCACTGGATTGCAACTAACTTTATTGATGGCCATTACAAAGAAAGGGACAGCTGTTAGCTGATTTGTGTCCAAGGAGAGAGTTGGATACCAGCCCAGGCCAGACTACTTGGAATGAAGGACCAGCCCGGCCCCATGCGTTTCTCGAGTAGTGAGGTAGAGTGCTGCACCATTCATCCACTAGCTGCGTTCTGTACCAGCACAGAAGGGCATTGAGAACAGAGGAGCCCATTATTCCCAGGCACCTCACAACACATTTTAGTTGCCTTATTGGAGTGGCCTGATACTGTAGAAATTTTTAGTTTGTTCGATGTGGGTGTAGGAACTATGGGAGACATCCTGGTCACCCCTTGGTTAAGCTGCAGCATGGGTGTTTAAAGGCAGATGAATTTGAACGGATTGTTCCTTAAATTATTTTCCGTCTGTTTGTGTTCCCCATCCTTCCACCTTTGAAAACTCTCACCATCTCTCTATACTTGGTGAAGTATATTCATTTTATTAGGAAAAGCTTGTTATTAAGCTCGGTCTGGGGATTTTTATTTTTATATTTGCAGTATTGGGGATTGAACCTAGGACCTTGTGTATGCTAGGTAAGCACTTTAGCACTGACATAATCCCGTCTCCCCCACCCATTAAATGAACTCATGACCTTTCCCCTTTAACCTCCTGAGTGGCTCAGATTAACAGGTAGTTGCCACCAAGACTAGCTTTCAGCTTGGAGACCTTCAGAGGGTCCACTGCATGTAGAGAGTACTGTGGGAATGAAGATGCAGGGGTGGATACATGGCCTGACTGAAGCGCATGCATTCTGAGGTGACTGGAGGGGCAGAGCAATAGAAGCAGAGCAGTGAAGCCGCCTTTTCCTGGGCAGGGGAGAGTGGAGCAGAGCGGAGTCTAGGCTGAGCCCGCGGAGTGCCAGACCTGGGAGGAGAGAGAAGTGATGGACCCAGTCTTCCTCGGGGATGGGTGTTTAAGGGAGAGGGAATCACCAAGGACAGAGTGATGAGGACAGTGTGTGTGTGTGATTCCTTCTCTCTGGCCCTGTCTTCCCGGGTCTGTGTTCACTGGCTCACCAGGCTGCAAATTCATAATCCATTTTTTTTCCCCAGAAAGAAACATCAAGTTTCAAGTTCTCATCTGTCTTGATGTAGACTTGCTCCTGACTTTAAATGGTTGTATATCTTCGGAAATTAGGTCTTGTTTCTTTTGAGTTGTGTGGGGCTTAGTGAAATAATGTTGTTTAAAAGCATTATACTGTTAACAAAATAGTGAGGACCATTCCTATGGTTTACACGGCATGTTTAATCCTTCCTCCCACAGCTCGTTCTCCTCTGTGAAAGCAACCAGACTTTCTAAAGTAAGGTTCCCACTTTCTGATGCTATGGTCTGCTCATACATATAGAATCTGGTTTAGAGATCAGAACACATTCACATCCCTCCCCAACCCCTACTCCACGTACTTATGTGCATTTGCTGCTCATCCAGCGGCCCAAATCACCAAATGCATCAAATGTGAAATACATTGAATGATGAAATTCATATACAGTGATGCGTATGATTTGTGGATTTTTGTGTGCATACATGCTTTTGGGGGGGATGACACACACACACAATCCTGATAGTCACCCCTGAGTTGGTTTTAGCTTCCTCTCCCACAACCAGTTACCATTTTAAAACATAAAAGTGGTCCCAAGGTTAGCAACAGGAGGAAACCCCATGGGTCTGCCCATTGAGTCTTATTTGTGTGCTTTGCAGTCTGGGCAGTCCTTCTCCACCAGTCACCTTGGAATGGGTGTCCCTTGAGTTAGCCAGTGATGGGCACTCACTGTAGCACACATCTTCAGAACTCAGGGTTCCCTTTGTAAGTTAGGAATATTTGTAAGGTTCAGTTTCCATTATCCTGGAGATGACGGAAGCGGTGGTCTCAGGGGTCAGAAGCTTATGTTAGTATCTGTGGTGCTCTTAGCTTCATGACTGTGTGCAAAGCTTTGACTTTGGGCTTTACTTACTCAGTCACAGAGGTGATAGTGGAATGCAGCTCTCCTTAACCTTGGTTCAGCAGCGGAGCTTAAGTGAAAACAAGTTTTAAAAGCTATACAGCTAAAAAGGAATTGAATCAAAACTCTCAGGAAGGGGCTGGGGAGATGGCTTAGCCACTAAAGTGTGAGAACCTGGGCTCCAGCGCCAGAACTCAAGTAATTAAAAACAGAGCTGGATGTGGTGACATGTGCTTGTCATCCCAGCACTGGGGAGACACAGACAAGGGAGTCCTGGGGCTCACTGGCCAGACAGCCTAGCCTGCTTGGTCAAAGCCATTGAAAGATCCTGCCTTGAAAAACAGGATGAACCATGTATAAGGAATGATATCTGGAATTGTCCTCTCACCTCCACATGCACCCAAGAGCGCATGCGCGCGCGCACACACACACACACACACACACACACACACACACACACACACACACGCACATCTCAGGAAGAATTCAAGCAGTGGCCATTTTTGAAAGTCTCATAGGGGAGTCTAATGTGTTGCCATTTTATTTTATTTTATTTTATTTTATTTTATTTTATTTTATTTTATTTTATTTTATTTTATTTTATTTTATTTTTATATGAAGTCTCACTGTGTAGCCCAGGATGGTCTCAAACTTGTTGTGTAGCCTAGGCTGGCCTCAAACTTGTGATATGCCTGCCTCCTAGGTGCTGGATTACAGGTGTGCACTATGACTAGGCTATGTGAGAGGCCATATTTGAGGCAAGCATTATCTCTCATCATGACACAATCTAGCATTTTGATTGTATGGTGAGACCCTGTTATGTGACTGGGAGAAAGTCCCGGAGCCTGGGATCTGAAGCGATTTAATGTATAGAATGCACACAGAGGGTGAAACCTTGGTTGAATTGAGCTCAGCGCTCCATTGACTCCATGACTGAGCTCTCCCAACACTGACACAGGCCTGGTATTTAAAGTTAGGAAACACAAGGCAAATGCTTTCCCTGACACCCTGGGACAGGTGTGGCTGTGAAGTAGGGCGAGCAGCCTTAGCTTCTGCCAGCACGGTACCCTCTGCTCCACTTATTTGGTATTGAGGATGCCCCATTTCTTGTTTCAGAGAGAAAGCCTCATTTTACTCCTTTGTACCACTGTAAATGCAGGAAAACTATTAATAAATGGGGCTGGATAAGCAGCCCCTGATTGACTGGTGAGGGCCCTGAATGGTGCAATTATTCCGGAGCAGTTGGAATTCACTAGGCCCTGTTGCCCTCCCTCCCTGTGCCTGAAGTGGGATATTAAAGGCACGGATGGAAGGCAGAGGGTAGGAGGCATTAAGACGTCGCCCTTCTCTGACTGTAACTTTAATCACCGATTATTAAGCTGGCTGGGCTAATAGTTTTCTCACATCCTTCCTTTTCGGCTTCCTCCCTTCCCTGTTTTAAAATAAATGTGAACCTAAATGTACAGTGGCAAGAGCAGAATCCAGATTTATGGGTCTGTTTTCTTTTCAAAGACAAACCATTGTTCTCTTTTGGACATCTGCTAATAGCCATTGGGGATGAGAGAAGAAAGACTGGGATACTAGTGGAGTTCAGTGGGCACTAAATGTTTAGGGAAAAAACAGTCAAGAGTCTGAATTTCAAAATATCTGCTGGGTGGTCTTTTATAGGCAGAACATTCTGAACTTGAAGACACTACAGCCCTAGCCCTGGAATTGGCTACCATGGGTTCAGGTCTCCTTTCTGTGAGTTCTGTAGGGCCAGAGTGGATGGCTCATGGTTTGTGGCTCCTGTCACCTTATTGCAGACCCCAGGATTGTTTGCAACTTCCTGGGGGATGGAGGAAATGTCAGTCCTTTGAAGATTTTGCTCCAGTCTAGATCCTGGCTTTTTTCAAGATGGGATTCAGAAAGACTCCACCCTGGGCAATGCAAGCACACATTTGTGAGATCCTTTGGATTGTGTTGACCTTTTGGGTATTTAAAGAAAGGAACATTTAGAGCTGACATGGAGAAGTGAAATTAGGTTTGTTTCTGAGTTTGTCATCGTGCCCCACCCCCATTATGACAAGGATGCTCGATGTCACTTTGTGTCCATAGTACTCAGGACAGGGATATTTGTACATGGCCAACACTTGGAAAATGTTGGTAAAAATGGCATGGATGATTAAGGTGCCATGCCCACACCTGTTATGTGTTGTTTCTTTGCTGTTTAAGCTGCTTTGTTGGGGGTTTGGCTGAAGCTGAGTGGACAAAATCATGCTTAGATACAGCTTAGGCTGAAGGAATAAAACACCCCCCCCCAGCACTTCACATTCAACAGACATGACAGCTCTCTTTAATGGTAGTCTTTAAATCCTTCCTCCAGGTCCACCTCACAGGGAGTGTCCACCACAAAGCCTTGCTCGGTCTTCCTCAATGGAAATAAACTCTGCTAGGTTGCTTGTCCCCAGACTCTTCTGTTTGTCTCACTCTTTTAAGATGGCTCTGGGAACACACTTCTTCAGGGGTTCTCCATACTATCCCCTGACACTGTCACCTTTTCCAACCCTGGGCTTTCTGGAACCTGTGGGATCATTGTCACTCAAGCTGACAACCTCTCCTTTTTATTGGGTACCTGTTCACAGAGATTCTTTGATTTCAGGATGAAGGCTGGCACTGAGATTCACGAATGATCCTTCAGTGACCATAGCAAGGAATCCATGTGATTCTAGTAATGAAGCTTGCATTGATATGACTGAGACAGACATTACAGGAAAGGACTGAGAAAGTTCTAGAATTAGGCAGCCAGGAATGGTAGGGTGTTTATAGAGAAATGGTGGGTTGAAAATGCTAAGATTGATAGCTGTCTGCCCAAATATGACAGTCACACACAAGGTCTTTCCATGTCTTCTCTTGAGACAGCTGTCTATGGAGATGGGGTCTTGAGTTGGCCAGAGATCCTCATGCTGTGCCCACGACATTATGAGTTCTGTTGACCTGGCTAATCTCATTTCATCCTTGTTCTAAGACCAGTGTTATTATTTTGGTGTCTTAGACAAACAGAGTGGGGATTAAAGAGTTAGATGATACCCAACTGTAAGCTGCGGCCAGATTTCCAAATTACGTCTTCCGAGTTTAACTAACCCCTGGTACTTAAATTACAGGGAGAGCTTCTGCTGTGTAATGATACAGGATTATGTGGCATGTAGAGGAACTCATTAACATGATAGACTCTGGTGTGTGTGTGTGTGTGTGTGTGTGTGTGTGTGTGTGTATTCATGTGTACACATGCCCAGGGAGGTCAGAATGTCATAATCACTCTCCGCTTTATTTTTAAGGCGGGTTCTGTCCCTAACCCTGGAGCTCATTGACTCAGCTGGACTGGCTACCCAGCAAGCTCTAGGGTCCTTCTGTCTCCTCCCTGAGTTGGAGTGTGATTGCAGGTTTTCTATGGTCGCTAGGGATTTGAACTCAGGTCCCTGCACCTGAGAGGTAAGCACACAGCTGAGCTACCTCTCCAACCCCTCACGTGGTAGACTTTGACACTCCAGCTGAAGCAAATGTCTTAGAATTTCTCTCTTTGGGCCTTGTTCTTGGCAAAAGGCAAAGTTGTTTTTAAAATGAGAACAAGAATTCCTACAAAATAGCCAGTTTCTGGACCTTAATGTAATTTGATAAGAATGAAAGTGAGACATTCATGATGTGGTCAGTCAGCGCCTTCTTCTTTCATATATAGATAGGGCTGGGCAGACTGTTTTCAGTCTCTTTCTATTCTGTAAATATACTCTACTCTGAACTTGAAGACTCCGGTTTCCCCAGCATGGAGTTGTCTCCTTCTCCCTACTCCTTCAATCATGGACATATTAAAGGACTTCCGTTTTCATGGGTATCTTTTATTCTGAAGCCCATGTTAAACTGCGAGTGGAGATTAGCGTTAGAACCAGAGAATGACAGCCAGGGATATCACGTCCATGTCGGGTTCTGCCACAAGTGTAAACATATTACTGAGACCAGCTCCCATTGGGTCCCGCCAGGCTGATCTGTGTGATTCTGGAAAGCTTTGCAACCACACAGAACTTGCTTCTGTGTCTGTAAAATGGCATCTTTAGGGCATAGAATTGTATTGTAGATCAAATGAGAACAGTATAAAAATCCTTTCAAACCGCAGGCTCAATATCTATACATGCAGTATCATTATTAAGAACTGTGTCCTGTTCTGGGTTTTCGATGCATCCTGGGGCCTCCCATGCGGCACGTCCACTCCCAGTGGACAAGAGAACAGAACACATTTAATGGGGAAGACAGACAACAGAGTCGAAGAAACTGACATTCTGAACACAGAGCAACGGCACCCAGGCATTGTGACCCGAGCTTCTTACTCTTTCCTCGGTGTCTACTTCCCAGGTTCTCTTTCACAGTATTTATCTAGAAAACTAAGTAAATGCTTGTCAGAAAGGAGAGCAAGACTAATCGTTCCAGCTTTATGTATGGAACTTTTTTCCCAGGCTTATCTTTCATCTTTACATGATCCAAGAATGGAAATGGTGACAGAAGCCGAGGATAGTCTGAAAGGCAGCCTCACCCCCTAGGCTTGTCACTCTGTGTGAGGTGTCCTCCCATCTCACCTCCTGTGGCTTGTGCCTAATCCATCTTCATGATCTGCCTTCTGGGACTTCCTGCCCCACCCCGACACCCCAGCTGAATCACCATGCCCTCTGTGTTCCTCAGCCCCCACTCGGGTATGGAAGTACTGTGTTGTGTCTGCATCCCACACATGCCAACTTCTGAAGGGCAGGAACAGCATCCAGCCTGGGTCCCTGTGCCTAACACAGTGCTGGCTGGCACCGTGCACATCGACCAGTGTTGCTGGTATGATGTGGGGGCTTTAGGAATCACCTAACGTAAACCTTCCAATCACCCCAGGAGGACTATGAAATGAGTCTCGCACCTGCATCTTACAGATAAGGCTACCTAGACACCAAGAAGTTAAAAGCCTGCTTAGCATAAGTGGCAGAGCCAGGCTCAGGGTCCAGAGTCAGGCGGGAGACACCTACTTTAGGCTCTCTTCTCTACAGCTTTGCAGTAAACGTTTCTGGGTGACTTGCAGTCACAGACTTAGGAAGGACGTAGTGTGTGCTCAGCTCTACATAATGAGGACAGTGGAAAGAGGGAAGGACGCACCATGGACTTTAACAGCGATCAGGGTTTGTTTGGGTGTTTGCAGACTTCTTCTTCCTGTGTGCTCCTCAGCACACGCCCAGGGCAGCCTTCTAGAAATGCTGTAACTGTCATGGAGATGAGCAGAGGGTAAAGTGTGCTGTGTTCCCCAGGTTCTTGCTGCCTCCTTTGGGCTTCCAATGTTCATAGCCACCATCACCATCATCCCTTCTCATTGCACATTCAGAAAGCAGAGGATGAGAGCAAGGCCTGAGGATTCAGGCTGCCAGGCTGCCAAGGATGATACCCTCACTTTTTCTGCGATACTGAATTCTCTGTCCATCATTCTGGCTAATCTGCAATTCTGCTTATTTCACTTGGAGCAGACCTTGTTGAGAGTGAGTCTTCCATGAGTCCTAACTGCCATGGCCACCTCTGCTCCTCATCTGGTACCACTCTAATCTGATCCAGTTTGGGTGATGGAGGGGTGATGCTCAAATGCCTCATAGATGGAGTCTGCAGTTGCCGCTAGAGTCCACAGGCTTCCAGATCTAATCTAGTGTTGACTTTCTGAGGGTTTCATCAGATTTTACCTGGAAAAATAAAACATGATGCAAAGTGATGTATTTTTTTTTATATAATATTTGGAAGACATGTTCCTAGTGCAGAAAAATGCAGAAGATAGCCACAAATAGGGACACATAAATTGAGGATTTGAAGGTTGAAGTAAACCTTGGGCAAATTCACTATGAACTGGTCTACTATGAATAAAATAAGAATAACTAAATAATGAATGACTAAAGAAGACTAAAAACAAAGTGCTAGAAAAGAAGGTTTTTCTAAGAATAAGTTAACAGGAGAAGACCAAACACGTTGGGTAGAGCAGTAGAACTCACTTGTGTTTTTCTGTATGCTCTGCAGCTTATTGAGGGCTTTCTTATAAATTTATTTCTCTGCACATTTTTTTTTATTTATAAGGAACCCTGGACATTAACTACTATTCCCATTTTACCCATGAGGAAACCGAGGTATGAAATCATGTTTGTGAAAGCTCTGTAGCCAAGGAGGAGGAAAGGCTGGATTTCATCCTCAGCTCTTTTGAATCTCAGGGCTGGTCCCTCTGCTTTGTCTGAGCCTGCAGCTGGTTTAAGAGAGTACTGTGCCACCATAGAGCAATGTGCTCGGTGGTGTCCACTCAGATGAACAAAGAACCTACTGGTAAAAGAAAAGCAACACTCGTGGGCTGGTGGACAAAGTCGGAAACGGTGAAGGCCATAAAACCTGCAAAGACAAGGTTAACAGTCCAGATGAAAGCTATAAGGCATTGGCTGCTAATCCTGGTGACACCAGTTCAAACCCCAGGGCCTGCACAGTGGAAGGGGAGAACTTACCCTAGCAGACTGTTCTCTGACCTCCACCTGCATGAGCCCCTGCAGTACTTACAGAGAAATAGAAAATTTAAAAATGTAAAGGAAAATTTAAAAGACAGAAAGGGCTAGGAACTAGATAATTATCATTTTACCTCTTCGTGATTTTCTTTATTTTACAAAATTTCTACAATACAGGATTGTTATTTTCATATTCAGAAAAGATAATTAGGAAATAAAAAAATCCTGTTAGCAGCTAAATAAAGGCAAAAACAGCTAATTCTGTCTCCACAGAGCAAGGGCAAGAAATACGCTATTGTTAATTTCTTAGAGATCTAATGGGGGGCTGGTGAGATGGTTCAGTGGGGACAGGCACTCACTGCTACGCCTGATGTGTTGAGTTCAGTCCTTAGGATCTATAAAGCAGAAGGATGGAACTAACCTCATACAAGTTGTTCTCTGACAAATTAAATAAATAAAACATAATAAAAATTGAAAAAGAAGTATAATTGAGAACTGGTTGCTGATATATAATGATGCCAGTGTGTGTGTGTGTGTGTGTGTGTGTGTGTGATGGTAATTTGGATTCTAGTTTGAACTAAGGAACAAAAAACCAATTTGATATTAGAGAGAATTTTAAAATATTCATTAAAGAGAAAATAATAAACAGCCTCAGGTCTTAATGACAGATGCTAAAACGTCTTAACAAAGAAACAGTCATGGCAGGGCCAAAGGAAGTCACTGGAGAGTATTGTATAGGACAGAGAAAACATCCAAAGGCCAGCTTGTCCTCTTTCTAAAAAGAGGTGGTGGCTGGAAATTACAGAATCATTAGCATAAATGGCTACTTGAGAATCTATGGAGCTAAACAGTCAGTTACCAACACCTTGAAGAACCCAGGGCATGGCAGCCATCAAAATGGCTTTTTAAAGGACAATATCCAGATGGATCCATGGCTCTGCAAGGAGGATGGGCCTTGGCAGGCTGTAGGAAACTGATCTATGTAACTAAGGGAAATAATGGCAGTTAGGTCTGGCTTCCCCTGAGCTACCTCTTAAACAGAGACAATGGGGCGTGGGAGTTCAATAGCTCAGCTCAGAATGCTATGAATGACACCCAGTAATAGATTGGTTCTTATCTTGGGGTGATGGGTGTTGGAGCCCAACCTCTCCTAATGTCTGCAGTGATATGGAACCCCTGAAGCAGTGCTCTCTCTCTGAATAGAAAGCTGAGTCCCCAGAATGGGGGAGTGTTCTGCTAGCCAGTCACACTGCTTAGTATATAGCCTATATGGGCTATTCTACCACCCCCAAACCTACCCCCACTCTGTCTTTGGCACCCCTCACTTCTACCATTGCCTCTGAGTCACACATCCAGTTGATCAGCAGTTCCTCAAATGAACGTTCTGGATCGTTTTTCCAGAAAAAAGCCGCTTACCCACCAGGCTCAGAAATTTATCCAGTTGGAATATTAAGAGATTTGGAATCCTTGAGGTTCATCCTTAAAGCCAGTGTGTGAAGTGTGGTTCTAGAACATGTGACCAGAGCACACCTGGTAGCTATGCATCTGGCTATGTGGGTGTAGAAAGTGAGGAGGGTCTTGAGCGACAGTTTCCCTTGGGACCACGACTTTTTTTTTTTTTTTGAAGTAGAACTAAGCAGCCTTGTGGCTTCCTTTATGGAATGTGTATGAATAGTGGCTCTGTTGAGGCAGGGTGGCTGGGCTTAATAAGGATCCTTCCAAGAGCTGACGGACCAGGAATGAGACTTGGGCAGAAATATCTAGAGGAGGAGGCATAATGGAAGGTGTCTTTCCAGTGGTGTACACTGAAGGATGGGAGGAAGGATACTGAAAGGGGCTAGTGTGGTTCAGATAATATGGGAATACACAGAATATTGGCCTTACTTACTCTCTTCCTGATGTCAGTGTTTCTTGCCTGAGGGCTTGAGAGCAAATTCTTGTCACAGATGAAGATTCATTTGTCATTGGGACCCCAGAGAGCGGGATTTTAAAACTTCTGATATATGCTTCCTTCCCTCCCCAAACCCAATATGCAGTAAAAACCCCTTTGGGATCCCGGCTGCCTCCTCACAATGGGAAATGATATGCCTCTCTTCTGCTGGGCCAGGCTGTGCCTTCCAAGGACAGTTCTAGTCCATGTCCGCAGAGCTTGCAGGCTGGGACTGCTACAGCTTTGGCAGCAAGGCAGACCTGGAATCTTAGAAGCTGGGGTCTAGAGCGCAAGATGACAAGGGACTACTCCCCAGAGAGAGCATCCTGAGCAGTCAGGAGCAGGGATTTGATGCCAAGAGGACTTCAGTTGGAACTCTTAGATCTGCTTTTTTTTTGCCTGTGAGTGACATCGGTAGGGCACCTGGTTCTTTGGCTTCCAGCCAAAGCAGGTTAGGTGACGGTTAGATGAGGTCAAGGGAGGTTAAGCACCTGGAGCTTGGTTCTGTTACCTCTCTTGTCCACCTCCAGTGAGTAATACTGCTGGGCTCTTAGTAGGGCCGGATAAAGGAATAATGGCCATTAAGGTGTTCTGCATTTTCTTTTCTTTCTCCATGTAAATGTGTCTTCTTGCGTATGACAGAGATGGTAAAGCCACAGAACTCTATTGTGTCAGGTGATGATGGAAGTATCTGGTCCTGTGCAAAGAGACTTGAGGCCTTGAATTATTAGACTATGTCAGAAATAAGGAAAGAGGGGGTTAGTTTAGGATGTTATATTCTTTTGCTTTTTCACCTTTTTTGTGGTAAGGTGGAAAAAATTAGGGAAGGGGAGAGAAAAGATAGAAGCGAGGGGGAGGTAAAAAGGTGGAGGGTGACTGAGCTGTCAGGAAACGTCCTCTTCCTAGACATCTGGAGGAGACCCCAGTGGCTAGAACGCCTGGCCAGCTGTGTTCCCCAGGGAGGGGCCATGTTGCTTCCCTACTGCTCAGTCCTCCCCTAGCAGAGGACAAGTCAGTGGCAGTGTTGGCACACTTCTGGGGGAGAGTCGGAATGCGACAGCTGCTCTGCCACCCTGGGAAGTTCAGTCTGGACTCCAGGGAGTTTTTGTAACCTCTTTGTGGAGGTCAGGCAGCCTGCCTGCTGCCAGCCCCTCCCTCCTGGACTTGCTTGGGTGTTACAGTCACTGGGACAATCCAGGGCAGCACTCTCCAGAGCAGATATTTGCTATGTGTAAATTCCTTTGTCTTACTTCTGCCTGTAAGTGGTGGCAAACAGACATTTTAGCAAAGAACGAAAGCTGATTCTTTTGTAAATCACTGAATGTCAAATATTCAAATGGCACACATTAAATCAATTCTTGAATTAATGCTCTGTTTCAGTGTATCTGTACCAGAGCATCTACTAGGAACACAGGCACTTCCGGGCTTATTCTATACAAAGTGAGTGTAGTTAGTTACAATCTGAGTTTAATAACCAGAGGCTGGGGGAAAATATTGGATTTGATCAAATCCTTCAACCTTTCTCTTTCCACTAGAGA
This sequence comes from Peromyscus eremicus, assembly GCF_949786415.1. Taxonomy (NCBI): domain Eukaryota; kingdom Metazoa; phylum Chordata; class Mammalia; order Rodentia; family Cricetidae; genus Peromyscus; species Peromyscus eremicus. The sequence continues at coordinate 144,135,941 of NC_081418.1, read as the reverse complement.
GCAGGTGTTTAAGGCAATGAGTCCAGATCTCCCTTCATATCCAAACCAGGGGTGGGATTGAGGAGGGTGAAGAGCCTCGCTGTTAGCTTCCTTCATGCCTGTGGGCTCCAGCCCAGATGCAGCTGGAGGGCAATGTTTAAATGAAGTCTTGTTCCCTGTAGCTCTCTGTGAAGGAGCCAGTTCTACGCATGTGTGAGAGTGTGCATATGTGTGTATGTGTGTGTATGAAGATAGAGACTATGAAAACATGAATGAGAAGCCCTTTCTTTGCAGGATATGGGAAACTTACAGGATGTTCATGAATCTCTATGATACCAGCATATGTGCACCAGTTCGGACACACAGTCAGACTTGAGAATGACTCTTTAGATCTTCTTTACCTGCTCCTTGTCCTGGTGTGGATAAGTCATGCGTCATCTCTGTGCACACACTTGCATGTCTGTGATGGAGGACAGTCTCTGAGCTCCTGTAACTACCAGCCATACTTGGGCTCCATTCCACTAGACTCCTGTTTCTTGAAGATTTTGTGGATTGATTAAATAAATGCTCTTAGCACTGTAATTTTATGCACACAACTCCTCATGCTGTGGAAATAACTGTTCTTAGATTTTTCATCCTAAGTGGCTCGCCCAGCTTGCCTGGAGGGAAGGACTTTGTCTGATCTTAATAGAATGGGTATTTACTCAGTTATTCAGATAAAATGGTCAACAGTGTTGCTCCTTAGCTTGTTTTCTGACCTCAAAGAAGCGTTTCAATATTTCCAGTTCTTGAGTTCTTTCACACTTCTTTTGCACACCAGCCCCTTGCTGGCAAAGAAGTGTCTTCTCCTCATTGTGTTGCATATCCCTTCAGCTTTCCACCTGGGGTCTTTCCCTGAATTAAGGCTTCTCTCACCCTCCCTAGACCCCCTGATGCAAGCTCAAATTCATTTTCTTTCCTCAGCCTGACCTTCCTTTCTGGAGTCCATGTTTCTTACACAGGACCCCTGCTGTCCCAGTTCCTCAGACATGATGCTTCTGGGATCTCTCACATCCACCCAACACTCCCTACTCAGCCACCCTGAGGACTCTAGAGCCTGTCTTCACCCTGTGTTTGCATTTGATCCCTACCTTCAAAGAAAAGGCAGTAGAGTTTTTTTGTTTTACAAACAAACAAACACCAAACCAAACCATAGGCCATGGAGACAAACTGCCTTGCATGGCCAGATCCTGGTCTTTGGAACTTTAAGAAAACTCCTAAGCTCCGCGTCTTGGTTACCTCATTTGGGAATAATGAGGAATAATAACAGTTAGGGCTGCTTCAACATGCTGTTTTGAGAATTAAATAAATGAATACCTCTGAAACACTCAGAACAGTGCCTGGTACAAATGAATGCCATAATCACCTCTCCGTCAGTACATCTTAGCTGGGGTCCATTTGGCAATATTTGGAGACAGTTTTGGTTGTCACAACTGAGAGAGAGAGAGAGGACCATCACCTGGCAGATAGAGGCTAAAGATGGGGACAAACATCCTACTCTGCCCAGGGCAGTACCCTGCAGGAAGAGCTAACTAGCCCCAAAGGGTTATGGTGGGGTCCAGGAAGCCAGCAATACCTCCTGGCTCTCCCTCCATTGTTTTCTCAAGGCAGAATCTAGTTCCCTCTTCCCATTTGCTCAGCCCCCATTCCTTCGAGGGCTCATTTTCTCACATGGTTTCAGTTACAAACTGATTTTGATGGTTCTGAAATCTGCATTTCCAGCATGTGATTATGCCTCCAGTGGTTTATAGAAAAATCTCCCCTGGCACGTTATCTTTGTACTGAAAAATAGTAAAGGAGAAAAAAGACCCAGCATTCTCCTCCCTCCTCTGTTTCAATGGCCACACGTTCCCCAGCAGTTCTGCTGTTTTCAAAGGCACACTGTCCTGGCACCCACTCCCACTGGCTCGGTCTCCAAAAGCCCCTACTTCCGATCCAACCAGTCTTGGCCAGTTCCTCCTCAAAATGGGCTCCTCTGCTTCTCATTTTCATTTCTATGGTGCCCTGCCTAGTACAGAGCCCTTGCTGGTTTCCCTGCCTGCCTCTGTCTTCCATACAGCTGCTGGAGTTGTCTCCACTAAACACTGTTTTCCTCTGCTCAAGAATCCATAGTGGCTCTCCATTACTGCTTGTTAGGAATGGGAAATGGCCCCACCAAGCCCTCCTGCTTGACCACGCTCGCACACCTGGGCTTCACCCCAGCAGCTACCTGCCTGTGTGTTACCCCTATCATCTCCCAGCATTCACCAGTCTGAACTCCTCCTTCTCTCCTCTACTCTCCACTTTGAAGTGCTGTCATTTCTTCCTCCCCTCTTGTTCTGTCAAACCATACCCATCACATCTTTCAAAATCGGGCTCCGTGTTCAGTTTCCCTGGGAAAGTGTCCTGAGTAACAAACCAGATCCCTGTTGTTCTTCGGGATTACACTGAACTCCACTTAGCTGAATTTACTCTTCCAGATCCATATGAAGAAGCTCCACGTCTGTTATTTGTGTATTTACTACGTTGGAGACTGGATCCAGAACCTTACCCATGCTAGTCAAGCACTCTACCATTAACCGGCATCTCCAACTCCCTAAATATTTTTTAAAAAATGTCTCCAAGTATGTACATTTTATTTCCTCTCCACTTTTTTCTACTACCTCTCTTTTAAAGAAAAAATTAAATACAGTGTTCTTTATTAAGAATAAATAAATTCTTTATTTATTTATAAATAAATTAAGAATAAATAAAATAAAACAGGACTGCAGTAAGTGATGTCCTTGTAATTGTCCCTTTCCCTTCTCAAAGCCCAGGAAGAAGCCGTGGCCATTTCTTGAGCATCTTTGTAGTGGTGTTGTTGGCGGTGGGAGGAAGAAGAGCAGAAGTGGGTAAAGATCCAGGTCTGTGGAGCACAGGCAACAAGAGGACTCTGTTGAAGGGGATGCCAGCAGGAGCAGAGATGTGACAGGAGAAAAACAGCAGAGCTCCATTGTGTGTGCCTGTGGAGGGAGCCTCTTAGGGATAGGAGAGGAGTGACCGACCTTAGGAGCCAGTGCACTCTGCATGCTCGACCTGTGAGGGTAATGCTCTCACATTGGCCACAAGCAGCAATTTGAAGTGGAGCAGCTTGATTTATGAGATGGATGTTCTGATTCCATAATACAACCGAGGAAAGGAAGATCAGGGGAGATTGGCTGACTTGCTTTTGCGCCCCAGGACTATGCTGTGTTTGACTCAGCTCATGTGAACTCAGGGCCCCTGCTTTCCCACTGGACCTAGCTGCCTCTTCCTACTTTATCACCTGTCTCCTTCAATGCCAGTGTTTACAGATAGGGCGTCATTATTAGACCATTATTAGTAATGCTGGCCTGAAATTAATCCCAATTATGTTCTCTTCCATTTATTGCGAGCACTCTATTTTAGTCCTAATCTAAGGTGCAACTAGATCTTGTTGGCATAATCTAGAGACCAGTGCTGTCCAAGAGAATTTGTGCCACGATGGAACTACCCACTTATCTCTGCAGTCCAGTGTAATAGTTAGTCTCTGGCCATGGGAGACTACAGAGACTGGAGGACTTGAACTGACTGAAATGTCAACATTCACATGTAGCTGGTGGCTTCCACACCACACATAGCCATTCTAGACTCCTAGGGTTGTGAGAAGTAATTATTGGAGTCAGAAAGTTGCCTAATCCGGGTTCCCACGTTTTCCTTCCTGCTGGGGGACTAGGAAGTATCAGGGGATCTAGCAGACCCTTGTCAAAGTCACATCATACTCAAGATGGGCATCCGCAGGGCCAGGATCATCATGAGGAGAGAGGCATTCATCAGTGTTGCAAAAGACAGGATTACCTCTCCTCTCTTCTCTTTTCCTCCCCACCACAGCCTCTCCCCTCCCTCCCCTCCTCTTCCCACTCTCCATTTCCCCTCCCTTCTCCTCTTTTATCTTCTCCCTATCCTTCCCTCCCTGACCCCTCCCCTTCCCTCCCTGCCCCAGTCCCGTTCTCTCCTTGACCCCCTCCCCTCCCCTCCCTGACCCAGTCCCCTTCTCTCCCTGACCCCCTCCCCTCCCCATCTCTCCCTGACCCCCTCCCCTCCCCTTCTCTCCCTGACCCCCTCCCCTTCCCTCCCTGACCCCTCCCCTCCCCTTCTCTCCCTGACCCCCTCCCCATCTCTCCCTGCCCCCCTCCCCTCTCCTCTCTTCCCTTTCTTCCTTTCTTTCCCCTTTCCTTGTCCCATTCCATCCCCCCCCCCCGCTTCCTTCTCTCCTTTCTTCTCTTCCTCTCTGTGTTGTAGGTTAAACTTAGGGATTTTTATGTGCTACGTAGGTGCTGTACCACCAAGTCACCCCCCCCCCCCCAGCACCACCCCCTTCAGATTGTACTTGTTACAGGAACAAGTCAGGTGTGGAAAAAGAAACACTACGCAATTTCTTGATCCTGCAGAAGTCGAGAGTAGAACGGTGGTTGGTGGGGAGATGCTGGCCAAGGACATAACATTTCAGTCAGATGAGAGGAATAGGTTCAAGAGCTCATCATTCAGTATGATTACTGTAATTAATAACAACATATTGTATTGAAAAATGCAGAGTGGATCTTAAGTGTTCTCACCACAAAAATGGTAACCCAATGAAGTAATTCATATGTCAATTAGCTTAATTTAGCCATTCCATAATGGGTATATGCGTCAGAATATCATGCTGCATACAAATAAATGCATACAATCTCATCTGTCAATTAAAAAGTAATAAACAGTAACAAAAGGAAGTAGGGAGAGCTATTGCCACCTTGGGGACTTGGCACTGTGGGGGGCATCTGTGGGGCAGAGAGGGCCAGCTCCAGCCTCTGCTCTGCTGGCCCTCTCAAAGAAGGTCAGTTCCTGCACCTGTGTATGGACATCACCTCCACCTTCCCCGGAGAGACTGGAGGAAGGAGCCTGGCCCTGAGAAGGTGTGGATCTGCTTCTCCTAAGTCCACCTGGAGGAGGGTCTATGGTAGTGGTGAGACAGACAGCCTTCTCCATGGCCACAGCGGACAGTTATTAGCGAGTGTGGCTGAGGTCATTGGTTCTCTTCCTTGAGTTTCTATGGGGAGGGAACTCAGAAGCACCTTGTGGATGAACACATTTGTTCCCCCATTTTTCTCCCTGTGTTTGTGTGTATCAATGTGTGTACATATACACACATGTAGTATGTACCTCACATGCCCTTCTTCCTGTAGCTTACATGACTTCAGAAGTACTAATTACTGTGTGAAGTGGGGCTAGCTCGTCAGGAGAGGCTCTCATTGAGCAACCTGTTGCTACGTCAGAAAAGCAACAGAATGCAAAAGCCATAACTGATGGCAGGAACGGTCTGATGGTGTGGTGTGAGGTGCTTGACCTTTGCCTTTTCGGGTTTCTTCTCCTTTTTGGTTCACATATTCTGCTCAGCTGGAATTTTAATCTAGTTCATTTTTTATGTCTTCTAAAAACAAGAGCTGCTGAACTCTCCTTTGCCTGTGGGATGTCTTTACCCTAGATAAATCAAGTTTCTTCACACGCAACAATATAAGGGTAGAGGGAAGACGTCTTGGAAACTCAATCTTTACTTATGATATTGGCAGGAAGATTCTGGATGATGATTCTGTAAGTTCAGGAAACCCCAGAAGAAGATAACCTTGAAACTACTGTTTAAAGGACATAGATGCAATCCCCCCCCCACTTAATCCTGTCTCCTTTTGATTTTCATTGTCATGTGTGGGTCTATGAACGCAGAAGTTGGGTGGTTTGTGAACATGCTGGCAGGCCCTCAGGAGACTTTTGATTTTCATTGTCATGTGTGGGTCTATCAATGCAGAAGTTGGGTGGTTTGTGAACATGCCGGCAGGCCCTCAGGAGGCTTTCTAGGGTTGCTCCTAATGATGCAGCTCATTTCTGGGCAGACAGATGTGCTAGCACACAGGGTATCCAGAGTCCAAATGGAGTGAACAGTTGGAGGCAGCAGCCTGGAGAATTAAAGCACTTGTTTTCATGCCGAGGCATTTTAAAACAGAGGAAGGCTGGGCACATCCAGGGCAGCTAGGACAGGGAGAGTTATTGCCCTATAAGAGATCTTCTTTTTCTGTCTTTTTTTGCAAAATTTTCTCTGAGGAATATGGATTTGAAGAACATAACTCAAAGTGCCATGAGTTGTCTTCTAAATCAGAGATCTAATCATAGCTGTCTTCTCGGAAATCTTTAATAGCTCATCATTGCGTGTGTAGTGAAGTCCTGCTTCCCTCTGAGAGGTGCCTGGGTATTGCATTATGGCTCTGAGAGGCCTTTGCAACTCCCTGCACAGCGCTATCCCACCTCCTGCATTCTAGCTCATCTGTGCACTGTGCCCATGACCTTGACAGGCTCCCTTGGCTTTGCTCATGCCTTCAGTCAGGTATAGCCATTGTCAGTGCCTCTTCCCTGGCCTTGTCAGAGTGCTAGCCACTCTCTAAGTTTCAGCTGGAATTCCACTTCCTCAAAGAAGTTTCCTGTGCCCTTCAAACAGGACATACATTCCCATCTTGGACCTTTACCTACAACTCTGTGTTGTTTTTGGTATGCATCACCCTTCAGTCTCCTTTCCAAGTTAATAATATAAGTGTCTGACTCTATCGTACAATTATGGGTCCCCTTGAATTGGGCGTTGTCTCCTTCATCTTCATATTATGTTGGAATCTCTAAAAGACCATGACACACAGTGAGTGAACTGGATGGAATTGTCCTCTGCAAACTGAGCCCACTGTACTATCTGGTTACCTTTATCCCTTTGCAGGCTCAAGGGTGGGATTGAGATGAATTCTGCCCAGTTTAACTCAATATCATCTAGATGCATATCTGATGTTAGCTAAGTAGAAAAAGTGTGTTTTACTTCAGTGGAAAACAACTCATCATGTTTCTCACTTTTCCCCATCATCAGAGGAAAGCTTGGGATTTTGATGCCTCATGGGTTCTACTCTGTGTACAGACTGCCAAGGTGACTTAGACAAGACTCAGGCAGGCCTGCTGCAGGTACACCGTGAGAATCCAGCCCTTTTGCTAGATTTCTGGCATCCTTAGTGCACCTTCAAGGTTTTGAAATAGGCTTTCCTTAATTCTGTAGCTGAACAGGAGCTATGGTGTCTTTATATACCCTTAAATAATATACAGTTGAACATAAATTTTGGTCTTTATTTTAATTGCTATTAGTGTGTGTGTGTGTGTGTGTGTGTGTGTGTGTGTGTGTATGTGTGTGTGAGCATGGGCATGGGCATATGTGTGCCACGGTGTATGTGTGGAAGTCAGAGGACAGCTTTTGGGAGTTAGTGCTCTCCTCCTCTGTAGGTTCTTGGGAATTGAGTTCAGATCAGTCTTATGCATCAAGTGCTTTTACCTGCTGAGGCATCTTTCTCCCCTCAAGCACAAGTTTTGCACTTTCAAGTATATGCTCATATTATTACTAGTTGTGATAGTATTTCCTTTCCTTCAAATATCTTAAGATGCCCTGTTAAACTCCACAGTCAGTCTACAACCTAGAATAGGAAGGAGTCATAGGCTTTGGGGGCATGGGTAATTTGGGCAACAAGTCTCTCTCTGTCTCTGTTTCTGTCTCTGTCTCTGTCTGTCTCTCTGTCTGTCTCTCTCTGTCTGTCTGTCTGTCTCTCTCTGTCTCTCTCTCTGTTTGTCTCTCTCTGTCTCTCTGTCTCTGTCTCTGTCTCTGTCTCTCTCTCTCTCTCTGTTTGTCTCTCTCTCTCTCTGTCTCTCTGTCTCTGTCTCTGTCTCTCTCTGTCTGTCTCTCTCTCTCTCTCTCTCTCTCTCTCTGTCTCTCTCTCAGAACAGAAAAGGGACGCCAACATGAATTTTCTTCTCTGCATGTTGCCTACCATGATGGAACGGGCTGGCTCAATCGCACGAGTTTATTCCTGTAACAAGCTATGCTCTTCTATGTCTTAAGTTTTTTTCTTCCTGTCAAGAAGTTCCTTTTTGGGTGTGGTGTGGCAGTGCCTCAGTGGCAATCCTGACCTTGGGTGAGTCTCCACTGCAGATGGCAGGCTTGCAGATCACGCTTTTATCTGGCTCTGAGGCAACAGAGATTTCCAGTGGGTGAACGGAACTCTCATATGCTGGCCCTGCCCTCAGCTTCCACCTCAGGTGAAACATCAGAGACTAGCCATACCTATGGACCTGGCTCCAGTTCTGCCTAGCTTTGCCAACACCCTTTGTGATATCATGTAGCCAATTATGTTTGCTTGTTAGTGCTAAATGACTTTGAAGGCCAAGATGAGCTGTTCAGAAGTAAGGTCATGTAGGTTGGACCTGTATCTGGTGGACAGATTATATCTGAAGGCAGTCAGAGTGTGTCAGTGCCCAGAGATTCAACTCACCAGGTGGTTCAGGACACAAAGGCAGGCCCACGGGCTAAGCAATATCAAAGCACGTAGCTAATGCCTGCTCTATAGCCAGAGCTCAGGAAACCCAACTCCTGTTCTAGGCCTCTTTAAATTACATTACAGATCTGTATAATTCTTTATTCACCTATAATTTTCAATAAAACATTTTGGACTATTTATTCCCCATATGTTTTTTTTTTTTTTTTAATTAGGCAGCCAGGAAAGTGTTGGGGGATTTGTTCAATAAGGGACAGAAGAGTTCAAAAGCTAATGGTCAACCACATATGCAACCCCAGATCTGCAAAGCAAGGAGCCGCTGTGAACTTTTGGGTCAGAGAGAATAAGGCAGAAGCTGTCCATGGGGAGCTGGAGCAGATGGTGGCTGTTGAGCAAAGATGGATTTCATGAGGAAGACACAGTCACTGGGAAGACACTGACCAATCAGAGGGAAAGGGTGGCTTGTGTTCTAGCTTCCTTTGTTCTGTATCTCCTCAGCCCTGTTGGAATCCATCTGTTATTTAACATTACCAAGAATCTATTTGGCAAGCGAGCCTGGCAATGTGGTCTTTAGGGCCTTTGCTACCTGAGGGACAGAGCGATGAAGAGAAAGGGTGGGGGAACAGAACTCGGAGCAGACAGGCAAATTGGGGGCAGATGCATTTGTGGAGACAACAGCAACAGCACATCTCACCCCACATTTTCTTCTGTAATGTTACTTGACACTCCTCATCCTTGCGGTTGGGCGGCCTTGAAACGGCTTTGACTAGGAAAGTATAGAGAAAGTGATACTAAGTGACTTCTGAGCTCATGTCTCAAGAGGCTATGAAGTTCCCACCTTGTTCTCTCCATTTACTTGCCTGAGGATATTTCCCTTGCAGTGCTGTGAGATTCCACTTAGATGATCCTGTAAAGGTCTATAGTTGGTCTTAGTTGGGGCCAGATGTCAACTGTGTAAGTTGAAAGGTTCCAGCCATGTGTGGTTGGTTGCACACACCTTTAATATCATTTGGGAGATGGAGACAGGAGGATCAGGAGTTCAAAGTAAGCCTTGGCTACCTTACAAGTTAAAGGACAGCCTGGGCTACATGATAGTCTGTTTTAGTTCTTACCTTCATCCCTCGAAATAGCAGCAGATAATTCAGAACCCAGTTCTTGGAGTTACTGTGTTTTCAGACACTAGCTTTTTTACTTAAGGAAAAGTCAGGAAACTAATCAAGTTCACTTGGCTGTGTCCTCATCCAGATCCTAACTGCAGAATTGGTGAGCAGAAGAAGCTGGTATTTCATGTCACTGTTTCAAGGTTTATTTTTTTATGCATCCTTACAGAATTGTAGCCCCAGTGACCAGGATATTTGTTCAATGCCTAATTTTATATGTATATTGCCTAATAGACTGTGCATGCTACAAAAGCACACACAAAACAGATATCAAAAATAGATGTGCTAAAATTGAAAGTGAACAGAAATTCTCATTTGCTCTCTTCCATGACTAGCTCCAGTCATACTGGAGAGCACACACTATACACGTGAAATTTGTGGTCCACACAATGTCAATCAGTCAAGGATTGCTCTAGCAATATATCAGGATGGAAGATGGGAGGCAATGTTGGGGAAAGGCACACTGGGGAGGTGCTTTGTGAAGGAATGCTTCAAGGACAGGAAGGTAAACGTAGAGGATGGGAAGTTCTGTGAGGCAGACCAGGGGCTCCTCAGGAGAGTGCAGACTTTCCCAGGCCTTGAGAGCATGTTGGCTTTATCCAATGGTACTGTTCATGGGAACCACGACCAGATCTTAAATTTCAGGGTTTTCCTGTGGACACTATAAAGGTGAATGTGTAAAGGTGTTGTGTTGCAATTTTATTAGCACAACAGGACTGTTATTAAAGCTGGTTCTTTGATTGAGTGCCTCAGAGATATGCATATTTTTGGAAAGAGATGATGCTGAACTTTTTCCTCGTATTTCTCATTTACTTTGAGGAAGCTGTAGTCTGTTTCGTGTGCGTACCTGACATACACTTGTGAGTCTATCTTTGGGGCCATATTCATGCTTTATTTATTTCTTTTTATTTATTTGTTTGTTTTTTTCATTTTTTGTTTTTGTTTTCCAAGATAGGATTTCTCTGTGTAGTCCTGACTGTCCTGGAACTTTCTCTGTAGGCTGGCTTCGAACCATGCTTTACTTTTATCCTGTGGCATACATTTGGGCCTCTTCCTTTACCTGCCCCTTGAAAGAAAAAGAAAACCCAGCAATGCTCTTTGATGGCTTTTTCTTTCTTTCTTTCTTTTTCTTGCTGTATAATCTACTATTGTCGTAAAGAACGCTTTGGAGGCTGGGAAGATGGGTCAATGGATAAAGAACTTGTCGCCCATGCCTAAGTGAAAAGCTAAGCATGGCAGTGTGCATCTGTAATCCCAGAACTGGGGCAGGGTGCGGATCAGGGCTCGCTGGTCAGCCAGTTGAGCTGAAACAAAGAACTACAGGCTTATTGAGTGATCCCATATGAGAAAAGTATGAAGAAATGGCTAAAGAAGACATCTTGACATCAACTTCACAGGTCCATACAAGGAAGCATACCTATAAACATACATGCATACATACACCATGTAACATAAACATATATACGTGTATACAGTTATACCATCTAAACATGCATACACATGTATACCATATACACATGCATGCACACATACATACATATACCATATATACATGTATATGCTGTATAAAACTTGTACAGATAAACATACCTAATCTATTGAGGGGAATGAGTGAGAATGAGGTGCTCTCTCTTACTTTAATATATATATATAACAATATAAATATATATATATATATATATATATATATATATATATATATATATAATTTTTTCTCATGTGACCTTTCCCCAGTAAAGTCAATCTGGCAGCTTCTCACTGATGGATTGTGTAACAGCAAGACACAGGTAGGCCTGGAGTTTCACCGACAGGTGAGACACTGTCTTTTTTCTTGAGTGGCTTATAGTCTAGAAAGCCAGATGGACAGACCACTATTGTATCTTGGGTGATGGTGCTGTGATGGTGTAGTTAGTGTTCTGGGGAGCATGTGGTGTGTTAACTTAGTTTTTGTGAAGTCTTCTAGAGTTGTGACAAATGAGGTCAATTATGGAAATCTACGAACCATGAACGGCATGTGCTCAGCTTTTGACTATAGTCAGCCTTCCACAAACAGACTGGATTATTTGACTTGGGTATCTTTCTAACAAGACAAACTAATTTGCCCAAGGAGACCTCTCTACCCCTTTATAGTCAGGATACATGTTTTTTTGTATTGGATTTTCTTATTCAGGCCCCAGGCTTCTCATCTTTCCTTGTGATGAGTTCTTTTAGCCTGTCTACCAGGCAGAGACATTTTGGGGCTCACTCTGTCTTTTTTTTTCCTCTCAATATTTCAGTTTTATTACTGATCTTAAACAGCCAGCATTGAGGTTGTTACCTACCCCACACAAAAGGTCACCAGACTTAGTGAATTAAAGCACTCAGTTAAAATTGAATTTCTAATGACACTTTTTTTGGGGGTATGAGTTCATTGCAAATTGTAGCTGAAGTTTTCTGGTCGGGAGCCGGGACCTTGGGAGCCAGGACCAGGGAAACCTCAGCTACAGCAAATACTCTAACATTTGCATACTCGTCCTGAAATCCTCATTGGTTGTTCTCGTGGAAATTCAAAATTCAACTGGTCCTGCAGTTTTAACTGGCATATCCTGCAACTGCTCCTCTTGCTGTGCTCAGAAGGGAGTGGAAAGTGTTTGAAATTATTATCTTCAGGAACTACTTCTAAAGCAGAAATTCTGCCCTTCATTTTCTCTTTCCTTGCCAAGTTTAGACCCTCCCTCCAATCTCAGAGGCGGCCAGGCCCGTCAGTCACAGCCACCGTGCCAAGCTTGTTTCTGGGATTGGATAATGATAATACTAAAAATCTGACTTTTGTTTGGACCCAAGTGGTGTTGTACCTAAAATTTCTTTCTGTCCATAAATTTGAAGGGGAACCGCTTTATAAGGAATGATGGCTGGTAGCTTTAGGGAACAAAGGCATTTACTGTTATACTGGAGTCTTGGCACCCTGCTCACATATTTCTTCATTGTTGATTAATCTGGCAACTGGATCTCTAGGCAAATAACTTCTAGATGGAAAAGGGGTCAAATATGGGCAACAATAGTAACAATGATTCATGGAGCAATTTCCAAACATTAGCACTGGGCTTGATTTTCTACTTAAATGTTCTCAGTTAATCCTCATATCAATTAAATGAGGTGATTACTATTATCTATTATCACCCTTGTTTTTCAAAAGGAAAAACAAGCTACAAAGAGGTCAGATAATGTGCCTGAAGATATAGTGTATAGTCTACAAATGGGCAAGGTAGGATTTGAACCCATGATGGTCTGACAAAACACCTCCAACTTTCACACTATACTATACTGCATGGGGTTAGGCTTGGACTGGAGCTTCAGAAAACACTCATGGGTTGATTTATCTAGTCCGTTTCAATAATTATTTTTAACAAGCTGAGATGCTTCACCATCTCATTAATTAGTAACTTTCGGTGTGTGATGCTCTATTTCACAATCTGCTTCTCACATTTAATTATAATATTTTCTTCTATAGTACAAAACACCCCTTAGCCTTATTAGAAATCACAAACTGATCAATATATTCCTTTAGGATGATAACACCTATTTTTTTCTCTTGAGCCACCACTCAAATTTTCCACTTGGGCTCTGAAATCAGCATCATGATCAAAGATAATTCAAGTGCCTACTTCTTAACAGTTAGTGCCCTTTGTTGCTGTCTTCTGAGTTTCTCCTCAATTAATATAAGAATCATATGCCTTTCATGTAGAGAGTTCATAATAAATATGGATTTGATTGCTTTGGCTGTTATAGGCTTTTGTATTCAAGCAGTGTAGCCGGAAAACATCTACAGCCGAGCTACTCTTGTTGATTTCCTTTAGGTTGTATCTTGTTTCAGTGCCTATCTGTAGTCACTAGGCTGGATGAAAGCTGGTAGTTTGTGATCCTCCCATATAACACTAGAAGATGCATATTGGATAAAGAAATGTTGTTACTCTTGTATCCATTATTGGATGTCTGATACCCTATATGTAAAGGCTAATGCAGAAGACTAATACCATACAGCCCCCGGTAACCCCCAGGCACCCCATGTCCAAAGTTCTTGATCAGGGGCTGATTGCAGAATGTCCTTGCAGCTTTGAGACATCATGGGATCCTTTTGTGCTTCCTGCTGAGCCCAGCTTGAGGCTCAGAAACCTGCAGTTGCCCTGGTAAGAGGACAGGAAAGGGGTGAGAAGTTGTGGTATTGTGTTCCCCAAAATATTGTGCACCCTAATAAACTTATCTGGGGTCAGAGACAGAACAGCCACTAGATACAAAGGCTAGAAAATGGTGGCACTCACACCTTTAATCTTGGCACTCCAGAGGTAGAAATCCCTCTGGATCTCTGTGAGTTCAAGGCCACATTGGAAACGGCCAGGCATGGTGACACACGCCTTTAATCCCAGAAAGCGAGCCTTTAATCCCAGGGAGTGGTGGTAGAAAGCAGGAAGGTATATAAGACGTGAGGACCAGAAACTAGAAGCATTTGGCTGGTTAAGCTTTTAGCTGGTTAAGCTTTTAGCTGGTTAAGCTTTTAGCTGGTTAAGCTTCAGGCTTTCAAGCAGCAGTTCAGCTGAGAGCCATTGGGATGAGGACACAGAAGCTTCTAGTCTGAGGAAACAAGACCAGCTGAGAAGTTGGCCAGGTGAGGTTAGCTGTGGCTTGTTCTGTCTCTCTGACCATCCAGCATTTCACCCCAATAACTGGCCCCAGGTTTGATTTAATTAATATTACTCTCTAAGATTCCTGCTACAAAAGGTCTATACCATCATCTCAGAAGATGGGGAAGAATTTAGGAGGCATGGCAGACAACTACAAACACTTGGAGATTCCTCTGTGGCTGTTGGGTGCTTGAATGGTGTCTCTGCTATGTCTTTTTACCTCGCTGAGATTTGCTTGCTGTCTGGGATAAGAGATGAACCAGTGTCTCCTCTCTGTGCCCTAGAAATCTTGGGTTCATTAGCCAATGGCCTCAGTCCTGATTTGTATCCTAGAAGGCTCTTAGTGTGGAAGTAAGGACTTCACAAAGTCCCTCCACCACATAGACTTTCCTGTCACACTGCCTGCTGCAGGGACTAGATGTGAATTCATGCTGGGACCCTGAGATAGAGGAAAGGTAGTGGGGGGTCTGGGAGCGCCCTTCGAGGAGTGAGTTCACTGAACTCTCCTTTCCTGATCACTTAGGTCTTCCAAAGAAAACTGTAGTCTGCATTGCTCTGGCCAGTGTGTGGTCCTGGTTTCTTTAGGCACTCTCCATGAGTTTAAAGGAACCGAAGATGGGTGACTCTAAACAGTCCATCTGCCCAAAGAATTCCTACTACTCACCAGCAGCCTTCTTTACATCCTGATGCCTGAGGACCATGGCTTTTGAGTCTAAACCTAAGTGCATCATCTTCGGTGTGGGTGTGATGTAACCTTCATTCAGGGTGGATTTTTAGAAGGGCTGTAACTAGAGGAGCAGGTCTCCTTGTTGAATCCGGGTCTTCTCCCTTCAGAAATGTGGCTTTGGAATAAACACACTTTGTTAAGTCACCAGTGTTGGCTCTGCTGCCACCAACGGTGTTAAAATCTTTGGCATCAGAGCAGAACCGGATGACTTTGGCAAAAATGAATCTATATATCCCCCAAGATCCAAATCAGTAGGGCTGTGCTTTGTCTGCACACAAAGGAAAGTAGGACTCCTTTGCTATTTAGGGTGTTGTCTCAGCAAGGCACACACTTCAGCATCTTTCTTCCCCGGAGGGTGAACAAAGGTTTGTTGTTCTTTCATCGAGGTACGCTTTTGAATTCAGCATTTAAACATGTGGGGCACAGTTGGATTGATCCTTGTGAAAAGAAAGCACTTCACCTCCAAGGGTCCCCCCCGGCAGAGACTTTCTTCAGTTTTTAAAAAATTTTCCCTCTATGAGGCAATGTGGCTATATTTGCCCCAGAACACTATCTTTTTTCTTTGGTTATGTCCATTCAACAACAATTTGGCATTGGGCATTGCATTTGTCCATGTGCTAGTTCTAAATACCACCTCATCCTTCCCTAACAGTGCTTCAATAAATAGATTTCCTTAAATTCTTTTACTCAACCACCTACAAGAGCTACCTCAATCATGACCCCTGGTTCAGTTCTGATGGGAATCATCTGCTTGAGGATCTGAGGAGTGAGAGCGGTTGGTCAGTGTGTCACATATGTGTCTGTAGACAGAAGGCACCTACACCTTACAACCTTCACTAGAATGCTCTTTTCTCCAGGTGACCCTGCAAGTCTTGGTGAACTCTTCATTCATAAGCTTTTCCTGTGTGCGCCTCTGATCAAGTCAGCACAGGTCTTCAGGGATCTGGCCTTTGAGGCTACTTTAGTGATACTGTTTTCCTTTCTTCCTTCCTTCCTTCCTTCCTTCCTTCCTTCCTTCCTTCCTTCCTTCCTTCCTTCCTTCTCTCCTTCCCTCCTTCCCTCTCCCTCTTTCCTTCCTTCCTTTCCTTTCTTCTCTCTCTTCCTCTTTCTCCATTTCTTCTCTCCCTTGTCCCTCTCTCCCTCCTTCTTTCTTTCTCTCTCTTCCTCCCTCCCTCCCCTCCCTCCCCTCCCTCCCTCCCTCCCTCTCTCTCTCTCTTTCTTTCTTTCTTTCTTTCTTTCTTTCTTTCTTTCTTTCTTTCTTTCTTTCTTTCTTTCTTTCTTTCATCTCTAAAGGAGATGGTTTTGCTGTCTCCAGGGAGACCCAATAGACACAAATCACAAGTGAGAATAGACAGCCAAAGCTTCTGTGACTACATTTTCTTCAAGAAGCTCAATCATGATTTTTCTATAGTTAACTGAAATTCACTTGGCTTGTGTGTGTACATGTCTGTGCAGCTATGCATGCAAGCTTGTAGTGTGCGGAGGCCAGAGGTTAACAGCAGGTGTTCTCCACCTTAGTTTTTGAGACAGGGTTTCTCACTTAAACTAGAGCTCACTAATTGGGCTAGATAGACTGGCCATAGAGTTCTGGTGATCCATCTGTCTCTACCTCCCCAGTGCTGAGGTTTCAGTTTGAGCTTCTGTGCCCCATTTTTATTGTATGGATTCTAGAATACTGAATACAGGTAGTCACACTCAGGTAGCAAACATTTTACTAACTGAGCCATCTCCCTAGACTACGTTTGGCTTTTGAATTCATTGAGATGCAGTACTTCTAGGGTCTGTGGGATGTATGCAATGCCACCTCTGCCCAGATTTCTTTGTGGAACATTCTGGAGGAGAGTAAAAGAATTTCAACTGAGAACTGTATTGCTTCCCCGACTTTGGAAAGACCATACAGCCCAGGGAGGGTAGATTTCAGGACTTTAGTATCATGAAGTTGATTTGGAGAACTCTTGCTTCATTCTCCACCATGCAAGGTACACCAATGATAGTTGCCATGGTGACGTGTTTGGTGTCATCAGCAGGGGGTTTAGTCTGTGAGTGGGAAATGGAAAGGTCCTCAGATAGGGTACTATTGGACCAAGTGCCACTGATTGAAAATGAAATTGAGATGAAATCGTACTTTATAGTTCAGGATGTTCTGAGATTCATTATATAGTCTAGACTGGCTCCAAATTCACAATTCCCCTGCCTCAGCCTCTTGAGTGCCGGGATTACAGGTGTGAACTACTGGGCTTCCTGTGTGGTAAATTTTCAAGCTGAAAAAGGAGAACTGAGAACTGTTGATCATCAGACATTGAGTGGACAAGGTTGGGGAGATGTTGAAATTATTTTTCTAAGGTACTCATGTAGGAGCTACCTATAGTAATTTCCTTTTTTTTTTTTTTTTAGACATGAGCTCTCTATGTAACTGTCTTTATAGACCAAGTTGACCTTGAACTCACAGAGATCTGCCTACCTCTGCCTCCTGAGTGCTGGGATTAAAGGTATGAGCCAGCACATTTGGCCTAAATTTACTTCTAAACCTTCTTTTCCTTGATTCTTCTTTTGACTGACCAGTATTTGAGCCTATTCTCTTCTTGGAGTGGTCCACAGCATCCTCTGGAATGACCCACAGTGCTGCTGTCCTCATTCTGAAATTAGTTTTGGACATCACTTCCTTTGTACTGATGCATTATTACAATATGGTGTGTGGTGTCCTGGGCTGCCCTGCTTTGTGACTGTACCATCATTCCTTAGAATTAAGTGTAGCGAGAGATGGTTAACATCCAAGTGTGAATGCATCCTTCTGTGTTTCTGAAATCATACAGGCAAAGAACTCATGGCTTCTGGTCCCTCATATCTGCGTCTTCAGTGATAGTAACTGTCCTGTTTCTGCTGCCAGCTCAGAAGTAGAAAGGATAGCCTGATGACTCCCAGACAGCACATCTGGGGCAGCTGTTCTGGTGTGCCTCCCGGGCTCTGTAAAAGGGCTAATTCTAGAGAGAGAAAAGCAGAAAGGATGTAGAGAAAAATCTGCTGCCTTTGTGTTCACAGGGACTTACCCTTTGTTCTAGCAGATCTGATGCAGATGCTGGCTTTAGCAGCTGGTGTTAGTTCCTAAAACAGCCTTGCCAGGGTCACCCAGGCAGAGCCAGACTCCAGAAGCCACATGCAGGAGTGTAACAGGAACCTGTAGTGATACGGGAAACAGCCTTTAGAAGGGAGTGTAGGTCAGTTAAGTTATTGTAACACCTCCTGAGGATGCTTGCCACCCCGCCACTTCTCACTCTTCCTGCTGTCATAGAAACGATACTTTCGATGGGTGAAGCAGCTCGAACAAGCAGAGTAGCAGGTGCTTAGCAAACTCTGTAGATCTATTTTGTTTTGTTGTTAGACTTCTCTCTTGCCCCTGTTTGTTTAAAACCCAGTATTTGACCTGGGAAACTAAACTAAATCACTCTGTTCTTTAACACACACACACACACACACACACACACACACACACACACACACACACACCTAATGAGCAATCTATTCATCTAGTCACAGCCATCAGAGAAATGAAGTGATTGTGGACAAAGAACTCACTAGTTTAAAGGTACCATGTGAATGAGTCTGACCAAGAGCCCAGAGGTCTGTAAAAAAAAAAAACACACACACACACACAAAAAAAAAAAAAAACCATTGAGAGCATGTGAGAAAACAGACAGGTAAATGGATGGCCCTATCCCTCCTTCTCATATACCCCTCCCATAGTCTAGCTTGCAGGCTGTTTTTTTTTTTTTTTTTTTTTTTTTTTTGTTGTTGTTGTTAACTTACCACAGATAGAGTCATCTGTGAAGTGGATCTTAAATTGGGAAACTATGTCCATCAGATTGGCCTGTAGGCAAGTCTATGGGCCATTTTCTTGATTAATGATTGATGTAGGAGGATTCAGCCTATTGGAGGTGGTACCACTCCTGGGCATGTGATTTTGAGTTGTGTTAAAAAGCAAGGCAACCAAGTCAGTAACTAGTGCTCCTCCATGGCCTCTGTTTCATTTTCTGCCTTCAGGTTTGTAGGCAGACTTTTCTATCCCATCAGCCAGTTCTCAAATAACCAAACAGAGACTTATTATTAATTATAAATGCTTGGCTGATAGCTTAGGCTTGTTTTAAGCTATCTCTTATAACTTAAGCTAACCCATTTCTATTAATCTATGTGCTGCCTTAAGGCTCATTGACCTCACATATGTACTTCCCATTTTTCTTGTTCTGTGTCTTATGACATCTCCTCTGACTTTACCCTTCTTCTCCCCATCATTCTCTCTGCCCTGAAAATCCTGCCTAGCCATCAGCCAATCAGCTTTTTATTAACCATGAGAGTAATACATGTTTACAGTACACAAAGATTGTTCCACAGCACAGGTTCCTGCTTTGAGTTTTTGCCCCAACTTTCCTCAATGATGGAGTGTGACCTGAAATTGGGATTTTGTTCATGGTGTTCATCACAGTAAGAGAAACCAAACTACAATACATGTCATGTCCTTAGGCTCGTGGTTAGTTTATGGAAAAAAAACCCAATTTAATTATGTTGTGGAATATTCCTTTACACTGTGTGAAGGTGTGTCACCGTGATTGGTTTAATAAAGAGCTGAATGGCCAAGAGCTAGGCAGGAACAGGTATAGGTGGGACTTCAAGTCAGAGAGAGACTTTGGAGAGAAGAAAGCAGAGTCTTCAGTAAGATGGAGAGGAAGCAGGATGGAGAGTACAGAGTAAAGGTAACCATGTCACATAAAAGAAC
Source organism: Peromyscus eremicus (assembly GCF_949786415.1). NCBI lineage: Eukaryota > Metazoa > Chordata > Mammalia > Rodentia > Cricetidae > Peromyscus > Peromyscus eremicus. Next base: position 144,116,250 of record NC_081418.1, on the reverse strand, counting down.
ATAAATTAAAATATATGGGTTAGTTTAAGTTATAAGAAATAGTTAGGAACAAGCCTAAGGAAGGTCAAGTTTTCATAATTAATAAGTATTCATGTTGTTTTTTGTGAGCTGGTGGTACAGAGCTACAGGATTAGGAGAAAGACTTCATGTTTGCCTAAGACCATAAAAAATGTTTCTTCCTTGGATTCAAGTTAGATCTGAGTTCACTTCACTGTGTCTAAGTGATATGATGGTCTTTAAGTTTTCTGAGACTCAACTGTTATCATTTGTAGAGTGAAGGCTAGAAAGCCATAGTGCGAAGTTGGGAGGACTAAGGGAGACAGGTGTGTAATGGACAAAGCTCAGGACCAGGTGCTATTGTTGCCCCTTCTCTCAAGGACATTTTAGTGTTTTCCTATAACAAAGCCATGCTAGAGTCCAGCTGTGAAAATAAGAGGGAAAACATAAGTCTCTGTAAGAGGGCCGTAGAGCTGACTTGGGGTAGGGCCAAGAATTCCACCTGTAGCAACACAACACTGGTCATTTGGTTAACCCAGGTTGTGAAATGTTGGCTTCTGTGACTAAGACAATGACCTTGATATAACCATCTCTCCTCAGCACTCTGATGTAGGGAAGGGTTTTAGGGACTTGCTGGAGGCACTTACGGATACATGTGAGTTTGGAGCAGAGAGTTTGGGTTTTAGAGAATGGCAGAAAACATAAACGTGTGGAGAAAATGAATAATATGGGTAATGAGTAGGCTTATCTGCACAAGTCTGAGGTTTTCCTTCATAGGTTTGTTTTGCAAATGAACATCATAGAAAAGTGGGAAAATGTGAATACTTCATCCATTCATTCATAATTCAGCAGATATTTATTGTGGTCTACTATGGCTATAACCTGTTGTAGCAGCAGGGATACATCAGTGAGCAGAAGTTCAGGCATGGTAGTTATGGAGCTTTCCCTTCTATAGGAGAGACAGTAAACAAAGTAGATGATGATATGACAGCCTGAGAGAGACTGTGAATAAACATGACATCAGGTGAGAGTAAGACAGGGATGGACGATTCAGTTTTCCATAGATTTGTTGGGAAAGGCCTTTTGGATTGAGCAGAGAGGCATTGATGATGTGAGGATGAATGTCATGTAGATAGTGGCCATGAGTAACTCAAACACAGAAAACAATACAGGCAAAGACCTAAGCAAGAATGATTTTTTTTTTTTTGAAAAGCAAGGAGATTGTGTGTGGAGGGGTGCTTATGGAGGCAGGGGTGGCATGGTTGAGGTCCCACTAGCCTATGGAGAATATTGTGGGTCATAATAAGAACTTGGGAGTTTGAGTGGGGGTATAGCACAGCTGAGTCAGTGATCCTTTATCTAATCAATATCCCCAAAGTGCCTTCTTATGTACTTCCGGATGATTTGCATGGCAAGCCTGATTGGTTGATTCTAACTTAAAGAATGAACAGAGGAGGAAGTTCAGTAGATAACAGCCTGGCCTTGCAGCTCACTCTAACTGGCATTTGGGTCCTGTCACACTTCTTTGGATTTTGCAACTTTGAGTGCAATACTTACATTTTGAGCTCTTCTTTTTCCCCATATTTCAAATAGTGGAGTGATAGGATCTACCCAAGCTGGGCATGATACAACCTACTCATAACCTCAGGATCTGGGAGATGGAGACCTGGTGACCATGAGCTCCAGGCCAGCCCCAACTACATACTGAGCTGGAGTCACTGATGATAGCTAGTAAGACCTTATCTCAAAAAATAAACCCCAGATAAATAAATAACTAGATATACATAAATAAAGTATTGTGCTGGCTGGTTTTATGTCAACTTGACATAAGCTTGAGTTATCTGAAAGGAGGGAACCTCAATTGAGAAAAAGCCTCCGTAGGATCCAACTGTAAGGCATTTTCTTAATTAGTGAGTAAATGCAGGAGGGCCCAGCCCATGGTGGGTGGGGCTACCCCTGGGCTGGTGCTGGTCCTGGGTTCTGTAAGAAAGCAGGCTGAGCAAGCCATGAGGAACAAGCCAGTAAGCAACACCCCTCCATGGCCTTTCCATCAGCTGCTGCCTCCAGGTTCCTCCCTGCTTGAGTTCCTGTTCTGACCTTCTTCAGTGATGGACTAGGATGTTGAAGTGCAAGCCAAATAAATCCTTTCCTCTCCAACTTGCTTTTGATCATGATGTTTCATCATAGTGATATTAACTCTAACTATTACTATTATCAAGTATCAAGCAAAAAAAAATGCCCTAAGAGCACTATCAGGTTGAAATGAATATTCTTGAAGTGCTGGAGGCCACTGATCTATCAGAGTGAGAGCAGAGTGACCACTCCAGGATGAGAAGTCAGGTCCCTCCCCATGGCATCCCTTGCTCCACCCAATCTCACATTACTTGCTACTAAGGGGGATTTTTTCCCCCCTACAAAACATGATGGGAAGATCTCTGTAGTGACCAGAGGGTTTAGGGGTGTGATGCTCACAGTGCAGTCCAGGCAAGGGGACTCTGACAGCGGCTCCTAGGATGCTTTGTGATTTATCCTCAGAGGGATACATATAATGAGACTGCATTCTGTTTTCAGGGATAGTACTGTGTACTCGGCAGGCCCTGAGTAAATATTTGTTGAGGATGAAAGATTCTTTCAAGTTCTTATTGTATTTGTGAAAGACACTGTATTATAAATCCTCATTCCTTTTCTTTAAATTATATAAAATTGTGCTTGAACTTTATACTTTGACTGAAATGAAGAATGGGAAATAACTAATTTAGGCATATCAGGGCATTGTTAATTAATTTGCTTCATTTTACTTTACTTAATACTCTCATGTGTCTCTGTTTAAAGTGCTATTTGTATAGCTATTAAAAGTCATAAGATAATTACTTCCTATAGAATTGAGTTTGCACCGATTTTGACAGCATGGTCTAGCTCTTGAATATTCAAATAACAAAAGAACAACCAGCAAACCAAATGATTTAAATTTGATTATAAACATTTAGTTGCAGAGGTGGGTTTTCAGACGGCAAGTGCACGGGGCTATGGCTGCAAGCATTGTTTTACATGGTGGACACAGCTTGGGAATTTTTTACTCAGACACAGACGGACCGTTACAGGCTGAGAAACAATGAAAAGGGATGCTACATAAAACAGTAACTCTGGGGGCTGTTTTGGTGTGTGGGGGTGTGTTTGGCGTGTTGTCTTGACATCCATCCTGTCCACTTTCCCAGTGGAAACTTCAGGCTTTTCCCCATTCACTGTCCATCTCTAAAGACTGTGGTGGCCGAAGCCAGAGGGGAGCTAAAATGGGGAGGAGGCAGGGAGAGAGGTTTGCAAAGAGAAGATAGGGAAGGCAGATTAAAGACTGACCGCCTCGGGGCTCACGATCTTGATTTAGTTATGACTCACACGTCTGCGGATTTGACCTCTCGCCCAGGAGAGGGCAGTAATATGCTAGTGTTTAAGCTTTGCTTCTTGCCCTTCACCGAGGCTGTGTTGTATGAGCTGGCACAGAATTAGTCACAGCTGGCTTCACGTTCTCACCTGGTCAGCATTCCCTGTCGCGCTTGGTTCAATCTCCAGTGATTGTGGTCTGCACGCCAGACTTAGAAGTGATGTTTTTCCTTGACTCATAGGTACTTACTGGCTGCAGATCTGCAGCACCCCACCCCCGCTGCCATATTGCTGGAAATACTGTATGCTTTGAGGGCTACCTCCCTCCCAGTGGGCCAACTATAAGGACAGAGTATGCTGCTTCATCTCAGCCATTGAGGCAGCAGTCCTACACCTAACTTTTCTAGCCAAACAAAACACGCCAAGAGTTCACATTCTTTCACCTCCTGTAGGGATTTATACTTTCAACTTAGAAATAGAAAATCATACCTGAGCTGGAGAAATGGCTTAGTGGTTAAGAGTACAGACTGCTCTTCCAGAGGACAGGAGTTTGATTTCCAGCACCCATTTCAGGTGGCTCATAGATATCTGTAATTCCAGATGATTGACACCCCTGGCCTCCACGTGCACCTGTGTGCACACACATGCAATTGAAAGTTTTAAAAAACTAGGCTGAGCATGGTGGATATCTGTGAGTTCAAGGCCAGCCTGGTCCACATAGCATGTTCCATGCCAGCCAAGGATACACAGAGAGACCCTGTCTTAAGGGGAAAACATTCACACCTAGGTTCTTCATAGCACCTGCTTCAGCCTTGGCATCCCTGTGACCGAGGCTTTCCATGTCATTACAGGCAGGTTTAGTTTTTGCCTAGGCCCAATGTAGGAAGGCAACATGTCCAAAGGCACTAAAATAAGGGGAGATATTGACATAGACAATCCTCACTATCTGGCAACACTGGATCATCTGTGTAAATGCTCAACTTCAAGTGCCAATTCCCTGCTTGCCCTTCTGGCTTCTGCCTGCCCACTTTGATGTGTGTGTCTGCTCTCCCTGTGGACAGTGCCACCCAAGGTGGGGCATCTTCAAGAACTCAGTGGTTAATGGAAAAACCACAGAAGTAGAGGGAAAGTGAGAGAGAGGGTGGGCAGGACCAGTGGAAGATGAGAGGTGAATGGGGTGGTGGGTGCTAGGGAGAGAAAGAATGTGGTGTGGAGCCTGAATCCCTGCAAGCTGTGTGGGTAGTCACTTAATCTAGTCGGGGGTGGTAGTGGTGGAGGGTGACTAGAGATTATGAATGGGTGTGTGTGTGTGTGTGTGTGTGTGTGTGTGTGTGAGAGAGAGAGAGAGAGAGAGAGAGAGAGAGAGAGAGAGAGACAGAGAGAGAGAGAGAGAGAGAGAGAGAGAGAGAGAGAGAGAGAGAGAGAGAGAGAGAGAATAAAGAGAAGGAACACTTACCTCACAGGACGAGTTACTTAGGCTGTTCTAGCACTGTTCTAGTAGAATGCACATATCACATCTGCTACCTTCTTCCACGCCTAGCCAGGCCACCATCCCTTCTTTCCCTCATTGTTGAGAGTTTAATGATTTCCAGCTATAATACTTCTGGGGTTTCTCCTGGGACCTTGCTTCACACTCGGGTAAGTTTCTTGACACTCAATCCTCATTCCCCCCTCACAGTTTCACCCCATTATGTCTTTATACACCTTGTACCACCCTCAATAATAAATCAATCTCTTCTACTGCATAATGTGGTAGTTCGGAACCTAATTTCTGTCCCCCTCGTTCCCTCCCTTCCTTTCTCTCTCTCTCTCTCTCTCTCTCTCTCTCTCTCTCTCTCTCTCTCTCTCTCTCTCTCTCTCTCTCTGTAAGGGATGGGCTAGAAGGTAAAAGGGGAGGCTAGGAGAAATCCTATTCACACATCTGTCTGTGCCAGGAGAGCTGTTTAAGGGTGAGGAAGTTTCTCCATTCGCTTCTATAAATCATAGTGATCTGAGGTAAACCTCATGACATCTGGCTGAGTGGCTGCCCTGCAGGTTCTGTGAGTGAGGTGTTATCCAGTTGTCAAGAGGTGAGCAGCTCTGAATGGCTTGGGTTCATTTGTAACGGGGAGATGATAAACATGTTAGAAACTGGTGAAATTTACTGCTAGAACATGCAGACTTCTCCACCAATGTGTGAGCCTAAAATACAGGTTGGAATCAACTGTGAGTCTAAGCTTGAGGGTTTCCCACCTGAACAGTAGCTTCCCAGTCCCACCTTGAGGGTACACCCAGCATAGAGGTCAAGGGACCCATCCCATGTTCATATTCTGTGTACCTGTGTGGGGAGGATTAAGAACACATTGTGAAAAAAAAAAAAAAAAAAAAAGAACACATTGTGGGCTTTTGAGGTTCCTGGGGTCTACATGAGAATTTTTGAACCTAGACTTTTGGATAATTAAACTCCACCAGTGATCAATAAAGTTAAAAAGTAACAACAATAATGGAGTTGGCTGATAATTACCAAATGCCTTCAAAGTAGATGGGAGTTGGGTAGTTACACTCAATTGGAGTGGTTCTGTCATTTTAATGTTCTGTCATTTAATGTTATCTATGGTAGATAATTCAATTCCTTCTTTCCTAAGTGGCCATGAGTTAAATATATTTTATGTGAGGACAAAAAGTTTAATTGCTTTCACATTTAAGAAAAATTAAATAATCTTTGTTGAAGTAGAATTTATATAGAATGAAAGTTACATATTTTTAGTGTATCAATGACTTTTGACAGGTGTATGTAACCATGCACCCACCATTCAAATCAAGACAGAGCCTCTGCATCCCCTCAGAGTGGTCCCCTCCTCTGCATCCCCTCAGAGTGGTCCCCTCCTCTGCATCCCCTCAGAGTGGTCCCCTCTGCATCCTCTCAGAGTGGTCCCCTCCTCTGCATCCCCTCAGAGTGGTCCCCTCCTCTGCATCCCCTCAGAGTGGTCCCCTCCTCTGCATCCCCTCAGAGTGGTCCCCTCCTCTGCATCTCCTCAGAGTGGTCCCCTCCTCTGCATCTCCTCAGAGTGGTCCCCTCCTCTGCATCTCCTCAGAGTGGTCCCCTCCTCTGCATCCCCTCAGAGTGGTCCCCTCCTCTGCATCCCCTCAGAGTGGTCCCCTCCTCTGCATCTCCTCAGAGTGGTCCCCTCCTCTGCATCTCCTCAGAGTGGTCCCCTCCTCTGCATCTCCTCAGAATGGTCCCCTCTTCTGCATCCCCTCAGAGTATTCCCCTGTATCCTGTTTCACTCTTGAGCCTCCAGCCCAATGCAACCATCAGCCAGTTTTGTATCCCCCACAGTCTAGATAATTCTAGAATTTCATATAAATGGAATTACAGCACATAAATTTTAAGTCTAGTTTTATCTTTTGCTTAGGAAAATGTTTACGAGGCTTTTCCATTTTCCATCCCAGTGTGGTCCTTTGTTATTGAATATTGACTTTATGAATATATCACAATGTGTGCATCCATTGACCTGCTTATGACAGATGAATTATTTCTAGTTTTACACACTACAAGTAATTCATGCTCAGATATTTTTCTGGAAGTGTCTGGGAGTAGACTTGCTGGTTTATATAGTTATAGAGCTTTTCCATTTTTTTCCTTTAGCCTGTTCATTCCTTTGTATTAAAAATGTTTTCCTGAGCCGGGCGGTGGTGGCGCACGCCTTTAATCCCAGCACTCGGGAGGCAGAGCCAGGCGGATCTCTGTGAGTTCGAGGCCAGCCTGGACTACCAAGTGAGTTCCAGGAAAGGCGCAAAGCTACACAGAGAAACCCTGTCTCGAAAAACCAAAAAAAAAAAAAAAAAAAAAAGTTTTCCTGATAAACAGAGTATAATTGCTTTCTTAATCTACATGACACTCTGCCCTTTAATTGGAAGGTTGGTATACTATTCTGATATTTTCAGTTTGATGTCTATTGTCTTGTTATATGGATTTTGTCTCATAATTTTTAAAACTAATTTATTTATTTGCTTTTTGAGAATTTAATATGTGGTACTGTATTACACCATCTCCGTCTCCCTCTCCTCTTTCCAACTCCTCCCATGTTTACCCTTCCCAGATCCCTCTCAAATACATGACCCTTTAAATTAGTGTGTGTGTGTGTGTGTGTGTGTGTGTGTGTGTGTGTGTGTGTGTACTTGGAAACATGTAAATACAGTCTGTGAGTCCATCTAGTTGCTCCTATATACATGTGTTTAGGGGCTGACTACTTGTTAGTGGATAACCAGGTAGGGGGCTGACTACTTGATAGTGGATAACCAGGTAAGGGGCTGACTACTTGATAGTGGATAACCAGGTAGGGGGCTGACTACTTGATAGTGGATAACCAGGTAAGGGGCTGACTACTTGTTAGTGGATAACCAGGTAGGGGGCTGACTACTTGATAGTGGATAACCAGGTAAGGGGCTGACTACTTGTTAGTGGATAACCAGGTGAGGGCTCATCGCCAGGGAAGATGGACCCGCCCTCTCTCAGCAGTCATTAATTGCCTGTAGCTCTTCATCTAGGGTAGAAACCTTGTGGGATGTCGTGTTGATTTTCTCTCTATTGCTTCTTTCTTTTTATATTTTAACTTAATAAAGTGTATTTTCTATTCTAAAATATTATTTATACTATTTCCATTTTGTTTCTTCTTCTGACTTTAGCTTTGGGCTATTTTTTTGTGGTTGCTCTGTGGATAAAAGTATGCTTTCATACTTAGGGCTGCATATTTAGAAGTAATATTTGATCTCTTTACTCTTCATTTATTACTCTGCATAGTTTTTGTGTCTTACTTCCAATTTCTGATTACTTCCTAATTTCCTTCCTGCGTCCTGTGTCTTCTTCACAAACATTGTCACCACCTGACAGTGTGATTTCATTCGACTGATTGTTGAGTTTTTTGTATGAGTCTTTACTGGTTCATAGTGATGTATGCTATAACTTCTGGTACGACTGGGCTTTCATGTGGCATTATTTCCCTTCATCTTGAAGGCCATTCTTTCACTAAAGTTTTATTTATCTTAGAATGTATTTTCTCTCATTCTTGAAGTGTTAAAAAAATTTTTTTTTAGCACTTTACAGGTGTGATTCCACTATCTTTTGGTCAGCATTCACTTTTATTTTATCTTTGGGGTGTGTGTGTGTGTGTGTGTGTGTGTGTGTGTGTGTGTGTGTGTATCTGTATGTGTCTGTCTGTGTGAGTGCAGCCACACAATGCACATCCATCAGAACACAACCTCAGGTGATGATCCTTGCCTTGTGCCTCATTTGAGACAGGGTGTCTTATTGGTCTAATGAGTGTCTGGGCATTCTCCTATTTCTGCCTTCCTGCTCCCAGTGAAGTGCTGGGACTCCGAATGGGCATTGACACTCCATACTTGTATGTGGTCTGTGGGTTTGAACTCGGGTCCTCATGCTTGTGGCAAACACTTTATCCAGCTTTCACTTTTATCTTTGATTCCCTGTATTTAGTTTTCTTTTTCTTGTGCTATTTAAGTTTTCCTCCTTATCCCCGGCACATATTATGCAAGTTCTTTGCCCTGAGCTTTGCCCTCAGGTACATCCTCAGGTCTGTGCTGGCTGCTTCTCAAAATCTGTTTGACCAGGCCTTCAAAGTTTCATGATATAGCTAATTAGGTCTGATTCCCTTTATATTAATATTTTTTGGGGGGTTGTAAGCATTTTATATCTTGAAGTCTGTGTTTTTCACCATATTTGAGATGCTTTGGGTTGTGATTTCCTCATGTGTCCCCTTCACCTCAATCATACTCTTCTTGGAACATCCATTATGAGTATGTGGCATTTCCAGTTTTCCTTACCCCACCCCCACTGCTGTGCTGTGCTTGAGCACCAGGTCTTTTTTTACTGTAGTCAAGAAATTCTCTAGGCAGAGAGCCAAGGCAAACAAAATGAAAGGATAGATCAATGATATTATTAATCTGTCTGCAAGTTCACCAACTCTCTGTCACCTCCAATTTGCTGCTAAGCTTACAGAATGTTTTTTAAAATTCACAGTTATTGTATCTTTATAAACTTCTAGAACTATATTTGCATCTTTTCCTTTGAAATTTCTGTTTTTATTAAGATTTTTCCTTCACTCACTCGTTAAGGCAATAACAGCTTCTAATGGTCTTTTAGTTTTCATAGATGAAGTGTAAACCTGGATTTAATTTTCTTTGTAAGCGATTTTTCAGCTGAATACTGGGAAATTAGGCAAAATGTAGAGAATCTGGATTCTGTTGTTTTCCTTGGGAAAATATTTACTGGTAGTTTATCTTGAAGTTTAAATGCTATACAATCACCTTGAACTTGTTTTGGCATGGTTTTATACTTCACTGTTGCGTATTTATGGAAAATACATACAATGATGCTCTCTGAACCCGTAAACTCTGACTTCTGTGGCTGACACAGGGTCTCCTGTGTCGCAGACTGACCAGTTAGAACTCACCATGTTGCTGGGGATGACCTTGAACTTCTGATCCTCCTGCCTCTACCTCCCCAGAGCCAGGATGACAGACACACACCACCTGTTTTATGTGATGCTGTTGTGGAACCCAGAGTTTCATATGTACTAGCCAAACATTTGTGGCTTCTATTGGAGTTTGGATTTAGTGTTCATTGGAGATCTTCCTTTTGAGTGTAATTCTTAATCCTAAAGGTTAGCATTTCTGGAAACTCAGACTTGATGCTAGAGATATGACAAGATGTGGAAAAAGGTCATTCTTCTCTGGATGCGTTGGAAGTCCAACAAGACCCAGGACTAAGCTTCACTTTCAAATAGACTGGCCATTATCAGGAAAATCTTATTAATTGAGTCTCCCTCAATCATGTGCAACCAGAATTCATCTTGGATTTAGGTACCTCCTTTTTTAGGCACATCCCTCTGATACTCGACCTGCAGGTCCTATCATTCTTAAGATTTCTTTTCAGTTTTTAAAATTTCAATTTTTAAGTGAGTCCACAAAGTGATGGGCTCCCTTATGATGTGTTCATACACATATGTCATCTTACTTTGTCTTTAGCTATCTCCTCCCCCACTATTCTTCACCTTCCAACCCCCCTACTTCTTGCTGCTCCCCTTTCCTCCTGGAAATAGTTTTCTTTTGCATTCATGTCGTATGTATTCCCTTACCCTCTCTTTTCCCTCTTCCACTTTAAGTACTTGTAGCTGGAAGTTTCTCCTGTCCCACTCGCCCTGAGGTCCCGCAGCTGCTTATAAAATAATCACTCAGAGGCTTAATATCAATTATAAATTGTATGGCCTATGATAGCTCAAGCTCCTTGAGCCATAGCTAGTTCTTATAACTTAACTCACCCCTTTTCTATGAAATTGCCACATGTTCTATGGCTTTACCTGTGCCCCACTGCATGTTGCTACTTGGACAATGGGCTAGCATCTCCTCTCCTCCTCCCTTCTTCTCCCTGAATCTCCACTTGGATCTCCCACCTGCCTCTAAGCTGCCTTGCCATAGGCCAAAGCCGTTTTATTTATTAGTCAATGGGAGCAACACATATTCACAGAGTACAGAAAGACATCCCACAGCAAGTACTCTTTCTCCTTTCTTATGGTTGCTTTTCTACTTTCATCCCCCCTCCATCACATTTAAATAAAGATTCTTCATCTGAAAGCAAACGAGTGGTATTTTCTTTTCTGAATTGGAGTTCTTTCAATTAACATGATGACTTCCAATTCTGTCCATTCTCTTGAAAATGGAAATAATTCCGTTTTTCTTTGTGGCTGAAAAATTTCCATAGTGTCATTGTGTATAAGCACTGTTTCATTAATTTGGACATCTTAGCTATTGTGAACAGTCAGCAGGAAACATGGAAGAGTACATGCTTCTCTGTGGTATGTTGACTTAGAGTCCCTTGAGTGCATACCTAGGTGTGGTACAGCCAGATTATCTGGGAGTTCAGCTTTCAGTTTTATGAACACCGTCCACATGGACTTCCATAGTGGATATACCATTCTCCATCCAAATCCATAGTGTGTAAGTGGTCCTCTTTCTCCACATCCTAGCCAACATTTACTGCCATTTATTTCCTTGATGGTAGCTATTCTCTCTGGGGTGAGACAGGATCTCAAGCAATTTCATTTGCACTCCCCTGATAATGAAGGATGCTGAACACTTTTCAAATATTTATTTACCATTTGTATTTCTCAGGTCTTACCTCCTTAGCTGCAGGAACTCTGACCTCTGCCTTCTCAGCATTGTGGGGCTTCTGTGCTGTGCTGTGCTGTGCTTAGACTCTGGTTTACTGTATTCCAGCCAGGGAATTGTGTCTAGGCAAAAGGCCAGAATGGTCAGCGGCTTAGCTCATGAGTTTCAATTTCCTCAGTACTCAAAGTCTTAGGCTGTGTGTTAGTCACTGCCTGTGATGTTACTTTACAGAGTTAGTTCTGTTTTACATTTGCTTCTAATAGGAGGACTGGTGTGAAACCAACCATTCCATCAAGGTAGATAGCCTGCCCTCATCAACCTTGTAATTGATGATACCTTGTGCAAGGTGTTTTTCTATTGATTTAATGAATCCCATTCCTTAATTATCACAGTAATACCATGAAATAAATACTGTAGTGATCATAGGTTGGGAAATAGTTGTTCTAGGTGGCTAACTCAGTGGCTAGAAATTCCACAAATTTATATCAGAGTCTGAACTCAAATCCAGTCCGTCTGTCTCGAGAGCCTGTCTTTAAGTATATTCCCTGACTTGCTGATATCTAGGGCCCTGTGAATTGCCTTGAACATTAAGTCAGCATGGATAGACTGCTTTCCTAGGAAAAGATCAAGTCCTCCCTGGTCACACACGCTGGTGCCTTGGATAGCGGAGGCGGAGCTGAGCTCATTCAATCAGCCACAATTCTTCGAAACTCCAACTTTACCTTATGTCTCCATCTTTCATCCATGCTTCTGTTCCTCTGTCATCTTGAAAGGGCTAGAGCTTCCTGCCTCTTCATCCTTAGATATGTTGAGTTCTTTTTTTTAACAGAGAAAGTGGGAGCATGTATCCTGTCTGTTCAGATGAGGCAAGGACAGTAGAGATGCTGAGCGTCTGCCCCTGGTGAGTGTTTAACTCGAGATAAGGAGGACTTCCAGAGAAGACACTGTTCTGGCTGTGTCAGGTGATCGGGAGTGGAGATACATGAGTATACAGGCTCTGGTCACATCACAGCTGAGCCGGTGCTTTCCGTAGATGGTGCTGGTGGGTGTTACTCCTGGGTGTGTGCACCAGCAAGTAGAAGCCCAGGTTCAGAACTCAGCTGTGTGTATGAGGGTTGATGAAGCTGTGATTTATAGCTAAGGTGTCCTGTCATGTCTTACTGGTGTTCTAGAGTGTTAATTTAGGCACAGGGGAAGAGGTGTGTTGTTGGAGATATGCTGTGGAGTTGAAGATAAACACCGTGGTTCTAAGTTGAGTTAAAATGTTCTATAATCCTGAGTTAATTACTTAATCATTCTGAGCCTTGATTTCATTAATTCTAAAATAGGGACAATCCAATCTAACAGATTATTTGAGAAAATGAAATAATACATGGGAAAAGTGGACTATCTAATCTTGTTTCAGATAGTTTTATAGAAGTAATCAATAAAGCATAACTTCTGAGCATTTAATTAGTGTGTAATTTCTGATTTTTGGAAAAGACTAGATGGAAACAGGTGGCTGGGGAGGTGTTGAACACGGAGGAAGGGTACAGGACCATTGTGCTGTGACTACGTTTGTCTTCTCTGAAACCTATCGTGGAATTTAAGCTCTTTGGGAGATAGTAGAAGGTGGGTTTAGACGGGGCACTCAGGGAGGTGAATCAGCCTCTGTACTCATGGATGGATTAATCCAAGAAACTGTTGAGATGAGTCTCTTTTGAAAGCCAGATTTGACCAGATTCTGTCCCCTCCAGGCTGGAGGCTCTCACATGGGGAGGCTGCTCCACACTGGGGTCTGGGGAGGCTGCTCCACACTGGGGTCTGGCAAAGTGTAGACTTGGGCTGTCCACTTGGAGCTTTGCCTTCAGTTCCTACAGTGAATTTCCACCAGGGAACTCTATTTTACTTTCTTGATTTGCTTTGCAAATTCTCTGCTGAGTCAGGAACCCACTAGTGAATCTTAGCTGTTTTGTTCAGTATTTGGTAGTCTTCCTTTAGAGGTACCAGCAACACATGGCCTGTGCCAGAGAGGAGATGCTGATTACCTTTGGGAAGGCAGGTGGAGAGGAGATGCTGGTTACCTTTGGGAAGGCAGGTAGAGAGTGAAGTTAGGTCAGAACTTTAAGTGTAAGGACATTTAGGTGAAGCTATTTCAAGTAGAAATCTATCGTGCCATAGATGATCTAAGAGATACGATGCTAGAAACAAAATCAGGTTGTTGGTAACCTAACCCATAGGTTCTGTGGTTCAGACAGTGATTAATGAGAGAGATATGTAGCAGTCCCGTTAAGTTGATAGGATGGTAAGTCCTGCCCCAGGGAAGGAATCTATCTTTCAAGTCTTTGTTAGGGTTGTAGCAAGCACCTGGCAGGAACATAGTAAGGCACTCACAAGGACCGAGTGGAGGAGGGGCTGATTAACAGACTACAGATGTGGGAATAAATAAGGGACTCAACATGAGCCTGATGATCTAACAGGCCAGCAAGTATCAGCTTCCGGGAGCCTTTATCGCCCCTGGATGGAGGAGTGGGCAGTGTGTTTCATGAGCTTGGTAAGGGCTGCAGCCATGGAGGAACTGCTTCCCAGCAGAAGCTGTAGCCAACTTCTTTCTTGCCAAAGCCTTTTGAAGGGCCAGCTCCATGACGGACATCATACAGCACCCAAGCACCCACAGACAGGCTATCAGCTTCCAAGGTTCTATATCTGTCACTGCATTCTTTTTTCTAAAATTTTATTAAATTTTAAAATTTATTTTACATACCAACCACAGTTTCCCCTCCCATTATTGGTGAAATTATTAAGGCCACTCCACGTAGTTAAAAGGAGATTTATTTAATGGTGTAACTTACAAGTTAAGGGATAGGTAGGTCGCGGAGTCTGGGGAAGGTGTATCACAGTCCAGCAGTGTTCTCTGGAGCTCTGCTTTGTCCACCTCCACCATCCAGGGTCCTAGTGTCCGCCGATCCAGATCTCGGGTCCCCAGGCGCCTCCCTTGGCCCCGCCTTGTAGGCGTGACAGTTGCCGAAGTCTCAATGGGGGTTGGAACTTCCAGATCAAAGCTGGAATGGCTACCCACTACATCCCATCTCTCCTCCCATTCCCTCCCCTCATCTCCTTTCTACACCCCCTCATCTACTCCTCAGAAAGGGTAAGGCCTCCCATGGGAGTCCACAAAGCATGGCACATCAAGTTGAGGCAGGACCAAGCTCCTCCTCTCTGCATCAAGGTTGAGCAAATAACCTTGGGAATAAGTTCCAAAAAGCCAGCTTATGCACTAGGAACAGATCCTGGTCCCACTGCCAGGGGCTCCACAAACAGACCAAGTTACACAACTGTTACCCACATGCAGAGGGCCTAGGTCAGTCCCATGCAGGCTCCCTAGCTGTTGGTCTAGAGTCCATGAGCTCCCATGAGCTTGGATCAGCTGTCTCAGTGGGTTTCCCTGTCATGATCTTGACCACTCCTTGCTCATATAATCCCTCTCCCCTTACTTCAATTGGACTCCAGGAGCTCAGCCCAGTGCTTGGCTGTAGATCTCTGTATCTGCTTTCATCAGTTACTGAATCTGTCACTGTATTCTTGAAGAGGGTAGCTGAGAAGATAGGTCCTTGTGCTCTGAGGGGAAATCACATCCTACCCCATCCTGTATTTTACTGCCAGGTCTAAAACCAGAATTAACCATGCTCTTGGTTTTTAACTCAATGATATTGTGGACTCCTTCCTAGTTCTAGAAATTTCCTTGAAGTAGTTTTATTCTTTCTAGAAGAAACTTAGGGCATGCAACCTAGAAAGGGAACTCTTTCTCTCTCTACAACATCTCTGCTATGCTCCCACCATTAAAACAACAACAACAACAACAACAACAACAACAACAACAACAACAACAACATATTACATCTGAAATAAGTGCTATTAAATCTAACTAGAACAAACAACAAATACCAACAAAAGCTTCTTAGAGATTCATGACTGGCACATTCCATCTCTTCCTTATCTAACACATACCTTCCCCAGGTTCTCTGTCTCAGAGCCTGGCCATTTTTGGGCTAATTCTGCTGCTGGGGATCATGCACATGCAGCAGTCCTCAGTCCGTGTTCCTTTGATACACTTTCTCACTTTGTGCTCAGCTCTTCCTCCAGCCTCCTCCCTCTGGCTGTTTCCAAACATGCTTACGTAACCTGCCGAGCCCCTGTGATGCCGAACCTTTCCTTGTGACCTACTATGTTCACTCTCTATTTTCTTTCATCATCAAATCCCTATTTTGGCTGTGCATATTTATCAGTGCACACTCACCCAATAACTACAACTGGCTACAGTGCCTATTGTTAAAAATTGGGTGTTCCAATGAAGGAGATATGTTGATAGAGGGAGATATGGGGATAAGGAGAAACCTGGTGTGAGGGAAGTTCCCAGGAATCCACAAGGATGACCCCAGCTTAGATTACCCCGGTAATCAGATTGGTGAATGCCCTGTCATCATAGATCTTTCATCCAGTAACTGATGGAAATAGATGCAAAGAGCCATGGCAAAGCACCAGGCTGAGCTCCGGAAGTCCAGTCAAAGAGAGAGAAGAGGGAGTCTATGAGCAAGGGGCATCAAGACCGTGATGAGGAAACTTATAGGTACAACTGAACCAAGCCAGTAGGAACTTATGAACTTTGGATCAACTGCTGTGGAGCCTTCATGGGACTGAACTGGGCCCTCTGCATGGGCAAGACAGTTGTGTATCTTGGTCTGTTTGAGGGGCCCCTGACAGTGGGAATAGGATCTATTCCTGATGCATGAACTGGCTTTTTGGAGCCCATTGCCTATGGTAGGACACCTTGCACAGCCTTGATGTAGGGAGAGGGGCTTGGATCTGCCTCTGCCGAATGTTCTGGGCTTTGATGACTCTCTATGGGAGGCCATACCTTTTCGGAGGAGGGGATAGGGATGGGCCGGGAGGAAGGATGGAGGGTAGTGGGAGGAAGGATAAGGGGGTGATCTGTGTTTGGTATAGCGGGAGGAAGGATAAGGGGGTGATCTGTGTTTGGTATGTGGAGAGGATAAAAAATTTCTTAATAAAAAAAGAAATAAAAAAATTGGGTGCTTTATCTCTGGTGTCCCCCAGACATCAGGAACATCTCCTTATTCTCACTACATGCTACAGAGAATGAAGGTGTAACATCCTGAATGTGAGATAGCATCTAGTCCAACCTTCCGTCTGATACACAGGTCTGTTGTTTACACCTCGGGTAACTTACCATTCACCCTACACTTGAATACTCCAGAGATGGCAAGATCACTATCAATGCAATAGTGGTAACTGTTTGAGAATTCTATTTTAGATGGAGCCCGGATAGGCTTCTTTCCAAATTTAGTTCCCTTTAATAAACACTGAATACCTGTTGGATATGATAATCTGTGCTCTAGAAAGAGCGTGATCACAATGAGTCCCAAGAGGATTTTAGAGAGTAGAAGAAAATGCAATAATGAAACAGTTGCCACAAAGTTCAGGTGTTTGAAATACTAGGAAGACATCAGATAAATGAATTTGATCTTCCAGTCTGTGAGCTGGCTGATTCCCCATTGTACGTTAGCCAGACGTTTACTGCTGCTTAGCTGGGGAAAAAAAACAGACAAGAGCCATGCTGCTGTAGAATTGACCAACATTAACACGATTTGCTGTTAGAAGTTCAAGTGAAATAAAGGAGGCTGGAGTTTTTTTCAGATGATATTGTCCTGGAATGTCTCTGGAAGGAGGTGGCATTTGTGTAGCTGCCTGACGGATTAAAAAGTGTGGGGCATGAGGGGACCTGCAGCCAGGGCAAACTCTTAAAGAAAGGAACAGGTTTGGTGTGTTCCAGGAGCTGTGAGAGGGTTATGGGACAAGAGGGCAGGAAGTATTCAACTAAAAGAAGTCAGAGAGCAAGACAGAGGCCAAGGCTGGTAGGGCTTTCCAGACAGGACAGTTCTTGGATTTTTGTGCTAAGTGTGATAGAGCCTGGAAGCCTATGCTCTGACTTAGTAAAACTAACTAGATTATGGCTAGTCTGTAGGGGCAAGAAAGAGCCAGCTGGCTATTTCATAGTCCAGGTGAGAAATAGGTTAGGGGTGTGTGGACGTGGAGAGTTTGGATTTTGAGATAAATATTTACTGCCTATTGAACTTAACTCATGAGTGATTGCATGTGGCTGGAGAGGATGGAGGAGGGAAGCTTGGGTTTCTATGAATTGGGAGCGGGGTGGTACCCAAAACTGAGAAAGTGAAGGCTGGGGTATTGAATTAGTTTCAGCTATTTCTGACTTAGAAATCAATCAGATCATTGAGGTTGGAAGACTTCTGGGACTAGATACCTATGTGTAAGAGCCATCACTAAAGATGGAATTTCAAGGTCGATTTGGATGTGATCGTTTCAGATTTGAATAGCTATACAAATTATTCACCTGGTGAGTTGTGGAGTATTCCACTTTAAGGAGTTATAAGAGGGAAGAGAGACAGAAGAACATTACCACTGAACAAAGAAGAAACCAAGACATGATGATATCACTGGAACTAGCCAAGAAACTTACAAATCAGGCTGTAGAAGATCTGCAGGCAGTAGAGGATGGTGGAATGGTCAACTGTCTATTGGCCTTTTTTTTTTTTTTTTTTTTTTTTTGGTTTTTCAAGATAGGGTTTCTCTGTATAGGTTTGATCCCTGTCCTGGATCTTGCTCTGTAGATCAGGCTGGCCTCAGACTCACAGAGATCTGCCTGGCTCTGCCTCCTGAGTGCTGAGATTAAAGCATGTGCCACCGCTGCCCGGCTAATTGTCAATCTTTAACAAATCTTTAGGTTATATGTATCTGATATATAAATATATATATTCGCAGACATGTAGCCTAGGATGGCTTCAAACTCACAACCCACCTGTCTCAGTCTTTTGGGTGCTGTTATATTATCATATAAAAGCAGGACTTTTAGCCTGGGAAGATGGTATAGTTGGTAAAATGCTTGCCTTGAAAGCATGCAGACCTGAGTTCAGTCCCTGTAACTCACATGAAAAAGCTAGGCACATTGGTGTTTACTTACAACCCAGTGCTGGGGTGATGGAGACAGGCAGATCCCTGTGGCTCACTGGCAGCCAGCCTAGACTACTTGGTAGGTTCAAAGCCAATGAAAGGCACACACACACACACACACACACACACACACACACACACACACACATACACACACACATTAAACAGGCAGATGGTGCCTGAAGAATGATATTTGGGGTTGTCCTTGGCCTCAACATATACTCACACACATGTACACCTGAACATACACTAACATGCACACATATATATGCTTCAACACTTACACACACACACACACACACACACACACACACAGAGATTAAGACATTTGTGCTTTACATCCTTGAGTTCAAGACTGAACTTTATCTTTACAAACTGAGAACTTAGACTAGAATTTTAATTCCTTAGAGACTCATCCACGAAATGGGAAAAATGCTAGTACTTCCATGTGCAGTATTGTTCTGAGGACTCAACTGCTTCATGATTATTGAAGGTCTAATCACACTGCCTAGTTCACTGTAAATTAAGTTTACAGCTGCCATTGCGGCTTGGTGATGGTCACTGTCTTGGGACAGTACTGATGTATTTGTTGAGGTGACTGCCTCGTCACTGTTCATTTTCCACAGAGGACTCCAGCATCATCATAGCCTTGTCTGCCTGCCCCCTCCAGTCCACAGACCAGTCTCTCTGGTGGACAGAGGAAGAGGCAGATGACAGCCAGGAATGCCTGCTTTCCCTGCCATCTTCAGTTTACGTCATCACACAGAGCTGGTTTTATCATTTCCTGGGTCATTTTCCTTTGAGCATACCTTTAAAAAATTTTTATTTTTAACTAATTCCCTCAAGCTCTGGTCAATTTCCTTACAAGTTTATCTCTATATTTTTATTACCATCCTTTTTTTAAATATTACAACTGCAACTTCATCTTCTGTATATATTATTACATAATCTGACTTAGTCACAGATTTTATATGACAACCTGAATGCAATTGCTTATAATAGTGCTCCTCTTTTGAATCCCATTGTTTTCTTACTAATTACATCTCTTATGCCCCAAAGCATCGACTCTCTTATGATAAACCCTAGTAAGGTGTGGTTGTTAGTACATTGGAATATCCTTACTCTCTATGGCAGGAGTTGGCTAACTGTAACCTTTAGGCAGACATGTTTGATGTTTTTTTTTTTTGTTTTTCAAGACAGGGTTTCTCTGTATAGCTTTGCACCTTTCCTGGATCTCACTCTGTAGACCAGGCTGGCCTTGAACTCACAAAGATCCGGCTGCCTCTGCCTCTCGAGTGCTGAGATTAAAGGCATGCACCACCACCGCCTGGCTGATGTTTTTTTTTGTAAATAAAGTTTTATTGGGACACAACAACAGTCATCTGTTGACATGTTGTCTATGGCTGCTTTTGCACTCCAAAGACAAAGCTGACTAGCTGCATAGAGGCAAGGACCACAGCGCTCACAAGTGTCAGGTATTTACTATCATCTGACACTTTATAGGAAAAAAAAATACCAGATCTGCTGCAAGGGCTTTCTTGAGGTGCAAAATTAAACCCCAGGTAGCAGTTCTCCTCAAAGATTTCTTATTGGGAATGATACTGTTGGGAGGAAAACTCAAATGACCTGTTTTAAAAGAACAACACTTCTAGTGTGTCTCCATGTAAAAATCTCAGATCCATGTCTCCATATGATACCACTGATGGATCCTGCCATTCCCATGGTTTCTTTTTGGGAATTATTTTCAACATCCCCTGT
Source organism: Peromyscus eremicus (assembly GCF_949786415.1). Lineage (NCBI taxonomy): Eukaryota > Metazoa > Chordata > Mammalia > Rodentia > Cricetidae > Peromyscus > Peromyscus eremicus. Next base: position 144,095,925 of record NC_081418.1, on the reverse strand, counting down.
CTGACTCTCAGGCTTGATGGTCTGAATCACTGCTGTGATATTATTTTCTGCCTTATTTTATCTTTCACCCAAATACTTTCAGCTATATATCCCAGTTTGTGAGTTTCCATATATCCAGGACTCTTTACATGACTTCTCTGTGGGTTTATCCTTTAAATACACAGGCTGGGGATATCTCAGGCATAAAAGTGCTTGCCACAGAGCATTAGGACTTCATTTGATCCCCAGAAGCCAAGTAAAACAGCAACAAACAGGTAATATGGTCTGATTTGTAATACTGTGCTGGGGAGGTGGAGACTGGAGGATCATGTAGTTTTGGGCCAGTCAGCCTAGTTTCTTTGATGAGCTCCAGGCCAGTGAGACACTGGTCTCCAAAATACAAGGTCGATGGCATTGGAGAAACAACACTTGAGGTTGGCCTCTGGCTTCCACATGAGCGCGCGCGCGCACACACGCACACACGCGCACACACACACACACACACACACACACACACACATTTTTAAAAATACAGGCAGAGTCAAGTAGGAGGCAAAGACTTTTGACTGTTGACTTACAGACTTATTTTGCTCTTTCTGCTTAAATGTTGGACCTTTTTGCCTTCTCTGATCTGGCTACTGCCTGTGGGGCAGAGTGGTGTGAGGGAGATGTTTCTTGTCCCAGGTGCAAGCTGTTAGATGGAGAAGGACCATCTAGTCAAGATGGTCCCATAGAAGAAAGGAATTCACTCTTTGCTTGTGGATGGCAACTTAAAGGCATAAGGACCAGATAAGGCCCAGTTGCTCCAGGACTAAGCAATATGCACAGAAAGATGAACTTGGAGGCACTATGTACAAATAGGGCTGGATATTGCATACTTTTGGTTGGATATTTATTACTGCTATAAGAAAGTATCTAAGATGATGGTCTGAGAAGTTCCCTGGCCTGATTTCCCCTCATATCCACAACTTTCTCATTGTCTGAATTTGCATGCTGCCCATCGCTGTTGCTCATTTGAGTATGCTCCTGCTGGATTCATCGCCCTCTAGACCTCAGCCTTATATAGACAGGCCGCAGCCTTTGTCTCAGAATCTTTCATGCATTCTCGCCTCTTCCTTTTGCCACTCTGGCTGTCAGTCACGGATATGTATTCTTTTGTGCACCTCTGTTAGTTTCTTTACCCATTAACTGTTCAAATGGGAAGGAAGGAAATGTTTTGGTCTAGGAAGAATGAGGAGAGGAGAAGAGTTAATGGATTAATGTAAAAACCAGTCACTCTCTATTTCAACAATGGGTCATTCACAGTATGTGTTGAGAGAACCATTAAAATCATCAACAGGTCATTAGTACTGACTTTGAACCAGCTCATCAGAATCTCATTATTAATAGCTTTAAGGGCTTTGAAAATTGTTTCAGAATGCTCGCACTTTTAATGGTCAAGAGTAAAATTGGCACAAGATTACTGGGCTGGGGTGGTTTTCAGGCTGCTAGGGACCTTCAGAATGTTAGTGGTCCCTCCCATCAGGACGAGGCTAATGTGGGAGAGGAGCATGCCTTGGGTTTGCTCATAAAGCATCTCTGGGTGCCAAAGTCAGAGCAAGAGGCACAGCGGAGGGAGGATGGGTCTGACCTGCTGAGCCAGACACATGGTCCTTCTCGAAATGGTGGAAATCAGAGGCTGCTGCCCTTTGAAGATGCTGTCAGCAAACATCTTGGGTTCTGACAGCTGGCCTACTTCCTTTGTAGTTCTTTCATGACATAACAGCTCTCATTTGTTAGAGCCTCTTCCAAGTTCTAAATGACTCCCCAGTTTCTTGATGTTCTCCTTGCTCTGTCCTGCTCTATATAGCAGGACTTTGTGGGAACCAGTCCTGGGGCTTCTATAGGAGGCCTTGGGCTTAGCCAGAGGCCTGGAGGTGGAGCCAGGCAAAGTGGAAGTCAGTCCCTGAGTCAAAAGTGGCCCTGCTGTTTCAGGCATTTTTAAAAACGCTTCTTCGTGTGGGGACAGTTCTTGCTTCAAGGAACCGCTTAAGGAAGTCGTGCGCTTCACCTTTCACTTGCTGCAACACAGACTTCCTTTGTCCTTTGACGTATTTGGGGCAATCAGCTTGTTCACCATTTCCTTTTAGGATTGCAGCCTTGGGAAGGTTTGTTCCATGTTTATGACTGAGAAGATGCTGGGAAATGGGGAGTACCACTGCTGAACACAGCACTTGTGTAACTGTAAAAATGAAGAAAAATGTGGTCTGATGCTAAGTGATGACAAAAGTCTGACTCAGATCTACATGAACAGCCTGGACATGAGTGTGGGTAGTGAAGGACAAGGGTCGAGGGAAAGAGAGCTTGGGGGAGCGGGAGATCCCAGCTGGATCAACAACAGAGAGGGAGAACAAGGAATAGGAGACCATGGTAAATGAAGACCACATGAGAATAGGAAGAAGCAAAGTGCTAGAGAGGCCCACAGAAATCCACAAAGATACCCCCACAACAGACTGCTGGCAATGGTCGAGAGACAGTCCAAACTGACCTACTCTGGTGATGGGATGGCCAAACACCCTAATTGTCGTGCTAGAAACCTCATCCAACTACTGAGGGATCTGGATACAGAGATCCATGACTAGGCCCCGGGTGGTTCTCTGGGAGTCCAATTAGCAAGAATGAGGAGGGTTTATATGAGCGAGAATTGTTGAGACCAAGGTTGGATAAAGCACAGGGACAAATAGCCAAACGAACAGAAACACATGAAATATGAACCAATGGCTGAGGGGTCACCAACTGGATCAGGCCCTCTGAGTGGGTGAGACAGTTGATTGGCCTGATCTGTTTGGGAGGCATCCAGGCAGTGGGACCGGGTCCTGTGCTCATTGCATGAGTTGGCTGTTTAAAACCTGGGGCCTATGCAGGGTCCCTTGGCTCGGCCTGGGAGGAGGGGACTGGACCTACCTGGACTGAGTCTACCAGGTTGATCTCAGTCCTGGAGGAGGCTTTGCCCTGGAGGAGATGGGAATGAGGGGCGGGCTGGGGGGAAGGTGAGGGGGGCGGGAGGGGGGAGAACAAGGGAATCTGTGGCTGATATGTAGAATTGAATTGTATTGCAAAATAAAAATTTAAAAAAAAAGTCTGACTCAGAAATGAAAGTTAAAAAGGGCATCATGCTAGGTCTCCAGCCATTCAGGAGGGACACTGAGGCAGGGAGATCACAAGTTCAAGGCCTTCCTGGGTACCTTTGTAAGACTGTCTCAAACTTGAAATTTTATTTTCAAAGGGACTGGAGATATGGCTTAGTGATAATGTGCTTGGGTAGCCTGTGTGTAGCAGTAAGCTCAATCCCAAGCATCCAAAAACACAAAACAAAACTAAGTCCCACTTACTTTGGAGGACTGTGAAGAGTTACTCTGGTGCGAGAGATGGAGGAATGTGGATATAGAGACAGATCTCTCTCCCATTCCTCACATGCTGTCTCCATTTTCAGACTGAACTCTACAATCAGCACACCCACTACTCATGTGCTAGAACTGGCCAGAGGAAAGCCTGGTGGCAGAGAGCACTCAAGAGGACATGGCTGCTTGTCTGTTCCCTTAGCTCCCCACATCTCTGCTGTGCTGTGGGTGGCGAATGTCTAACTTTGCCTGCCAACAGTCACAGCACCTCTGGGGTGATCCTGCTCTCAGATGCAATTCTTTAAGTTCTCTCATCTTCCTTCCTTTGCCGGGGGTGGGGAGTGGGGAGTGGGGGGTGGGGAGTGGGGGTGGGGGTGGGCTGTGGTAGGTAATCTTAGTGGTCAACCAGATAGAATTTAGAATTACCATGGATGTTTTTATGTCTTTATGCGTGTGTTTCTAGAGGGTTTAAATAAACAAGAAAGACCTACTCTGAGTGAGAAACATGAACATGAGCCCTGGGCTGGGGTCCCAGACTCAAGAAAAAGGAGAAACGGAGCTGAGCAGTTACATTCATCTCTCTCTGCTTCTTGGTGGTGGATGCAGTGGGAGCAGCTGCTTCACCCTCCTGGCTGTGAAGACCTGTCCCCCCTTACACCACGATCCAGAAATAAAGCTTCGTTCCTTACCTGTCCCCTGTCAGGTATTTGGTCACAGCAATACAGAGGCCATGATGGTAACAGCTCCGACTTAGCTTGTCCGTGGCATTTCGGTCCTCCCCATTGGTTTTGCCCCAATTGCTTACACTCTTTGAAATAATCTCTGTGTTAGGCTCTCAATTTCTCCATTTATAGTTGCCATTTGTTTTCTGTTTAGACCATGATTGACATGACTCTAGGTAGCTCCTCTAGTATGTGATGTATCTACTGTTATGCACCCTTATGTATACAGTGTGCAGTGGGTACTTTAGATCTTTTCAAAGCACCAGCCATTCAGTGGCGAAGGTGGGTTCCCCCATTGGCAGAGATGTTGAGGAGACCACAACAGGGGTAAGGTTCCTAGGCTAGGAGTTGGATATTTATTCTACCCAATACTGAGAAAGAGTTCTTCTTTCCAAAGCCTTCCTGAAAGAGAATGACCGTTGTCACAGTTGGGAAGTAGTTTTCTTCTCCTGGCCCCCAAAGTAGAGTAGGTGGGTTGTCCCAGAGACGGTGTGGGACATTTGTTCAGCGATAGCATCCCATTGGGCTCAGGGGAAGTTGGCCTCAGCTTTGGTCCTCATGTCTCCTTTTAAACTGGAGTAGCTGAGGCATTTGTCATCGGGAGTCTTCAGCCGTCAAAGCAGCTCTTGACCCTTCACCTCCATTTCTCCCAAAAGGGCAGAGCTATTGGAATCAAAACTAGTGTGTTTCCAACACTCATCCTATCTCCTTGAATAACCTGACTCATCTTTAGTACATTTCTCCAAACTCCACTGGACTTACTGTCTTGCAACTTTTTCTTTAAAAAAAAAAAAAAAAACCATGTGCTTCATAACTCAGGCAATGTCCTGTAGAGGTCACTTACAGCCCATGTCCCTGGCTGATGACTGATGTGTTATACTTTAGGTAATAGAGAATTTAAGTGGCTTTTGAAAGGACCTCAGCCTGGTATACACCTATATTCCCAGCCTTTTGGGAAGCTGATGCAAGGAGTGGGGCATGTGTTGAACAACATAGCAAGACTCTGACTAAAAAATACAGTGCTTAAAAAAAAAAAAAAAGTGTCTTAGCTCATTGCAGTCCTGTGCTGGATTCTCTGACTTTTTGACACTGATTCTATTGTGTAACTATGAAAATCCTTATCCCTACTACACATGCCCTGAAAACACCCATAGTAATGTTTTTCAAGTTAAAGGTAAATACTGATTTTTAAAAAAGTTTTCTTTATATACATAGCGGTTCTAAATTTTAAAGTCTGAGGTATTTTGGGGGGTTGTTTAGGGCTAGATAAATGTACTTATGCCTAGGTGTAGAAGCTATGTCTCTATTAGAATTGGTATTTATTTGTGTATGTACATATATATTGCCCTCCACACAATATGGCTTTTAATGACTTTTTTTCTTCTTCAAAGATAAACTGCTAGTTTAAGATTGTTGTGTGGAAACACTCTTGGTGAATGTGTGCTTGCGATCCAAATTTTAGTAACTTTTTTGACCCAACATGGGTCACTTTCCCATCCTCTGCAGAGAGATGGGGGTTGGACAACTTATTTAACTGTCCTAGGTAGATTTTATCCACCAAGCAAGAGCTGTGTCCCTAAGTACCACTGGACACCCACAGGAAGCATGATGACTGGCAGACAAAGCCAACAGATGCTCATTTCAGCATCTGTCTTCAGTCTTCTGTTTATCCCTCTTCCAGGTCATTAACTAAGATGTTAAATGAAACAGGGCTTACCATGGGTGCCCCAGGCTTCGCAGCAGGCATCCCTCTGCCTCCGTACATTAGCACTGATAATTGTCATTTGCCTTCCATCAGCTTTCAGCCTCTGTGATGTACTTCACACTCCTGCCAGCTTGCATTTCACGTAAAGGGTAGGATTCCATGAGCTATGGTGTCAGGTTCTTTCTTTCTTTTTTTTCATAGCCAGAATGTATTATTCCATTGGCTCTGTGCTCCTTGTTACTAATCTTGTAATCCTAACCCAGATAGCAGTTCTAGTTGGAAGCATGCCACGTGGCCCAAACCTTGTTTTCTTCTAGCCAACTTCCCCCGTGTCAATGAGGGCTTCCACTAGGACAAACAGGGGCACCCTGCTACCCACCATTCTAGCTAATGAACTGGAGATGCAATTTCTATGGTAAATGACCTGCCGAAGTACTTTAGTGCTCTCTGAACCATTGAGGAAAGATTGAATTAGATGCCCTCTAATTGCATAGCCTGAGCATATTTTAGACTATTCAAATCTAGTGAGCACTGGCAATGATAATAGCCGATATTTATGGGGAGCTTGCTATGGGCAGGGCACCTTGTTGAATAATCTGTCTCCCCATGTCACCCTAACTCTAAAAACCCTACAAAGTCAGTCCAATGATTGTTCTCAATTTCCTGGCAGAACCTAAGGCTTGGAGGCAAATGTAAATTGGCCACATTTACCCAGTTAACATCTGTACATATGTCATATGTTTTAGGCTCTATTCTACATGACTTCTCTGTGGACCTCTGTTAGATGTCCCCCACTTCACACAGTGTGAGCTCTGTGCTGCTTGTGCTTGTGACTGCTGTTCCCTTTTCCAGCTACCCCCTGACTCCTGACGGTGTACATAAGGTACATATTGAGTACTTACATTGGGTTGGGCACTGTTCCAAGTATTCAGAGTGGAGCACCTGACTGGCTAGGCCTGGTGTCTTCCCCGCCACAGAGGATCTGGCACTTTGGTGGGTAAGATAAGATGTACACAGAAATGTTCATTTAATTAAACCCTACCTGCTCCGTTACTAGAGAACGTACTGACTTTCAACCTGTTGGATATTGCTGTGCCGCCTAAAATCCCTTGTGAGTTTGAGCTTAGCTGAAAAGCTGAGAAGTGAGTAAAATCCCTTCGGGATTAGGGACACAGGAGAAACTTAGCTACAGAGATACAGTGACAGACAGGCATGTAGTGTGTCTCCAACTCTTTCACCAAGGCACAGAGGAGGGTGGAAACATCTCCTTCAGTGGCAAGAATGTGATGCAAAGTAGCCTTCTGCAAGAGAGCTTTTCTCGTGATACATATTTTAGCCCAGGGATTTATTTAAAGTGCCTTTATCCCCATAATGTTTTGCTGTCATCTTATTCTTTGGCAGTTTCCTAAATGTATGTAATAAACTTAAGTGATGTTCACCCCTTTCCCCCTTTCCTACTGAAGTTCTTTCTCCCCCAACAAATCCTCCTCCTCCTCTTTTCATGTCTTTTCACTTTAATGATTACTTAAATATCAAAATAAATTCCTGAAATTATCCGTTGTTGAGGAGAAAGGCTCAAGAACATGTATTATAAAGTATTTATGATTTTGCATACCCTTGAGAGGCATGAAAGATGAATATGCTAAGACTGATAGAAGCTACCATAGGTATTTTGAATGGGATGTAGTTTAATACTGGGGATTTGAGCCTTGGGAAACCCTTGGAAGTCTTGGAAGAGGAGAAGAAGAAAAGACCTATTCTGGAAGTGTGTAAGTGAAGGACTACAGTGAAGCCAGTGTGTGGCTCTGGGGAGGTACATGAGTCACTGGCAAAGTGACTATCTTTGTCACATGCTCCTGGGACGTACTGGCATCTTTTCTTCTGCCTTTCATATCTAACTCCAGTGTCCCTCCCTAGTGGAACCTAGTCAATTACCCACTGGAAAGAGCCTCTTAGGAGGAAGTTTCTAGGCTAAGTGAACCTGACTTGCAAAAGATAACCAAGAGAGGTGAGGATGGTGATAAAGACTGATAGATGATGTCCTCTACACGTACAAAGGGAGACTTCGGCCTAAGATAAAATGAAGTACCATTTCTTCTTCTCTTACTCAAACCAAAGTACCAAGGACTGATGCTTGGCGGGGAACTAGGGAAACTGGGTATTCTCTTGATTCTACCTTCTCACGTCCCCTTCCTGTTCTCTACCTTCTTGGCTCTTTGGTTCCCTCTCATGAAGAGAAAGGCATCGGTCCCAGTACTGGGACTGATTTCCTGTGGGAACTTCTTATCATGGGCCTCCTCAAAGATAATTTCATTTAAAAACAGTAAGATCTATTTATTATTTGAATCTCTTACAATATATTTTGACTATACTCAACCCCAGCTCCTCCCTCAATGTCTCCTGGACCCTCTCAGCTTCGTGTCCCCTTTTTAATTAAAAAAGCCACCAAATCCAATTTCTCCTGCTAATGTACTCACGAGTGTGGGACCATCCACTGGGGTATGGTCAACCTATCAGGGGCCACACCCTCAGAAGAAAGTGGGGTCTCTCTCCTTAGAAACTATCGACTGTCAGTAGTTCCTCAGCCCCTGCACGTTGCTGTTTTTCACTAGCAGACCAGGTGAGTAAGTTAAAGTTGATAGACTGTCTTCTATGACACACGTAAGCTTTTCCTTATTTTTAGAGTTGATATGTAAGATATGAACAAATAAAGAAAAATCCATGTGGGGTCTGCCTGGGATTTTTCATGTCAGATAGGGCCATTGCTTCCAAGTGCTGGGGCCATCCAGAAATGTGTGTTAAGGAATGATGGTTTAAAAAAAAGGAATTTTTAGAAAACTCAGGAGACAAACAATTATTTCAATTCGTGTGGGTGTTTCTTAGAATAGAGTCCCAGAGGGACAGGAGTTTTAAAGGCTTTTATTCACATTGTTTTCTTCCTACATGAACTATATATGGTGACTCCTAGACCCACAAACTCTAAACTAGATTTAAAAAGCCACTGGATGGCAAAACGTGAACCTCTGCATTTTGACCTAGAAGATGAGGGGCAACGAAAGCCAGGTCTGCGTTCGTATTTAGGGAAGGCTTGGTCTTCCGTGGATGATACATTGAAATCAGCCAGAAAAATGTAGACGCTCTTCTGGGATCGACATGTGGATGACAAAACAGCTCAGGCCCATCCTGAGAGTTTCTCAGAACAGAGATTTAGAAGCCCCAACGATGGGGCTGAAGCTCTTTATTCCCTTTGAGAACAAGACAGGGAGCAAGCGAGAAAGAGTCCAGAGGGGGCAATTTTCAAGCTAATTGCTAGAAAAAGAGACCCCTGAGAGTGAGGGGCAAAGAAGTCCTCTCCCCGTGTCGTCCTTGACATACACATTTATTTTAGACTCATCTTTAAAGAGGAGACTCCCCACATTCACAAGAAACATGTTATGAGTCAGTTATTCACAAGATTTTAGGGGAGAAAGTAAATAATTAGACTTTTATATTTCTTTACCCTACTCAGTGGCTTGTACAGAGTTTGGAACACACAGAAAAAGAACAGGGTGGGCATGAACGTTGTTGGTGATTAAATAAATGACTAGCCATCAGGACTTCTAGGAACTGTGTGGGATATTTTACTTGACATATCCAGATTTCAGAACATCAAACTCTTTCTAATGAACAAATGCATGGCATTGGATATCAAATTCAAGTGAATGGGATTTATTTAAATATTTATTTATTGTGTGTGTTGGGGAGCTATATGCATGAATGTCATGGTGCCTGTGTGGAGGACAGCTTGCGGGAGTTGGTTCTTTCCTTTTTACCATGTGGGACCTGGGGAACTCCTTTATCTTCTAAGTCGGCTCACTAGCCCCATGTCCAGCTTGTACATGGATTCTGGGGATCCAAACTAAGGTCCTCACGCCTGTGCAGCAAGCACCGACCGAGCCATCTCCCCGGCTCCTGAAGCAAGATTTAGTGACAGCTAGCTTCCACACACTTTCTGGAAATCCCAGGAGGCTCTAGTATTTCCCTTGGACAGTTCAGGAAACTGAGGCCTGGGGATGGAAAGACACTTGTCTTTTACAAAACGCACACAAGGAGAAAAGGGCAGAGCAGCTACTGAAAACCAGACTTGATGTGTGTCTGACACCAGGCTCTTTGGTCACTGCTTCCCCACGTGGTTCCAGTTTCTGGGGACCTCACTTCTATCACTGATATTGCCAACTGACCACTGTGATGTCTTTATTTGGGAAAATCCACCCAGCATGTCCAAAATTCCTGGTGAGGTGACCTAATTTATTAAAGGATAGTGGAAAAAAACCTAGAAAAAAAAACCCTCTGATATTCTTCTAGCATGTGGAATAATGAGAAAGCAGAGATGCATCTTTGGATATTTTAAAACTGTCACGTGGAAGGACATCGCTTGGCAAATGTTATTCATCCAAAAATTATAAGCTGGTTTTTGAACATAATAATTTTATCCATTTTCCATGAATAACCTAGCTTCTTCCTGCACCTTGGGGTAAGCCGTCCTTCTTAAACTTGCTTCCTTAAGCACAGCTCAGATGGCCAGTATTTTAAAATCTAAAGGTAGGATTGGCTCAGAAATAGTCCCAGACTTGCCTTGGTCCCCATGGTCTCTGTTTTCTTCTGAGCCACCCAGTTGACTTGCGCTTTGTGGTCACTTTCAGCCTTCTGACATCCCTCTCATTAACTGTAATTTGGTGTCTCTTATCGTTTCTCTTAAATACAGCAACCCGTGTCCACACCGCCAGCTCACACTAACGGGGCTCCAATTCCTCTAAAGCCTTTTGACTGCCCTTGAGTGGCTAGCTGGCACCTTACCACCACAGTGTGGAGCCTTCGTCTAGGTGCAGTAAACCCACATCTGTGGTGGGTTTGCTGAGACGCTGTTGAAGCAAGATCACCAGGTTTTGTTGGTGGATCTCAGTTTAGAACCTTCTCATAACAGAGTGTGGCCAGAGGGCCACTGTATGTTTGGATTGGTGGCATGTGTTTGGAAGAGGACCAAGGGGGCCAAGAAGGCTGAAAGCACCAAGAGGCTGCAAAATGGAGACAGAGCCTGTGTGCCTGACTCCTCCCTACTGTAGAAGACACATCCCTCCTTTTTGCTTTCATCCTCTTCCCGTGTTCTCTGCACATTCCTGTTCCCATTCTTGCTTGGGATATTTCTATTTCTTTGTCAAGGTTCCTACTTACAAGATATCTTGGTAAAGCCCCTGGTAAGGTCTTTTTTGACCCTTCCTCCCTCCCTCCTCCTCTTTCCTTCTTGTTCTCTTTCCCTCTCCCGTTCTTTCTCTTCCTTTTTTTGCTTATTTGTTTTTGAGACAGAGTTTCACACTGTAGTGCAGCCTGGCCTTGAACTCATGGTAATCCTGTCTCAGATTCCAGTGTGCTGGGATTATGGGTGTGAACCACCATTCCTGATGCTTTCTTGACTTCCCTGTGTCAGGGGCTGCTTCTTCTTGTGTGTGCTTCCAAGCATCTTTTGTGTCTCATGTAATTTAGATATGGTGGTTGTTATAAATTTGTTCTGAAATTCACTGATGCCCCATTGTTCTCTGTGCCATCCGGACATACCATAAAGATTTGGTAGATGTTCATCAAATAGCAGGTATGGTGCTTTGAAAGATAATAGCCCCCAAAGGCTCATATGTTTGAATACTTGGTCCCCAGTTGATGGAACTATTTTGGAAGGATTAGAAGGTGTGGCCTTATTGGAGGAGGTGTGTCACTGGGGTTGGTTTAGAAGGTTTCAAAAGCCCATGACATTCCCAGTTATCTCTCTCTGCCTCCTGTTTGTGGATCAAAATGTGAGCTCTCAGCTATTGCCCCAGCAGCACGCCTGCCTGCCTGCTGCCATGCTCCCTGCCATGATGGCCATAGATCCCAACCCTCTGGAATTGTGAGCCCCAAATCAAATGCTTTTCTTTTATAAGTTGCCTTAGTCACCATGTTTTGAAGCAGCAATAGGCAAGTAACTAAGCCAACAGGTGAGTCTGCTCTTCTATCCCCAACTTTCTCATACTTATGTTGAGATGGTTCCATTTTGTGTTAGTTTTGTCCGGAACAACTTGCTGAGACTAATCCACGAAACACACTTTACACACTGGAATGAAAGCCAAAGGGCTACAGGCAGGCTCTCTTTTCAGATGAGAAGATGAGCCTCTCTCCCAGGGCCAGTCTCAGTTAGGCAAACAAGATAATTTGTTTATGTTTTCAAACCTAACAAACTTACCGATTTAAAATGAAAGCTAACTTAATATTCTTTATTGCTTCTTGGAATCTGATCTTGGCAAGATTAAGATAAAAAATATTGTGATGTCAGGTAATTCTCGTGGAATTTTTGACCTCAGTTAAATGGAAACCCCCAGGGTTTAATTGTAAGAAACAGCCCCTCAGCCTTCATCTTGGGTTGGTGCATAGGAGTTTTAGTTGGGGGCCTAAGTTCTCTGTCCTTTGCTGAAGTGTCCTTCATAATAATCCTTCCATATGGAAACCTCTGGGACTGGTGCAGGGACACTTCAATTTATGAACATTCCTCAAATATAGTAACTAGAGGAATGTACTGATTCTCTCTGCTGTGCGTGTGTGTGTGTGTGTGTGTGTGTGTGTGTGTGTGTGTATACATATGTGGGGTGGCCTAAGGAAGACATTGGCTTTCTACTTTATCACTACACACCTTGTCCTTCTGAGACAATGCCTCTTACTAAACCTGAAGCTAGGCTGGCAATCAACAAGTCTCAATAGTCTCAATGATGGTTCTGTTTCCACCTCTGCTCCAAGAAGTGGGGTTGCAGGCATGTGTGAAGCCGTGCCCAGGTCTTTAGTGTGAGTGCTGGGGATCTGATATTAGGTCCCCTTGCTTCGCAGTAAATATTCTTACCCACTGAGCCATTTTTCTACCTCCTTGCATTTTAACAAACAGTTTTTCTAGTTGCTCAGGGATAGGAAATAGCCACGGAATGACTTTTCTTTTTCCTTTTGTGCTAACAGGCCAGTCTTGATAAGTATGCAAAGGCCATGTAGAGCAGACACAGGGTTGAAAGGTTCAGATGAATTGCTTGGGGTATATTGCCAGCACTGTGGCTGTAACTGGAGGCATCTCTAAAGCTTTGCTGTCCCATACAGTCACCACTGATCATAGATGGCTATTTTACATTTAAGTGTATTAAAATGAAATGGAATAAAATAATGAAAGTTGTGATTCTAAGTCACTAGACTACATCTCAGGTGCTCAGTGGCCACATGGCCACATCTGGGCACAGCAGATGAAAGTCCCATCCCTGCTGAAAGTCTTGTTGGACTTTCTCTGGCTGATTACTGGAAGCCTAAATGTTGCATCTTTAACAAAGATGCCTGACTTTCCCAGAATGGCCAGAAGCAGCCCCCGGGAAGTGCAGCTTAAAATAGAGAAGAAGATCAGCAGATAACTGTGGTCTGCCTGTGGCCAGGAGGGGGTGATACCCATGGGTACAACTAGCAGGCTTGAAACCCAGTAGACAGGGAAGACATGCAGTGACTTAGACTCAAATTTAGAATTTAATGAAGTACTGTGCTACAAACAAATGCCAGGAACTGTGCAGATTACCCTGGTCTCCATTATCCTGTGTGACAGTGAGGCAGAGTTTAAAAAAATATTTTTGTGTAATTTTTGAAAATTTCATACATTTATAAAATGCATTTTGATCACATGCATCCTTTACTACCTTTCTCCAGGGCCCACGAATGCTTCCCACCCTGTGTGCTTCACATCTCTGTGTCCTCTTTTATGTTTAAATTGTTATTAATAACCTCACAAGTCTCGTCAACACTCTAATACGTGCATGAGTTTGGGCCATCCATTGGCGCATGGACAACTAGCTTAGAAGGCTGAGATGCAGAGCATCAAGTAACATGTAAAAGGTCACACAGGGACGTTGGCTCTTAATTTGTATTTTTCTGGCTTTAAGAGGGGAAGGACATGGCGGGCAGGTGGGCACAGGGCACTAGTTCTAAGCTGAACCATTTCTGTAGACTCTGGCTGGTGTTCAGCTACCTGCTTAGGACCCGTTGTCAATTGCTGTCGTGTAAGGAGAGGATGTTTCAACAAGTGGCTTCATAAGGGGAGTGAGCATCAGGAACCAGAGGTTTAAATAAATGTGAGAGTGAAGATTGTTTGCTGTGTGTCAAGTCATTTCCTAAGCATTTTAACTCAGTTAACTCGTCTCATCCTCACAACTGACCTGGGAATGAATTAGACCCTGTCTTTGATGTTTGTTTGAGACAGGGTCTCACTTAGCAGCCTAGACTTGCCTGAAATTCTCTTTGAAGCTCTGGCTGTCTTTGAACTCCACATCCTCCTGCTTCGGAATCCTGAGTGCTGGAATTACAGGCACACACCACAGCATCTCGTCTGCTGGTGTAGTTTATAGACAAGAACCATATTTGGAGAGAGAAGTTGCCTAAGTTCACATGATACACGGAACGGTCCCTGAGGTGTTATCTCAGCTGACCCTGGATCAAGGTAGGCGATGCAGATATGTGAGGTACCTGAATGTTATCCCACAGGGAACAGAGGAACATGTGTCAACTCCATTGCTTCTGTATTCACCACAAACCACAGACACACCTTAAATAAAAACCTAGAAAAATAAAACTCACTTACAAGTGGCGTACTGTAGACTAGCAGAGAGTTTGCAAGTATTTGATTTTGAGATGGTGAACTGGAGGCCGAAGAGATGGAATGACTCACTCTGTTCTTCTCAGACAGCAGCCCCAGCAACCCATTACCTTTTATGATACCTTTCCTAACTTCCAGTGTTACAGTTGGAGCACCTCCGTGGAGTAGCTGCTGCTTGAAGGGAACAGCATTTGGAAACTTCTGGAGGCTCTCCTGTGTGAACTGGCAGCACATGAACTCCTGCCTGTCATTTTGCTTTGTGCATTCTGTGGGTGCATTGGGCTGGTCGCTGGGGTTGATACAGAGGAGGCATTGGGGCTTTGAGAACAGTCTTGCAATCAGGCTTCTCTTCTTCCTGTTTGCTTGTGATGGAGGCTCACACTATAGGCCCAGCTGGCCCATAGTTCACTGTGTAGCCCAGAGTTACCTCAACCTCAACAGAAATCCTCCCAGCTCAGCCTCCTGAATGCTGGGGTTACAGTGTGAGCTGCCACAGGTGGATGACTAAGGCTGTGCTTCATTGCTAACTCCATCCTATGCTTGCACAAGCCTTTTATTTCAGCCAAGAAAATCAAATGTGGTAAAGGTGACTCAAGGCAGTAAAGATACAAGAAGCTTCTCCATCCACACCACATGTCTTTTCCACATGGGATCAGAGATTCCCAGAGCCCCTGGACTCTATGATCAAGGGGAGCGTTTTCATTGCTTCCTGTGAGAAGGGAGGTGAGATATGTCTAACCCACTGGGGTCCAGAGCTACAAGCCTGGCTAGAAGGATGAGGAGTCTGTTTGCTCACCCCTCTTCTGTACAGAGACTGAGAGTGACCATAGAAATTTGTAATACACACCTCCATTCCCCAGCTCTTCTGTCTCTTGTATATTTATGAGTATGGTCTATGTGCATGTTTATGTAGGTATCCACAGGTGTCCAAGCACATATGTGCATGTGTATGCCTTGGGGTTTGAGACAGCACCTTCCATGGAATATGGAGATCATCTAACAGGCTAGTGTGGCTGGCCAATGAGTTCCAGTGATCCACCGGTCTCCACCCTGCAATTCCATTTTTGGGGTTATAGATGCATACCACCTTGTTTGTATTTTGTGTGGGTCCCTCAGATTCAAACTCTGCTCCTCATGCTTGTGTGGCAGTCATGTTATTAATTGAGTCATCTTTCCAGATCCTTCTTTGGCCTCTTGCTTCTCCAGGTTGAGAAGCACCAAAAGCTGATACTGTTTGTAGTTCAGCATTTGCACAGATGGGACATCTCCCCAAACAAATTTGTGAAGGCTATTACACTCACTTCTACTTTATATTGGGGATACCCATATTCCAGAATGCATATTAAATGGACTGGATGTGGTGGTACATGCCTAGAATCTCAGCCTTCTTGAATCTGTGGCAAGTGGATCTGGAGTTCAAGGCCAGACAGAGCTACATAAGCTATCCTGGGCTGTACAATGAGACCCTGTCCCAAACAAATAGACAGACAGACAGGCAGACAGACAGACATCTATGACATCAACTACCTCATAGGTTATTCATAAAGATTAATGGCTTGGAGAACAAGGGACCCTCGAGAAAGGCAGAAGATGGCATTTTGATATAATACCCAAGGTGAGCAGAAGCCAAGGACAACTGTGCAAAGCGTAATAAATATTGATAGAAATTGCACGAAGGCTGGGGGCTGGCTGCGGTTGCCCAGGATGTGAGAACAGAGCCTGCAGATGGAACTCAGCACCTCTAAATCCTAAGGCCATGCTCCTCTGTCCTGCAGCGGCTTTGGCTGTTGTAGAGGCCACTTAAGTTCAGACAGATCTAGGCCACCTCCTTACTCTGTGCCCAGGGTACAGAGCTCTGTACAGGAAGTGGGGCAGGGGTGTTTCTCATAGACCCAATATGCTCAGTCATAGTAAATTTGTAGCTCTGGTGGGATATTAATTCCTTATAATGTTGTTCATGCATTGTTTCCTCTAAATGCTAAACATTTGAAAAGTGATTCATTTTGCACCTCGGTTTCTATATCCCCAATTTCTTCTGTTCTTCTCTAACGTTGGCCTGCCTCCTCTTGAGTTTGCTCTTGATCCTGTTTCTCTGAGTGGTGACAGAACCCTCTTGGTTATCATTCACTGCATGTGGTTGATAAATGGTACCCAGAGGCATGTCAGCCTTCTGTGGAGCCGCAGCAGCATCACCTCCATCCTAAGGAATAGCCTGTGCTTCCAGGTTGGGAAGTACTGCCGACCTCATCATGACCAAATGCCTTCTTGGGGCAGCATCACCTTCCTGTTTGAGGGTGGCTGCAGAAGAGAAAGTGGATAGTGGGTCGAAGAAGGCTGGGTTAATTCCTGCTCATTCTCACTCCTTCATCTCTGTCTCCTGCACCAGCCAGCATAGCAGAGCTGCACTATGCTGACGGCATGGGCAGTCAAGCCTGCTGCTTTCCAGCTAAAAGAAGTTTTTGTTTTCATGGAGGAAATAGAGTGAAGAGATGGAAAAACCGAGGAGGAGATTGGAAGAATGTGACGCAAACAGGTCCTTGCATATCTTCCCAGGAGTATCTGTGACTCTGTTGCCTTCTGCAATGGACCAGCCTCTGTGACTGACTGGCAGTGATTTCCAGGACATCTCCCTCACTGAGCACTCATTCTGAGGTTCCCATGTGTATGCTAGGGTGAAGAGACAGCCTGAGGTCTAGATGGGGGGTCATGACAAGAGGGACAGGGAGAAATTGCCTTCCTTCCAAGACTCTGGAAAGGAAGAACATGGCAATTCAATCTACTGCTTGGTGGTGAGCAGGAAGCAAAGGAGAGCCATGGGAAACATAAAAAATATTGGCACATACTGCACAAGGGTTAGAGGATCTGAGCATCTTCTGGGTTCATGTGCTCATGGCTACTTGCTTCCTCAGACTCCACACAAGGCATTGCAGTCCGAGCTCTGACCTATACCCTTTGGTGGTCTCTCTTGGCTAAACACCTGGGGTGATCACTCACTTATGCATTCCTTTATTTAAAAATACCTCATCATTCCTTAGGCTCATTAGCTTTTGATTTTTCTTATGCATTCTGTGCCAAATGTCAGAAATACAAAAAAACAAATGGGTGCAATTGTTTCCCAAAAGGGACAGAGAAGACTCACTATGGAGTTAAGTGTCATAGCAGAGGTGTTTAATGGGTCTCATGGAGACACAGAATGACTTGGGGTCAGCTCCAGGAACAAAGAAAGACCTTTTGTATAATAACAACACATAGTGATTTGATGGCTGGGTGAGAAGGGAGGGGAAGAACGTCCCAACCGCCCTTCAGCATGACAGTTAGCAGAGGAACAAACAACCATGACAAACTTTGGAAGTCTTCAAGGAAAGAGAAATTCAATTGGGATAAATAGGATCCCAAGGGAGACTGTGAGATGAAAATAAAAATCTACAAAAGATGCAAATTGCAAAGAGCACTTTCTGTCATGCCAAGAGATTAATCTGACTTGTAGACCGAGAACTTTGAGAATCAACTGAGAAATTTATAAGCAGAAGAGTGACACAATGAGATGTATGTTTTATTCACATAAAAATTTCCTTGGACTTGGCATGGTGGTTCATGCCTGTAATCCCAGCACTAAATCCCAGAGCAACCTGAGTTCCAGACCAGCCTGGACTATAGAAAGATACTGTCTTAAGTAACAATCAAGCCAACAACATCAACTTTCCTTGAGAAATGTGCAAGAGAAAAACTTCCCCTGGGAAGCACAAAGGAGGGTCACTAAGACTGTTTGGAGCTGGTGGCAGAGTTCATTCAGAGGCCTCCAAATAATACAACCAGAAGAGACCCACGCCTGAGCCAGCACAGTGTCAGAGGTGATGAGGGAGGACTTATATGAAGGGATTAATTTTGGATGAGGTGACTGTGTGGTTCTGGGAGATGCAGGCTGCCACTAGCAAAGCTTAATCATAGCCAGGTCCATATGTTTTAACAAATTATTACTATTTTAAAATAATCCAAATTCAAAACTTTTTGTTTTATTTTATATGTTTGGGTGTTTACTGGCATGTTATGTCTGTGTACCATGTGCATGCAGTGCTCTTGAAGGCCAGAAAATGGCGACAGGTCCCTAGGACTGGAGTTACAGACGGTTGTCAGCTAGCATGTGGATGCTGGGAATTGAACCCTAGTCCTCTGGAAAAGCAGCCAGTGCTTTTACCTGCTGAGCCATCTCTTTAAGCACAAGGCTTTTTTAGTTTTTAATTTTATACAAACTGGTTCAATTTCCATTTCTGCAAAGCACTGAGACATCATTAAGACATGGACTCCTGTACACGTTCTTTGGAAAAAACTAAAGCGTGTAGACATGTGTATCCTGTGAGTTTTACCAGACTCTATACTCTCCAGCAGAGGGCATGCAGCATGTTTATCCATTACAATGTGTACTGTTTTCAGTACTCCAGGAATACTTACTAAGCATTTAAGAGTAATAAGATCCAACCCCCAGGATCACCATTTTAGTTGTCAGTAATGAAATAACTAGTTCTGGAAGTGGCTTGACTATGTTTAAATTTTATAAGAAAATCTTGATTTTTTTTCATCTTTTAAACATGGTGAAATCCTTTCTAAGCTAGAACAACAAAATGGCCTCTGCTCTCTGTTTCCCAAGTCAATATTTTAGTTGATTTAACTGGATATTTTAGTAAGTGGTGTTTCTTTACTGCTTATTCATCTCTGACAATCCATCAATCTTTTTAGAAACAGGAGTTTTATTATTGTTGTTGAAAATATGTTCTTCTTTCATACAATACATCCAGACCACAGTTCCCTCTCCCTCTACTCCTCCCAGCTCCCCTCCCTGCCAGACCCCCTCCCCCAACCTCCATTTCTCTTCAGAAAAGAGCAGGCCTCCAAGAGACAACAGCCAACCATGACAAAATAAGATACAATAAGATGAGGCAAAAGCCCTCGTATTGAGGCTGGATAAGGCCGCCCAGTTGGAGGAAAAGAGTCCCAAGAGCAAGCAAAGGAGTCAGGGATACACCCACTCCTCTTGTTAGGAGTCCCATGAAACAGCAAACTAACAACCATAACATATACAAAGAGGACCTAGTGTGGACCCATGCAGGTCCTGTGCTTGCTGCTTCAGTCTCTGTGATCTCATATTAACCATGCTTAGTTTATTCAGTAGACCCTGTTCTCCTGGTGTCCTCCATGCCCTCTGTCTCATATAATCTTTCTAAACCCTCTTCCACAAGATTCTCTGAGCTCCAAGGGAAGGAACCCAATGGTGACCTCCAACTTAGACTCTTTCTCTGCATAATGTCTGGCTGTGGGTTTCTGCACATGTTCCTATCTGCCGCCAGAGGAAGCCTCTCTGATGCCAATTGGACAAGGTACTGATCTATGAGTATAGCAGAACATCATTAGGAATCATTGCATTGATTTGGGGTGGGAGCGGGGGCGGAGGAGCAGTTGTTTTTGGTTCTACCCTAAGTCTGTGGACGATCCAGTCTCTGGTTTCTGACCATTCAGGCAATATAGGGCATGGGCTCCCTCTCAAGTTAAACTAGACATTGGTTGGCCAGTCCCACAAGTTCTGGGCCACCATTGCCCCAGCACACCTTGTAGGCAGTACAGATTGTAGGTGGAGAGTTTTGTGGCTAGGTTGGTGCCCAGGTTTCTCTTTCTGTAGTCTGCAAAGTGCCTTCCCATGCCAAAGAGACAAGAACGTAAGGTGAAGGCTCCATGTAGGCCCCAGCTTGACCTCTCCACATTCAATGAGCTGTGTGGATGTAGTCCTCACCAGTGAGGCCCCACTGTCAGTTTCTGGAGAGTGACTCTGTTCTGGCATCAGCCTGGGTTGTTTTGGGATCTCCATGGGACCCTCTCAGCCAACAACTCATCCGAATGCAATCCAGTCCCACCACTGGAAGCCTTGCCTGGCTACAAAAGATGACCAGTTCAGACTCCATATGCTCCTTTAAGAGGTCCTCACTAGAGTCACCCTCATAGATTCCAGGAAGTTTCCATTGCACTAGGCTTCCATATCACCCCCCAAGTGTCCCCCAATTCCAGTAGTCTCTCCCTTCCCCACCTGATCCTTCCTGCTCCTGTCCCCACAGGCCCCCAGTCCACCCATAAAATATTCTATTTCCCCTTTCCCAGAGAGATCCATACATTCCCATCTAGAGACTTCCTCTTTATATAACCTCATTGTGTCTGTGGATTATAGCTTGATTATCATTTACTTAACAGCTAGTATCTACTTATATGTGAATACATACCAGGTTTGTCTTTTTGGTTCTGGTTTACCTCACTCTGATTTTTTTTTCTCATTTTTTCATTTGCCTGCAAATTTCATGATGTCATTTTTTAATCAGCTGAGTAATACTCCGTTGTGTAAATGTACCACACTTTGTTTATCTATTTTTCTGTGGAGGGACCTCTAGGTTGTTTCCAGTTTCTGGCTATTATGAATAAAGCTGCTATGAACATAGAAGAGCGAGTGTCCTTGTGGTAGGATGGAGTGTCCTATGGGTATATGATCAAGAGCAGTTTTTCAGGTAGATCAATTCCTAATTTCCCGAGGAACCACCATATTGATTTCCACAGAAGCTATATCAGTTTGCACTCCCACCATCAGTGGGAGAGTGTTCCCCTTGATCTGTATCCTTGCCAGCATGAGCTGTCACTTGTAAATGGTGATGACTGATGCTTTCAGGTTTGGCTCCTTTTTCCCCTTTCTGGTACTTCTGTAAATCAGAATGGCTGCCACTAGTTTGTCACCTACTCCCAGCGCCCCTTTCTCCCTCCTATTTTGTTATTTGCATATTAATCTTTATCATTTGTAGGTATTTGTTTGCACCATTGGGTCCTTTATTCTTTCCCCTGCTGAATCTTACTAGTCTCTGTGACAATTTCAGAACAAGCAAACTATCAGCTTTCAGGCGTCTGTTACTTGAGGCAGTGTGCTTCCTGTGCATTAGGCATCACCCTGCCTTGCCCATGTCTGTGTCTGCTGTGGTCCATCCACTCGATGTCTTCCCCCAAGACTCAGAGGAGCCTGACCAAGAAGGTATTAATAACAGAGATCATTATTACCTGCTTAGCCACTCCACCTGCTGTCATGAGTGCCACGGTACATCTCTCTAATACTAACCATAGGGTGACTAGTAACCTTTGGATACTAACAATGGTTCTTGAGCTCTGTGTATTAGATGCAAGTATTCCTTAGCAAAGACAAGGGCCACCTAGGTGGTAGAGCTAATTGTGTCAACCTTGATTGCTCCACAGCCAATTCTGGGTTCCCAGCTGGACCTTTATACATCAAGTCTACTTAAAGTGATATTGTATTTAGCACGGTCTGCTTAGGCTATGGGATTTGGAGTTCTAATATGTTACCCTTTGCACTGTCCAAGGATCAGTGGCTTAGAAGAATGTGAGGAAGGCAATATTTATGTCAGTGTTTGAAACTTGCTTCTGTGACAGAGTGTGAACCAGTGGCTGTTTTTGCTGATATAGGGTGTACAGAGGGTCCCCGGGATCTTGTCACTCTGCTACTTACTGGGCACCTCTGAGCTCCACTGACACTCTAATGTAGTTGGTAAGTGTGCCACACAGAGCACACTCATGTTTCTCCACCCTAATGGAGTTTAGATGTTTAGGGAAGGAAGGTGTGTTGGGTCAAACACCGTGAGTTCAGAATAACGGGAGCAGGGAGAAGGCTGGGTGAGGATGCTCTACTGATTTGGTAAAAATTGAATAGTGTGTGTGTGTGTGTGTGTGTGTGTGTGTGTGTGTGTGTGTGTGTTTAAATAAAGAAACACTGTTTTAGGATTTTAAAATATTGTACACATTTCCAAGTGAGACTTTTGTGGTCAATAATAGGTTAAATAGGTTTTCCCTTTTCAAGAAAAAAAAGAATTACTTTATTTTGAATTTTATGAAGCAGTGAAAAAGTAAATCCATTAATTCCAGTTTCTTGAATCATTTCTACATTTCAAAAAGATACTTATGTCTTATGTATTTAGAAAGGTATACAAACCTTCTACACACAGCTCAGTGAATTTTTACATACAGACATGCACACATATATATATAAACATAAACATACATATATACCATATGACTGTACACATGTATACATACATGAGTACACATGAACATACATACACATACACACATATGAGTGTAACACACATACTCACACACACGCGTACGTATTCCTCCCTAACCAGAGACAATGATATAAAACACTTTCAATAACCCAGAGTGTTATTCCTCAGCTCTTCCAGTAAATGCCATTCCACATTCTGACAGAGCCGCCATGATTCAGACTCTGGTCAGCCTTAGATGACTTTTGTGTGTTCTTGAGCTTCATATAGAGGGAATCAGGCAAGGGCACCCTTGTGGATGAAGGAATTTGCTTAGCGTATTGCCTGTTTTTCCTGTTGTTTACATGACTAGTTTATGTGAGAGCTTCTTTCCAAACAAACGAAGTATCTGGTATTAAAGGGTATTGCTTAATTTGCACAGTTAACTACTGGGTGAGTGACATGGTGGATGGAGTGCAAAAATTGTCTTCTGTAAGAGTCATGTGCAGTGTCTGAATTAGACCCATAAGGTGAGTTGTTTGGAATCATAAATCACTATGATATTAGACAAGTTAATCCCATTCACTGGTGAATGGCTTTTTGTAGAATACACACGTTTTGACAATGCCATCTTTTGGATATGGAATCTTTAGTTATGGAATGCACTGTTACAATGCTCATTCACACAAGTCAGAAAAATGAAATACACACACACACACACACACACACACACACACACACACACACCCCACAAGCCCACAAGCACTACCTTTAATAGACCACATGAAAACTAACCTTTTGTTGGATCTAGCCAGTCACCCCTATGTTATCAAGTAGGCAGTTGTCTTTCTAAAGCCCTTTTCCCCTGGAATTCATAATTCAAAAGTTTTTTTGTTTTGTTTTGTTTTTTGTTTTTCGAGACAGGGTTTCTCTGTGTAGCTTTGCGCCTTTACTGGAACTCACTCTGTAACCCAGGTTGGCCTCGAACTCACAGAGATCTGCCTGGCTCTGCCTCCCGAGTGCTGGGATTAAAGGCGTGTGCCACCACCGCCTGGCTCAAAAGTTATTCTTGTAGTTGAGTGACAATTGCCAGGATCTGAGAGGAGATGGAAGAGTGCCCTTTGTGGCCAGCGCGCCATTTTGACACTAGAGATAAGGCTCTGACAGCTTGTGGGTATACGGACATTTTCCAGGCATAAAGGGGAATATATTAAGTGAAGGGAAAAAGGAAAGGCCATTTCACTTTTGGCCATACAGCTATTCAGTTTAACACTGGTAAAAATAAGTTAAAATACTGGATAAAAGGATGTTTTCTGAAAAACATCTAATCTTCATGCAATAACAAGGAATCCACGCGCAAGAGAACTATGAACTCTGCTTTCCTATGCCTTGGCTGGTGCTAAAAGTTCAACTGTAGTTTCATGACCTGAGTAAAGAGGTCAGAAATCAAGCTTGGGACTCAGCCCAAGTTGAGCCCAGAGGAACCCTCTATATCACGTTATAATCTCCGAGCGAGAAATGACCTGCAGTCACATCACCAGGCAACTTGGTGGAGAGTTGCCTGAGGCTGAACAGAAAGAGACCGAGAACAGGGAAGGGCAAGAAGCATCCCTCAGGAACTGTACTCATTCCCCCATTCAAGGGTAGTTTGCAGTCAGTCAGTCATAACTAGTACTTAAAAAACCCAGCAAGCCCTGCCTGAAATCATAAGCACAGAAGCAGAGTAGCCAAGTGTCCAGATGTCCAGATGTTAAAGACATCAGGAGTATCTTGCAAAGAAGAAACACACTTTAAAAGGAAAATATGAAAGTATTCTAGAATGTTTGTAAGGGAACCAGCTGTAACTGCTGGGAATGAAAATAAAGACCATTTTAGAAAAAGTTGTATGACTGATGGGTATATAGTTGAGGAGAGACTCTATGGACTGGAAGATTAGTCCTAAGAACTGTCCAGAAGGAAGTAGGGGGATACCTTTCCCCTATTCCTCCAGACACGTAGAGTTCTAAGACTTATACCAGAAAACACGCAAAACTACACTTGAAGAAATAATACCATAGAAATTTCCTTGACTACATCATGACTGGCAAGTTTTATTTGCCAGAAATACATGATCATTTTGAATTTATATGTGCTTAAATGCACGGCTTCAAAAATACCTATATCCATCTGGGTTGTATAGTTGTATTTATGAGTAGACATATCTATAAAAATAAAATCTATAGATCCAAAAATTCCAAGAATTACAAAGAAATAAATTTAGGAGTTATACCACAAAATTATTTCTACCTTAAAATTATATCAGACTATCATGTCTGAATATCAGCTAGATAGGCAACATCTTAATAGAAAGTAGAGAAAAAATATAATGAAATGGTGGAAAAAAATAAAAGAAACGGCAAGCAGAATGACTCTTGATGTCTCAATAGAAACACCAGAAGCCAGGTCGCAGAAACTATGTGAGGCAAACAGCTGGTATTCTAGAATTCATTACCAGTGAATATATTTGCTGAGCATGAATTAAACCTTGGAACTTTTCAGGGAAATGAAAAGCAAAATCTTCATCACCAGACTTTCACCAATGCATTTTTTTACTAGTCTGACTTAGGCAGAAGGAACCTAAGCCCAAGACACATCATCTGAGATACGAGACTGAGTGAAGAGTGGACAGAGACAGGTATGTGAGGGAACTTAATGTCAACCATTTTCAATACCAACAGAAATAACTGCTGAGAAACATGCATTAGAGATGGACATTTAAATGAGGCAAGGAAGTTCATGGACTATAAGTGCCCTACAATGCTTAGCATTCCTGAGATAAGGCTAATAGCATTTAGTCACTTTAAGATTTGATAAATTAAGCAGACATGTTTTAATTCACCATATAATCATTGAAACAATAGAAACCAAATATCTGATGTACATCTAGCAGATAGGAAATTAAAAATGATAAAAAGTATTCAGTCCCTCCAAAGAAAATGCTAAGAAAGACAGGATAAAAGGAAGAGAGAGGGGGCTCAAAGAGAAGACATGAGATAAAGGGGATAACTTTAATCCTTATAGTCACAGTAACTAAAACTGTTCAAGTTTAAAAAGTAATTACCAGACTAGCTTTATGAGAAAAACATCAAATGTTGTGTTATAGCTAAGTGACATATCTACAATGTGAAAGAATATTAAAGGAGTGAGCAAAAATATTTGGAGGGTCATGTATCAGTGGTTCTCCACCTGTGGGTTGTGACCCCACTGGAGTCACATATCAGACATCTGCATATCAGATATTTACATTACAATTCACAACAGTAGCAAAACTACACTTTAGAAGTAGCAACAAAGTAAATTTTATGTTGGGGATCACCTCAACATGAGGAACTGTGTTAAAGGGTCACAGCATTAGGAAGGGTGAGAACCACTGCAACAGCATTAAAATGCTAATCATAAATGTTGATATAAGTACACTAATATCAGACAAAGAATAATTTAGAGAGATGGGTCAATTCAAGTGGTCAGTGCTTTTAGGTTCCTAGAAAGATTTTAGACTATAGGAGTCTAGTAGCAAAATTGAAAATGCATGTCTAATAAATTGCCTTTATTCTTAACATACCTTGTTTTTAAAAAGGCTGAAAAATTAATGAACTGCATGTCTCCTCATAAAGTTAAAGGAAATTAAAATAACCTAAAAATGCAAAAGAGGAAATAATTAAAGAGTAGAAACTAAGTTGACGACAGACTATAAAGTAGAATGCTTTAGAAAAAGAAACACACTTTTATTTATAAGGCAGGGGAGCAGAAAGTAATATGAAACATAAATACTCCAAGGAATAAAAGGAGGCATCCTCATAAACAAGGAGATTAAAGATTATTGTAAATGTTTTTGCTGATATATTTAAAACAGTCAAAATGGCAAAACCCCACAAAAAACCAAAACAAAACTAGAAGATATGAATTGCCAACACCGATTCACAAATAAATAGAAAACCTAAACATTATGATAAAATCTTTAATTGCTAACAAAAGAAATTTCCCTTTAAAAACAAAGGCAGACATGATGACTTCATCAGCTGAAGTCGCCTAACATTAAAAGAAAGGACCTTTCATTTTAATACAGACTCATCAAGATAATAAAAAGAAAAGAAAATTTCTAGTGTTTGTTTTATTTCTTTATCTCTGAAGTGTTCAAGTAGCCTCGATACCAAAACTCAGGAAGAGCATATGAGAAAGAAAAATTATAGGCCAATTATACTCATAAATATAGATGGAGAAGTTCTTAGGAAAGTATCATAGCAAATGAAATCCAAAATCTTTGAAATTACTTATTTAGCATGACCAAGCATTTTCTCAGGAGCACAATCAAGGTTTCAAATATTAAAAAAATCAGATAGCATATTTCATCATGTTAAAAGTTTAAAAGACAAAATTATATTATTTCAATAGGTAAACTAAAGCATGGAAAGCATTAAAAATCTAATTATGAGTGACAAATTCTTTTTAAAAACCTTTGGGAAAGATTTTATTTTTTGTTTTTATCTTATGTGTGTTTTGCTTGCACCCATGTCCACGCACCACGTATGTATAGTACCCATGAAGACCAGAAGAGGGAGACAGATGCTTTGGGACTGGAGTGAAGTGTTGTTGTGCATTGATGTGGGTGTTGGGAACTGAACCCAGGTTGTGGGTGTTCTCTGTGTTTTCCTTACCATGAGGTAGAGAAATCCTTTACTACATAGTGGCACTGCAAAGATGCTCTGGCCAAGCTCATTGGGCCACTTAATTACAGGCTCAAACCTCAAGACTGAATGCCTGGTCAAACTTTACAATGGGTGTTTTGTCACAGTGATGGAGTCTGAGAAACACACACACACACACACACACACAAATGTGGGACTGGAGAGGTGGAGAGATTGTCACAACTAGACCTAACAGTGGTCTTTGAGTCTTTGGAGTTGGTTTCAGGAGGAAGTAGGAAAAGTTCAGAAGGTTAGAGAAGGCCTAGAATATGCCAAACAGAGGCGAATGGAATAATCTAACTGGGACTCCACTCAGAATGTTGGCAGGATGGGAATATGGACAGTCAGGACTGTGTTGATTGGCTTCAGATGAAGCAAGGACTTTTTTGGGAATGGGACCAGCAACTATTTGTGTAACACAAATTCCTAATAGGTCCTTTAATAAAAAACCCAGACCAGATATTGGGGTGAAAGCTGAAAGATCAGAGAGACAAAGGAAGAAGCCACCTCTTACCTCTAGGACTCCTCAGCCTGAAAAACCTTTAGTTCCTGTCTCCTCAAGCCTTATATACCTTTCTCTGCCCACCATAATACTTCCTTTTTAGTGCTGGGATTAAAGGCATGTGAATTCCCAAGCAAAGGCATGAGATCCCAAGTACCGGAATTAAAGGTGTGTACCACCACTGCCTGGCTCTGTTTATCTCCTAGACTGAGTCAATCTCATGTGGTCCAGGGTGGCTTTAAACTTACAGAGATCCAGATGGATCTGTGCCTCCCAAGTGCTAGGATTAAAGGTGTGTGTCACCACTGCCTGGCCTCTATGTTTAATCTAGTGGCTTGTGATCTTCAGGCAAATTTTACTAGGGTACACAATATATCACCACGTATTTGTGTTACAGTCAGGCAAGGAGCTTGCCTACATTTTGTTCATGTCTCACACTTTCTAAGGATGAGGTTAAAGGTGATGGACAAGTTAATTTTTCAGAAATTATTCTTTAAATAAATATTTTTATTAATTGAGAATTCCACACAATGTGTTTTGGTCATATCCACCTCAGCTCTGCCTCCCTTTCATTCTTCCTAGACTAATTCTCACCCCTACCAGACCTATTTTCTTTTTGTAAAATTTACAATTATCCATTGACTTTAATTTGCACTATTCATACACATCTGTTTGTGGGGCCTGGTCAACCAATCAGGAGTAACACCATTAAAGAAAACTGATTCTCTCTCTCCCTGAAGCTGTTAACTCTCCATAGCAGATCAATCAATGGTGGATGCTCAGGGCTCCTTGCCACTCCATGAGAGAATGTTAACAACTTGATCTTGTTCAGGTCTTGTGCAAGTAACCACGGCTACTCTGAGTTCATGAGTGCAGAAGACTCTATTCTGCTCTTGAATAAGAACTGTCTCACCAAGGAAGGCATCAGGCAGCAAAGCAAACACAGTCCAAGAAGATAGCAACTCCAAATGGCGTGGCATGGAAGGCAGGGCTTCCCAAGTGTTGTTAACAGTTTCCTGCAGGGAAGCTCTGTAAGCGAGTAGGTAAACAACTCAATAGCTTCAGGAAGTCCCTGAAATTGACCAGATTCACTAGGCTCCTCCTTCATAGAGGAAGTGATGAAAGCTGAAAGTCACTCTCAGATTAAGTCAAGTTGCGAAGAAGATAGACTCTGAGAACCGACTAGCTACCTGGAAGAAAGAGAAACCAGCTGATCTACCTGGAAGAGGTTTAGAGCAGTGAGGCACCTGGAAAGGACCCTCTCCAACCTGTTGAGCTTCCTGCAGCTGTGCAGTGTGCTCCAGGTTCCCAGCTTTGTGAGCTGTTACCAGTGCTGGGGTGGGCCTTGGTAATGCAACTAACTTTGAGTCATTTCTGCTCCTGTAAGTAGCCCCTAACCCATACTCTTGAAAGTAGCTTCCCAAACCTCATTGGTTCATCAAGTTGAAGTGTGGTAGTATCTGTGTTTGGTCTGTGATGTGATCCCTATCTGGGAGTGGGGTAGACCTGTGTATTACTTCTCCACAGGAAACATTTTGTCATATAACTCCAACTCCTTCAGAAGTCCCATCAAGCCACAAAATGCCCTACCTTCTGCTAGACATGAATCTAAAAGATTCAGTGTTTGCCCCACTTGCCTTGGATCTTGTTTTCATCTAATCTCTCTTACTGTTTCCCTTTGCAATGGAAATATTTACTTTGTGTAACTGTATCCTTGGAGTATGTAACTCTTTCTTGATTTTATGAAGGTTCATAGCTAAGAACTTGCTGTCACAGAGGGCCTTTAAACTGGGACTTTTGAAGACGACTGGAACAGTTAAGTCTATAGGAACTGTAGGTGTTGAGTTGAATGCACACTGCAATGTGAGATGGACATGCCCTTTGTGGGGCCCAGAAGGGGAGTATTATAGTTTAAATATATGTGTCTGAGTGTCAAGTGGACAACAGCTGATGTTTCATTTTGCTTGCCAATTTTATTGGATTGAGAAGTGCCTAGGAGATTTATAAAGCACACATTTGAGTGTGCTCATAAGGTTTTTTTTTTTCCAGAAAGGATTAGCTAAAAAGGAAGACACACCCTGAATGTGGACAATACAAACCCATACCTGAGGGTTCTGACGGACTAAAAAGGAAAGAAGAGAAAGCTCTTGTCACAGACTCCCTGTCTCCCTCCTCCTCTCTCCCTCTCTTTCTCCTGTTCCTAGCCATTATGAGGTGACCAACATTCTCTCTTGTACATTTCTACCACCATAAAATTCTGCCCAAGCTCATGGGGTCAAGCAGCCATAGACTAAGACCTCTGAAATTGTGACACCCCAATAAACCCTTCACCCTGTAGTTTGTTTCATCAGATATTTTGCCACAGTGGTAAAAAGTCTGACTAACAGAGTTCATTTGCCAATTAATTTCTTTATTATTCAATAAAGAAAATGAGAAGACAGATTTAAAAAAGGAAAATATATTTTAAATATATATAATAGACAGATTTAATATTTAATATTGTACTACTTGGCATGCTAGCCAGTAGCCACATGTAGCCATACAAATTTAAATAAATCTAATTTAACTTAAAGAAACAGTCCTTTATTTTCATTAACTGCATTTTAAGTGTTCCACTGGCCGCTGTGTTTGGACAGCATTGATTGGGTTTTATAAGCTAACATACATCCACAGTAAGTTGTGACTGCTCCTACTTTAGGTTAGTTTACATATATAATAAGTAACAATAATTACACGGAAATTGATATTCTTGTATAAGTAATAAGAATAAAGGAAGCAATTCTGTAGTAAAATGGCCAATAACTATATGAAAGGAACATTCAATCTCATTAGAAAGCAAAAAATTACAAATTAAAACTACCATACATTACTACTATACACTCAACTGATTGGATAAATTTTT
Organism: Peromyscus eremicus; assembly: GCF_949786415.1. Classification (NCBI taxonomy): domain Eukaryota; kingdom Metazoa; phylum Chordata; class Mammalia; order Rodentia; family Cricetidae; genus Peromyscus; species Peromyscus eremicus. The sequence goes on along the minus strand of NC_081418.1, from coordinate 144,065,265 downwards.
AAAGTTTTAAGTTTATTTTTCATTGGGTGGGTCTGTATGTGGGTGTGTGCATGTGAGTGTAGTACCCTCTGAGGCCAGAAAAGGGCATCAGATTCTCTGAAGCTGCAGTTAAAGGTGGTTGTAAGTTGCCTAATGTGGGTGCTTAGAACTGAATTCAGGGCTTCTGAAGAACAGTATCTCTCTAGCCCCTAATTTTTTAAAATTAACAGTGCCAAGTTAAAAGATTGATTGAATGTATTTTGTTTTTACATTGTTGAGAATATAGAATTAGAAGACTACATCTACAGTGCTCTTGCAGGTATAATTGGACATATCAGAAGACCTCATATATTATTGTATGAGGGGTCTTGGACAAGAAATTGAGATGACATAATACACCCATCCTGGAGTCTGTCCATAGGTCTTATCTGCATTCTCATATAGATTCAGAAATTAAAGCACAACCTTAGAATGGAACAGAGTTTTGTAACAAAGGCAAATGAACTGTAACCAACAATGTGATCACCTCTCAGAAGTATAACATAGAGTAAGAGAAACCAAGAGGTGAAATAATACATGTGGTATGATTCTAGTCATGTAAGGTCATAAGACAAACAGTAAAGCATGCTACTTAGGCACATATCAGTTGTCTCTTAGTCTTTTGGCTAAGATGAAGTTTGGGGAATTATCATCAAGATAAAATTATGAAGAAAAGGAGAAAACAATAATTATAATATATGGTAGAAGAGGGATAGCATGAAAGACTTGAAGTTCCAGGATATGCTCTTTTGGGCCCTGGAGTAGTAGGAAGAGACCTTTTAGGAATTTGGTGGGAAATATGGCCTGTTGCCTGGCAAGTTTGTGGTATTTCATGTGAGGTCTTCAAAGGCTTGAAGACTGTTGTGAAATTATCCTTCAACTAAAACAAAAGCAAAAGAACTCTTGCTCTGGAGAGATGACCCAGTTAAGAGCATATAGTGCTCTTGCAGAGGACCCAGGTTCAGTTCACATCACCCACTTTTGGCAGCTCACAACCTGTAACTCCAGCTCTAAGGGATTTGATACCCATTTATAGACTCCATTGGCACACATCTCACGTGTACACATCCACACACATAGGTATACACATATACATATAACTAAAAATGAAATAAATCATTAAAATATATCTCTGTGGATGTTATCATCCACAAAGCATGTGTGTGGATTTCTTGAAAGAAAACATGATCACAGTTACATCTTTAGGTTTTTGGACTTAACAAAATAAGAAAAGTTTTCAACATCTTAGCAAGTGTGCTAGCCTTTTGTTTATATGCTCTAACAGGAAGTAGACAGTTAGAAATTTCCTCCTTTGACTTATTTAATTCCAGATGAATCATTTGGTTTAACTTATCATTTTGACATATAAAATAAGCAAATCTAATATTTATAGATTCCTTAATGTGTGTCTGGCACTTCTAACCACTACACTGTCTGCCTTCAAAGTACTCGGGACAAAGAAGAGACATTCCTTCGGACATCCCTGCCCATTTTCATTTTCATTTGGATTGAACATGGCTTATGTAAAGCACCTTCCTGATCGGCCTGTGATGAAAGTCTTCAGCTTGGCACTGACCCACTTACTTTGCCAAATCCTCATGTCTTGTCTTATTTCTGTTGAACCATACACAGTCCTTTTCGGTGAGGACCTTTTTACCAATTTAGGAAAGCTACTTTTCTTTTTGGCTTTGAGCAACTAGAGGTTCTTCATAAGTCAGTCTCCTACATCAGTTTTATTAATGTGGTCTTGATTCTAGTACCCAAATCTTTCCTGATGTATTTTGAGTTTATAATGCATTTTGATTCTATTGGCTTCTAGATTTGTTTCCACCTTATAAACTAGAACGACTTGAGGCAAACCACTGTGTTTTCTGAATTCTAAGTTTTCTCACATGTTAAATGGGGAAAATGATTCTTATATAAATTCAGTACAGTGTCTGATAAACCCAATTCCCAGTCAGTGGTTGTGGTGGCAGCATATTAAGTAATTATCGTTATCACTTTTATTTGCTTTTAGGAACATACCAGAAAGTATGAAAGACAGCCAAGAAAGGAACATCTTGGTTATATTCATTTCTTTAGGTGTATGTGTGTGTCAGTGTGAATGTATGTGTACATGGGCCTATGCACACATGCAGAGGTCCAAAGAGGGTATTGGGTATATTTATCACTCTCTGTCTATTCTTTTGAGGCAAGATCTCTTCTTGAACCCAAGGCTTAAATTTTCCTGGCTAGGCTGGAAAGTGAGAAAGTCCCCCTGTCTCTGTTTCCCTCAGATCTGAGTTACAGGTATTTGCTGGATTTCTGGCTTGTTACATGGGTGCTGGGTTCTGACTGCTTTCAACCACTGAGACATCTCTCCATCACTATAGCTTGCTTCTTAGGCACTCCTCACTTCTATAAGCAGAGTGTTCTGGCTACTATGGAAACCCAGAGAAGAGGTACACCTCTGCAGTTAAAAACCCCGTGCTGGGAGCTGGGTAATCCTGGGTTCAAATCCCTACTTTGCCATGAATGAGGGGTGTGGTGTTTGACAAGAAGTTTGACTTTGTAGTCAATTTTGAGTAGTAAATGAAAATATATGTATAAATGACATGGCATAGTGGCTTGTGTATAATTATTCAGCAAATTATATGATTTCCTCTAGTTCTATTTTGAATAATATTAGACTCTATCTTTAAAAATGAAGTAGAAAATGATACATTCCAGTATCAGATATTCATGGGTTCCGTTTGTTGATTGTGGATTTGATTAGCTCAAAAGGAAGGAGGGAAAATATTTAAGCTGTAGTATTTGTTGCCAGTGTTCTTTCTCTCTTGCCCCCCTCCCCATTTTCCCTCCTTTCCTCATCAATAAAAGCAACCCTTGTTGGTATAGCCAGTTTTGACTTAGGTAGTCTTTACTGTCAATATGATGGTATGAGGATGGAAGCAGAAAAGCATGATAAAGATCAAATTGCTAAGATAATCAAGTCCTGCAGCCTAATCCTTCAGCTGAACTGAAGAATTGAGTAATACTCATTTACTGTGGCCTTTTCAATAAAACTATGCTATCATTACGTATCTGTCATATACCCCTGTCTAAATACTTTTATCTATAAACCAGCTCTTTTTACGTTCTTAAGACACATATGTATATATTAAATAATCTTTAAAGACCTGTAGACTATTATTTCTGGCAGAAACTTTTGAGATTCTTATATGACATCCCAAGAGAAAAGCTCCTTGCTCAAGAGCCCATAGTTAATGATTTCCAAAGGTCCATGGGCTCTGGGCTCAGTTGGAGAGCCTGCCTCTTCTGTAGATTTAAACAGTTGGAATGCGTAAAGCCTCCGGAGATCTTTCTTGGGAAATGACAGGGAAAGAGGTTAACATTTTCATCTGCACTCCTTTCCAATGTTAAAGATTTGGGACTCTCCTGGTTGATCATCTCGAGCTCCTCTTATTGAGGTGTTTCTGTTTTGCACATGTTCCTTGGCAACTTTCATTTTGTGGTGCAATGGGAGTGAGACTGGGGAGCTTTTTAGTCAGGAGCTGCTCACTGGGTGGGCAACCCGTTAGGACAGATTCTCCAGGAAGCACCAGGTGTGCTTGGCCTCTGCTTCCCCTGCCTGTGCGAGGCCTGACTAAGACTCACTACAGGGAGGTGCACTGATAACGGGCTCAGCCGCTGAGAAACTTTCCCTAGTTCTGGTCCATTTCTTGGGATTGGATGAAGGAGGACAGGAGGGTAGAATGGTTGCCTCTTTAGAGTGATGGAAAAGCACCAGGAGAGAAGAGATTTACCTGTTGCCTTCATCATCATAACTGCGGTCATAACTAGTGTTTGCTATGAGCCATATGCTCTGGCCATATTTACATCTATCATCATTTAATTTTCACAAGGGCTCTGCAAGGTGGGTATTATCTCCATTTTACAGAGGAAAAAACTGTGACCCAAGACATTAAACAGCTTACTCAAGGTCACACTGATTCTGTATCAAAGTATTGGCAGACAGTAAAAAATCATGCATGTGTGTAAAATTAACTTGCTGAAGACATGTGGATCATCTCTGTGTTTAAAGACCAAATGCCCAGCCTCCCTGGTGCATTTTATATTCTGAACTTTGCTGAGGACGCCATCTGTCTACAGAGCTATGAGCTCACCATATGATGGGAATAAAAAAACAGCAGTTATTTTTTTTTAGCATGACTTACAGAAGTTATTACCATGTAGTGCACATTATATTCATTCTGGAGATGTATTTCAGAATTTCTAAATGTTACTGTGGCTTTAATAATCACACCCTTAAATTGTTCACATTTCCATAACTTCATCTAGATTGATGATTTCTATGGCCTCACTCATCGTGGTAATGCTGTAGACGTTTGTTCTTTTTGCTGGACACCCTATCCTCACCTTGATGCCGCTCCAAATATCTGCCCTGGTCTTTAATTACAATCCTCTAAGGGCTTGTCAGAGCCAAGCTCATCCTGCCCCTTAGCTTCCTCCGCTCTGCAGCCCGCTCCCCATCCACTATTACTCCTTGACCTGGTACTGCCCTGCGGCTCTCAGCTCTGAGCCCACTGCCAATTAAAAAAGCCTCCTCCTCGTCGGTAGCACCTTCTACTATCCTTACCCCTCCTCCCCTAAAAATCACACTATCATCTTTCATATGTGCACTTGATTCTTAATTCTATGATTATACTAAATTTCATAACTTACTAGTCAAAAACGTTAGCATATGAAGTGATAGGCTTTGTTGTGGCGTTTTCACACATGTGTGATTGTGTGTTGTTCTAATCTGCGCCCCTCCTCTATTGTCCTTTTCATTTTTCTGTCCCATTCTTGGTGACATCCTTCCTCTACCATATAGTTCACCCTAATCACCCTTCTGCTTTGATGACACATGTATTCTGTTACACCCCCTTCCCCTCTTTTCCTCCTCTCTTATGGTCTTCTTTCTATTTTACACACACACACACACACACACACACACACACACACACACACACACACGATTCCACATATGAGAGGAAACATGCAGGATTTTTCCCAAGTCTGGCTTAATGCATTTCACATAATGATCTTCAGTTCCATCCGTTTTCCTACAAATGCCGTGATTTCATTTTATTTATGGCTGAAAAATTCCACTGTAGAAAAGTATCATAGTTTCCTCATCAATTCATCTATTGATGGGCATATGGGCATGGGCTGGTTACATTTCTTAGTTATTGTGTATCACCTTGAGTTTCTGTATGCAGAAGATAATTGTATATTAAATTTTTAAGTAGTAATGACATAATATATAATTAATAGTGATATAATATACACATGTCCACGACAGTGCCCATTAGCTATAAAGGAAATTTAAGTATTACACCAATGTGTTTCAAGTCATGACTTAGTCAATTTATACTGTAGACAATATACCCACAAGGACTCTTAAGTCAACAGATACCTCCCAGGCTCCAAAGGTTAGAAGAATTATCTTAGAAAAAAAGGGGGAACTAAAGTTCTACATTTAAAATTTTTTCCTTCCTTCCTTCCTTCCTTCCTTTTCTCTCTCCGTTCACTTCTTCCTTTCCTCTCTCTCTTTCTTTCCCTCTCTCTCTGTGTCTGTCTCTTTCTTCCTTCCTTTTTTTTTTTTTTTTTTTTTGGAGGTAGGTTTTTCTGTATTCCTCAACTGGCCTCCAATTCACTATATAGTAGAGAATGACTTCAAACTTCTAATTCTCTTGCTTCCACCCCCAAGTGCTGGTGTTACAGATGTGTACCATAGTACCTAGTTTTATGTGGTGCTGGGATCAACCCATATATACTAAGCAAGCACACTCTCAACTGTGAACTTTATTCCCAGCCTACAAAACCTCTTTCCAAAGACCTCAGATCAAAAGCTTAACAAGTCATACTGTTAACCACAACAAGCAGAACTTAGAAAGCAGGTGGACACTTGTCAAGAGTTGGGTTTATGTTACTTATTTTTGTGTCATTTCTCCAGAGCTTCTGGAATTCTGGCCTTGCAAATTTTGGAAAGAGATATTCTTGTCTGGGAGTACCAGCAAAGTAGGCATTACTTTAGGCTTTGCTTTTAAATCTGCCTTTTCTCAATTTTGCTAATTGAGACCACTGACAACAGTTCCAAGCATTGAGGACAGCTCAGCCACAGAGTAGCTGGTCAAGTTCCTTTAATCAAGGGATATACAGCAATGTGTCAGTGAAGCTGCTTACTGGCTGGGGTAAGAACTGAGTATCATGGAGACATTACTTCAACTTCCCAGTTTCTCACAGTTACAGAACTCAGATGTAAATGTGATGTCTCTACCTCCAGATGGATAAGGGAGCTTGACAAAGCTTAGAGTTATGTAACTTCACTGGGATTCAATTTCTTCATGGGATGAGAGAGGGGGTATCTTAGTCAATGTTCTATTGCTGTGCAGAGACACCGTGGCCACAGCAACTCTTATAAAAGAAAGGATTTAATTGGGGCTGGCTTACAGTTTCAGAGGGTCATTCAATTATCCTCATGGCAGGAGCATGGCAGCATGCAGGCAGATATGGTAGGTGAGGATTCTACATCTGCATCCACAGGCAACAGGAAGAGAAAGACATTGGGCCTGGCTTGAGCATTTGAAATTCCAAAGTACACCCCCGGTGACACCCTTTCTCAAACACGGCCACACCTCCTAATCCCTGTCAAGTAGTACCTCTCTAATGACCAAGCATTCAAACATATGAGCCTTATGGGGGCCATTCCTATTCAAATCACCACAGGAGACTTGAATTAAGTCAAGCAGGACTACTCTTTAAATAAACTGGATAATCTAAATTTGGATCATGACTCTCATTCTACAGAGATGACTCTTGCCAACATGATCCATTGCATGACTCCTTTAAGTCATGAGTAGGAAATAGGAGACTCAAGACAGATTGATGAACTTAACTTAATTTTGCCCAGATAATGAGGTAAATATTTCATATGCTTGTAATTGCTAATCACAACATAGCCTTAAAAATTTAGTAGCATTACTGAAAGGGGGACAGAAATCTTCATTCATCTGGTTATTTGCCTCATTTCAACTTATCCTCCCTCTATTCTCTCTTTTCCTATTAAATGGCTGCTACACATACTTGAAATATGCATGATATATAACTAGCATTTTTTGTGATTATGAAGGTAACATATGTTCATTTGGGGATATTTTAGGGAGAAAAACAGAAAAGTTGGCAGAATGAAAACAAATCACTCAAGTTCTGACAAAGACAATTGGTATTGCCTTCTAGCACTTTCGTATGCAATTTTAAATAGATGAAACCACAGCATTTCTTCTGCTTCTGTTTTTTATTTAACTTCACAGCATAAACATAAGGATTATTCTGTGTTATTAAAAACTCCTGGTAAACATAATTTTTTAGGCTATTTAGCATTCTGTCATAGTGCTATAGCGTAATTTACTTAACCACCTTCTTAGTGTCAGCCTTTTAATTACTTTCAATTTTTCACTGTTATAAATGATGCTGCACCAAAGACTTCGGTGTATAAAGCTTTTCTGTCTGTATTTTGCATTATTTCCTTAGGAGACATTCCCAGAAACTGAATTATAGGGTCAGAGGTGTGAACATTTTTAAGGCTGCTTGGTCCATAATGCCAATTGGATTTTCCAAAATGATTTGTGTTCTTTTATGCTCCCTTGTGAAGATGTCATGTTTCATCTTACCCTTGTCTATTGCTCTTCACAAGTAAGTAATTTTTAGGGTAGTTAGGTAAAAATTGCATTTTAATGATGGGCTAATTTTTATTTCTGTAACTGATATTTTAATACTTTTCCATGTATGTTCATTATAATTTCTCTTGTGATATTTCTGTTCATATCTGAAGCAAATTTTAAATTACTTGGCATATCGGTAAACATAACATGCTATCAGTTAATAAGAAGAGAGATACAAACTCCGTTTTTCTCTTAAAAATGTTGGGTTGGCTTATGGCTAGTGAGATGACTCAATAGGTTTAGTTTTATTGCCAATTCCTGTGATAAAATACCCTGACAAAAGCAAATAAGAGAAGAAAAGGCTTATTGTGGTTCCTAGTTCCCAGTTATAGCCCATTATTGCAGGAAGTCACAGGGAGAGGCACTCAGGACAGCTGGTCACATCACACTCACAGTCAAGAGCCAGAGAGCAAGGAAAGCATACATGCTTGTACTCAGCTTGCTCTCTCCACTCTTACACAGTTCAGAATCCTTTGCCTAGGGAATGATGCCACCCATAGTGGGTCTTCTCACCTCAATTAACATACTCAAAATAGTCTCCCGTAGACAGGCCCATGGGCCAATCTGGTATAGAAAATCCTTGTTGAGACTACCTTCCCAGGTGATTCTAGATTGGGTCAAGTTGACAATTCAAAGAAACTACCACAAAAGGTAAAGATGCTTGCTGCCAAGCTTGAAAACCTGAGTTCTATTCCTAGGACCCACATGATAGAGAGAACTGATTTTTGCTTCTCTCTGACGTCTATGTGTCCCGTGATGCATATACCAACAAACACATAAATAAATGAATAAATAAATGTAATATCTTTTAAAAAAATTATTGGGCTGAGGTGAGAATTTGATGCACAATTAATTTCTAATATTTTATCTATATCTTCCTATTTTTTCCCAATGGAGTAGTTGATTTGAATGACAGTGGTTTATGATGTGTCTTTCCCTTGAAGTCACAGTTTGAAGACTTTCCTGTTACTAAAATTCTTCTGGGAATATTGTTAATGGTTCCTGTCACCCTTTGCCCCCCACCATCTGCCTTCCGCGTCATTCTCCACAGGCACAGGAGTAGCAGGAACACATATGGCCTCATCAAGTAGCCATGCAGTTAGAAATCAGTGTGTGTACACGTCCTATGAATATTTTATTGATAATATTGATGAAATAGTGTTTGCTGTTTTAAAATATGACTGTTTAGATGCAATTCAAAAGCTGTTCAGAATGACTTAATCAAATTTATTTGTACAGACGTACTTAGATACGGGCCAAGTGTGAGGCATTGATCAATGTTGATCAAGCCAATTTGAATATTGAACAAAGCCCAGAGCCAACAGAATGTTTCTCAAGGAAAATGGAGATGTTCCTGGTCAGAAACCCAGTCTGCCTCCAAGTCTTCCTTCCTACTCTCAGTTTGGAATCCTCCAGCTCCATCAATGAAAATATACCTGCAGGAGGTCAAGTGCATTATCATTTGTAACAAGTCTCAAGGCTCATTCTCTACAATTTCTGTTATTTCACATTGTCCTTGGGGGCTAGTTGAATACTGCTATTCCCCCAAAGTCTTCCAAAGAACTGAATCATATGGGCCATCATTGGTCCTTGGGATTCTTTTGGAAGTTTGGACCTTGCCATACAATGCTGGACTTTTGAGAATGTTTGGAATTTATGGAGAGAACTATTTTCATCCAGGGCGTCAATCTCTGCCTTACCTCTGTAACTTCTGATAAGCTAAAAGGAATAAATAAATCCTTGTAATTTAGAGAGAATGGCAGGTCCAGCTTTATTTTGTGCACAGTTCTAGTTCCAGGTTCTGGGAATCTGTGCCCCCTCCAGACTCTTGTGTCAATTAGGGAACTTCACTAACAGGGAGAAGATAGGTCTGTACAGTGTGATATATCATCGTAAGAACAAGGTAGTTTTAAAAGCAATATTCTTCACAAAGACAGTAGGGACAGAGAATGGTGTGAACATTTTATTGAACTTGATAAATAAGCATAAAATACAAATTAGAACTGGGCCATTGGGAGCTGGAGCTTGTAATTTCTTCCTTTTACTCTGTCATGATAACACTAGTGAAAACTATTTTTGAGAGTTAATTTGAGGGCTCTGTTGTTGAGGACACTCCTGTTAGCTCATGGAATCAGTTCTGTTCATCTCTACACTTCTATTTGCACAATCATGGGATGGTTTCATTGGTTTGGATCTAGCCTCTGCCATTTATTAATTATAGATCTTGGCAAGTATTGTTATCGTGAGGCTCAAATGAGAAACTGAGTGTGGTGCCTAGTGTAGAATAAGCGTTAATATTAGTTATCATCGTTATTTTTGGAAGCCTAGTTGAAGTTCATTAGAAGAGAAAGATTTTAAGAAATAGAGGTGTTTGGGAAGAAAGTGGTACACACCCAAGGATATGGGCGTGGGCTTCTCAAGGGACTGTCAATAGTTACCATCGCTTTATTTGACTCTTCACCACCAAAGAGCAAGGTAGCTCTTCACAGTTATACTTTTGATGATTTGGAAGAGCATTCTACACTCACTAGATTAATAATTATTGATTTGGTCAATTTCTTCAATAGTTTCTCTTGGGTCTATGTACCTCTTTGGTGTGGAAGGTAATGGGAGAGGTGACGGCATGGGCTGTCTGGATAAGATGCACGGAGTTCACTATCAAGGATAAATGGAGAATACAACTTTACAGTTGCCAGTCTGACACCTTTTCACCAGTGCCATTATAAATTTCACTTTAAAAGGCTTTGTAAACTGGTTTTTATTTCTTTAGAAGGGCGATGTAGCTCATCTGGATGGTAAGTGAGAACAGTTAAATTTAGAATCACTAAGGAGAATATCAACTTCCACAAGGTTAAGAATAAAATTCCAGATTGTCAGGGAAGTCGTGTGAACTCCATTTCATTTGTAACACACCTATTGAGAAGCACCTAGTAATGCCTTGAAATGGACATCATAGGTTTAAATGTAATTCATTGGACCCTATAATTCTTCCAGGGCTTAGTAACATTAACTCTGGTCAGGACCTTCATAGAAGGAGAGGGAGGGTACTGATGCAAGGGAGATGTTCTTCCTTCTTGAATTGGATTCACAGTCCCATCAGAAGAAAAATGCCAACATCTTGGCGGAAAACACCGATTTGCATATTATTCACAGACATTTGCATACCGAGTTCAAGAGGCTCTATCTTCAAGTATGTAAAATAAATAGTGTAATCTACTGCAATTGTGTTCCAATCCAGTATCCAGTGCATTCCACAAATGAAATACATAACACATTTAAAGATCACGTTCCAGAAGACGGAAGATGGCAATCAGAGGAAGGTGGTGGTGAATTGGTAATCCTGCCAGGGAGCCGGGCCTGTCTGGGGTGGCTGCAGTGTGAGATGGGTAAGCTGCTGCCTCAGATGTCCTCTGCAGAGGAAGTCTGCTTGGGTGGGTCTCACCCCTGCTGGAGTCTGCAGTGTCAGAGCGCTTGGTGCCAAGGTACTCCTCTGCCAAGGTGGAAAATATCACAGTCGTGTCTCAACAGTGCTGTCTTCTCTTAAATCCTCTGCGGGCTGGACAAAAGTCACACTGTGGCATCTGGGCATGGTGGTGCACACCTTTAATCCCAATGTGAGGAAGGCACAGGCAGGCGATGGCTATCAGTTTGAGGCCAGCCATGTCGACACAGTGAGTTCCAGGCCAGCAAGGGCTACATAGAGAGACCCTAACTCAAAAACAAAAAGAGTCACACTATGTGCAGGGAAAAGCCTGACACCTACATTCCATTACATCCTATGGATCTTCTGTGTCTGAGCCTAGAGCCCTAATTAACTGTGCTGGTACAGCATTGAGATAAGGGGTGACTGGGAGAAACCCAGTCAGTCCTAGCCTCACAGGCCTTCAAGAAGTACCCGTCTCCTCAATTCACATTGCACTACCAAAAATGGTTTTGCTCAGTAATGCTTCTTATAGTTAAGTCCCCTGGCTTCCTTCTGTAACTAGATCACCACCCTTAATCTTCTCCTAATGAAAATGCTTGAGCTGTTACTGGACAGGCTAATTATCAGGCTGTTCAGAGTACACTATCGCCTAACATAGTTTACTCCCTGAGAGATGATGTTAGGTGGGTAAACCTCATAGGATGTAAAAGCCTATGTCCCTCCAGTGTAGGGAGGATAGAGTTAGGTCAAGAAGACAATTTGAATGGTTCCTACTCATGTGAGGGTCCCACCCATTGCCTTGATCAAGCTTTAGGCATTTTTTCCCATTTTTCTTTTATTTTTGAGGTAATATAATTATGACATTTCTCCCTTCCCTTTCCTCCCTTGATAACTTTCCATATATCCCTCCTTGCTCTCTTAAAAATTCATTGTTTCTGCCAGGCGGTGGTGGTGCACGCCTTTAATCCCAGCACTTGGGAGGCAGAGCCGGGCGGATCTCTGTGAGTTTGAGGCCAGCCTGGGCTACCAAGTGAGTTCCAGGAAAAGGCGCAAAGCTACACAGAGAAACCCTGTCTCAAAAAACCAAAAAAAAAAATAAAATTCATTGTTTCTTTTTCATTAATTGTTGTTACATGCATATGTGCATGTACACATATATTCCTAAATCTAACCTACTCAGTCTGTATAAGGTTACTCGTATGTATATATTAGGGGCTGACCATTAGGTATTGGGTAACCAGTTCATGTACTTCCCTGGGGAAGATTTTCTCTCACTCTCTGTGTTCCTCAGTTGCCTGCAGTTCTTTGTATAGGGTTGAGATCTTGTGGGCTTTTCCCCGTCTACTTTGGCACACCCATTGGTGTGGTCCTTGTTCAGCTCATGTTTAAGCAGTCATGTTGCTAAGGCTTTTTAGGAGTAGTTTCTGACATTACTAGGAGACACAATCTCACAGCAAACTCCCCGATTCTTTAGCTCTTACAGTCTTTATTTCTTCTGAAATGTTCCCCAAGCCTTAGGTGTGGGAGTTTTTTGTAGACATCTCATTTGAGACTGGGCTCCACAACCCTGCATTTTGATTGACTGTGGTTTTCAGTAACAGTCTCTGTCTGTTGCAAAGAGAAGTCTCCTTGATGAGGGGTGAGGACTGAACTTACATCTGTAGCTAAGAGCTCAGATGAGAGAGAACACATAATGCTCACTTTTCTGAATCTGGGTTTCTTGACTCAATTTGCCTTGGTCAAGCTTTCCTTAGAGGCCTGAAGTAGACCAAGTCTTCTGATCCACCGCAACACTGACTGAAAGTGAGCTCTGTTCTGCTGATGGTATGTTTCTGTCTGCGACTGCCCAGTATCTTAGCTTCCTGGATTCAGATGTCCTTCTTCTTGTCACTTGAATGAAGGCCAGGTATATGCCAATCTTACCACTGCAAAAATGCAACCTTGGTGGCATCCCAGAAGAGCTTTGAGCTTGAGAGCTCAACTGTTTAGGAGGGTGGGGAATGGTTTGGCATAGTCTTGGGGAACAGATGGGCTTTACTGTGATTTTCATGCCAGCTCCCGCCACCCCCCATCTCTAGGTAAGTCACTTAACCTCCTGCACTTGCTTTTTCCATTTGCAAGATGGGTGTTTAATACGTACGTGCCTTGCAGAGGTTTTTGGAGAATTAATTAGGCAAAGGTTACAAAGTAGTTGGAAAATGAAGCACTAAATGTTATTAAGTTGGATAATTATTCTGTGCTAACTTAAAATTCCTTCAGCAGACTTGGATATAAAAGCAATTTTTGTGCCTTATCCCAGGCTAAATAGGTACATGACAATTTTGTTTTCTGTGCATCGATGTGTTATGTATATTAATTTAGTGGTTAATCACTGCCAATTGTCTCTTTTTTAAAATCTATATTTAAAAACAAAATGGGCGAGTTGGGGGAGGTGAAAACATGATTTTTTTTCAATAAAAAAACTCTTTGTATGCATCCACCAAAAAGATCTTTATTTTTATTTCATGTGTATGAGTGTTTGCCTACATGTATTATGTGCACTACATATATGCATGGTGCTTGTAGAGGCCAGAAGAACATGTTGGATAGCTTGGAACTGGAGTTGCAGACAGCTGTGAGCCACCATGTGGGCAGGGAATTGAACCTGGGTCCTTTGCAAGAGCCGTGAATGCTATTAAACGCTGAGCTATCTCTTCCACACTGAATTGACTCTCTTTAACGTTCTAATGATTTTACCAATTTCACCGTCTGCTTTCATTGTTTTTTACTTTCTATTTTTAATACCAACTCAGCTGTTTCATTGTTTGCTCAACTAAGTTGGATGTTCGTTTGTTCGTTTTGATGCTGGGGACCAACCCCGTGTGTGTGTGTGCTAAGCAAGTGTACTGCTATTGAGCTACACTACCCCAGCCTGCAGCTTACTTCTTACTGGGACAAAGGAGCCAGCAGATCTCTAGAATGGATGAAGGTGGTCTGGGCACCGTGTCAGGCCTGGGGGCTAGGCTCATGGCCATCATGACAGAGTCGATGTCATCATGTGTCAGAGGGTACAACACAGTTTTCCTTACACGTCCGAAAGAAGGTGGATGTACTCATGCCTGGCCATCAAAGCAGCTGCAGAAGTAAAAGACAGATCCAAGCCCAGTGAAGTATTTATTGGCCCTCTTCTCTTTCCAAGATGTGCCAAAGAAATAAAACCTATGAGATCCGCAACTTCCCATCCTTCGCTACTCATTTTCCATAATCGTTACTTGCCCTGGAAGACTGGCAAAGTGTGAGCCTGAAGAAAGTTCCCAAGTGCTCTGAAAGCAGGCCACACTGACTAAGCACAAGCCTGGCCTTTAGGGAGTCAGATTTCTTTTCCTGTTCCTATTCATGCTTTTGATGCTTTTTTTTTGGTAAGAGTTCCTTTGAATTCTCTGCCTTTCTCTCCCACCCTGACATATTAGTTTTCTTTTTTCTTTTTTTCTAAGCTTTGAGGAGAGACAGAACTTTTATTTCCATGAAGGTTTTATACCTATGAAGGTATTTAAAAACATCAATGGCAGTGTGTTTTATAAAATGTCTTTGAACTGTATGCTCACTTGTAAGGTATTTGTTTGTGTACATATTATCTGTTGCTGAAGAAAATTTCCAGAAGTCACTGATGCTATTCAAATGTTATAATCTATTATCTTTTTGTTTGTTTTTATTTTATGTGTCTTTGTGTGTGTGTGTGTGTGTGTGTGTGTGTGTGTGTGTTTCTAAGTTGTTTCTCCTCACCTTTGTAATTGTTTCCCAGATTGACAATTTACTTCCCAGTGCCTGCATTGCAGGAGTTGGGTAAATTGGTGATTAAAAAAGAACGAATCTGGAGATAGTTTTCCGGCTGTGTGTCTCAGCTCCTCCATCCAGTAGCTGTGCAGTCTGAGTTACCTTAAATCTTCTATACCTCAGTTTATTTTAATGTTAGATGGACTTGTAACCCAGCCTTACGCAATGAGTAACTGTATTACTGTGAAGAGCCCTTGAGGCATATCACATAATGAGTGATATGTATGTACCTAAGAGTAAGGGCTTGTCCTGTGGACCTCTGCTGTGCTGATGTCATAGGACATTTTCTTAGGAGACATTGAAGTCTGGAGCTGGCGTGTATCAGAAGATCAACGTTGGGGAAAGATGTGAGGGCATCTACTGCAGTGGTTCTCAACCTTCCCCCATCCTGCGATTTTTAATTCAGTTCCTCATGTTATAGTGACACCCCAGCCGTAAAATTATTTCATCGCTGCTTCATAACTATAGCTTTTTACTGTTATGAATCATAATGTAAATATTCTATATGTGGGGTATCTGCTATGCAACCCCAAAAGGGGTCTCACCCCACAGGTTGAGAACCACTGTTCTAGAGTTACCTGGTTTGAGTGGTGGATGAATAGTGGATAGCCAATGGGCAGCCAGCACCTGTTTTGATCAGGTTCTTCCCCTGGCCTGTGGGAAGGCTTGCCGCTCTGTCTCTATTTCTCCTTCACCTGGATGTCTATGCAAAAAAAAAAATCTATCACCCCAAACACCCACTCTAGTTTAGCCTCCCAAGTCCATTTTTTACAGTTGACTCCCTGTTAGCTTCTCTGCATTCTTATTTCTGTCCTCTTCATTGGTTGAGTAGGGTCTAGGACCCAACCTTGGTCCAGAGGCAGAACAAGTTGGGACATGTAGATCAGTAAAGAGGGTGACATAGAGGGTACTCCTTCTAAGGTAGCTTCTATATGACTTGTTTCAATTTTTAAATAAAATTTATAGTAAGAAATACATTTGAGCCGGGCGGTGGTGGTGCACGCCTTTAATCCCAGCACTTGGGAGGCAGAATCAGGCAGATCTCTGTGAGTTCGAGGCCATCCTTGTCTCCAAAGCGAGTTCCAGGAAAGGCGCAAAGCTACACAGAGAAACCCTGTCTCGAAAAAAACCAAAAAAAAAAAAAAAAAAGGAAATACATTTGATATCAAAATAGCACATACACCTATAAAAATAAAATTGAAAACAACTTTTAGCCTCTACCTTGTCAGGAACTGGGATATACTGATTTGTTCAATTAGAGAAAAATGCTACCTGTTACTGGCCTCAGGCTTATATGTGCTGGGATGGGGTGGAGTTCGTGGGTACCTCCACTTTTCTAATGAGGGCTTTTTTAGTGCATAATAGTGCCACCTTGAGCATCCATGAAAAGTACAGATTCCCCAATGTCATATCCAGTTACTGGGTGTCACCCGATTTAGGCCTAAGTATTGGCCAACTCTGCCCAGTATTCATGTACTTGTGGTTGAGGTTGACTACAATTATATTTTGGCAGTTCTGTGTTAGTTATGGACTTCTTCCTAAACGGTATACCTTACCCTCTTTTTTATCTTCCTTCATGCATAAGTGCTTTGTCTTATGAGTAGCTGGATTCCCAAAGGCAGTTCTTGAGACTTTAGGATTGAAAACAAGAACCAACTTTCAGGTTGTGAGAACTGAGATTCTTAGAGAAAAGCCGTGCACGTTTGTCAAATATTCCACAAGGTTGTGACTGATTAGAACTTTGTGATTATGGAATTGGAATGTTGCAGATACAGGGAAAATTATCTGGGCTATCTTTAGTCTCTTTAATAGCCATTCATTGCCCATATCTGTGTTTGACCTAATATCCTTTCCACTATCATGTAAAAGCTTTGACATGTACTAACCAATCAACCTCTACTAACCTGAAGAATGTCATCGGGTAATATCCAGACCTGTACCAGCCTTCCCTGCTTTGCTCTAATACAGCACAGTATTTGGAAAATGACCTAATTTATGACTTTCTTTTGTTCTGTATCTACAAAAAAAATTGTACAACCAATTCCATGTTAGAACATGTTATTCTGAGCAACTCAAACCCATGTTCCTGGGCCGTAGTGACTCATCTTTGACTCAGAACAAACAACCTCTTATTTCCTTTGAGGTGAGAGCTGTGTTTTGCTTTAGCAGTTGGTAGATTCCTAAAGCAGACTAAGGTTTCCTCCAGACACCCTCCCCTTCTCCACCTCTCAGACCTGGTGCTGGATGAATGATGTGGGATGAGGATGTGTGGTACAGGCAAGCATGGAAGATTCCACCCACAGAGTGGGAGACACCATTCACACAGAGGGTGAAGAAGAACAGAAGAACAAGGAGTGATGGTCATCCTGCTGATGTGGAGAAGTTTGCTGGGGAAGGATTCTAACTCACCTCGCTGGTGGCCAGTTCTTAGAGATGTACAGTAGTGCTCTGTACTTAGGGACAGGTGTCACGCCTGCGCCTTCTTTATTTGATTGAAACTCGGGTCACATTTTTGACTCCAGCTACTAGTTTTCTGTGGTTTACTATTTATATTTATAAAATATTTTCATTGTCCATTGGTTTTCCTATAATGCATTGGTGGCATCTAGAAATTGCTGTCAAAGGTACAGATCTTCTTCCCCATGTCAGGGATAATCACATCTCTTTTCTCTACATTGTGGTGCAGGGGACAGTTTTTAATGTGATTGTCCTCTTCCATCTTCTTACATGTTTTAGACCTATTATATGATTCTCTGCAAGACTTCTGTGGCTTGATGATGTTCTGTGGAAATAGACGTGACCTCCTCCAGGATGTCTTCTTGGTTTCTCTTAGCCAACTGTCACAAATCAGCTAAAATGACAGACTAGATAAACCTGAAGCTTATCTGTCTCAGTCAAGCTATACCCCCAGAACTCATGATTTATACATTTTTATCAAGCTAGAATGAGAAGAAATGCCCCCAGTTTGACAAAAGGCATCTGCAAAATCTCCCTGGATGGTATCTTAGCAGTGAAAGAGTAACTGCTCTAAGAACGGGACAAGGAGCTGGGTGGTGGTGTACACGCCTTTAATCCCAATACTCAGGAGGCAGAGGCAGGTGGAGTTCTGTGAGTTCAAGGCCAGCCTGGTGTACAGAGTGAATTCCAAGACAGCAAGAGCTACACAGAGGAACCCCATTTGAAAAACAAAACAAAACAAAACAAAAAAACAAAACAAAACAAAAAAATGGGACAAGGAAGTTCATCTGCGCACAGTTATCTTGGAGACCATTGCCAGGGCTGTAAACTGGAGAAGTAAAGAGAAAAGCAAACCTGTCTTTATTTACAGGCACCATAATTATAAAAAGGTTTAAAACACTGTGCCCAAGAAAGCCACAAAACAGAGTAGGTTAGTGTAGTGAGGTCACAAGGTGTAAGGTATTAATTCATAAATATATTAATACATTTATACAAAAAATTATATATTATTTACTACCAGTGGACAATTAGAAATTAGGACTAAATATAATATAAAATATACTTTACAGATATATTTTATGAAATTCTGCCTCAATAGACAACTTGTTTACTTTTTTCATATGTTTGCATAGATTTAACACTGCAAGTCCTGATAGACGTTCTCTGTAGAAATTAACGGTTAAAAGTTGTGTGAAAGATCAAAAAAGCCAAAATGATTTCAGCATAAAGGAATGAAGCTGTGGGCTGCACGTTGGCTATCAACAGGATTATCTCTACTGCAAAGCAGAGTAATGATGACAACGAAGGTGTGCTGTTGAATGAGGAGGGATGTAGGGGTGGATCCAAGTAGGAACCACTAGTAGACTCACATTCTCTCCATTCTGACAAAGACTCACATTCCTACCATTTTGACAACGCTGATGAGGTAGTGGAGGAAGAATCTTTTCAACAAATGGTGTGAGGACAGTAGTACATCCATGCACAGGGCACACAAACACTCATGAATCTTGATGCATTCCTTATGTAAACAATTAAAGTTTTAAACTTGATGATTATTATTGTAGAATTCTGAAACTAAATATGCTTTGGAAAAAGATCAGAGAAAAATCTCTCATGTTTTGATTGTAACAATGATTGCTTAGATACATGAAAAGTGCATGAACCATGCAAAATAATTGGCAAATTGAACTTCTAAAAAAAATAAGACTTCTGTTCTTGGAAGAGAATTGCTAAGGAAATTATAAGATAAATATGAAGTGGGAGAGAAATTTGAAAAATTCACATCATACATAAAGGTCTTATACCTAGACTATATAAATAACCTCAGTAAAACAAACACACAGAACACTTGAACATGGAGAAAAGACATGAGCAGACACTTTGCCAAAATAGAGAGACTAAGCTCTCGGGAAGAGCCTTGGCATCACTGGTTAGAAGAAAATTCAAATAAACACTACAAAGAGATACCACTAACTATGGGTGGTGGTGGTACATGTCTTTCATCCCAGCACTTTTTTGGGAGGCAAAGGCAGGGGGTTCTCTATGAGTTCAAGGCCAGCCTGGTCTACAGAGCCAGCTGCAGGACAACCAGGAATGTTACGCAGAGATACCACTAAATAAAGTAGACTTTTAAAAGGTAAAGGGGGTGGGGAGTAAGGAAGGAAGGGTGAAAGAAACGAGAGAAGGCAGAAAGAGAGAGGCAAAGAAGAGTCACAGACTTGGTAGGAGCACTCATGGGGGCTGAAGACATGGCTCAGCAGGTAACGTGCTTGCCACGCAAGAGTCAGGATGCAGTTTGGATCCTTAGAACCCACTTACAGCCAGATATGGTAGTGCGCTTCCATAGTTCCAGAATTCCCTGGGTGAGATATGAGAAACCCTGGAAACACGAAGGTCGCTGGTGTACACAATGTTGAAAAGCAAGGATTCTGTTTCAAATATGGTAGAAGGTAACAACAGACACCGGAAGTTGTCCTCATAAATCTTCACACATGTGTTGCAGGCTTATGCCTTCTTTCTTTCCTCTCTCTCTCTCTCTCTCTCTCTCTCTCTCTCTCTCTCTCTCTCTCACACACACACACACACACACACACACACACAGTCTTTTATAAAAAGAATAAGAACACAGAAGAGCAGTTGATAGGAACTCATAATGTTATAGCCACTTTGGAAAGATTTGCCTTTTTCTTGTAAAGGCTTAGCTTACCCAAAAACCTAGCTGTCACTCTGGCAGGACCTCCTTTTGAGGTATAAAAGCATTCATTTACACTAAGAACTGTATGTGAGTGTTCGGATAGCTCTATTCATGATCCCAGAAAGGGGAAATATTGAAATATCCATCAATAGTAAACTAGTAAACACATTGTGGTGTGTCTACACAAGGAACAAAAATCTTAATGTTTTAATACAGTAATATTGAAGAATATAAAAAGCCATTTTGTCAGATGATGAAGTTTAGACACAAAAAGGTGTCACACTGTTTTATTCTATGTATGGGGTGCTCTAGAATAGGAAAAATGTGAGAGAAATTAGATCAGTAGTTGCCAGGGGCAGCAGAGGGGTCAGGGACTGACCACAAGGAGCACAGGGTTCTCTTGAGGCCCTTCACTGTTATGGTCCTTACATCCTGCATACTTTTCTGTGTATGAATCTAAAAGGGTGAATTGTAATGTATGCAAATCATACCTCAGTAAACTGGACCTTAAAAAAAGATTTTGTTATTAGTCAAAATTTACATACTGAGATATGCATAAATGAATAATTTATTTGTCAGTTCCATTTAGCAATAATGAACCTGTACATTTGCATAGCACCTTCTTTTGATTTGTGAACTACTTTCTTATTTTTCCATGGACATCTTACAACCTCACAGAACAGGCAACATGCTCATGTTTCAATAATGATCTTTCCACTAAGGTTCGGAGTGGGGAAAGTGGTGTATTGAGGTCACATAGTAAATCTTTTTCAAATTGAGTTTTACCTCTTTATTTCAAGGAAGCAGAAAAAATGGAGACTGTTTGGGATGTGGAATGGGGCTGCGGACAAGTGCATGGGGTGAAAGAGGAATGGGGATTGATTAGGTGTGGGGTAGAGGCTCACCATCTCCTCGATTTACCTCCACAGAGCTGAGGTAGGCTCTCAGCTTCTTCTCTCAAGTTATGTGACGACATCTGCATATACATTAGGAGGGAAGACGAGAGGAGGAAAGATTCTGTGAGATGGTCAGGACTTTTTCCTCATTCTTATAGTGCAGGAGATGGAAACACCTTACACGTGTTAGCAAAGCTCTCTACCCTTGAGTGACAGCCCCGGCCACGAAGTTCAGCTTTAGGGGAATCAGAATGCAGTGTGGAAAGCATGAATGGGATCATTTTAACGGGGAATTTTGCTTTGGAATAAGAAAAGACCTCAGAGGAAACATGGTGGTAAAAACAATTCATGGCACTTTACCAGGCAATAATGGATTTGGTAGAAAAATGGAGAAAGCAGCCGGGTGGTGGTGGCGCACGCCTTTAATCCCAGCACTCCGGAAGCAGAGCCAGGCGGATCTCTGTGAGTTCGAGGCCAGCCTGGGCTACCAAGTGAGTTCCAGGAGAGGCGCAAAGCTACACAGAGAAACCCTGTCTCGAAAAACCAAAAAAAGAAAAAAAAAGAAAAGAAAAAGAAAAAAAAAGAAAAATGGAGAAAGCAACAAGGTTTGACTTACATCTGAACATAAATTAGACAAAGGAGCGGGATGTGGCAGCACACCTCTACTCCAGTACTCAAGAGGCGGGGTGAAGGGGAACGCGAGTTTCAGGACAGCCAGAGGTACATAGTGAGACCTATCTCAAAAATACCTAAATAAATAAGACAAAGACAAATGACCAGGACATGTGAAAGCATATGAAAATGTTTCAAACATGCTAGCCTTGAAGTGAGGCAGGTAACGCAACAAAGGTATGGAACTGTGCAACTAGACCTTTATGAGTTAAGAATGAGTAAGATCTGAGTCACCAGCTCGGCTGGGAGAGAGGAAGGCATGGGGGACATGGGTAAACCCCAGGTAGACATACAGTCCTGGAGATACAGAAAGACAAGAGAAGAGACAAGAATGGCCCAGAGAGGGTGAAAGAATAGAGGAGGGGGTGCCCACCGCCTGCCGGTAAGAGGATACCAGGAATGCAGAGGCTATACACAGAGAGATGCTACACACACAGCAGCAGGCCATTCATCCTGTCACTCACCACTGAGGAAACTTAGAACATCAAGAACAGAAGCAACTGCCGTGACTCTCACACATGTAGTAACAGGTGGTTTGGTAGAGCAGGATGCCTGAAAGGATGGAGACACGCAGAAAGAACTTCAATGAGGAAATTTTGTGACAGAGAACACAAGACGAGGAAGAGAAAAGACAGCTTGGAGTAAGACAGGCAGGCTACAAACAAGATTCTTCATGCACATGCACTTAACATGAAACACACACACACGGGCGCACACACACACACACACACACACACACACACACGCAGCCAAAATGAACCAAGAAAATCTAAAAACTGGAAAGTACTTGGTAAAACTGCAGGGTTTCAGGGACCCTGTAGAGAAGTCTATGTGGGTCAGGAGAAGCAATAGATGGAAATGGAGGTTTAGAAGGCACAGACCTAGGATGGAGGGAGGAAGGGAGAAGTCTCCAAACGTGGCCAGTTGGAAGCAGTAGCTCCGGGTCATTGTACTGATCTCATGTCACCACAAGGAAATGTTCGTGTTGAGAAGAAACTGCTTCCCTGCTGTTTATTATTTCAATCCAATCACCTCAGCGGATGTTCTCTCATAGGCACCTTGGTTTCTTAATCATTATAAAATTGGGATCTGAACTTTCCAACAGCAGTCGCTAGTGTCAGGAGGCCAGGAGGAACTGCCATTGCCAAAGTAAGCCAGTGCAGTTGGCCTTTGGAGCTCCTCTTAAAGGCAGATGCCGATCCCATTTGCCGTGGAGGCTGAGAATAGATGGGATTCCAGGGAGGCAGATACGATGCTTCCTCTCCGGTCCTTCCATCGGCCTGTGCCAGTCTCGCATGTCAAATCCTGGTTCCTTAGCTGAGCCCCATTTCTCCTCATCCCTTCACAGCTGTAGGTAACTGCTCTTCTTGAAAACCTGCTGCTGGCCAGGCTGCAGCCTCTGCCATGCCCGGACCGCCCCTGTGCCAGGCTGCAGCCTCTGCCATGCCCGGACCGCCCCTGTGCCAGGCTGCAGCCTCTGCCATGCCCGGACCGCCCCTGTGCCAGGCTGCAGCCTCTGCCATGCCCGGACCGCCCCTGTGCCAGGCTGCAGCCTCTGCCATGCCCGGACCGCCCCTGTGCCAGGCTGCAGCCTCTGCCATCCCCGGACCGCCCCTGTGCCAGGCTGCAGCCTCTGCCATGCCCGGACCGCCCCTGCGTCGGCTGCCTTTCCGACTCAACGCACCTTGCTGTAGTCTCACGGCTCAAACAAATGCCTCACCTTAGATCCACCAGATCTTCCTGACCTTAGCTCAAAGGCTGCTTCCTGGAGCTTGGCCGATGGCTCAGTTGGTGTAGTGCTTGAGGTACAATCCTGAGGATCTGCATTCCACCCCAGAGCCCATGTAAAAAACCTGGGCATGGTGGCATGGGCCTATCATCCTAGTACTGGGAAGGCAGAGAAAGTAGGCTCCCTGAGGCTCACAGACCAGCCATCTTAGCCTAATTAGTGAGCTCCAGGGCACAGTGAGAGACTGTCTCAAGATATGAGGTGGACAGTGCCTGAGTAACAGCTCCCACATTGGGCTCCTGACTCCACTCATACATAGATACAGTGCACATGTACTCACAGGCATGAACCACCCCAAAGCTGATTTCTGGTAGGTTCAGTATCTTCAGTACACAGTCCAAGAGCACTCTCCCCGATCCTTATTCTTATAACATATGCCCCTTTCGCACCACTCCAGTATTCTGCTAGGCCCTCCCGTATAGTGAAGTGTCCGTCCTGTGGTAGATGCCAAGCCTTGACCCTGACACATGCTGCTGAGCTCATGACCATGGGCACACAGCTAGAAACTGATGATGTTTTGGACTTCAGAGGAATTTTTGGTGTGTGAAGTTGTTTCTCAAGTTTTCTGTGCTCCGATTCTGGTTGACATGGGGAAATTGCATACCTCGATGGTACACCCTGGCCTAACAGAGGAGATTCCTGTCCATGGACTGTGGCACTCTGAGTGGCTGGGTCTGGTGAGGGAGTGAGGAGCTGAGTGTGGCCTCAGGAGTTTATGGGAAAGGAGGCATGGCCTGTGAAAGCCTGTTCTGTCCCCTTTCACTTCTGTGACGTTGGGTAGACATGGTAATCAGGCTCGAAGTACATACTGTCCCAACAGTGACAGAACATTGCATTTGGTGACAACAGCTTCTTGCCTTTTTGAAAAACAGTATGAAATGTTAGAGTGACCAGTTTGCAACTGTATTATTACTATGACATGAACAGATTCACATTTTCCCTTTTCTATTGATTTTAATTTGTTTTCTGTGTATTTAGAAAAATAGAGTCAATGTTATATGCTTCCTCGACACAGCACATCCATCCTTGCTTGTGTGGCTTTATTTCTTTCTGTGCACTGGTTTATCATTTGTGTCGTCTGGGACAATTAACTCCAAAGCCAGTTTTTCATGGAGTGTGTTCTAACCAAACTGTGGAGAAAAATGAAGAGAACGCTGGGTCCCAGGAAGCAGAGTGATTCTTAAGCAAGGGAAGTCCTACCCAGTGCTCACAAGTCTCTGAGTGAAAATGTCCTGCCTGCCCCTGGATTTTATCTTATAGCTATTTTGATAACTTCTGCATGCTTCCCTTGCCCCCGCTTTCCAGTGCTTTACATTTCTCATTCTCAAAATATTAGCTCCTAATGGCAATTCTCTGGGAATGTTCTTCAGAACTTTCTCCGTTCTTCACAGGGATCATGTACTCAGGGAACATTGCTGCTCAAAGCCTGCTGACCAGGGAGTGAGACGGCGCCTCAGGTATCATCAGGGGTCACTGTATCTTATTCTGTTATGGCTGATACCTGTGACATTCAGGCCTGGATTTTGCCAGTTTGAACTAGAGTCTTGTAGGCATGATTGTGGTGGCATGTATGTGGTTGATGGTTAGAGTAGGGAACAGATGGTACCTTCAATTTGTTTAATTGCAATAGCATCTAATAAAAGGATTTCTTGCCAAAGCATGGGCAATGTGCAGAGGCCACAAGAAATGGTGCACTGTGTTGGAGCAAGTAGGAGCTTCTTGAGTGATTAGCCTTGGGGATCCTGAAGGAGGATGGAGGGCATGATTCCTGGAATCCTGGGGTGGGGATGCGGCTGTATGGAACCCATGTGGAGATGATCTCTCAAGGGAAGCTGTGATCATCAGGGGAGGGATGCATGCAGCCAATGGTGAAGGATGGAGGAGGAGATAGGAGAGCCAGTACCTAGCCCTTGGGTTCCTTCCTTCTTTATTCTTCCCTATTGGAATAGGGGACACTGGGAAACTCTTTGAGCCAGTTCTTCTAGAGCTGTGGGGAGTGGAGAGCAGATCTTGAAGAGTGAGGGAAAGGAAGGCATTTAGAGCATATTCAGACTGGAAGAGGCTTTGAGGGGCCTATGGACATAACTCCTTCAACCTCCCCCCCCCCCCAGATCCCTGTGGTCTGGTGTATTGATGCATGTCTGTATCCCCAGCACTCTGGAGGCAGGAGGATCAAGTTCAAGGTCATCCTTGGCTACACATCTAATTTGAGGCCAGCCTGGGCTACATGAGATAAGACAAGCCTGGGCTGCAGGAGAACCTATCTCAAAACAAAAACAAAGTAATTTAAAAAGAAATACTGCAGGAGACTTTGAAGCAGCTAATTTCTATTTCACAGATGAGAAAACAGAGCCACGGGTCAGTTTGTGGCAGCACTGGAACAAGAGTAAAACCTCCTCATCCTCAGTCCTGTGCCTTCTACTCACACAGTAATGTGTAGGGAAGGAAAAAGAAGAGATACAGGGAAATTAGAGAGTTCAGTGCCAACTAACGATGGATGCTCTGATCCACATGACGTTAGAGGGATTTAAGCAAGCTCAGAACTTAATTATGATTGGCTGTGTGGTTAACAAATGTGTGTATTGATTGGAATAATAAAGACAGCATTTTATATTAGAGAGTGTCTGATTGTGCTTAGGCCTGACCCAGCCAGCTCTAATAGCATAGCTTCTATTTCTTATTGATTCTGGCCTGGCTGCTGGGCTCTCCGAGGTACAATCTCTGAGATTAATCATAAACGTAGGCTCTGTGGTGAAGACCATGTCATGTTTGGTTGCTGTGTTTCATTAGCACAGGCCAAGAAAGAGGTTTAATGTGTACACATACATATAATACTTATCTGGACATTGATTTACACATATGTGTACACATGTGCAAGTAACCCTAGATATACAGGTTTGTTATTGCCAGCAAAGAACATTGACCTTGGAATAATCCCCACATAATATCAAGAAGTCAGAAACAGTATTGATGCTTATTGTATTTCCTCTTCGTTTAAATACCTTGGGACATGAAGGTTCTAGACACTGCCTTTATTTGCTTGAGTATTGGTGGAGTTGGATTGTGGTGACTCATTATTTGTATTGTTCATTCATTCAATGCCATGAACAAGCACTTATTGAGCATTGATCTTATGTGTGTCACTTTGTGAAGTACTGGGGATGGAGAAAGGAGACAGATGTGGTCCATACGTCATTTCATTAGGGTTGGCACAAGAGTCATTTTAGTGACAAACACAGTGGGAACTAAGTCCTGCAGTACCGTATGCCCATCTCCTTTCCTGTGCAATTGATGACTGAAGATATGACTCTGAAATACGATGGATACCTATTTGGCTATACTTGAAGTTGTCTTATTACTTGGTATAAAATGCGGAGGCTATTTAGTGGCCGGTGAGGTGAGGAGGGAGCATTGCTGGTCAACTCTGAGATTTCGAGTCTATTTTCAATACAGCTCATGTTTGATTGTTCCTTGCAGACTTTAAAACAACCTATTTCTGAGGTCAGTGGAAATTGCACTCATGTTAGAGCAGGAGGAGGAGGGCAGAAACCCTTGGGTTGCTTTCTAAGTAATTTGAATCGAAAGAGACTCCTTATCTGCCTCTGAGCAGAGTAGATTCACATTCAATGAATAAATATCAGATGCCTGTTATTTGCTAGATGCTTTCAAGTAAATTGTTTAATATTCACAATGACCCTGTGAGAGAATGATAATCCCCCTTTTATAAGCAGGAAAATAAGGTCCAAGTGTTTTCTGTTTCTCCTGTTCTGTTCCTTTTCTCCCAAGATAAGCGAGTGTCTAAGCCAAGTTTCAACCCCAACTCCTTAGACCTTAGAGCATTGTTTGCTTCACTGTGTCTTAAAACCCTATTACATATTTCTATTTTGGTTGTATTAGTTAATTTTCTGTGACAAGTGCCCGACCAAAAGCTATGTGTGTTAATCGGGAAGGAGAGAGAGAGAGAGAGAGAGAGAGAGGGAGAGAGAGAGAGAGAGAAAGGAGAGAAAGAAATGTTCGTGTGTTCGTGTTTGGCCCTCTGTTTCCTTCCCCCTTTTTATTCAGCATAGGACCCCAGCCGATGGGATGAGGACATCTATATTCAGGTTGGATCTTCCATTCTCAGCTAATTCTGTCTGGAAACAACCTCATAGACACACCCAGGGGAGTGTCTCCTGGGTGATTCCAAATCCAGCCATGTTGACTATGAAAATGAGCTATCACATTTGTTTTCATTTCCTGATAGTCCCTGCTCACCTGTTAGCAGCAATATAGGAGTCCCACAACACACTGGGCATGCTCTTTGAGAGTCCTTAATATGTGACAGTGATTTCTGATTTGTCTGTCGTGGCTTCTGGAAGACTGGATCCCATTCCATGTTGGGTGTCCTCTGGCACGTAGAAAATTATGATTAATATTTGTCAGATAAGTCAATTTTCAGAGAAATTCTGACAAAGGGGGTTCGCTCACATTTTATGGATAAAAGAGCTGAGGAGTATAGAGCTAAAGAAAGTGATCCACTATCTTGCCATAGTTAAGAATGAAGGCTCTAGTGGCTTGGGATACATGCAGACCATAGAAACAGCCTTTCTCAAGGCTAGAGCTGGGAGAGGGTTTAGTTGGTAAAGTGCTTCTTCAAAAATATGGGCACTAGAGTTCAGATTCCCCAGCACCAATGTAAAAAGCCAAGCATGGCAGGATGTGCTGGAATCTCAGCACTGGGGAGGTGGGCACAGGGGGGTCCCTGGAGCCTGAGGGCCAGCCAGCCTTCCTGGATTGATAAGCTGTAGGCTCACTGAGCGACTCTAACTCCAAAAGTAAAGTGGCAAGTGATTGAGAGCAATACTTGTTATTGACCCCTGGTATGCATCTGCACCTGTACACATGCACACTTGCATGCACCCCTACACATGCATGCACATACATCTATGAACATGTACACACAAAAAAGAATAAGGGCTCAACACATGCCTATGAACTCTAAAGCTTTGTCCTTTCTGCTATAATCCAATGGTATGGGTTTTTCAGAGGTGCTCTGTTGGGGGCTTAGTGGCTTAGACTATACTCAGGCCATAGAAACAGCTATTCTCATCAATATCAATATTTTTGATTTAGTCCAGCACAGGCTGTTTATCTGCAGCCCAAAACTTAACTTTCTGAAAGATGCCTGAGGGTTGAATGATCCATCCCCTATCCTTGCTCTCTCTTGTCCTTCTAGAATCTTTGAGTTCCTTTCCAATTGAGTCTTTCCTGCTTCTCCACTCTTCTTTGATCATCCCATTTATTTTCCATACCCATCCCCCTCCTAATAGTCAGGCAGAAGCCAATAATTTTTATTAACACTTGAAAACGCCATTTGGCTGCTAAAGCACACAATTGCCTTAATCGGCTACAAAAGGGTAATAATCAGAATCAGGTTTCAAAAGGTTTGGCTTTCAGAGGGACTACCCACACTGTCCTTGGAGGCATATAAATTAATTATAATTAAGAACCATGTGCAGATGGTAGAAGAGAAACTTTGAACAATTTTTCTCTCTCTTCGTGCAGAATATTAAAGGGAAAAAATCATCAGTGGTTACTTACGGTGAGAATGCAGCTTGATCATCTGTGTTTGTCTTAAAACACAAGTGTGCAAAGTGATGTATGGTCCTTCATTAGTTATCTGTACAACTCTCTACTGAGAACTTGGGTACTGGCAGAATTGACACCTGTCTGTTCACAAAGCAGGGAAAGGCTCAGGTAGAAAACCCTTCATTTGGCTACTGGAAGTTCACGTAGTACAGGCTCCATGTGGTCAGATGAGCTGATGGAGTGAGGGCAAGAAGGCACTAACTCAGTAGAGCAAAGAAGGGCGTGGCAGAGATACCTCTGCAAACTCAGAGCCACTGTGTCCCTTGGCAGGGATGGGGCAGATTTTTGTGGGGTGTCTGAGGAGCTGGTGGCTCCTCTCCTGAAGTAGGAGGATTTGATTGTTTGCTTTCTGGGCATCTATTGCTTATATCTTTTCCTTCCTGTCCATCTTTGTTGCTGTTCTCCACCACATACTTCTCCAGAAGCAACTTGACTTAGGATCTGTTTTCACTTGTTTGCTAGTTCCATCGTTGGTATCTGTGGTGTCTGTGACCTGTTGACCCTCATTCCCCACAGGAGTATACCTATGTAAGTATGTTACCAGGCAGCAGTGAGTCCTGTTCATGGTCATGTAGGCCATACACTTTAAACACAGGTTTGGCATGTTTGTAAGATATCCGGGTCAACCTGGCATTCTCCACTGGCTTCAGAGGGGTTCAGTCTCAGTAGCTACCCACACTTCCCAGCTTCCCACCCTGTTACTCTCTGAAGACAAAGTAGGGTCAGGGAGTCCCAATCCCTAAAGAGAAATGGATGGTGGTAATACAGCAAGAAGAAAGAGACAGACAGAACTCAGACATAGCTCTGAAGGTTAGAGTCAACCCAAAACAAAAGTTGGCCCCCTTTATATCTTATTTGTGTATACTTAGCTGATTTTTAGTAGGCAGACGACCTAAGCACCTAACATTTTTACATCATCATCATCATCATCATCATCATCATCATCATCATCATCATCATCGTGTGAGTATGGGTTATGCATATATAATGGGCAGAGGACAACACTTTTGGTATGGGGCTCTCCCCATCATGGGTTCTGGAGATCAAACTCAGGTCATCAGGCTTGTATGGCAAGCACCTGTGCCCACTTAGCCATCTTGCTGGCCCCCTACATACATTTTAGAGACTGAAACTGAATTTGCAAACATGCAAAATATGTAGATGCCGTTGGAAATGGATGTTGGCCTTGTTCTTCATAATGGCATCTGACAGAGCAGGCTCACCATCTGTGCTACCCACACTGCCTGCTTCATATGCCTAGTGAACATATCTGTTGCCCAAACTGAGTATTCTGACTCATGAACATCAATTCATTGTCCTCTCTCTCTCTCTCTCTCTCTCTCTCTCTCTCTCTCTCTCTCTCTCTCTCTCTCTCTCTCTCTCTCTCTCACACACACACACACACACACACACACACACACACAGATGGGGAGGTCAATAGTTATTTTCATTGAAAGGCTCAGTTTTTGTTTGATTAGGTCGGTCCTTTGTTTCATACATTTTCTTTTTCAGTCTGGTCTCAAACTCACTAGGTAGTGGAGACTAACCTTGAACACCCGATCTTCTTGTACTATCTCCTCAATGTAAGGGATTATAGGTGTCTATCACCATGCCTGGTTTTACACTACTGAGGATTGAACCCAGATCTTCATGCATGCCAGACAAGCACTCTGCCAACTGAGCCACATCCCCATCCTTCTGGTCTAGATCCTTAAGATTTAAAATTCCAACTTAAGAAGCTGAAAGGAAGGCTCAGTGGTTAAGAGCACTTGTTGCTCTTGCATAGGACCACAGTTAAGTTTCCAACACACCACATGTTGGTACACAACTACCTATAACCCTAGTTTCAGGGGGATCCAGTGGCCTCTTCCCTCTGTGGATGCTACACGTATGTGGTGCATAGACATACATGCAAGCAAACACAAACATAGCAAAGATCTTCAAAAAAAATCTAACTTAAAACCCAAAATTAACTTGGAACTTAAAATTGCAGAAGTATGCTAATGAACAAATTCTTTTGGTTCCACTTTATAGACTTAGGTTAAAGATGCGTTGGGTCATGACTCACGTGAGTTATTGGTTCAGACAACAGTGTTTTCTGTCATCTTCTGCGACAGAATTTTCAAATTTTCTCTGTAGAGGTTTGCTTAGGACACTTCCTCATTAATTCTTAAAGAATTTACAGTTGTCTTTGCTGTTATGAATATTATGTTTTCTAGTTGGTTAGAAGAAAAGTATTGATTTTTTTTCTAATAGGACCATTTATCTACAAGCCCTGCTGAGCTCATAGTAATTCAAGTAATTCTTATGGTCTACCAGATTTTCTACGTAGATAACTATATTCTTAATGAAATGCCATTTTTCTTTTTTTTTCTCTCTTATTTTTGAAACCTAACCTTGTGATGCTGATGTGGGCACTGAGCATGATAGAGAAGCACTCTCCCACTGACCTACAGCTCTAGTGCTTTCAAAATCTTTTGAAACAGAGCCTCACTAAGTATCAGGCTGGCAATTGGATTTATGAAGTAGCCCAGACAAACCTTGAACTTGCAGTTCTCTGTAGTGGGCAGCCATTCCAGCTTTGATCTGGAATTTCCAACTCCCATTAAGGCTTTGGTAACTGTCATGCCTACAAGGGGGTGCCGAGAGAGGACCCTGAAGACCTGAGATCCGGATGCACCGGCTCTTTTGGCTCTTTTGGATGCTGGAGGTAGACCAAGCAGAGTTCTCCAGAGAACACTGCCGGACTGCACCACACCTTTACCAGACCCTGTAACCTATCCCTTCACTTGTGAGTTACCCCACAAAATAAACCTCCCTTTTAACTACGTGGGGTGGCCTTAATAATTTTACCAATAGTTCTCCTGCCTCAGGTTTCCAAGCAGCTGGAATTATAAGCTTGTACTGCCAGACCCAGCTAAACCTTTTGTTTTCTTGATTTATTTTATTGGTATTTCTAGTAACTCTAAAAAATTAACCTTGCACCTTCTCAGTGTCAAAGGGAAGGAGGTCAAAGGTTTTTGGTGTGTAGCTTTCAGGAGAAATCTTGGGATCTACTTTCTATCATCAAAGAATTTTCTTTGTTTAAATGTTTCATCTTTTCTGCTGTGGCTAGGTCTTCCAATTCATGTAATGTGCGTTCTTCATTGTTTTGAGATTATCATGTCTATGTCTTCTTTGATCTTTTAGTATAGAAATTGCTCTGATACGTAGTTCATGGTTAGTTGCCTCTTGTTATCAATCACATTTGATCATTGTTGTTATCATCATTGTTAGAAATACATCGTGTATTTGGCTAATATTTTATTTTTGCCTTTATGTTCATATGTGATAGATAGAAGCCTATAATCATCTTTCCTTTTTCTCTCTGAATCTTTAACTTTTTATCTTGGCAAGGGTGGAGTAGGGTTGGTAGAGGTTGCTGGGCTCAAACTGGAGGAGTTGGGATAAAGCTAGGTGTGATTTTGGTATGTTCTGATGTGGATCTCAATAACCAGTTGTTATTCTACTAAAAATATTCAGCATATTTTTGTACTCCTTTTCTCATTTGATATTTTATTAAATATTGTGCATTAAGTTTAAGAACAAGTAATTTTTCAGAATATTTTCTTTCATTATTTTATAATTTCTGCTTTATATCTTGTAATCACATTTTAAGATATATGTTTCCTTTATATTTTTTCATTTTTGTCTATTACTCATCTCACAACTTTGTCATTGTCATTTAAAGGTTCATTTTGGGTCTGGCTATGTCTGTGGCTATGTCTGGTTATGTCTGTGGTCATGTCTGTGGTTATGTCTGTGGTCATGTCTGTGGTCATGTCTGGTTATATCTTTGGTTATGTCTGTGGTCATGTCTGTGGTTATGTCTGTGGTTATGTCTGTGGTCATGTCTGTGGTTATGTCTGGTTATATTTATGGCTATGTCTGTGGTTATGTCTGTGGTCATGTCTGTGGTTATGTCTGTGGTCATGTCTGTGGTCATGTCTGTGGTTATGTCTGTGGTCATGTCTGTGGTTATGTCTGGTTATATCTTTGGTTATGTCTGTGGTCACGTCTGTGGTCATGTCTGTGGTTATGTCTGTGATCATGTCTGTGGTCATGTCTGTGGTTATGTCTGGTTATATCTTTGGTTATGTCTGTGGTCATGTCTGTGGTTATGTCTGTGGTCATGTCTGTGGTCATGTCTGTGGTTATGTCTGGTTATATTTATGGCTATGTCTGTGGTTATGTCTGTGATTATGTCTGTGGTTATGTCTGTCTTTTGTGCTGCATTTCATTAATTTTCTCATTCTTTCCTTTCTGTTGTCATTGGTTTTATTTTATTTTATTGAAAAATCATAAAATATATTCTGGTCATGGTTTCCCCTCCCACATCTCCTCCCATCTCCTCCCTACCCACCTGTCTGCCTCCATGCCTTCTTTCTCTCTCTAATTAGAAAACAAACAGGCAAAAAAAAGCAAACAAATCAGAATTTTAAAAGAATGAAAAAGCACAAGAAACACACACACAGTTGGAAATCATAATTTACAAGCAATATGAGACCAAAAAATCTACAAAAACCCATTTATTTGATTTATTCTTTGAGAATTTCATAGAATATATTTTGATGATATTCTTTGCTCTCTGTTAATTCCTTGGAGATCCTCTCCCACCTTCCTACCTACTCAACTTCATGCATGTTCTCTGTTCGAAGAAACAAACTTTAAGCCCAGGGAGCCCCATTTGTGTTGATGCTCCTGAGCACGAGGCCTGCCCTGGAGTGCAGTTCAAACACCTAGTGTCACTCCATTGAAGAAAGCTGAGCTCCTCCTCCCAGCAGCTGTAAACTGAAAATATGTTCATCCTAGGCATGGGACTTCATGCCCATGGCCCCTGCTCAGTGCTGGGAGTTTCTCTGGCCTGAACGTGTGTTCTATCACTGTCCCTGTGAGTTCACGTGTGTGTCTGCCCTGTGGTATCTCGAAAGGGCTGTTTCCTTGAAGTCATCCACCAACTCAGGCTCCCACAACTGTTCTTCTCAGGGTTAACTGAAATATTAGTTACAATTAATAACATTTTGTTTTCTTAGATATGTATTAAAACTATAGTTTTTTTCCAAATGCTCTTGAAATTTTGATACTCGGGATTTTCATTGTTATCCTGCCAAATGACTTGTATTTCAGTTTTCCTTTACTTTCTCTTTAACCTTAGTTAGTAAGTCTCTTTAAAAGTTTTAAATATGTGATTTAAAAAAGTATTTCAAAGCCAGGCATGGATAAATATCTGTGAGTTCAAGGCCAGTCTGGTCTAATGTAGTGAGTTCCAGGACAGCCAGGGCTATATAGAGAGCTCCTATCTCAAATAAATCAAATTAAAACATAACTTTATCTCTCATCGAAAAGCATTTTAAAAGTGACAATGTTACATTTTGATTCCATAGAATTTATTGGTGCATTGTAATTTAAGAATAGTATGTATTCTCTTAAGTACGTTTATAGATATTTGAATCAATTCAAGCTTTTTGCTCACACTTAAAAAATCTTTTATGTATTACTTAATAGGATATTTTATCTGTTGAATTTATGGTTTTTTCCTCATGGAAATTTTACCTGCACTTTTCTACATGTCAACTTGTATTTTTAGATTCATATGTACTCAGGATTGTGTATCATCCTGGTGCCCATGTGACAGTTATTATCTTTTGATGGTTTTTATTGTTGGCTTTTGTCTTGGTATCATAATGTTGAGATGCTCACATTGACCTTCAAAAAGGTTACACTCATGTTTTCCACAGTGAAGGCCACTATTTTTTTTTTTTTTTTTTTTTTTTTTTTGGTTTTTCGAGACAGGGTTTCTCTGTGTAGCTTTGCGCCTTTTCCTGGAACTCACTTGGTAGCCCAGGCTGGCCTCGAACTCACAGAGATTCGCCTGGCTCTGCCTCCCGAGTGCTGGGATTAAAGGCGTGCGCCACCACCGCCCGGCACTTTCCCTACCTTCTTAGGTGGTAGGTTTCAAAGCACCATAGCTCTTCAGCTTTATTCATAGCTTTGGAAGCATGGCTCTGATGCTCTTTTATTACACACAGTCTCCTTCTGTAGCCCAGGTTGGACTCGATCCTTTAGTCTTCCTATCTCAACTCCCTAAGTGCTGGGATGACAAGCATGTGCAATGACATCTGTCTAGTTCCCAAGCTTTTAATCCCTGGTTGACCACTGTCTGTCATATTCCCATCAAGGTCTCTTAACAGAGTGACTTCAGATAATATCCTGATTGGATAGTGCCTGGCAACTTTGGCTTAAATTTTCCTACAAAATCACATTTCATGCTTTCTATTAGAGTTATCCTGGGACTCAATTTTCTCTAAGGAAAATGTTGACCCATCTCCTCAACCAGATGTAGGTAGAGGCAGTTAGGAGCAAGTGTAGGCTGCCTCTTGTGAGCATCATGCACCGTAAAGCAGGAAGCCTTTGGCATGGCTCACCCAGACCAAATGCCAAGGAAGCAGAGGGCTGAAAGAGTGGATGGTCAATCTAATCCTGCTGCCTTCTTGCTGACTCTATTTGCACCTCTTTTATGCATGAATTTAAAACATGATTTGAGGACATTGAGCTTCAGGATATTCACTCATTATTGGCCCCTAGACTGAATGGCTCCTGAATTCAGCTATGTGACCAGGATGCTGTCAGTGAGGTCAGCTGTTACTCTGAGGACATGGTTTGACATCTTTTCAGAAAGTTGTATCTAAAGAGAGTGGATGTCTTTTGCCCCATGTACAGTCCCTCTGAACATTCCTCTTAGCCTCTGTCTGACATTCCCTCACCCGACCCCTCACATGCTCACTTTGTGCTGTCATAGTTAGGCTCCTTGAGCAGCTTCAAAAAGCGTCACAGTAACACCCTTTGCACCTGCAGAGTGAGTTCTTTATAGTCTTCAAAGGGCTTCCATATACACATTATCATTTGATCTTTGCAGCCCTTCCAGGGGTGTAGATTGGGCCCATTATCCTGATTTTACTAATGACAAAATAGACAACATCAGTTAGGTGACTATCTCACCCCAATGCACTTTGTTAATACGACACTAGTTTAAAGCCAGGTTAGTAATTTCATTCACTCACTCATTCATTTGTTCATTCTCTCTTTTATCTACCTGTACTGAGACACTCCCAGAATGGAAAAAGAAAGGCTTTTAGAGTCAGACAAACTTGGCTAGGAAGCTCAATTTGCTATATGATCTTGGTCATGTGTTTAACCTCTCCGGCCTCTTTTCTCACTTATAACTCACTTATAACATAAATTCTAACTTATGACTTACAGTATTTTTATAGGAATCAAGTAATGCATGAAAATCTTTTGTCAATCATAGTATCTGTCACACAGTAGGGTAACTATTTGAAATACAAACTGTTATATATGCCAGTTTTATGTATGATCTAATGAAATGGTAAAAGCCTATAATTGGCTATAATTGATAGAATCTATCCTGTTTATGGTATATGAGTCAGTGCTACATCCCAAGAATGTAAATAGAAATGAGACAAGACATTTCTTTTATGGCTGTAACTTCTCTTAGGTGATGAGGTACTCACTACAAGATGGCTAACCTCAGAGGTCTGTTTGTGAGGAGGTCACCTATTGGTTAAAATGGGCAGATGCACTGTCATATAAGTGTACTAAACCATCCCAAGCCTGAGGTAGACCTCATGGGCTTTGGTGAGAAGTCAAAGGAAGTGCTTTTCAGTTCTCCTTGGGAGGGTGAAATAAAATGGAGAAGAGGGAACAAACACCAAAGAGCAGGGCATTCAGTGTAGTCTTGGTCTGTCTGAAGACGAGCACGGCATTATTTATCTTGGACCACACACTTTCTCTCAACTGCCCCCCAACCCCTGTGTCTAAAATTGAGTTTGTATTCAGAGCTTTTTCTCTGTGCAGCTCCTGGTCTCTCTGTCACTGTTATCTCCCATAATGTATTACTTTGTAAAGAGCTCTGTTCTATCCCGAATATGAAGGAGACACTTGATAAAACTAGATCCTATTCACTGAATGTCACCACTAGCCATTGCGTAAAAGAATGTGAGAGAAAATGGAGGAACATGAGAGATGTTTAAAGAGAGCAAATAAAAGCATGAAACAGAAGAGCATCGGGTGCATTAAAGTTAATAAACTGTTGTGGCAGAGTGGGACACTTTTAAATGTGAAGAAATCTAATTTAGGGACTTGTAACTGTAGGATTAGGATCTCACTGGAATGAAGCTAGTGGATACATTTAGCCAAATTCTAAATGTCTGGGTTCTCATTGAAAATCAGCCCTTAGAATCGAGCATGTATATTTCCCATCTCTTTGAGATACTAAATCCAACTGTCTCCCACTGACTGTTTGGTGCTACTCAACCTCTGGATCCTATTGCCTTTCTTTAAACACTGAGAAGGAGGTGCTCAGTCCCCAGTTCTCCTGGCAGATCATCCGTAGCCCATCAGCATGGGCTTTCGGAACCTATGGAGTCATTCCTCATTTCTACAGGAACAGGGAGACCAGAAAGCTGTCAGGAGTGAGCTTTGGTGGGTGTGAACCATGGAGACACTCATATTATTTCTTTCGGGAGAAGCGAGGCAATCGACCCAGGTCTACTCTTGGCAACGCTGAAGGATGACTATAACAGCAAGAGTTCCAAAAGGTTTTCTGCCAAGAACTGGATTGGATTTTGTGCTTCCTCAGCCACAAAATGTCCCAGCATCTCACTCCCGAATCACTAACGCCCTTTGTGGTCAGTCTGCTCAGCTAGAATACTTCCTGATCTGTCTTTGTTCAATACCTTCATTATCATTTTTTTCTTTTTGTTAGCCAAATTCTCAAATTTTTAGGTGCCTAACATATCCCCTCCCTTTTTTTTTTCAGTCAAAAAAGCAGGAGAGATTAAACCATGTTTTCATGTTTGGTAGAGAAATAAGAGTCTCTTCTAGATCTGGGTACAACTGGTAAGCTGTTTCCTTGGAGAACAACGCTATATTAATCTATTTGCATTCTGGTATTGTAACATCATTGACCTTGGAGGATTATATAACCATCCTGAGCTTCAGTTTTTCCATTTGAGAAATGGGAATAAAATGTCTAATTTGTAGAATTTTCAGGAGAAGCAAAGAGATTGCACATGAGGAGAATGCCTTCCAGTGCACAGTGTCTAATACTGTACAATAAATGACCATTTAAAGCAAAGCAACACAGACAGAGCCCATTCTCGTAAAATAAGAGGCACTTAGAGCGAATGATGGGAAACATAAAGAGAAATGACCAGGCTTGTATTCTACAGAGTCCTGCATCTTTAGTCTGCTGTAGAATGTGTGATTTAGGAGCCTTTGTGGAAATAAAGAGGGAGGGGCTCTTTGTAGGAAGAAGGCAGTGAGTTGTACATAAACATATAGGCCATCCTTTCAGGAAGTTACAGCTACAGGCTGTCATCAGAAATAACATACAACTATCCTCAAGGTTGACACTCCGTGACTCTAACTGTGGGCAGTATTTGCTTGTTCGTGTATTTGGATGCATAAAAAGATGAGGATGATACTGTTTCTTGTAATACAGTAATCAATGATGCGGAAGGCAGTGTGGGGTGTATAGTGTCATAGAGTACAAGTCAGAACACGAATATCAGAAGATTGGGTTCAAGATTGCTTCAAGTGGGGCTAGAGACGTGGCTCAGCATTTATGGACACTTGCTGCTTTTGCAGAGGACTTGAGTTCAGTTTCCAGCACCCACATTGGCAGCTTACAATCATTTGTAGTAACTCCAGTTCCGTGAGATTTGATGCCTCTTCTGGACTCAGAGGGTACCTGTACACAAGTAGTATATACTCACAAAGACACACAGGCATACAGACACTCTCTCTTTCTCTCTCTCTCTTACACACACACATACACACACACACACACACACACACACACACAAAATGGAATCTAATTTTGTTAAGGGTTGCTTCACTTAATTTGTTAAGTCTTAGGTGGGTCCCTTAACTTCATTGACTCTTGGCATCAACATGTATAAAATGTGATACTAATATTCCTTTTATTTTTTCCCCGTTGGGTGATTGTGAAGATCAATTAAAATTGAGTACCCATGTGTTGCTTCTCTGATTTAATGTTAAGAAAGATTCTAAAAGGGAAACACTGAAGCGTTTCCAGGCTGTCACTCTCTGGGAAGCAAAGACGAGGTCCAGGCAACAAGAACACGGGGTCTCCATGCCTGGAACTTGCTGGATTCATCTTATCCAGGCCGTGTTTTGTGGCCAGCCTCTGTTGAGCCCCCTTTACAGATCACTTGGCCTGGTCTTTGCCAAGGGCAGCTCAAGGATGGTTATAACTAGAGTGCCAGGGGTCCCGGCAACAGCACGCCCCTCCTGCTGTCTCCAGTGTGCGTGTGCTTGGCTGGCCCCACACTCCTCAGCACATCCTCGTCTGCTTTATCGCTGTCTGTTGGCTGCCGATTTGTCTTGGTCAAAGATTTACTAGGCTTTTGAAAATTTCTTTTTCTCTCATCATGCCCAGAGAACATCAGAATTAAGAGACTGGGTTAGGGGAGAGAAATTGAGTTTCACGACCAGCAGATAGAGTTTCTTGACTCTCCAGCATTCAGATGCTGCAAAGGTGTATTCCGTAGCACACCTCATGGGTTAAACCATTCTCTCCTTTCTGTTTTCAGAAAGTGGACAAGCTGAAGATGAAGCCCAGCGCAGAGTGCTGTTCTCCCAAGTTCTGGTTGGTGTTGGCCGTCCTGGCCGTGTCCGGCAGCAAAGCTCGTTCCCAAAAGAGCCCCCCCAGCATCGGCATCGCGGTCATCCTCGTGGGCACTTCAGACGAAGTGGCCATAAAAGACGCCCACGAGAAAGATGACTTCCATCATCTCTCAGTAGTTCCCCGGGTGGAGCTGGTAGCCATGAACGAAACTGACCCAAAGAGCATCATCACCCGTATCTGCGATCTTATGTCCGACCGGAAGATCCAGGGGGTGGTGTTCGCTGACGACACTGACCAGGAAGCCATCGCCCAGATCCTCGATTTCATTTCTGCTCAGACTCTCACCCCTATCCTGGGCATCCATGGGGGCTCATCTATGATAATGGCAGATAAGGTAAAATGCGACTATTCTGAGGAGCAAATGATGCATTGTTTTTAAGGCAAAACTAAGTAGTTAAACATAGAAATTTACCAGGGCATCTAGAGTGAGTGAACAGATGAGAACTAGTCAGCTAGGCAACGAAAGTGGAAAAATGATCCTGGTTTAGAAGCGCCTAGAGCAGTGGTTCTCAACCTGGGGTCGAACAACACTCTCACAGGGGTTGCCTAAGACTGTCAGAAAACACAGATATTTGCATTATGATTCATAACAGCAACAAAATTACAGTTATGAAGTAGCAAAGAAAATAGTTTATGGAAGGCTGGGTTGAGGGTCACTACAACATGAGGAACTGTAGTAAAGGGTCGCAGCATTAGGAAGGTTGGGGACCACTGGTCTAGAGTTTAGGACAGGTTTATGTGTCTGTTCGTTTGTGACTGAGAGATATGAAAACTTGGAGTCTTGATAGATTTTTTTTTTCCAGATAGGTATGTGAGTAGATCCTCCAACACTATAAGGCATCTTCTGTTCTATCATGATTACTATGTTCTCCCCCACAATGGTCACAAGAATTTAAAAAGAAAAATGCCCAAAGCAGGTAGTTTCTGTCGTGAAGACCCAAATATCAGGAATAAGAAGGCATCCACTCACATCCACTCAGGATCTGCACAGTCAGAAGGATATTAGCCCCACAATGACAACATCCATGTTTTCTCCATTATTATGTTTGGAGGTAGTTTTAACTGTGGTTTCACACTGGAGTCACCTGGAGGGTTCTGAATGGCCCTGACGTCTGGTTCCATGATAGCCTGGGATTCTAGGGTCTGAAAACCTCCTCAGGTGATTCCAGAGTACAGTGAGAACGTTGCACCGGGCAGTGGTGGTGCATGGCTTTAATCGCAGCACTTGGGAGGCAGAGGCAGGTGGATCTCTGTGAGTTCAATGCCAGCCTGGTCTACAGAGCGAGTTCCAGAACAGGCTCCAAAGCTACGCAGAGAAACCCTGTCTCGAAAAAACCAAAAACCCAAAACAACAACAACAACAACGTCAATGAGAGAGAGAGAGAGAGAGAGAGAGAGAGAGAGAGAGAGAGAGAGAGAGAACATTACTTTGAAGCTTCTGAAAGGAAATGCCTGAACTCATGTTAGATTAAATGTCACGGACAGACAGTTTCCCACTTGACATTAGCACTGAGTCCGAAATCACAGAAAACATGATCTGCTTGGATTTTTGAGCTGTTGTTAGTTACTCAGTTGTTTTTGCCTCACTCCACTGACCCATGCTCACTGCTTAGCTTCCACAGCCCTCATACCTGTTCTTTCAGCCGTTCCTGTCTCACAGTGTTTCACCTTCCTGTGATACATGGAACACTTGCCATTTTTAGAATCATTTCCACCTTAGTATTGCCATCTTAAATCGTCATCACTTTCAGAACTGCCCTTAGGTTTCTATCTCGAGGTCATGCTGTGTGGTCATGTTTGTGAGCACCCCCAAACCTCACCTCACTACTCCAAGCACGTTGCTTGAGAACTTCCACAGCCCAGATTTAGCAGAGAACACCTTATGACCAGTGTCACCATCTGTTGGTGGCAGGGGGGATGACTACGGCTTCTGCCTCCCTTAGTTCAGTTCAGGGCAGGCTGGGCTGAGAGCAGTCAGTGGAGAAGCTTCAGAGTCGTGTGAGAAAGGTGTTCTTGTGTTCACGTGGACACCCAGATGACTATTAGACAACAGTGCTAGTAGGAGTCGCTTAGAATGAACTTACACACAATGAAAAGGGACCAACTGTGGCAAAACCCACTGAGTGTATGCTTCGGGTAGACACAATTTTAAAAGAGTGTTGTCCTTGGTAAATTATGTTTTATTTTATGCATGGTATTCTAGGGGTACAATATAGCATTGGAAGAGTGTTGACGTGATTAAGAGCCAGATTTTAAAATCATAAATAAGCGTGTGCTCCGTTCCAGAGTACAACAGATAAAAATGATTTTGCTATTGCTCATTTGAGTTATTGCAAACCTATGTTATTTCCCTTGAGTAAGGAGCTTCTGCATAAGCTGATTGGTTGCATCCCCCTGGTATCTCTTGCAAATTCTCAGCATGAATATAAAACCAGGAACTGAGATGCAGTCGGGGTGGAGATGGGCTTTCTTGCTCCCTGGTGCATTCTGGGTACTTTGAGCGTGTTCACTGTATGCTAGGCAGTTAGCCTGTTCATGCATTATTTTATTTAACACCACTGAGCTAAATGGCAGTGCCTGTCTTTCAGATGGGGAAACCAAGGCTCAAAGAGATTAAATACCACACCACCCAAAGTGCTGCTGTAGGAACTGGAAGCCATACTTTAACTGCAGCTGTCAACGGTATGCCCCGTTGCCCTCCAAGAAAAGGATGAGGCTGGTGGAGGCTTCATAAACTTTCTTACTTGTTCTTTTCTCCTTTGTCCTATGGCATTGTGGGAAATGTAATAGAATGGGCGGTAGTCTAGCACCTGGTTCAATGTCAGGCAATGCAGAAGACTCACTGCAGGAGAGAATGAACAAGAACCAGTGCAGCATAGTTCTATGGAGAACCTGCTGCCTACTGCCTCCTAGAGGTAAAAGGCAGAATTGATCTGGTAGTGCGGCTCTCAGGGGTTACTACCATGAGAACCACTCTTCTTCTGTGTCCATTGTTACTGCATTCACAAACCTCATCTCACCTTCTCCCCATTAGTAAAAGGAGGTGAGCCCGGATTGTTTTGGAAGAAGTCCTAACATAGAGTAAATAATGTCTAATTGGGTTTTGGCCCAAAGTCAGAAAGAGGAAGAAGGAGGAAGGTCCTGGTAGCCAGAGAGCTGGACGCTTGCTCATGGAAGGTAGGGGGTAGGGTTGATAGTGGCCCTAGAGGGGGTGTCACAGGGCCAGAGGCACTGAGGGGATAGAAGTGATTCCAGGCTGTGCTGAGGAAGGTGCATAGGCTTGGAGGATCTGCATGATATCAAATAGAGGCCCTCCAGGTCACAGGGAGAGAAGTTTTGGCCTCAAAGTCTGAGGTTAGGTTTGTTTGTTTTTAAATCAAAGTATACATTCAATTGCCATAGTCGCATACTGTACATGTAGAGTGGGGACATGTGATTTGACACCTGTGACAGACACTGGATCAACAGGATAAAGAACTTCAAAATGGAACTGATGAGGGAACTTTGAGGTATCCCGTGTCTGTGGCTGAAATGTTTAGTAAGCAACTGAAGAGTGATGGAGACACCTCCTGTTTTATTTGCCCTGTGGTTGCCATGCTATTTACTTTTCTCCCTCCTTTTCACTGAATAGAATTGAATGGCTCACTCCCTGTATTTGTGGAGCTTTTGGTGCCTGAAAGACACCACTGTTATAAGGACTTCTGATGACGCAGACGCAGCGCTGCCTCAGCATCTGGTCAAACGGTGTGCACTCATGTTTGCACATGCTAACTGATCAGTAAAAATGTCAAGTGTTCTGCTTTCAGTAAGGTAAATGCACATTGGACTATGGCGGAAGGAAGCACAGGAGGCCATAGAGCAGAGCTAGTGAGAACTCAGAAGCTGGAGTCTGAGCCACTTCAACCAACCACTTCCTGGATGTGGGACTCTGGTTTACTCATCAGCTTGTTATGGTTGACCTCAGTTTCCTGTGCTGGGCAGTGGGGACAAGAGGATCCATTAGTGAGTGGTTGAGGTTAAATGAGATCTGTAGCTTGTATCTTGCTAAGTGCCCAGATAACACTGAACGAGAAAACTCAGGAGAGAAATCTGGGAGAGGGCTCTGAAGACGGACACTGGAGTCTCTTGTCTCACCCAGGAGGTTGACATTCATTAGAGTATGGAAACCTGCTGTGGCCAAAAAGGGTACACCCTTGACAGAAAAAGCTCTAGCTAGCTGCCAAAGAACTTGTAGTGGAAACCTGTTGAGAGCAGTAAGAAGGAATGTTTAAAAATGTATGAGGTCCTTCTTGGCAGTCCCCCACCTGAGAATAAATAACGCGTTTTATTTTGTGTTGTTATAATTGCTTTTATTCTCCTTGAGATACTGGATTTAGGATGATGATCTGGAATAAGGCTAGAAGCATTTCTATTTCTTTCCAGGAGCTTTTTCTATTGATTGTGTTTTCACATTTTAGCTCGGAGATATTAAGTAACCAGTCCAGGACATCACAGCCTGCAGTTAGCAGTGAACTGGGATGATTCAACTCCCAGAAAAACATGTTTGGAAACCCATGCTTTTTGTGTACAATTTTGCTTCATAAGACACCGAATTAAGAATTATAAGTCACACATTTCAATCTCCATTCTGATGAGTTTTAGAAATTTAGGCAATCAGATCACTTAAGTGATATGAGACTCAGTAGACAGTTTGTAAGATATAAATTGGTTTCCTTCTACCCAATTTACATCATTTTGAAGATAAAAAGAAAATATGTGAAAAATGTTGGAATGGTACCGAGCAAACAGACACTTGATAAGAACACTGGAGTCCCTGAAAATTGTTCCACCTCTGGCATCAGTGACAATGAAAACGACTCGAGCAGGAGGTGGGACACAAAGTCCCAGGATGGAGATTGCCCCAAGATCAATCAAGATGAAATGAGATCCGAGCTCTACAGCTGCGTGGGTAGGAGAGGGAAGGGTGCGCTGAGTGAGAGCTGGGGTTCAGAACAGATGGGCTGATCAGAGTCAAAGCCTGACCCCAAAACTTGCACCTGCGCCTTTCTCCTCATTGACGGC
This sequence comes from Peromyscus eremicus, assembly GCF_949786415.1. Taxonomy (NCBI): domain Eukaryota; kingdom Metazoa; phylum Chordata; class Mammalia; order Rodentia; family Cricetidae; genus Peromyscus; species Peromyscus eremicus. The sequence continues at coordinate 144,020,293 of NC_081418.1, read as the reverse complement.
TGTGCGCATGCTCACTGTGTTCTATGTGGCGCTGACTCCTTTTCTAAAGGGCGTGGTTGGGCAGTGATGCTCCAAACAGTATAGTCAGATTTTTCTGTTTTCTGATTTTTAATTTTTATTGTTGCGCTGTGTGTGTGTGTGTGTGTGTGCGCGCGCGTGTGTGCATGTGTGTGTGTGTATGTGTGTGTGTGTGTGTGTGTGTGTGTGTGTGTATGTGTGTGTGTAAGCCATTTTGGAGCATAATGGACAGGATGATGGCCTCTGCTTCTGCTCTCTTCCCTCTCCTTTTTGGCAGTTTCTTTGGAGAGAACAGATAAGTCCTCGGTGGTGGCCTTTCTTTCTCCCCCGCCCCATTTTCTCATGTGGATTTATTTAGCACCACCTTTAAACCAGGATAACGATATGTTATGCACACCTTTGCCCAATGTCTTCTCTGCAATTTTTGATGTCTCTTGGTTTTTCACCTCCTTTTGGTTGACTAGGACATGGTATTCTAGAAGCAAACTGGTATCTCAGCATTTCAGACGTAGGGGTAAAGCATGTGCCTGGTACATGTTAGTGAGCATTTTAATTTTTTATGCAGTCCTATGCCCTAGCATTTCCTTTCTGTTGATGGGGGAAAAAATTAAATGTATTTATGTACCTTTGTCAAAATCCAGTAGCTGGAAGACTCATCCAGCTGGATTCTGAACTCATGGATGCTTCCTCCCGGTTCATAGCCTGAGGAAAGAAGAAGTCATGGCAGAATGCCTGTCTGGAGTGTAGCTTCTCTCCAGCCTTCTCTCCTTTCTTGAGTTGTACTTTGGTGAAAGATGGGTAAGCATGTACTGGAAACTTCAGGTACATGCAGCTCTCAGCTTTATGTAGAGTCTAGATCTCTCTATCTTCTGTGGATTGTTTCTGGATGGTTTGCACATCATCTTTTTTAAAATTGGCCTTTGCAAAGACTGCCCACTTGATGTCCAGGGCCCATTTTTTTTGTGCTTTTAAAAATTGAAGACTTAAGCATGCTTTTCACAGAAAAGATAGAGTGTTAGGAAGTTATACATGAGTACCATTCCTCATCTGCCCTTCAGAAAAGTGGCTGTGTCTACTAGAGCACAGGGCACAGCAAGGAAAGGGTGCTGCCTTTGGAGCCAATAGATATGGGGTGTCCTCATTTCTAGTCTTGTGACCTTGGTCCTGCCCTTTGAACTTGCTGAGTGCCATGTTCTCCAAGGGGAGACAAAAACACTGGGTTCAGAGTGAGCCTTAGGAAGCAAAAGATGTTATACTTGGTAAAACTCAGACCTTTCGTATACGCTGTAATGTATTTGCACACAGCAGATCGTTCTTGAATCTCAAGGAAAATGGGATTATCGTTAACTGATTGAGAATCCCTTGGGACATTTGTTGTCTTCATCTGAGATCTGGTGACTTAATTATCATAAGTTGTTATGCAGTTATGATGAGAAAGACTGACATTGATAACCACTTATTTTTGTCAACCTCTGCGCCAGTCACCTGATTCCAGCTAGTTACCTCACACATATTATCTCATCTTATGTTTTTGTTTAATTTATGATACAGTTTGTCTCCATCTTACAGATGAGGAAGCTGTAGGTCAAAGAGGCTTAGTAATGCTCCCAGGACCTCTAAGTGGTGATCTGCTCATAATGGCTTAGACAAATGATATCTCAGCAAGGAGTCTGGAGGTGACCCACTCTAGAGGTGGGTCAATGGCCGAATGATGCCAGGACTGCTGTGTGGTGTCCTCTGGTATTTTTTGTCATAGTTTAGATGTGGCTGTTCTCACCATAGACATTATGTCCTTATTCGAGGAAGGGAAAACATTAGGGGAGTGTAAGATCAGGGAGTATCATTCATCCTCACTGCACTGTCCCAAATGATGTCAGTAACATGGCCAGCCCTTGGAGGTGTCCGGTCTCTGTGGTAGGGTGACAAGGGGACATGGGGGTGGGAATGGCTTTGAAATGACAATTATGAATTCAGCAAATATCCTCTTGATTCAAAGGCCCAAATATCTCTGATTTCTCCTGCCTCACCTCAAATGCTTCTCTGTGTCCTTGCTCCAATCTCTTTGAGTGTCCTCTAGAGCACAGCTTCCTGAGCTTTTTCCACTTGTGACCCCTTTTTGCCTGAGAAATTTTTGTGTGACACTAAGTATAAAGGCATATAAAATAAGTATGCAAATCAAACATTAACAATAGTAAATCACAAAGAAATTTATTTTAAAACAGTTATTTGGTATGTGTATAATTTTCCAGATAAGAACAAATTTGAATGTTAATTAGATGGTGGTGCTCATTTCATTTTACATAAAGAATTAAATCTTGGCTGAATATTTGATACTGCATGACACAGAGCATCTCCAGTGTTTCTCAGATTTGAATGATACTTCAAATTTATAATTGTTAATTCCAATACGAATTATCCCTTCACAGAAATACATAGTAAAAAATGACAGAAGTATGTTGGAGGCCATTTCAGAAATGTTTGAAATTCTGCCCTAATCCCAAATCCAAACTCATTTAATGATTTTTTTTTAAAAAAAAAATAAGACTCAATTCAGTAACTCAAATGATAATTTTAGAAATCAAGCATTTTTACATGATACAATCTTAGGATATACTAATTTGATCCTTGCACACTGAGGAATGATGGTCAAAAAGCATTAAATTTATTTTTCCCATAATTAAATTATTATGTTTTAGTAAAAACAGAGAACTTTATGTGCATAGTAAAAACACTGTGCTTTATTAACACACAACAGTCTCAAATCTGGGCTGTGTGTTTCAGGTGGAATCTCTTGGTGGTTCATGGCATGAAAGCATACACAGTGAAAAATATGCATGTTCTATGTTCAGAACTAAGGTCTCACAATTCAACACAATGAGCAATGCTGGAAACACCTTGATTTGTTAAATGTTGGATTTCAAATTAATTTGGGGTTATTACATGTTCAGAACTCTTTTGCTGATGGGGCCTGACCCCTGGCTTTGGACACTAGGCTCTAGAGCTAGGTCCTCAGTCACCAGTTGTTGGCTTTGATCTCCTTAGTTACCAGCTTAGTCTTTCTTCTTTCCATCTTTACTTTTAGGGATTCTTAGGAGACGTTTAAAAGTATATAGGGACTTGATTGGATGTCACAATAACTGTTATATGTGTTTGTTCATGTTTTCATATGCATCACAGGCACTTAAAATCCAGATACCAAGCACATAAAGTACTCCACATTATGTATTAGCACGCATGGTCAAGAACAGTTTCACTCAAAATATTAGTTGTATATCCATGGAAAAGTATCTCTGTGACCCACAAATGTACTCAAATCATATTCATATTAAATAAATATAAGCAATCATGAAAACTCCCTTGACCCTCATTCTCCCTTTTTGTTCTGACCTTGAAAGGTGGTCTCAAATCATGGTTTTCACTTTTTCAACATTCACTTTCTCCAGACTGCCAAAGTCAATAGATTTTCAAGTTGTTCTTGACCTTCTAAGGCACTGTTGACCTTTTTAATGCAAGTCACAAAAATTATGATGACAAGAGCAGTTATATGCATCAAAGATTGGTGACAGTGGGAAGGGAGTGATTAGGACTATGTTATGGGGAGGCCATAGAAGTGAAAATGTATAGTAAGCAGTTGGATTTGAGTTTCGAGGTAAAGATAGTTTTGTGGGCTGGGCATCTAGATTACTATATTAGTTAGATCATATAATCTTCTCGTTTGTAGGAAGAAGGTGGTTGAGGACATGAGCATGATAAAGCTCGGAGTGAATAGTGGAAAGATGGAGTGAGGGGGTCAGAGTGAAACATTGAGTGCCATGAGTGCATCAGGAGCAGAACTTTAGGCTCAGGGGTCAAGAGCAGATCCTGAAGTTTAGAGGTTTCAAGATAGAACAGCAGGTACATGTAATCAAGGACAGAACCCTTGGTTCTGACTCAAGCATAGAATTTTGCATCCTGGGGGTTAAGGACAGAGCCTTGGATATAGGGGGTCAAGGGCAGAAGTTTGACTGAAGCACAGTTTGTGGGGTGGCCGGGACATATGAAGAGCATAACGAAGGACAGATAGAATAACTGTGGTGACAATAAGAGAAGATGAGAAACAAGGGAGGAGAGGGAGGTTAGAAACCAAGAGGAAAAGGGTACTCAGGAGGGAACCCAAGAGAGAGTATACTCTCAAAGGAGGATAGTTACCAGTTGGCAATCAGCCCAGGGTACTCTCTCCCCTCAAGCAATAATCAGGTTCTGCTATCCCCACCTTCTTAGGTATCCCCAATGGCACTGGCTTTCCCTTGCTTGTACTACATAGGGAAGCTCACCTGAGAGTCTTTAGAGACTCAAATCTGATGGTCACAGTTTCCCTAAAACTCTACCCTGGCTTCCCACAGCTTGGAATATGACATCCTCTTTGATTAGGGCCCAGACTGCCTCACCATGAGTTCTCTTAGTCTTCCTGCCCTTGAACAGCAATGTCAAGCCACACTAAATTATTTACAGCTCCCCAAATGGTCTTGGCTGGTTTACATCTCTGTGCCATTGTCTATGCTTCTGCCACTCCTAAGAGCATCCTCGTCCTTGTCCCCCAGAACCACCAATCCACTGTTCAAGAAGAGTCATCCTCCTCCTTCAGCAAATCCTCTTCTGACTCCCACCTTTGGAATTTGTCATTTCTCTCTCATGTGTTGATCAGTGTCCTATTAATGCTTCTTCATAACTTGGTCACCTATCATCATTCTCCTGTGCTGTACATGGCTTGCTGTGGGACTTAGTAATTGTTTGTTCCTAGCACTAGGCATAGTGTGTCACATAGCAACATCGACCTTTAAAAATTGACAGTCATTGAACTGTGCACTCTATTGCACACTTATTGGGCTGAATGGTGACCCTCAAAAAGATACATCAATGTCCTAACTGCTAGAACTTATAAAGGTGACTATATTAGTTACTTTTCTCATCAATGTGACAATGTATCTGGTGGAAAAAGCTTGAGCAGGGTAAGGTTTGTTTAGGCTCACACTTTTAAAGATGGTAGTCCATCAGGTGGAGGAAGGCATGGCAGAGCATAGTGGTTCATGTCATGGTGAACCAAAAAGCCAATAATGGGATGCTAGGGCTACGATTCTTTCCCTTCCCTCCATGATACCACTCACACTGAGGGCGTATCTTCTTCCTTAGTTAATCTTCTCTAAAAACATCTTCACAGACACAGTGCCTCACCAGTCTCTTGGATGACTCAAGCTGCCTATAGAAACTGGCTGTTGCCATGAACTAATTTAGAAAAGGGTCTCTGCAAATGTAATAAAGATGTCATGATGATATCATCCTGGATTATTTGGATAGACCCTGAATTAAGTGACAAATATCCTTTTAAGACAGAAGAGAAGCTATAGACACAGAGATGCCTGTGTAAGAGGACAGGCAAGAAAGCCACTCAAAGCTGGAAAAAGCAAGGAAGGAACCTCCCCAAGTCTTTAAAAGAGATGGCCCTCATAACATTTCCATTTCAGGATTTTGTTCTCTAGAAGAATTCATTTCTAATTCATTTTGAGAGCATTCATTTCTATTTTTTTAAAGGCAAGCACGTGATGGTTTCTTGCAGTCTCCCTAGCACACTGATATGCAGGTCATAGTTAAGGGGGGAAGCACTAGAAGCCACTGTCTAGGCTGATTCCTGGCTTTCCTCTCCCGTTTCCTGTGTGGCACTGGGAATTTTTTAAAATATATTTCTCTGAGCCTTAGTTTCCTAATCTATAAGATAAAGATTCAAGGAGACTCGGATCCATATAGTATTAAATAGGATCTTCAAAGTCGAGAGTTCAGGGAGATGGTTCGGTTGGTCAGGTGCTGTAGCTAGAGTTTTCCTGCCTGGCCCACAGTCAGGATAAATCTCTATCACCTGCCAGTCCCACAGCCTCTCAGACCCGACCAAGTAAACACACACAGAGACTTATATTGCTTTCATACTGTATGGCCATGGCAGGCTTCTTGCTAACTGTTCTTATAGCTTAAATTAATCCATTTCCATTAATCTATGCCTTGCCACATGGCTCGTGGCTTACCGGCGGCATCTTCACATGCTGGTTGTCATCGTGGCGGCTGGCAGTGTCTCTCTGACTCAGCCTTCCACTTCCCAGCTTTATTCTCCTCCTTGCCTCGCCTATACTTCTTGCCTAGCCAATGGCCAATCAGTGTTTTATTGATTAATTAGCAACACATTTGCCATACATCCCACAGCACTTTCCCCCCTTTTTTTTTTCAAAAAGGAAGGATTTAACCTTAACAAAGTAAAATTACATATAATTTGGGAATTTGGGCGTAGCTTCTCTTACTACTTCCTGCTGGAAGGGGGCGCTGTATCTTATGGGGAAACAAAGAAAATTTTAGAATTATGGAATAGTCCATGAGGCTGTATAGTCTGAGCCAGATGCCTTCAAACCATTCTGGATGTTGGATCATCTGGGCCATGGTGTCATGGAGACCTTCAGGGGGTCTTGGCTGGTCAAACCTGATGTATCTTAATCTGGAACAATTCCACAGCCTTTGGCTTTCTGTGGGAACAAAAGCAGAGTCTCCTTTCCAAAGTAACATATCCTTATATCCAAATTTTGAAGTCAAGGTATCTTTAAAATATACATTTTGGCATAACTGAACAGCTTTCACAATCAAATGTTTTTCTGCAGTTAAAAGTCCCAAAGACAACACAATCCAGATTCTCTGTGTAATATCCATTTTTACGTGGCTTATTTTTTATACTACCTTTACTGTCCCTTTAAAGACTTTATTTTTAAAAACTGTTTATTTCTTTATATAACTGTATATATTCCTTTTTCTCTTTCAAGCCTACGTATATTTTACACACATTGTAAACTATTACACCTGAATCTGTCTTATTGTGAATCTATTGCTATGAATCTGCAGCAGCTGTGACTGCTGGCTCGGCCCACCTCAGCTTCCCAACATGGTGGTACGGTACAGTACGTTTACCGCCAGCTCTGGGAGCTATGATGGGTCTATGCTTTTGTCCAAGCAGCGTGCAGCCCAGAAACCTCTTCTGCTTTGTACTAGCAAAGGCTAAATCCACCATGCAGCTTAATGTGCCACTCACAGAGGCCTCATTCCTGCCATACAGCAGGTCAAGCACGCAGGCCAGGAACCCACAAGTAGCTCAAACCGGCAGCTGCAGCTCATTTGAGAGAGACAGTTAGGAACTGTTTTTAGCTCCATTTTAGAATCTTTTCTCAGGTTTTAGATGGAAACTCTTGCCACCACGTTGGGCGCCATTTGTAGCTAGAGTTTTCCTGCCTGGCCCACAGTCAGGATAAATCTCTATCACCTGCCAGTCCCACAGCCTCTCAGACCCGACCAAGTAAACACACACAGAGACTTATATTGCTTTCATACTGTATGGCCATGGCAGGCTTCTTGCTAACTGTTCTTATAGCTTAAATTAATCCATTTCCATTAATCTATGCCTTGCCACATGGCTCGTGGCTTACCGGCGGCATCTTCACATGCTGGTTGTCATCGTGGCGGCTGGCAGTGTCTCTCTGACTCAGCCTTCCACTTCCCAGCTTTATTCTCCTCCTTGCCCCGCCTATACTTCTTGCCTAGCCAATGGCCAATCAGTGTTTTATTGATTAATTAGCAACACATTTGCCATACATCCCACAGCAAGGTGCCTGTCTTCTGAACGTGGACATCTGAATTTGGATTCCTAGCACTCATGTATAACCTGGATATGGAAGAGTACGTCTACCACTCTAGCACTGGGGAAGGGCAGATGAGCAGATCCCTGAAGGTCATTGGCAAGACAGCCTGGCTGAATTGCTAAGCTTCAGGTTGAGTGAGAGACACTGTCTACAAAAAAAAAAAAAAAAAAAAAAAAAAATAACATGAAGAATGATTGGGGAGGATTCTCACTGTCTAACTCACTGTCACATATGATTGCACATGTGTACATACCTAGACAAACGTGTACCTATGACACACACACACAGTGACTAGGAAATACCTGGCAAATAGTGGTTAGTAAGATAAACAAAGAATAAGTCATTAACAGTGTGATTGGAACTCACCTAATCCTGTGGTGATTGGGTGTGCACTTTGGGTACTATGTCTGAAGGCAGTGTTCTTACTTCCTGGGCCTCTCCAGGCAAGGGTCAATGCTAGCAAGATACAATGTCTATGATCTCCTTAGCTGTTCTCCTATGGAGTCTCCTTGGTAGAAAAGTGCAAGACAGGTTTGTCTTTCAGGAATTGCTTCTCTTCTTGCACTCTGTTTTATTATTATCATTAATTTTCCTGTTTTCCATTCTCGGGTATGAGTGTGTGCATGGGTGTGTGCATGTGTGTGTGTGTGTGTGTGTGTGTGCGTGCGCGCGCGTGCGCGTGTGTGTGTTCAAGTGCAGTTGCTGATACCTTTGTACTTTCCGGCAGGCGGCTGTCTCCTTCACTAATGTCCTAGTGTCTCCGGGTGCTTTTCTTCTGAATAAGTTTTTTTTCTTCATCACTGTGACCAAAATACCTGACAGCTCCAACTTAAGAGGAGGAGTCTTAGCTAAGTCAGAGGTGTCTGTTCACTCACACCGTGGCAGATAAGAAAGCACTGGGAGCCATAATAGGAAGTGCCCAGGGCAAAATGCAGCCACCAAAGATACACCACCAGGGAGCTATTTTCTCTAACCAACTCCCATCTTCCACCGGTCTACCACCTCCTGTACTTAAAGCTTGAATCCAGGAGTGGAGTAGCCCAGGTTTTAGCTCAGGGTCCTTATGGTTTGTCTCTGGAAATGCCCTCACAGATGCAGACATGATCTACTAATTTCCTATGTGCTTCTCCACCCAGTCAGGATCAACAGCACATTTTCTCTACCGTTAAGTCAAAACTTTCAAAACTTTTCTCTTTTTTCCCCTCCATTACATGCTTTTTATAGTCACTGCTATGACTATATCTAATTGTCCTCCTTTTTTATTCCCTCTTCACCCTGCTAGAAGCCTGCAAGCTTTGCGAGGGCAGGGACTATGTCTTTTTCCTCCATGTATTCCCAGAACCTAGCTTACATTTAGCATACTGTAAGCCCTTAATACCTATTTAGTGGATGTATGTGTGAATTCATTATTTTAGGGCAGCAGATGTGAGTTGCAATTAAGAGCAAAGTGTTTTAAATCCAAATGAAAGTGGATAATAGGATTAATCTCTCTGGTTACTGGCAAAGCCATTCGTTCCTTATCTCTCTCTGGGCTGCTGGCTCTGTCGCCCTCCCCCCTTTACACCTAGCCAGGTACCAGCCTTCAGCTTGGCACTCAGGCCTGGAGTTAGTTATGCATTTCCCCTTTATTTCTAACACACATGGCCAAATGGGGTGACTCGGGTTAGGGGTTCTGTGCTAGGCAGCAGAGTAAATCTTTTATCCAACGAAGTACTTGAGTCCAGTCGGTCTTGGTTTATTAGTACACATTCAAAAGAGGAAACAGAATTTTATTTTTTAATCTTGAAAGATGAACATAGGCAGTTCCTATGACATGCTAAATTGCCCAGCAATCACCTGATTTTATTTAATCCAGGCAATGACATTTCCTAAGGTATTAGCCAGGATTTAGGAACTTCATTTAGCAAAAGCATCCTTTCTCTTCATTCATTCTCCATGAAAAAGAAAAAAGAATTTTACAGTCTCTACCACTGAAAGTCCCCAGCGACCAAGTCTGGAAGAAGGAAAGACTTCTTGTATGGAGTTGACTGACACTTAGCAGATACTCAGCTAGACGGTATTTTTCAAATGGGAGTTGCTCTGATTTGCATATGACTGTCTCTCAGAAGGGCTCCTTTTGGTTTCACAGCCAGCTGATAGGGTGTTTTGTAGGTGACTAGATTCTGAGGGTTTTGAGGTATCTGCAGCTTAATCCTTTGGTAGATTTAAAATCGAATTGATTGTTGGGAAGGGATGGCCACTGGAAGCTGGGGTCTGGATGGAGGAAGCTGGGGTCTGGATGGAGGAAGCTGGGGTCTGGATGGAGGAAGCTGGCTGAGGTCTGGATGGAGGAAGCTGGGGTCTGGATGGAGGAAGCAGTTATTTGCATCACGCCTTTTGGGGGTACATCTTGTCCCCACTGTGTTTCCTGTCTGTCTCCCTGTGTTTCCTAGCTGACATGAGGTGACCAACTTCTGCTTTCACATACCCCCTCGTTCATGGTGTTCCACCTCAGAGCACACAAACTGAAATCACACTGACCTACCTTAGATACAACTTCTGAAGCCATGGCTCAGAATAAATTTTCCCTCTGCTACATTATTTTTCTTGGGTATTTTGTCATGGAGAGAGAATCTTGACTAAAGCAGTGGTAAATGTTTTAATGAACTAGCTGAAAAGAATATCCTGGGCTATTTTAGTTAGACTTGTCACAGAAGATCCCAGAGGACCTGAATTATGTGTGAAGATGTCAGGGGTGGTATTTTGTCAGAGAGAAGAGCAGGTGTCAGGGCTTGAAGTAGGAACATGTTCTTTTATTTTTGCTTTTGTTGGGTTTTGATGAGTTGCAGAAGGTCAGTGTGACTTAGATTGATGAGGTACTCTGGGGCTAGATCTTATAGGGCCGGAGAACCCTAGCACGTAGTTGGGTATTTTTGTATTCTTCCTAGGCGTGGGAAGAGAATGATGCAAGCTGAGGTACTGTCCTTGCAGATAAACTCAGCATAGTCCAGTAGGTTGGAGCCAGTTTGAGTCTGGGCTCTAGCTTTCCTAGGCTAGGCACTATCTTGCTGTGTGTGATTTCTCTGCTTATGTTTTCTTACCTCTGTGATAGGGCTCAATACTTACCCATTTTGTCCCCAGATTCTTTTCACCTCCACACACTATGCTCTTGACCTGTCCGCCGTCCCCCTTTGCTTTTCCTCTCTTGAATCTTGACTCCCTCCGAAGTGTAAATAACCTTTCCTCCTTATTTGCTGGACACACACCTGAATGAGTAAATGGCTGGTCTTCCTTCTAGCAGAATTGAAGTACGAAATCTTCAAACCAGGCAACTTCTTCTGATATTTCTACAGGTTACATAGTGTTTGCTTTGTTCACAACATTTTTTTTTTTTTTTATAAACTTGAAGACAACAGTAAAAGTTCATAGACAGCTAGGAGCATGCTGTTCAACTTTGTTCTCACTAAATAGTTCTTGGAGTTTCCACGTCAAGGGTGTCCTTTGGCAGCTCGCAGATTTGTGTCGACCTAGTTGCAGCCTAGGGTCATTGCCTTTCTTCCTAAATGGAGTGATGGCCATCAGAAGAGACCCAGCAGCAATGGTGCATCCCGGGTGAGGTTTTTTGTTTGTTTTTTAAATAAATGTTGATGACATCAAGCATGGGAGACAGAGCAATGGTTTAGCCAGCCCAGATAGCCTGTCTTGAAGAGAAGGTTCCTGGCATACCCCCAAGTCCTCATAGCCTGTCACCATGTGTCTTGGATGCATTCTGTTGTCTTGGCAACATGTTCTCTGGAGTTGTAGGGAGCAGCGGCCTTTAACCTTTCAGTATCATGTTGCCAGGACAACAGACTTTGTGGGAAGCCAGGCTCACTGTCACTGCGTGTTGCCACCACCCACCCCTCCCTCCTACTCTGACTGCCTACCCCTATTTCCGCTGCCTTCCATCTGTACCCCTCCATTTCTGCTTTGATGGATCTGCTGGCTGCTTATTCTCTTCAGCTCACACCCCCCCACACTTATTATTATTATTATTATTTTACCATTCCTGGGATTTCACTGAAGTAAAGATTCAAAACTCAAAAACTAAAACTACATGGCTTAATTGGTTAAGGGAATTTGGGGCATTAAAATGAGGAAGTTAAAAATACAGCAAGAAGAAAGGGGCTTCACATAGTTTGTGTCATTTGGTTTAGGGCATGGTGGAGATTCTTTTTTTTTTAATTGCTCTAAAATTTGTTTATTATTTTTTCTTTTATTGAAGGTAGGTTTTTTCATATGATGTGTTCTGATTGCTGTTTTCCCACACCCTGCTCTTCCCAGTTCCTCTTCATGGTCCCTCCCATCTGGATCCACACCCTTTTGTTTCTCCTTAGGAAAAAAAAACAGGTATCTAAGGAGTAATAATGAAATAAAAAACAAACAAATCAGAATATGACAAAACAAGAAAAGGAACCAAAGAAAAAGCACAAGAAACATATATCGACACAGAGATACACATGTTGGCACATACAAGAATCCCATAAAAACACAAAACCAGAAGCTGTAATATATACACAAGGACCTATAAAGTCGAGAAACAAACAAATAAATAAGCACCCTGACTTAACATTAAGAGACAAAGAGCCTCCAAAGATGCCGTTGAGCTCATTTTGTGTTGGCCGTCCACTGCTGAGCATGAATCCTACCCTTAAGAGTGGTTTATTTTCCCAGTGAGACTCCATTGGAGAAAACTAATTTTTCATTTGCAAGTGGCTATTAGCTGGGGATAGCTTCTGGATTAGGAACTCGGGCATGGGTCCCTTCTCCTCCCACCTCCAGGACCCTATATGGTGCAGACCTGTTCAGGCTCTGTGCGTGCTGCCTCAGGCTCTGTGAATTCTATGTGATCCATTGTGCTGATTGTTGAAGGCTTTGTTTTCTTGGTGTCCTCTATCTCCTCTGGCTCTTACACTCTTTTTGCCTCCTCTTCAGCAGAGCTCCCTAAGGCCTGAGGGGAAGGATTTGATGGAAACATTCCTTTTAGGTCTTAGTGTTCCATGGTCTCTCACTCTCCACATATAGTCTGGCTGTGGGTCTCTATATTAGTTCCCATCTGCTGCAGGAGGAAGCCTCTCTGTGTAGCAGAATGTCATCAGGGGTCATTTTAGTGAGAGATTTTTTAACCTTTCCATCAGCAAGAAGGTTTTATTATTATCCTATGAAAGAATCTTTCTCTTTGTGGCCAAGACGTCTAACTTTAAAAGTTTGGGGTAAAAGTGCATTAATTGCTGTTTTCATAAAATTCTTCCCAAAGCATCCGAAGATAGAGGAAAATCTGCCTTCCGGTGGCTGATTTCCACTTTCTTACATTCCCAGTGCTTGCTGTCTTCTGTTTACTTTCCTCTCCTCATCCTCCCACTTCTTCCCCCATCTTCCTCTTTGTTAAGCAGCCACACAGACACCTTCACTGGACCATATGAAGAAGCTCAACAGCCAAGCCCCACCCATCACAGAACTTTATCACACAGTGTGGGCGTTCTACTCAGCCACCTGAAGGCAGGTTCAGGGGCTTTCTCTGGCTTCCGTTTCAGGGCTATCTCTGGCTTCTGGTTTCAGGGCTATCTCTGGCTTCTGGTTTCAGGGCTATCTCTGGCTTCCAGTTTCAGGGGCAGGCTGTTCAGGAGTGTGGCCTGCAGAGAATGAGCTCTTTGGTGTTTTAAATCCCGCAGTGGGTTAGATCTGGATTTTCAGAACAGATCTGTTTTATTCCATTCTGTGTTCAAAAAGCCAGGTAACTTCTACATGGCAGGGGCTGCACTTTGTGTAGTTGGTACTTTGCCTGCTTTTGGTCGGTTTAACCTTCAAAAGATATCTAGGCTTGAAGTAGAAGTATTATTTGCCTTCACTTACAGCTAATGAAACGGGATCGAAAGGGAAGTGGTCTCTAGTTTTACACTCGCTGTGGCAGTATGGAGATTGGAGTCGGTGACTGGGTGGCCAAAGCTTGCCGTTTTGCCAACATATTTTGCTTCTTCTTGAACACTTTCAGCGCCTCAGCCTTTTGGGGACAGCTAGCACTTAGCTGGGAGGAAGACACCCCAACTGCCCAAACAGTGCCCAGGTGGCACTTAGGTAAAGCTGATTCTGCTGTTAGTCAGTCTGGACTTGGATCTGTCAAAAATAAAAGTGAATTCAATGGGAAGAGCAGGGTTGGGGTGGAGGCAAGAAGCAGAAGATGGTTGGAGGGGAAGGGAAACAGAGCAGACATTTCCAGTCTCCCTGGGCCAGGCCAGCAGGGACCTGCATGGGAGCTCTCATCCCTTCAAGGTCTTCACCAGCAAGAGTGGACTTCAGACCCTTCAAAAACAGCTTTTGACACTTCCAAGCAGACCTGAAGGTTTGACTTTTGGGTTAGTTCTGGAGTTGGGAGATTTTTTTTTTCCTACCATGGTACGTGTTAGGAGAAAATAGACGCAAATAGACATCAGCTGAAGACCTAAGATTGCATCTTGAAGATGAGTTGTGAAGAAAGATAAGTGTCTTTACCTTGCATTTGAAATGGCTTTAGGTCTTGTCTTACAGGCTACACACTTCCTGCTCTTGAACAGCCCTAGAGAATCATTTGTAGCTGTTGTTATGTTGTTCTAGACAGTCCTAGCATTTGCTAGAGGTGCTACCCAGAGGCGTTTCCTCTGGCCTCCTCCATCAGCGCTTGCCTCTTTGCTAGGCTTCTCAGGACACACTCAGCTTGCTTGTTTCTCGGATGTTTAGAGGTCTGTTTATGGAGAAGGGTGGTATTCAGGGTGAAAAAAAAACTGTGTCAAGGGGGTGGGCCAGCTATCTGGATGTGCTTGGGCAATACGTGTGAAAGGCAAATTTACCACACAGTGTGAGAGCCCTTTTCAAAGGAAAGAGGCCTATCTTCTCCCCCTGCCTGAGATGAGGGAGAAGACACGTGGCTCACTCAGTACGTATTTGTTCATAATGATAGATCCTTTACAGACGGGAACAGACCATATGCTTTTGGACAGGAGCCTACATTGCAAGGTGGGATGGATGAGTGAGATGTGTTTTTGCGTGTTCTTTTCATCTCAAACATCTGTGATCCTATGAATAATTCTCTTCCCCCTGGCCCTAGGCTGGCTGCTTGCCTGGAGTCTCTGCCAGAGCCTAACCCCTAGTGCCCCTCTGAATGGAGATATCAGAGGATCCGCTGCTCTGGAGGGATGGCTCTGGATGCAGGCCTGGACTGAGAGTAGAAAAGGACCTAATCCTCAATCAGAGCCCAGGGTTGGGGATTCAGGCAGAAAGCCTGAGTGCCGTGATTCTCAGGACCCGTCGAGGCAGGGAACTGACCATCCAGACCATCAGCAGATGCCCAGTAGCAGGCCCTGTCGTTGGCATGCAGAGCTGTGGATGGGCGCAGGCTGGGCAGCAGGGCTCACAACAGGTGCTCTGCACAGTGGAGAGTGGTGGTCAATGTCCTGTTTCTCATCCTGCTTGCCTGCTGTGGTGTTTGTCCAGGAAGGCTAACCTGAGTATGTCAGACGGAGTGGAGAGGCAAGGCCACTCTTATGACCCTAGTCCCCGCTCAGTGCTCTTCTCTGAGATTACATCGACAGCTGCATGTTACCAGTGAAAGCCACACTGTTCTCTCTTCAGAATCCGCAATTTTTGGGGAACAACAGGAGGTTTTACTGGTCAAAGGGAGGGAAAGGCTGATGACAATGAGCAGGCTCTGGTGTGATGTCAGTTCCTCCTGAGGGGGGCCGGACCAGCCTGGTGATAATGAGAGAGGGTCAAGGACACAGTGGAGCTCTCTGGCCCTTTCTTTCCTGTTGATGTATCCCCTTTTGTGCTCTCCTTGACCCAAGAGACCTGCCCAGGCACTACGGTGGGGGCTTAGAGACTCTAGGAGTTGCCATTATCTACAGCTACTTCCTTGACTTTGAGGAAATAGTATCAAGGTGTTAATGGGACTCTTTTATATGTTCCCATCTAAGCAGTAACCACGGTCAGTTCTGCCACTCAGATGTCTGGATGCTTTGCCCTGGGAGAGATGCAATTGAAATGGAGTGGATTCTTAATCTGCCTTTCAAACTAGATTTTATTTCCCCTTTCATTTTTGACAACTCCCACCGCCCTTTTATCCAGTGCTTTTTCTGTCTCCTGGCTACCTCTTCCTCAGCCCCTGCCTTCCTTCCTAGTCCACGGATAGGGCTTCCCCGTCAAGTCCTAGCAGTTCAGTCCCAGCTCTGTTCTCCAGATAGCCGCAGCATTTTCACCTTGGGTGGGTCTTTGTCTTACACTAAGCTCAGGTCTATTGACTGATTCCTTGCCAGGGTCTAAATAAACAGATGCAGTGATCGTGTGACCCTTTCCATGGGTGTTTCTAGTTTGACTCAAGGAAGACATAAGTAATAGTGGGATTTCAGGTGCCTTATGGGCTCACTAGGGAGCTATGTATTTAAAACAGAAGATATTTTCGTGAGGCCTGCAAATTGCCTGACCACACATCATACTCTGCTTGCTGGGCTGCCTCGCAGGGGTGGGTCTGGCGTCTTTGGCCAAGGAGGGAAAAATTCAGAGCCCACCGGGAAGCTTGACACAGCAGTAACTCCACAGAGGCCCCTGGGTTTCTGGGGCTTCTTCAGGGAGGTGGGAATGAGAGAACAGGAGTGCAGCCCAGGTTGCTGAGTTGATTTGGGGTTGCTTTAATTTCCACTATATGGAGAAGGCATCAGTACCACTTCCTGCAATCGGCCCCAGATGCCTTTTATCGTCTCATAGACCAAGCTCTGGGCCTGTCAGATGCGGTCTCTCTTTGAGTCTTCCTTTTTTTTTTTTTTTTCTTCACATCACAGTCCCCCTTTTCTCTGCCCTCCTTCCTCTCTTTACTCAGTTACCTACTTCTCACCATTTCTTCTCATTTCTGGTTCATGTTTCTGCATCCTTCCCTCACCTTGCTTCTCCCTGTCTCCTGTGACCCACTCTTCCATATGACATCCTTTATGTGGTGCGCATAGCCATCTTCATGCTTCATTTTGTCAGTGGCCACGTCCCTCATGGCCTACCTTTGGACCTGGCATAGTTAAAAGTTCCCAGGTGGTCTGTCCTTGCCTGCTGGAGCTGTCACACACTAGTTTTAGAGTCTGTGGCAAGTTGATTGCACTGGTTAGGACTTGGTATTTAATGAGGCCATCCAAGGGCATATGTCTTCTCTCTGTAGGATCCTATTAACTCTCATCTGTGCCATAGCATAGGTGAGTTCCGGTGTCCACATTCACGCTCTCAAGTCACAGAGGTTGTCTCGGTCAATGCTGAGTTTTGATAAGTGATATCATTAATAGATTACAGATATCTGTAACACGAATCTTAAAAGGTCTTATTAATAAAAAACCTGGAGTCAGATATTGGGGTGAAAGCTGAAAGATCAGAGAAACAGAACAAGTCACAGCCAGCCTCACCTCGCCAGCTCCTCAGCCGATCCTGTTTCCACGAATCCTCAGACTGAAAGCCTCTTGAGTCCTCACCCCTGAGGGTCTCAGTTGAACAGCTGCTTAGTTCCTGTCTCCTCAGCCTTATATACCATTCTCTACCCAGCCATGTCACTTCCTGGGATTAAAGGCGTGTGTGCTTCCCAAGCAAAGACATGAGATCTCAAGTGCTGGAATTAAAAGTGTGTGCCACTATGCCTGATTCTGTTCCCAATGTGGCCTTGAATTCACAGAGATCCAGATGGATTTCTGCCTCCCAAGTGACAGGATTAAAGGTGTGTGCCACCACTGTCTGGCTTTGATGTCTAATCTAGTGGCTGGATCTGTCCTCTGATCCCCAGATAAGTTTATTAGGGTACACAATATATTGGGGTACACAATATATCACCACAGATACCTAGCTAAACTTTATGTTGAGATCCTTGCAGACATACCTTGTAATACAAATCTGAAAAGAATTCATGCTCAATACAGTGGATGGAATTTAGTCAGATTTTGGCAATTTTTCTAATTCATTCCATTTTGGGAGAATCAGGAGAAATGGGATCTCATATAGCCCAGGATGACCTTGAATACAAGCGCATCCTCAAATTCCCAATCTCTGCTCTCTCTGCCCCCCAAGTCCTGGAATTACAGGTGTACACCACCATATCTGGGTGTTTCTAGTTAGTTCTGAGAACTTTACCTACTTACGCTTTCCGTGCCTCAGTTTCCTTAGCTGTGCCGTGAGGAAAACCGAACTGCAACCAGTGTCTGACCGCCTTCAGCCTCCACTGCCTGCATTTCTCTCTCTCCTTTCTTGTTCCCAAGTCTGTTTGGCAATGTTTCCCACCTTACCTGCACTCTCCCTTTTTCATTAATGTTTCCCGGACTCCCCATGCTCCTATCTCAGTTTTGTGCTGATTCTTTCCCCCTTTGCTTAGCTTGTTCCTCATTGTCGGTTTCATTTTTTTCTTCATCACTTTGATTCCTCTGTTGAATTTAACTTCCCTTGCAAATACGTTTCCTAATGCATCCCCTCCTCCACTCACACCAGCTACTATTTCTGGGCCTTTTGTAGCTTCTGGGAGAATGCATGAGTTTTAATTATTTATAAGCATGAGAGAATAATTAAATAAATGATTTAATTACTTTTCACATAGATATTAGCAGCAGTGCCTGGAGTATAGGATACAGAAATTGAGATGTATCGGCAGGCACCCTGGACATGAGGAACGGTTGACTTGAGGTTGGAAAGAGAGAAAAGGAGACCTGGGCATTTAACTCTCACTTGTCAAGCAACTGGAAAACAATAGTCCATCATACTCAGCTAGGATTAAATTAAAGAAAGGATGTACGTGTTACCGATATTTAAAGTGAAGGGAGAAGGGGCAGGCTAATTACTATTATTTAAGAAACAGTGTATGTTGAGGTTGGAGACATAGCCCAGTAGGTCAGAGGACTTATTGTGCAAATACAAAGATCTGAGTTTAGCTCCCAGAACCCATGTAATAAAGCTGGCATAGCCATGGGGGCCTAAAACCCCCGCACTGTTGGAGTTAGAGACAGGAAGAGCACTTGGTCAGCCAGCTAGCTGGAAATACAACAGTAAGAGACACTGTCTCAAGGAAAATAAGGTGGAGAGTGGGCCAGCAAAATGCCTCCTAGACCTCTGAGCATGTGTACTGCACACATAAGTGTACCTATAACATACAAGCACACACACTCCACCACCACCATAAACACAGGTACACATACACACAAATAAGGAAATACGGTGTGTATATGGATGCAGTGCAGTAAAACAGGTACTAATTGGTTGCTGTTAGCTTTCAAGATACTTTATTCTCTTTTGAGTTGCTCCCTCTGGCTGACTGGGGACAGCCATTTAGTGGCGGTAGAGATCACAGGCAGAGTCTAAACTGACCTACCCAGCCAGGATTCCTTGCTTTATAACCACCCATGGCACCCATGGCTAGCTGCCTCTCGGAAGGTCCCTTAACCATGCTTAGGCCTCCTTTCTTAATCTGAAAATGAAGGCCTTGGGGTTTGTAATCCATTCAAGCTGATGTTTATACAGTATCTAAAAGCACATGGTACTGACTGAAAGGAAAGTAACACCTCTGTCACTACAGAGGAGGTCACTTAACTTGTGAAGCCAGGGAGAGCACATTGAAACTAGACAAAGCAAATAAAGATCTGTGGTACCGTGGGAAGATGTGTGGTCAAATTCTGAGGTTTTAGCTTACATTCTCACTGGCAGCTTTTAAGGCTGGGTGTTCTGAGTGTGGCAAAGAGAAAGGGAAGTGGACTCCTAGGAGGATACTCTATTTCCATTCCAAGTCTCTACCACTGCTCATGTGCAACATGAAGTCTAGACGGCATGTTGTCTTGCTGGCTTGTGTGAGAGGCTGTTCAGTGTGGACAGGATCATAGAAGTTAGTGCAACACTCTGATTTCACAGTGGAAGATGCTGAGCCAAGAAAGATGAAGTGACTTGCCTCAGATCTCTCCTGGAGTTGGCTTGATTTTCTAGATTACCAGCTCAAGCTCTGGTAGGGCTTTAACCTCCACAAGGTACCACTCCTCTCGATGGTAGTTATGACAGATGCCTTCTCTCCTCCTTCCTGCCTATAGCTGAGGATAAAGAAGACACAGTGAAACCAGGATCGGGGTGGGGAACCATGGCAATTCACTGTGACCCAAGGTAACCGATTGTATGGGATGAACATTCCAGATATTGAAAAAATGGCTACTTAGTATATTTTTGGTCTATGTTGAATAGAAAAACCTATATATCATGAGTTGTATGAATTTGTAATACTCACAAGCAGACGGATGGAAAGTGAATTGGGATAAAACAGACCATTTAGCAAAGACTCCTCATCAATCAAAGGATACCCCCGTCCCCAGTGTCTGTGTCTTGTCTACTTCTCGCAGGCCATAAATTGCACTGCTCATTTCTCCAAGGAGACTATTGTAGTATGAATGTGAAATGTCCCCTAAAGCTCACATGCTTGAACACTTGGCCCCCAGCAAGTGGTACCGTTTATGAAAGTTGTGGGCCTTGAAACTTTATAGACTGACCTACCTCCTGTCCGTGCTTGGCTTCCTGAACTCAGAAGTGATGTGACCAGCCCACTTCCTGTTTCTGCTACAGCTCACTTCCTGTTTTTGGAATAGTGTATCCCTCTGGAACAGTGACCCAAAATAAGCCCTTCCTCCCTTTAACCTGCTTTTGTCAGAGAGTTTTGTCTCAGCACCAGAAAGGTGGCTAAGCTAGGTACACTTCCCCTCCTCGTGTGGACAATTCCTCTAACTGAGTCACTTGGGAAAGAAGACTCGTGAATGGACTGACATGTATGTGCAGCTAAGAGGTTGTGCTGGAAGAGCAGTGTGGAGGAAACACCTGTGGATAGAGATAGAGGTTTCAAAAGATAACACGGGCATATTCTGTGATGCTTTGTAGTTTTCCAAGTGTAGGTTCAGGCTTTGTCTGAATTTAGTCCTCCCTGGTTGTGCCAAGTGGAACTCTGAGTCATAGTTCATCCCCATCACCCGCTAAGGTGCCAAGAAGTTAAATGAAGTAGCAGAGATGGAGAGATTCTACAATTAGGAATAGACCTGGGAACTGGTTCTTCTGGCCCTTTATTTACTGCTGCACTGAAGAGTGTTCAGATGTGTGGGAGGAGGTTTCAGGTGCCCACAAGAGTGTCACACAGGAAGGATGCTGGGGGTTTGGCTGAAGAAATTCATTATTGGCGTTGGCTGATGAGCTGGTTAAAAGAAAGAGAAAGAGAAAATCAAGAAGTTACTCCAGGAAAGCAAAGCAAGTAAACAAACAAAACTTTGTATGCATGGAGTCTACATTGTTTTTTTTTTTTTTTTTTTTTTTTTTTTTTTTTAAATAGGGTTTCTTTGTGTAGCGCTGTCTCTCCTGGTACTTGCTTTGTAGACCAGGCTGACCTTGAACTCGGGGATCCACCTGCGTTTGCCTCCTGAGTGTGGGATTAAAGGCGTTGCCCAGCTTTGGAGTCTACATTCTTAAGAGCTAAGACATATTGGAAAATTTGGGCAAATATATTGAGTGGGAATTCATGGGCAAAGGCCCATACAGACCGCGCCAGCCAAGGCTGGCGAACCAATTCCACACCTCTTTTTTTTTTTTTTTTTAAAATTTTTCAGGATGCAATGTTTATTGAGATTCTTACCCTACTCTTTTTTTTTTTAATTTTTATTTTACAATACAATTAAGTTCTACATACAGGCACAGATTCCCTTGTTCTCCCCCCTCCCCCCTCCCCACCCCTTCCCCCCAGCCCGCCCCCCATTCCCATCTCCTCCAGGGCAAAGCCTTCCCCACAGACTGAGATCAACCTGGTGGACTCAGTCCAGGTAGGTCCAGTCCCCTCCTCCCAGGCCAAGCCAAGGGACCCTGCATAGGCCCCAGGTTTCAAACAGCCGACTCATTCAATGAGCACAGGACCTGGTGCCACTGCCTGGATGCCTCCCAAACAGATCAGGCCAATCAACTGTCTCACCCACTCAGAGGGCCTGATCCAGTTGGTGACCCCTCAGCCATTGGTTCATATATAATTCCACACCTCTTTATCCATGTTGTCTTCTCTTAGGGGGCAAAATGAGCCATCTAGAAGGTTTTTTTCCCAGGATGCACCTGAACTTTTTCAGAACAAAGCCCATGATGGCCTGGGACATTTTGCCTTCATTAACACTTCATTAAGCTTTGTCAGATATGTGCTCTTAGCCAGAACCTGGCAAGGGACCCTTACTGAGGTGATAATGAGGAGAAAATGTACTAGATTTTTGGCCTACTCCAGAGTTGTTGAATGTAGGCTAAAATATATTTTGATAACATTGGCTTTGAAATGGCTATTAAGCATCGCTTTACACTGGGTGGTGTAAATAGAATACATAAGCACAAACAGAAAGAGATGCTCTCGCCAATGTAACATGACACATTTCAGAGCATGTCTGTGATTTGTTGCAAACAAATTATAAATATCTGAGTTGTGTTGGACTCTGCAACGATGGTATTTTGATAGCTTTTCAACTTGTACCTGCTCTTCTTTATGAATGCTCCTTTAAAAAATGTGCCTGACAATTTTGCATGGCTCCTGGTGCTTCTTATACTAACAGTTTTCTGGCTATCTAATATGTAGCTATGACCATATGTTCTTGGAACTAAACAATGCCACATCCTCTCCAGTGTTCCTAAATGTCCTGGCACCTGGATTTAATATACTGTGATGCCTGAAGGTACAGACATTTTATAAAAAGCAAACAAACATGTGTCTAATCTTTATTTTGAGGAAACTTTTAAAACTATCTCAAATTGAATGACCCCCTAGAAGAATTTTATGTAGATACAGCTGGCTGAAAGATCATATTTGTAGTAACCAGCAGTCAATACCACCCTGAAATCTGAAAGTGTGTGTGTATGTGTGTATGTGTGTGCACATATGCACTTGTGTGTGCATGTGTGCAAATGTGTATGTGTATGTGTGTTTTTGTGTGAGTGCATGCATGTGTGCACACATGCATGTATAGCCTTGTACTATGTATGTGGATCCTGCCTAATAAGGTGGGTGATATAATGGAATTTATAAACTGCTATTCCTTTTTCAGGTTTGGCACTGTAGTTTTTTTCTAATGCTATATTAGAATAACAGCAAAGCAGATTTTCTCTAAAGGAAAAATTCACTACCCCAAATTTCCAGTAATCAGCCAATCAGAAGAACAGTGGAAAAGGAAGATGGTAGCCTGCAGAACACCCACAGTGTGCCAGGACTTTGGTCAAGCTAGCTCACTCCAGTTCGCTCTGCTGTTTTGTGGATGGAAACTCATCACTTTTATCTTCTCTCTGTAATAAATGTAGATGTCATCTTTCTTTTCAGCCTCATTTTCACAAAAGTGTCAATATTTTGATAATGTTATCAAATTATCTTGTAATTAACTCCCAGGAAAGTGGCCTGAGATTAATTCATTCATTCAGTAAATCTAATTGGGTGTCCATTAAGGGTTACACGTGGTGCAACTCACTAAAGGCACAATGGTGATGTTAGAGGCAGAGATGAACAGAAGCAGGCTTGGAATCAGGGTTAATGTGCAGGACGCTGTACTGAAGGAGAAGATGGCGCAGAAGCCAAGTTTTGAGAAACTCAAGTCCAAAGGCCATCATTTAAAGATGGCACCAGTGTTGGACAAATGCCAGCCAGGCATGATCACCTTGGGCACTCTAAGGGCTCACCTCAGAACTCTAAGAAGAAAGCCTGTCTGGACCTCTGGTGAGGCTGACAGCACACGGCTCCCCACTAATGTGTGTTGAATGTGAGAAACAGAAGCCAAGAATTAAAACCAAATGCCCAGTATCACACAGTAGGTATCTTAGAAAATTTAATTCAAACATCCCCGAGTTGGGGGTTTGCATGTTGGAGTGTGAATTTGCAAAGTCTTACCCCTTCTTCTGTCCTCAAAGTCGCCTGGCCACCAGCAGTGACAGTCACTCCCTTTCATTGCTTTCCTGCGGGAAGTGTTTCAGTCTTGGTGGGGGCCTTTGCTGCCCGTGGGATACAGACCAGGTTTCCTGGCCTCCTAGCTCTCAAATTGCTTATTTTATAATGGTGGCTGGAGAATCATTAATCTTTATGTTGTCCAGTAGAGGTTTAAAAAAGTTCCTCCACCACACTGTGCCTTTCTTAACAAAAGGGTATTGAAAGTCGGCTCACAACAAAAAAGAGCATGGTATTCAGAATAAAGGATAGCCCGTTAAATTGAATACATCTCACTGTACCAACAAGATGCTATGCTGTCCTTATTATTTTCCTATCTCCACGGGCCAATGATAACTTTATCAGGGCTTGTCATTGATCTATGGCCCAGGGATTAGGAAGCACTGGCAAAGATATTATGGCCAGAGGCAGCATGTCTGTGCAAATTACTTCTAAAGGATGTTGCTCCAGATGTGCCCCCTGAACTGAGGGGGCTGCGCACATCTCCTGTGTCTGTGACAGAAATAACAGTGTGACAAAGAGTGTTGCACCGAGGTTCTCTGGTATATCATAATCTCCTTCGGTGACAACCTGATGAGGCACGAGAAAAAGGGGGATGTGATCGATGTACTGCTTCAGCCTTAACAAGCCTTTTATTTCTGGCGGCGATGACATATTCATCAATAATCTGAGAGGAGAAAATCTCAACACTCCTTCCTGGTGGGAAGGGGATTTCAAAAGTTTCTTGCAAAGGGAAGAAGGCTCTTGTGTGAGATTGCTGGCTTTGGGATGGCTGACGGAGCAATTTTGAACAAGTTTTGTCATTTACTGGGTCTCAGTTTCCTCGTCCATAAGAGGAGAATGGCATCCCCCGGAGCAGATCTAGTCATCCTCAGGATTAAAAAAGCCCAACAGTAGCTTTGCATCACCCACAGGTAGGCTGCTTAGGCTAAGAAAAATGGTACATTTCCTTGCTTTGAGTTAATATTGTAGCAGCTCATTGATGTACAGTTGTCTCATGTTGCCTATTTATAAAAAGGAAAACTATGATTACTTAATAGAGGTATGAATATAGGGCATTATTCATACCCAGAATGAGGAATATTTTTTCTTCTTCTTGCTTCTGGCCTCTAGAGAATCAAACTGAAAGAGCTCCTTTTACATTTATTTTTTAGAAATGTATAAAAAATAGTAGGGCAAAACAATTCAAAGCTTAGAGAAGACAAAAGCCCTACAGGCATTGCATTTTTTAAGAAGCAGCTATTTAGTGTCATTTTACAAAATCGATGAGGAAATATTTAGTGTATTTTGCATGTAATAGGTAGTAAGTGGCCTAACTTGAAATTTGCTGCATGCTTTATATTTTATTACAAGGATTGTGTTACTTGTATTCTGCTAATTGATATTACATCAATGAAACAGCTTGGTTTTCTTATAATCTTATGAAGTATAGCCATTTTATCGACGAGATACTGAAGTTCAGACACATTGAATGGTTGTCAAGGTTACCTATCAGGTAAGATGTGTAGCCAAGATTTAACTGAGTATCTTTGGTTTTCAATCACGAGCTTCCCCGTGTTTGTAGCTCACACATCTTCACTCCCTAACAGAGAGCAGGCATCCAAGGCCCTGCTCTCAGCCCTGGAGCTGACCTGTCCTACTCTGCTGTTATGCCTTCCACAAGTTGACCTTGGGTTGTTTTGCGGCTGCATGTCTGTGGAAAGCTTCGGTTTAGATCAAATGAATTGGTACCAGAGGGAGTGAAGCTGGCCCTGGTGATATGAAAGGATCCAGTGGTGCAGAACTGAGAGGTGCAGGATGAAACAGAGCGACACATCCTGCATTGTGGTGGCATGCATAATGTCCTCTTAGAGATGAGGAGAAGCCTGCCCTGCTACTTGAGATACAAGTGCTCTGGTCTTTCATTAGAGGATCTGTTCATCTTCTCCCAGCTACGCTGGGGAGAATCATTGCATTTTCTTCTGAAATATTCAAGTATAAATCTATCCTATAGTTTCTATAGAAAATAAATAAATATACGCATGCAGATTTCCTATGATGTTCTATTTTTTATTTTAAAATATATTCTTTGACAGTTTCATACATGTGTGTAATGTATTTTGGTTGTATTCACTCCCTCCTTAATCCGGATCTTTTCTTGGTGTTGCTTGCCTGGGCATAGGTATGGGCTGGAGTATGAGGAACTTGTCAGTTGCTGTACCACTAAAAAAACTGACACCCCCTTCCCCAGCAGCCGTTAACTGCCAGTTGGAGAGGGGTAGAGGGCTCATGAACCCCTTCCTTATGTGATAATATTTTCACTTGACTATATTGATCCATTAAAATTAGTGACTGGTTATTAGTGACTGAAGGTGAATTTTCAGTAGTGAATGGGTGCCATAGGATTGTTTTAATATGTAAATTATTCTTGGTTCTTTGGGGCTTGTGTTTGTCCTTGTTTCTCCGAGGACTGTACACCAACAGTGGCATAAATCTGAGGTGAAGTCACAAGACCATTATCTGACACCTGGGCCTTCCTTCACTTTGGCCATGCCTCTTGTTGGCTGCATAGCCTTGGCCAAAATCCTGGACTTTTCTGAGCCAAAGTTTCTTTGTCCATAAAATGATAATGGATGACATCATGATTAAAATGAGGTACACGAGAGGGCTTTGTTCAGCTATCAACATTGGTAAGTATTTAGGTTTTATTATGACTCTGGTTAAAAGGAATTGAAAAGGTTCAAAGATTTTCACCACAGTGATTGTGTGCTTAGTTCCTTTTAATCTGATTGGACTGTTTTCAAATTCCTTTCATTGGGAAAATGCGCAAGCCCAAATGTTGCCTTCTTGTAAGTGAGTCACTAAAGCCACTTCTGGGCTCCATGACCCTTACTCTGAGCATTTTCAGCCTCTGTTCTATGCACATCTTGCTTCATAACTCACTTTGGATGACAGAAAATCAGGAGCCCATGCTATAGCAGAGACCACTGTGGCTTCATTCACTGTTTTGCACAGGCATGCTCCCTATGCCAGGGCTGACTTAACTCGAGTGTGACCAATAAGTAGCAGACACTAGAGAGTCCTTGGTAGCACCTTATGGTCATGTGTTGGCAGAGTAAATGACAAAATGTGGGCTAGGAACTGGGTGCCTTGCTAAGTGACTGGTAATTTTATTTGCTCCCAGAAAAAGACTTCCCGGTGGGTCAGATTATCTGTGAATGTGAGGTTTGCAAGTGCCAGAGTCCTTGGGATAGCATTAACAGGGGCAGGAGACCCGCTTCATGCCATAGTGTGTCTGCAGGGGTGGGGGGTAGCGGGGTAGGAGAGCCTGCAATTCTCTCCGTGCAGCTGCCTTCAGCTACTCTCATCTCCTGAGCAGGACATCCCTCTCCAGTCACTTCTCTTCCTCTTCCCTGGCCCACATCTCCAAGGCCACATTAGAGCTTCTCTCATGCCGTTACCTGATCATCAGTGTCAACCAACCAGAGGGATAGGTGTCATGACCTAGTAACCCTTGAAGGGGTGATGGGAGAGGAAGTAATATGATCAGAGAAGACACAGACAGTGGAGGCCAAGCCCAAAAGCTTGGCATGATAGTCACAAGAGGTAAGTAATGTGCTGAAACATTGCATGGATAATTCCATTCTTCTTAAAATGCAGGTTAGTTCAACAGAGGAGCAGGAAAAAAGAAACTGAGGAGCTGAGAAAGGGATATTGGAGCTTACTGAGGAAAACAGTACCAGAGTCTGAGTCGAAGGGGCTAAAGATTTTTCAGAAATGAGGATTTTAGAAAAATTCTCTCCCTGGTGAATGAGACAGCCAAGGGCATCTTGGCAGCCAGAGGGGCCATTGCCACCTTCTCAGTGGGCACATTGGGTCCTGTTTGGCTGTGTTTTCAGAGTCAAGGTTTAACTATATAGCCTGGCTGGCCTGGAACTTGCCATATAGACTAAGCTGGCCTTGAATTCACAGAGACCTATCTGCTCTTGTCTCAACGGTGCTGGGACTGGAAGCTTGTGGCACCATGACTAGCCTGAGTAAAATTTTATTCCTGAGTCTGTTGCTTGTCATTTTTCTTACTTAAGCATTTATCTGTCCAATTTTTGTAATGTGACTTTCTGAGATGTAGATATTTGCTCATCTAATTTTAGTGAAAGTGAGTGATTTCACTTTTTCTCTTAATTTTCCCTCCTAAATCTCCACATCTCTGGCTGACTCAGAAACCTACCTAGAGACAGCCAGTAAGTATTACTCCTGAGGAATACATGGCATGATACATTCCATTAACCAAATGTTTTTGATCACATTTATTGGAAAGACAGTGGGCCACAGCAGCCCCATGAAAGGCTAGAGATGGAACCATTAACTAGTTCCCTGATTTCCATCAGATAGCTCTCCACCACAGGAGTGACCCACAAATAAAGACATGATCAATGCAGACATTATCTTGGCTTTGCAGAGTCGCTTCAGCACTCACCTGGAATTACCACCTTCCAGCCCCTCTGCCGACTCTGACTCCATGCTTCTGTGGGGTAATCCTGAGACCCCACTGAGAAGTGGGTAGAGATTCAAAGCAATGAATTTGAGCATCAAATTGGATTTTGGTGGTTCCTACATGTTTTGATTTAGGAAATTACATAATCTTTGATGACTGTGGGTTCCCGACTATTGAATCAGCCTGATAATGACAATCTCGCCCGGTTAACAGAAGCAGATGCCTGACCCCACATGGGCACTCAGTGCAGTGCTCGGTGAGACAGGGAGTCCTTCTCACTGCCAGGCACTAGCCTCACTCAGCGGATGGTTCATACGACCCTCACAGTGGTCTTGAGAGGTAGAGCCGATTGAAGGAGTGAAGAAGTTCGGGGTTTAGGGGTCCTTGCTCAAGCCTGGTCCCACATATGTGAAGTGGTGGATGGGGACATGATTTAGTGAAAGGTCTGTCCTAGGGAGCAGGGGACCAGACCCAGAAAAGGGGGCTCCCAGTGGGAAAGGCCTGATTTCCTTTATCTGGGATGTAGGAAAGCTTCCCATGGATCCTACAGTATCTGCCTTGAGTCATGACCATTAAGAGGGACAAGGTAGGCTTCTGGGCCGTGTTGGTGGTGTAGACGCTCTCCTACAGCAGAGAAGAACAAGGGAGAATTCAGCTGCACTGGCTGAGAATACACATCCAGAGCGAATGATGGAATGTAAGCTGATGTACAAGAAAGGGGGTGGTGAGTGTGGGCCTGGGGAAAAGCAGGGATACTTCTGTGTTTCTTACTGGTTTTGAGCCAAGAGGAAAATGGGCTCTCCATTCCGCCATTCCCAGTACCATCAAGAGTTTGTCAGGTTGCCTGGCCACCTGTGCACACACCACTCCATCCTTGGACGTCTGAGTGGGTGTGTGGCATGGCCCAGCTCACAGCTTTCCTCCTGGTCTGGGTTGATCCTATGTGCTGGAGTCACTTGGCTCCCCTGCCTCCCTCTTAGGGCCCTCCAGAGGATTAAAAGGAGATGACAGGGGAGGTAGGGAAAGAAAAACTATGTTTTTAGTGACAAAAGATCCGAAGTGCTTTGGTAGGTAATGAGGTTGAGAGCCTGTTTGCAAGGTAAAATAAAATGCTGAACATTAAGTGTGTGATTTGAGTAATTAATGTTCCAGATGGAAGAACAGTTTTATATGCTAATTCATATTTTCCAAAGGTCCAGAGCCACTTTGCAAACTATTTTCCAAATTGCTGTCATTGCTGCCTCCATCTGAAAGCATCCCACATGGTGCAGCTTCATGGAGGCATGTTTCCCTGATGGCTTTTACATTTTTTTTTATTCCAGTGAAACGTGTCTTCCCCCCATAGTCCAGAGTTCCCAGCCAGTGTGCCATGAATAGGTTATCGGTGCAGCCACATTATTGCCTTGCTCAGCTCTCTGTGGTCTCAGTACCCTTCCCCTTTATCGGCAGACCACAGTGCCCCTGTGGCTCTCGGAATGAGGTCTCAGAGTGATGTGCAGGTTTGGCTTAGGGCTGCTGTTCTGAGGGTAGTTCCATTGACTGGAGAACTCCTGGGTTAGCATCGGTGTGCCTTTGGGGGAGTCTTTCTTAAGATACAGGTTAACTGTATGCATACACAGTCCCCAACCTGCCCAGAGCAGAGAAAGAAGGTCCAGAGCAAAGCCCTCAGCTCCCCCGTTTGAATCTCCCTTGAAGACTAGCCAGGCCTGGAGAGCATCTCCTTTTGACCCTCTGAAGACTGCAGGCCTTTCTCTCTTTTTCGAACCCCTACCTTTTTTCTTTTCTTCTTCTTCATAGTTCAACTATTTAACTCAATGTTTAAAGCCACGCCTGGCTGCCTTGTGGCGATTTAAGGTTGCCATGGCAATGTGGCCTGGCTCTCCAAATTAGGACATGCTGCAGCTGCTTTCCTCCGTTCTTTCTGACGTGGTCCGTGTTCTCTCACATGCCTCCCTTGCTTTCTTAAGCCCTTGCCTGCTCTTCTCCCCCAGAAGGCTGATTTAAGTACATCTCCTCAGAGCTGGGTAGGTTCACATACCTGGAAGGTCCTTTCCTGATGCTCCGCCCACCGCATCCTTCAACCCTCTCCCCGTCAGTCTGCCCACGGAGATGACGTTCCTAAGACCTTCAGAGTCCTCTTTGCTAGCTTTGCACCTCATACCTGTGTGGTCTGGGTGACACCAACGGAATTTCGGTTTTTACCTAAAAGCTTTTGTGAGTGGAAAGAGGTGGGGAAGAGAGGTTACTTAGACTTCCAGTATTCCCTGCATTTCCCACAGGCTCTCAGGTACTTCAGGAGATGCCGGGGCAATAAACAGGACCCAGAATGAACGATGGAACAAGCATCTTTCCCACACAAGGCAGTTCAGGGCCAGCTTCAGTTGCTTTTCTCATTGCTGTGACAAAATTCCTTAAACTCAGTTTGAGGAAAGAAGAATTTGTGTTGCCTCAGAATTTGAAAGCATAGTCCAGTGTGGTGAGGAAATCATGGCGGCAGGATTATGAGGTGGCTGGTCATGTTGCGTCTGAGGTCAAGAAGCAGACAAGGTGAATACTGGTGCTCCACTTTCTCTTGATCTGTGGATCTGTGGATCAAGAGAACTCTAGCTTGTGGATGGCACTGCCCACATTCAAGGTGGGTCTTTTCTGCTCCTTTAAACCTTTCTGAGAATGCTCTTATAGATCCAGAAGTGTACTTCCATGGTAATTCTCAATCTCATCAGATAGACAATGAAAATTAACCATCACAGGGCCCCAGGAAAGCACAAACTTTAAGAAAGCTGGGTACTGTAAGAGTGATGCTTAGGGCGAATGGCCAACTTGACTGCAGGGATTGTCTCCATTGTGTTAATTGATGTGGGAAGCCCCATCTTAATTGTGGGTGGGGTCATTCCCTGACTGGAGAATCCTGGACTGTACATGGACAAAGGGCTGAACAGCACATGCTTGCATTGCTCTCTTATTCTTGATGGTGTGCCCAGCAGCTTCGAGCTCCAGATGCCTTCACTTTCCTATCGTGACAGACTGTACCTTGAACTGTGAACCAGAATAAACCCTTTCTCCTTTAAGTTGCTCCTATATTTTATCACAGCATCAGGAAAAGAAACGGAGGATGACTATAGAGGCTCATGGTGAAAATGAGGGAGGAAGGAAAGGAGGGCACCTGGGGCAAGATTGGAGAAAGATGGGAGAAAAGAGGACAGCAGGCTGGATCATGGTGCCCTTCCCTTTCCTCTGGATGGTTCTGGTTCCCAGAGAAGCTGTGCGAGCTACTTGGGTTGTGGTCTGGATGAGATGAGAAGGAGAAAGAGGATGAGGACAAGACAGACTTCACATCCTTTCTGCTTCCCTAGCATTACATTAAGGCCAACTAGAAAAGATTCTTTTGCCCACGTTCAAAGAAATGAATGAGCTCAGATGTGCTCTGAAATCTCTTACACATGCACACACACACACACACACACACACACACACAGAGAGAGAGAGAGAGAGAGAGAGAGAGAATGAGAGAGAGAGAGAGAGAGAGAGAGAGAGAGAGAGAGAGAGAGAGAGAGAGAGAGACACTAGGTCTCTGTTACTAAGAGTCTGAGGCAATCATTTGGTCACCAGATATCTTTAAAGCAAGTGATTTGATTTATAAATGTAGACAAGGAATAATTTTGGAAGGAAGTAGTCATGGCTTTCACCCTTTAATGTGTAAAGTAGCCATCTCTGAAACCAATGGATCAGAAGCACACTGTTCTCAATTCAGTGATTCGGGTCTTCCCCTCTTTCTGTTGCTTACCACTTTTAGTAAACCCAAGGTCGTTTACTTGATTGTATGGACATCACATTCCCTGACCTGCAAGAGGGGTGAAGGGAGAGCTCCAGCACAATTAGCTAGGTAAACAAGGAGGGTGCTGTCATAGGCCAAGGTTCACCAGCAGGGCAGCCATGACAGGATGAGCATCCAGGCAGGGTCAGGGTTGCTAATGTGTTTGCACTTAGGTTGAAAGATGAGCTCTTAGTCATGAGCTGGACTGGGCACTTTGATTTGCTTTTGGAGTTTGACCTAGTGCTGCTGATGAAACTTCCTGTAGATCTTCTATGATAGTTTTAGAAGGTAGCAAGTAGGCAGCCATGTTTTCAGCTTGTTGTCGCCTATTAGCAGTGTGTATGTTATGGTGAGAGGTATGAGCCTTCAATTTACAGACTTTCAATCACATTCAGAAAACATCTTTACAATGACCTTCAGTATAGGTGTTTGCTCTATGATTTCCATTAAGGAGCAGTCTGGAGTGTATCTGGGAGAACAGTTAGGATACTGGATCCTTCCTGGTTTTCACTAGTAATCCCTGATACTGTGAAGCCTCTTAGCCCCTGAGCATAACACTTCCCTGTGTGTGAAATGGGGTGGGAAAGGGGCAAGATGAAGCCATAGAGACCTCATCAGTTATGAAGTGGTTGTTACCTCATTGTTACCTATCAGCTGGCAACAAGGTGACATCCTTGTCTTAGGCCACTGTTGAAGACAGGGCAGACAAGACGTATTTCATATCTGCAGTATCATGGACTTAGTTATTACTTAGGAAAACCAATCAAAACATGCCAGGATTTATAGAAGAATGGTCTAGTCTATTCTCAACTTAAAGAACCAGACTGGAAATCAAGGGAAAACTAGAGAGCAAAATTAGAATAACACAACGATCAAGGTTCTGAAGGTCTGGAGAAGGTTATAAGGCCAACTGAAAATGTCTTAAGCAAGGTTCTAGAGTCCTCATGTGAGGACCAGGCCTGGACAGTGGACTCATATGCTGTAGAGTTCTTATAAGTCCCTATGGACCTCTGAATATTTGATTTCAATTATGATATGTCTCAACAGCCTGACATTTGCCAAGTGTAGATTGATGACATGCTCACATGTTAATATTGAGCCACAGCCTTTATTTATGTTCAATGCAAGGGAAAATAATTGAAAAAAATAACTTTCATATATCAAGCATTGTGCTAGGCACTGTTCTCAATAATCTCACAACCGTATTAAGAGCCATAAAACTTCAGCAGTGAGTGGGTGTGCACCAGACCACTTTTTTTTGTTATTTCTAATGTGTTTTATCCATCAGAGTAATGGGTTTTTCCCCCCACAAAGATTAAAGTACTTAAAGTTGGTGAAAGTTCAGGAGGGTTAGATACTCTTGTGAATTTGTAGTAAGAATTTAAATTGTGCAAGACAGTTTGGCAGTCTGGCATGCATACTCATTCAACTCTTCAACTCAGACCAACTGATCCTATGAGAGTGCAAAAGTAATCATTTAGAAGATAGTCACCATAGCATTATTTATAAAATAAGTAATGGGAAGCATTTTGTATATGTTCAGCAATGAAGGGATAGTTCAATTAAATTATAGAATAGATGATAAACAATCATTAAAATTACATTATAGTAAAAGGATATTTAATGAGATGGGAAAATGTCATTTCTATAAATACATGAAAAACAGCAGGCTGTAATAACAGCCAATAAATTCTGAGTCTATTGTGTTCAGAGACTGGTAACAAATAAAACAGATAGACCCCTGCTTAGGAAGTTAAATCCATTGTAGTGGTGGAGGTTATCCAGGGTGTGTGTGTGTGTGTGTGTGTGTGTGTGTGTGTGTGTGTGTCTATGTGTTCCAGAAAACAGAAGCAGGGTTCTATGGTGAGGATATTTGCATTTAAAGAGATTGACATGTAGATACCAAAACAATGATACTATCTCTGGACGGAAGTGGCATAGTTATCCAGATGTTTTGTCTGTTATTTATAATTCTTGAATGTCCCATGATTAATATGTATCACAATATTCTTATGATAAGAATATTTCTGCCTTTAAACATGTAAGTCTTAGTAACATTACACATTTTTTGCATTACTTTTCTATTGCTGTGATAAAATATTGTAATGAAGGCAACTTATAGAAAGAAGGATTTATTTGGCTTATGGGCCATCATGAGTTGGAAGCGAGACAGTGAGCAGTCTTTATGGTGGCAGGAGCAGCCGTCAAGAGAGCTCATATCTTAAACTGCAAGCAGGAGAGAAAGAGAGAGAGAGAGAGAGAGAGAGAGAGAGAGAGAGAGAGAGAGAGAGAGAGAGAGAACTCAAAATGATGCATGGCTTTAAACTTTCAGAACCCACCTCCACTGACATACTTCCTCCAACAAGGCCACACCTCCTGAGACTTTACACATAGTGCTGCCAACCAGGGACCAAGTATTCCAATGCCAGAGATGATAGGGGACATTTATCATTTTAAACAACAAAACTTTTCACAGACTCGGTTTTCACTTGTGGACTTCATTTTCACCTTGCTGCCTTTAAGTCCATCCGTCTGCTTTTATTGGTCAGTACCAATAAACAAAAGTAAATTAAGGAAAATACAACCTTATCACCATCAAAAAAAAATTCTACACGTAGATGTGTGGATTTCAGAGCAGCTGTGTGACGACCTCCCCTGGCAAACTCAGCTTTCCCTGAAGAGCTCCAAGTGCTGATGAAGTTTGCTGCTTCTTGTGCTCATCTTCGGCCTACTAGTCATTTCTCTTCATTCCAGTCAGATTAATCTTTGCTTCTTGATATGTCAGCCCACACTCTGTGTAAGTGTGAGTAAGAAGAGAGACTGAGACTGTGTTATGAAGGAGGGACATGCCTGGTAGTGACAGAGGGCAAGCAACATTGACGAGATGGAAAGAGCGAGAGAGAAATGTGTGTGGCAGGCTCCTGGCATGGCCTCTCCTCACTTCCTCCTGTCCTTGCCCAGTGCTTGTGCTTCCCTTTGCCCAGGAGCAATCTCAGTCCCTTTCAGCCTACCGTTTACCACTTGTTACTGTGCATCAGTGTGTGCTGACCTCATTCTCCACATCTTTGGGCTTCAGTGACCTCATCTGGTGTCCATGCCTGTTGGGCCTGAGCTGACATTTCCAATAGCCAAGCTGTGTGCTGGCTCCTGGCATGGAAGAGAGGATCACCAACAACTAGGAATCACTGAGAATCCTCCCAACTCTTCCACTCTCAGCAAAACAACTTAAAACACATTTGCTTTGGCTTGCATTTTTATTTTAACGTCTAGTGGTGATGGACGATGGGCTGGAGACGGGGAATAATCATGAGGCTACACATACTGGAACTTCCCATCTATGCCTCATTTATCCTCCACGTGGAGAAATGGGATTTTCTAAGAAGGGACACTCCAGCAAGAATGTTGCCTATGATTTAACGCTACTGCAGTACAGAGTAAGTTTTTGAGTGTGTATGTGGAATGCCACCCCATTGCATCATTTCTCAGCTGGAATGGAGAAAAGGAGATAATATGTGTGATGGTTAATACTGATTGTCATGTGATAGAATTCAGAGTCATAGAAGAGATAAACCTCTGTAAGGAATGATCTAGATTAGATTAGCTGAGATGAAAAGGCTCACCCTAAGTGCGGGGGGCACCATGCATGGGCTGAGGTTCTGGATTACATATAAAGGAGAAAGCTGAGCACTATCGTTTATCTCTGTCTGACTCCCAGTCGTACAATCAGTGTGATCATCACTCTACCTCCTGCCATCGTGACTCCTCTGCTATGATGGACAGTACCCTGCAACTGTGAGCCGAAGCAACCCATCCCCCACTTACGTTGTTATTATCGTGTGTTTTGTCCCCATAATACATAAAGTAACTAGTGGAATATATAAATAGTGAGTTTATGAACTGTAATCTATAAATACACAGCTTTGTTCCTCTGATAAGATATTTAAAGGCAAACTAGTGCATATGAGAGATGAATATGTGGGCTTGAGGCAGAGGAGACCAAGGCATTTGTTTTCTATCTTACAATAATTTCATCATTTCTTTATGGTTCCTATTTTCATTAAGAAATGAAAGACATGACATCTCTGGGTGTTTGTGGAGAACCACAAAACTAGATATCATCTGTTGGAAAAATCTTATTCCTCAAAGAAAATTCATGAATACACTTACTTTGTTTCCATTTCTCAATCCTGGTAGTTTTCTTATCAGAAGATCTGCATGGTGATGAGTCACATAAACAGCATTATTCCCTCTGAACACAAGGCGTGTGCATGGCTTTATGAACTTGATCTTGCCTTTGCTTTGGACTTCTTCCCAGGTTATATGGCCTCCTTCTTTAAGGCCCCTAGCTTTTGTTGTATACCTTGCTGGTAAGAGTCTGAAGGACTTAGCTGCAGACAGACCTCAAATGTCTTCTGATGAGGTGACAGAGATGCTTTCCCTGTTTCCCTGCTTCCAGAGAGTGGGGGACAGGTACTGTGTAAGGTACATTAGTCTAGAGTCTCATCTCCTGTTCCCTTCTGTAGCAGCTCATTCACCTCCTCACTTTTTACCTCTTTCCTTTTTCTAATGTGTTCCCAATATGAGAAGAGCATTTATCTTATCTTATTTTGAGGTGGCTCTTTTTTTCTGAGCCACTGTCAGAAGGCATCACTATGAGAGCCTGGGGCAAATGCATGGAACAGATACGGTATTCTGGACCATGAAACAGTCTTATAAATTTATGCTGATTGAAACCTTGAAAATTGCCTCTGTGACCACATCAGAATTCAACAAAACTATGTCTGGAAAATACCCAAAAACTTTAAAATTAAACAGTGAACTTTGAAGCAACATATGGGTCAAAAAAGAAATCAGAAGGTCATTAGGAAATATTTTGGATTTAATTGTAACAAGACCTAGCATATTAGAATTGGTCTAATACAGCTGATGTAGTAAGAGATACTTGAAGAGTTACAAGGTTAGATTAGAAAAGAAGAAAAGTCTTCAATGATTGAAACTTCCATGGGAAGAATATAGTAAGAACAACACAAGCCCAGAAAAAAATAGAAGGAATAAATAATAAAATAATGGTAAGTCAATAAAATGAGATTCAGACAAATGAAGAAGAAAAATCAGAGAAACCCAAAATCTAGATCTTAGGCAAGACCAGTGAAAATGAAAATACCTCTAGAAGTATTAAGAAAAGAGGTAAAACAGATTACTAATATACGAAAGGGTCAGATATGAAAGGGGCATGCCACTGTGGATCAGACCATAAGATCTGTAAAGGAATAATTACCCCATGCCAATAAATTTGACAGTTTAGGTGAATGAGAAAACTCTCTGAAAAGCACAAAACTGTAAAAGCTCACTCAAGCAGAAAAGATCACTCATATAACTCCAAATCTTTTCAAAAGATTGGATTTCTCCTTTAAAATGCATCTCACAAAGCTAAGAACAGAAGATTTCAATGGTGAATTCTATCTAATGTGTAAGGAAAGACCCCACACAGAACTTTCCAGAAAATATAACAAAGGAGAACATTTTAAAACTCATAAGCAGTATTCTCTTGGTGATAATCTGAGATAAGATTAAGGAAATATTCCTCATGAACATAGAAAGGACACTCTTCAATAAAATATTTATGATTAAAAATCCAAAAAGATGTAAGGAGAATATACTATCATCTCTAAGAAGTGTTTCACCTCAGCATTACTATATTGATAGAAATAAATCAATTTGAAAATAAATCAATGTATCTTACTATAAAATGAGGAAAAGAGACAGAATATATAATCATCATCATAGACACAAGAAATCAATTTAAACAGGTATTTGTAATAAAAAGTAAGAGTGATTTCTTCAACTTGATAAAATTGTCAATGAAAAACCTACAGCTAGGGATGGGAGGTGGAACTGTGGTTGGTATATAAAATGAAAAGAAGTTTTAAATAAAAAAAAGAAAAAAACCTACAGCTAGTATACTTGGTGGTGAAAACTGAATAGTTTGCCCTAAAATGGGGACAAAAGCAAGGATGTGTTGTCTTGACTGTTCCCACTCAGCATTACCCTAGCAATTGTAACACATGGAATAAGATAGGAAAAAGAATTAGAAGCATACTGATGGGAAAGGAAGAAGTAAAAGTACCTTCACATATGGCATGACCTTTCATTGTAGAACACTTTAAGGAATTTAAATAAATCATTAGCACTTACATGAACTTTAGGAAGGCCATGATAATCAGTTATAGCTCACGTATTAGCAGAGAATGATGACAATTTAAATAAATTATTATTTACAGTAACATCAAAACCATAAAATATTTAAAAATAAATATAACAACATATATGTAATACCCCTATCAGTAAACAAAAAGATACATTGTCCTCATGGATCAAAAGAATTGATGTTTTAATATTTAACTTCTCCTCAGCTTCACTTTGAGCTTCATCTCTAAGCCAGTAAAAGTCTTAATAAGAATTGGGCATGGTGGTGAACACCTTCATCCCAGAACTTGGAAGGCAGAGTAGACCACTGTGAGCCTGGTTTACATAGAGTTCTAGGGCAGCTGGGTTTAAATAACAAGACCTTGTCACCAAGCCCCCATGTGAAAAATTATCTAGGTAAAACTTTTTCTTTTAGAAAGTTAATTTATTATAAAAAGTTTTAGGGGACTTGTAGGGCTTCACATAATCAATGTAATTCTGAACATGAAAGAACAAAATCAGAGGACTTATATTACCTCATTTAAAACTTACGATGAAGCTACATTAATAAGGACAATGTGGTACTAGCATAAAGACAAACACATAGATAATGGGACATTATCTGAACAGGATTTAGGAAATATACTTCAAAATCACTTGATTTTCAGTGAAGAAACAAGAGTTATTCAATGAGAGGACATTCAAATGGTTCTAGAAACAGGATAGGAATATGGACCAAGAAGTGATCCAATGACGTGCCTATGAAAAACTGAAACTAGTAGCATAGTTATAAACTTGGGGTATCATTATATAAAAAAAGATAAATTCAATCACCAAATTAGTGATCACAGAAAAGGCTTTGTCTCTATATTGGAACAACATTTTTATATTCTGATTGAAAATAAAATCTGTAGGAATAAATATTCCTTTAGTTAAAATTTTTTGTTAAGTGTAGTCTTTACACCTCATCACAGAAACTTCTCTTTGCAACAGATAGAGACCAGAATAGAAAACCACAACCAATCAAAATGCAGAGTTGTGGAGCCCAGTCCCAATGGATACATATACAACCAATCAAAATGCAGAGTTGTGGATCCCAGTCCCAATGGATACATCTACAAAACACTCCTACACCCAAGTCTTAGGGAACATGGCAGAAAAGAGAACAGAAAGATTGTAATGGTGAGAAGATCAGGGAATTTGCTGTGAGATTGTCTCCTAGCAACGTCAGAAGCTACACCCATAAACTTTCACTGACATGACTGCCTAAACCTGAGCTGTACAAGGATGACCAAATGGACAATGCCAAAGCAGATGAATAAAAGCCCACAAGGCTTCAACCCCACACAAAGAACTACAGGCAACTGAGGAAGGCTGGGAGCAAGGGACATAGTCTTCTCCAGGGAAGAGCACTGTAATTGATTATCTAATACCATATGGTCAGCCCTGAAAACATACATAGAAGAGATATTATACAGACTATATACATATATGTGATATATATATATATGCAAATAATAATTAATGTAAAAAGAGACCATGAATTTGAAAGAAAGCAAGGAGGAGTATATGGGAAGGTTTGGGTTTGGATGGAGGAAAAGGAAGGGAAAAATGTAAAATTTTTAAAAAGTTAAAAAAATAAAAATATAAAACAATAAAAATGTTCTGTTTATCCCATCTTGTTAGATAAGAGAACCTCTATGATAGTGTTTTTGCTGTGATAGTTGTAGGTTTTAAGAGAGCTGTGATAAAGTATTTGACTTACTGAATCTTGTGGAAAAAATTTACCGGGAATTGTTAGTATAACTCCAAATTTTAAGTTTGTTTTTAAACTGCTTATCCTATTAGTCTTTTTCTTTTCCTTTTCTTCATGATCACACATTGTCTTACCAGATGGATCATATCTGGATGGACAGAGTCCTGTTTTTATTTGTAAGCCCCCAATCTGTATTCTAGGACTTGGTGTACTTACATCCTGACCATAGCATAGCTTGCTGAAGGGCTATAACTACCTCACAGATACTGTGGTGGTTTGAATAAGAATGCCCATGGCCTCATATGTTTGAATGCTTATGTTTGGTAGACTGTTCGGGAAGGATTGGGAGGTGTGGCCTTGTAGGAGGAAGTTCCCCTCCCCATCACTGGGTATAGGCTTTGAGGCTTCCCATTACCATGTAGCTTTCTTTACTTTCTGCTTGTGGATCAAAATGTGAGCTCTCAGCTGTTCCTGCCACCATGTATATGCTCCATTATTATGGAACTTTAAGCCCAATTAAATGCTTTCTTTTGTAAGTTGCCTTGGTCATGATTTCTTGTCATAGTGATAGGAAAGTAATCGATACAGATACTTTTAGAATTCTTTTTCCCTAGTGCTAAGGATTGAACCCTGGACTTTGTGCATGTAATACATGGAACTACATCCATAGCCCAGAATCCACTAGATTCTGTGACTGCTTTTAACCAAATTTACTAGACAAATAGCACCATTATTTTTAATCAAATATAAGCCCATCATCTTTACATAGTTCTTGCCCTTTTTTTGCACACCAAGTTCCCTTAGAAGCTGCTGTGTTAAAAATTATATTATTGTAAGCCCAGCTCTTGAAAGGATTTGTACAGTACAGAAAACAGAAGAGCAACACCAAGCAAATTCAATTATTCTCTGATATTTATTTGAATTGCTACCTTACTTATGCTAAAGTCAGAACATATTTCATGGCTGGCTTTGAGAATATTAAAGGCTAGCTCCTTAACAATTTATGGCCTCCTGTATTTATTCTGTACAATAAAGAAAGTTACTAATGTTTAGAAGCTTTAAAACTCCAACTCTATATTTTTCATCTTATGCTTGGTTTATTTTTTTTTAAGGCCCTGTATAGAGTAGCTGGCTTGAAATTCTTGGAATTCAAGAGTTTACTCAATTGTTGGCATATCAGAATAGTGACTGCATCTTATTCAATCATATGTGGCTTTGAAGGGATATTTCATAGGTCATTTCCGAATGACCAATTGATCAAGGTTATTATGTGAGTCTAGGGATGGTCCCAGGTGAACAGTGAAACAAGGGAAGCATGATGTTTTTCCCCCATTTGTTTATATGTAGCTTCTTTTCTACCTTATGTCTTCTTCCCCAGTACTAATACTTTACCATTTCCTAGCTGCCCATTCACTGACTCCTGACAACACCTACCTAGCCCTTGGGTTAACTCTTTGCATATGACACATCCTCCAGAAGCTTTCATTTTAATGACAGCTTCTTAAAGGCAAAGAACTGTATTTCATGGTTAATATCTGGGTACAAGAATGACCTCTTCTAAGTGTACAGTATATGAAGTATATGATGTATGTGAATTGTATGTTGTGCATTCAGAGCATGCAAATGAACCAATCCCTCAATCCTGGGACTCATCATCATTGCCTGGTTTTAAAGGAATGGAATGAATTCGCCCAGGGATTTGAAGAAATGCATGTAAGAAATGATTTTTGAAATAGTCTCAAATAAGCAGTGAAGTTCACTTCATTGGGATATAGTTGTGGTAGAAGACAGAGGAGCAGTAAGGAAGTGTTATAGAAAAATGGGACAGTAGTAGAGATGATGGAGTAGTGTAAATTTTAAGAATGTTGAGTAATCCTGGGTGCATAGAGCTGCATTGAATGGTACAAGTAGGAGATTGGAAAGAAAAGCACAAGTTGGGGTAGATTGTGAATGGTCACATATATGATGCCAAGGAGTCTGACCCTTGTCCCATGGGAACTTAAGAAGGTGCATTATAAAGCCTTTCTTGCTAGCAATGAGGAGGGCTGACTGTTGTGGATGGCAAGACCAGTTGCCTGGTTGTCACAAATGTCTAGACAAAGACTGTTGAAGGCATAGAAGCAGGATAAAGAGAATGGATTACCTTTTAGACAGTTCAAAGATGGACTAGACAGTATTTAGTAGCCAAGTTTTCCCTCATGTCAATTCATTTATCATTAATTCAATAAACATTTATCTGTGCTCCCTAATGAAGGCCAAACATTGTGCTAAGTACTTGAAGACATTGTAAGACATGGCTTTTCCCATAACAAGCTTTAAGTAGAATTAGGAAGACTGACATTTCACAATTAAAACGAAACAGAGTGGATCCTAGAGTAGGAGAGCAACCTGTGCTGTTGAAGTGGAGAGCTCAGAGGTTTCTAAGAGGCTCTGGGCATCACTCAGTGTTTTGCTTATAGTAGTATCCACAGCACTTAGTGAAGCACAAGGCAATGCATGTTTACCCAAGTAAGTGAAGCTTAGGTGGGTGGGTGTATGGGCAGGCAGCTGACAAATTCTTCCACACTTTGATGAAGGCTAAAGAAGAGACATCTCTTGGAGACTTAAAGGTGGAAAGGTATAGATATTGTTTCATGTCCCTAGGTGGTGGGGTTTGGGGTGCACTAGGTATTTGTAAGATCTAGTCTCTTCAGGGGCTCAAGAGAACTTTATCAGGGGCTTGGAAGCTTCAGAGCTAGCTAGCAAAGTAGGATCTAGATAGATGTTTATCTGCTGTTTTCTAGCACTTGGAATTCAATAAGGTCTTGTGGAAGCTTCTTTCATCTGAAATTGGGGATACTGGAGAAAAAGGATTTGAGAAAACAGAATCAATCTGGAGTCAGGACCAATGGGAGAATTCTGAGCACAATGGAGCCTCCAGACAGGGTGTTTGTAGGTTGTATCTTTTCACCAGAAGAGACTCCATCCAAACTGTTATCCTTGGAGGCTCTAGATCATGTCATTTTATTTTCCTTAGGAGCTAGACCAGAACCTTTATTGAGATCTTGAAATCTAACAGCTTTCTGTAACTTGGTTGATGTTAAAAATCTCATCTAGTATGAAGCTTCATTTGGCAATTATTTATCATCTTATGCTGATATTAATAGAGCTCATAGTTTTTGTGTTTTATGGAAGAAACATTTGTGTGATAGATCAAAGGGTCTTGCTCCAGACACCCATAGGATGGGGGTAGGAAATATTTGGCAGTGACACTTTATTACCTTATTAAAACCTGAAACTTTTGGCATCACAAAACATCCTACTGCTCTCATCTTCCATAAAGGATCATGGATTGTACTTTCTTTGGAGATGTGGAAGAATATTGGACAAGGTATGTATTGAATTTTGAATGTGTGCAGGACTTTTTCGTGGTTCTGGGAGGGGGTAGTATTGCCCCCCTCAATTAGTTTTCTACACCGCCATAACAAAATCCTTAAGACTAGGTGATTTAAACAACAAATGCCTATAATTCTCCTGCTCCCATATAAAGCCAGCAATGGCTTCTCTCTCCCTGGCTTGAAGATGACCACCTTTTACCCATGTACTCACACAGTCTTTCCTCTGTGTGCTCACACCTCTTCTAAGAACATCGGTTAGAGTAGGTGAGGGTCTAGACTAATGCGCTCTGGCCTCACTTGAAGTTTATCACCTTCAAGTGAAGTTTATCA
The DNA here is from genome assembly GCF_949786415.1 of Peromyscus eremicus. Classification (NCBI taxonomy): domain Eukaryota; kingdom Metazoa; phylum Chordata; class Mammalia; order Rodentia; family Cricetidae; genus Peromyscus; species Peromyscus eremicus. The sequence continues at coordinate 143,976,668 of NC_081418.1, read as the reverse complement.
CCTTCAAGTGAAGTTTTAAGTTGGTGGCTGGCAATTTCTGTGTGTGTGCTTGTGTGTACATGTATGTGTGTATGTAAAGGCCAGAGGTTGACATTAGGTACCTTCCTCTTCAAAGGCTCTTAGTCCAAAACAATCCACAAACTGAGGTCGCTGGGCTTAAGGTGCCAACCTAGAAATCTTGGAGTCACATAGTTCCACTCATCAAACTCCCATAGGCTATTTAGAAATGTTTGAATATATTTTTTGAAGTTTGATAACTGCAGTTAATGGGCAACTGGGGGTGCTGACTAGCCTCTAGTGTGAGATACTTTCTGGGAGATGGAGGGGAGTGGTGGCACCACATGTCAATGTCAGAGTGAAACACTGGTGGAAGATTGAGAGAAAGGTTTGCACTGCCCTTTGGGAGAGGGATGTTAAGACAACCTGTGTCTAGTTTTAAGTTGGTGGCTGGCAATTTCTGTGTGTGTGCTTGTGTGTACATGTATGTACAAGGCCAGAGGTTGACATTAGGTACCTTCCTCAATCACTCTCTACCATCTTTTTAAACAGAGTCTCTCACTGGACCTGGAGCTCACTAGTTGTGCTAGACTGGCTGGTCCGTGAGCTCAGGGATCCCTGTCTCCTCTTCCCCAGAGTTAGAATTGCAGATGCATGTGGTAGGTCTGGCTTTTCAGGTGGGTTCTGGGAGATAGAGCTTAGGTTTTCATGCTTACACTGGCAAGCACTTTACTGCTGAGACATCCCCAGCCCCAGTGCCTGGCAATCATAATGTAATGACTGTTCTCGTCATAGAACTACTGAATCCCCTCCCCCCCACACACATACCTGTTCACTTGTTGCATTTTAGTTGCTTCCTTTAAGCAATGTGCATGGACCCTGTGAAACAGTATATGATGAACAAATGAATTTCATGATCTCAGGGTTGGACTGGTGTTTGGGCTCTTGATTCTCTTGGGTTACTGAGAGATTCATTTTCCTATCTTTCCCCAACTCACCTGTGACTACTGTTTAAGAGTAACTCCTTCGTGGCCTGCAGGCTTGCAGTAGTATGAAACACACTGGCATGCAGAGCTTAGCCGAGATGTTTAGACAACCAGATGTTGAATCAGTTGCTAGAGACATCCCCAGCCCCAGTGCATGGGTGGGCTCTGACACCCACCCCGGGAATGGCCTGGATTCAGCCATGCTCCCATCTCTAGGCCTCTTTCTTTCCTGCCCTTTGATAAGAATAAAGGAGGTTGGACCACTCAACTTTTTCTCTGAACACTGAAATGCTTTGCAAATATCATCATACTCATTAGGGCCTTTATAGGTTGTTAATTAAATTACAAACCAATGTATCATACAAATGTTCAGACTAAACACAGAACAAGCCTATTTCGCAAGCATTGGCTCTCCAGGCATGACTCTTTTATGATTTCTTGAGTCATGCTGAATTATTCAGTCTTCTTTTTACAATTTCAACATTGAGGAGAAACAACAAAAAGCGGCAACAATTGCCACTACGATACATAAATCAAAATGAATAATTCAGAACTCCTGTCTTATTTTATTCCCCCCCTCTGCCTACCTCTGACCGATCCTGGCTTTGCTTTCCATTTCACAGCACTCAGCAAGGCAGGCAGAGAAGAATTCTCAGCTTGAACAATAAAGATGTAGACACAGGGCTTCCCAGTGAGTTGCCCCAGAAGATCCATTCCTGAGCTGCTGGAGATACATAGTCTGACTTTAGCCCCTCTTTGCTTACACATATACATGCATGTATCACATACACACACACACACACACACACACACACACACACACACACACACACACACACGGAGGGAGAGAGGGAGGGAGGGAGGGAGGGAGGGAGGGAGGGAGAGAGAGAGAGAGAGAGAGAGAGAGAGAGAGAGAGAGAGAGAGAGAGAGAACCTCATACCCCATTGGAGGTTCAAATCCTGCCAGCATTTTTCCAATAAGCAGTGTTCAAAGCTTTTTATTCCTGTATTTCTCTCTGAATGATTTCACGTAGCGACTGATCTCCAAGTTCCTCTCAGCCATGGTGCCTTTGTGTATTTGTGCATTGCACACATATCCAGGTCAGCATCCCAAATTCATATTTAAAAGAGGAGAAAGACCAGAAGTCAGGAATGGGATTCCCAGGTCTCAAGAGCAATCCCCTGGCTAGTGTGCAGGCCAGTTAGCTGGATTGAGAGCCTTTCTTGTATGCTCTGTCAAGTTCCCAAGCATCTGCTGGCTAACAGGCTTCTTGGTCTTTGTTTTGCTCCAGGTCAGTGGGCATGGCTCCAGCTGGGCTGGAGTTCACTTTGCCCAGCCAGACTCCAGACCAGTGCACCACAAGCTTACTGTCGCTCATTTCCTCAGAGCCTCTGGAGGAAAAAGGACAGGGGATACAGAACTTGCTAAAGAGCCCATGCTTTTTTCTGTAGGACCTTTCTACCATATTCTAGAAGACCTAGTTTCATATTCACAACCAAGGGATAGCAACGGGGGGAGGGGGGGAGGATCCTACCAAACTCCAGTTAACTGTCAACAGTAAAGATTAGGGAGAGCCTCTTGGATGCTCTAAGTTAATTAAATCTTTCATATTCACATGCTGGCATGCCAGGCAGACAAGAGAAGATAAAGTACCCAATGGATGGGATTAGCATGCCCATGTCTTTAATACACGACTTGGCAAGATTTTTTCATTTTGCAATTTAAGTGCAGGGGTTCAGTGATTTGAGTTTTTATTTTTCTACTTTTTATCTTTCTCTTTGCAACAAAAAAGGAAGAAAGATGATTTCCCCCTCTTCTTCCAGTGACATTGATGCACATTAAGATTACCAGGTTAATGCTTGGTTGGGCCTCTGCTTTCCCAGCAATCTTTAATCATTTGTGAGGGGGCTGGAGGCATGGTGATACAGAGGTGGGTGTTGGAGAGAAAAGGGAGATGCTTTGGCTTTGGAGGGCCTGGAGGCAGAGTCACCGAGAGCTGTTTCCATGGTAGTGCTATGGAAACCAGGTTCTGTGCCTTTTTCCTTCCCAGAGCAGAATTTCCATACTTCATATAGCATGGGCTCTAACACAGTCTCTGGTGCCTGATCCAAACAGTGACTTTACCATCATAACCTTCTGTGACCTATTGTTCTGGCTTCCCAGAAGTGGGGTGGGGGGGAGTGGAAAGTATAAAAACGTAGACTGAAACACAGGGGGATATTCTGAATCTTAACATTTCTATCCCCTTTCTAGAGCAGGGTGGAAGATAAAAAGTTAGTTTTACTCTGTATTGTCCACTTTTCTGGTTACATCTTGAAGCATTGCTAAATCCCCTGGCATTACAGGGGTCAATGCTTTGCTTCCCCACTCCTTTCAGGCTATTGTATTAGTGTGTAAGGTCGACCTACTTAGGAACCTGCCATCACACACTGATCTCATGCTTCTCATGATTTGACACATGTGGGGCTAGGGTGCTGATATGGCTGAGTCATCGTGGGCTCTTCACTATGGTAATTCCTCCCTGATGTATACATGGCTGGCAGGGGTACAGTGGGAACCTTCCATACTTGGGGAACTGAATGGTGGGGGTTTGCACATGTGCATATGGGTGTTCAGTCTCCTGACATAGGAGGCTGATTACATTTGCAATTATCACCTACTTGTGTTCTTTTAATGGAAAGATTATTGTGTCAGGAATGACGTCAAATGTAGCTCATGAATACAAGTACCAGAAGGGAAAATTGGTAAAATTTACAGGCATGGTTTTGAGAATGGAAGGAAGAAAATGAATGAGGGTTTTAACCCTACCTTTCTACTTCAAAAATAGGCAAAATGGGCTTTTGTGAACACCAGACAAGATATTTTACAGTGAATGCTTATTCCGTTAGACTTTCAAAATTGGCAAGCTTTTAAATAACTCTGCTTGTCATTTTACAGAGAAACATTCCCAAAGGGCATTAGAATGTGAATCTTCATTTTCTTCAGTCTTTTCTGGTTTCTTTCTCTCTAAATATACACGCCTCTCTCTCTCTCTCTCTCTCTCTCTCTCTCTCTCTCTCTCTCTCTCTCTCTCTCTCTCTCTCTCTGTGTGTGTGTGTGTGTGTGTCTCTCTCTCATATGTATCTATCTCCCAAATCACTTTCATTAATCATCCCATTTCTTTTCTCAGTTAACAATAAACTCACATTTTGTTTTGTTTTGTTTTTCTTCTTTTCCCCAGTAATATGAATTGAACCTTGGGTTTCATACATGCTGGGCAAGTGCTGGACCCTGCAGCGTTAGTCTTTGTACTTTTTGTCTTGAGACAGAGTCTTGATAAGTCTCCAGGCTGGTGCTGAACTCCCCCTGTAGTCCAGGCAAACCTTGAGCATGTGGTTCTCCTGTCTCTGCCTTCTGAGTAGCTGAAATTAGCAGCCTATACATCATCAGACTTAACCTGAATTATTAAATTATTTTAAAATAATTTTCTGTTTAAGGAATTTGTGAATCCTTGGGTATTGTGTCACCAGTTCCTATATTTTATTGTCTTTTATTAATGTTTTATTGTGACTTTGTTCTTAAGATATCAGAATAATGCCTTCCAGTGCTGAAACATGTGTCATTATATATATATATGTATATATATATATATATATGAAAATACATATATAAAACATAAAACATATATATGTATATATATGTGAAAAGATGTTGCTGTTTAATATCAACATCCGTATATTGAGTTGGTCTGAGGAAAGCTTTCTCACTCATTTGACTAAGATTCAGGCCTTTAATTCTTTGGCCACAAACATTTGCCATCTACACAGCATCCTGCTGGACATTGATCCAGACAAGAAGCCTAATACACCTTGTGTACAGTTGAACTAAGAGGATGGTTGATAATGAACTTTTTTTTGACCTATCCAAGGGCAATTTTATGCTTTAACTGAAGATAAAAGTGCAGTATAAACAAAACCTAGAAAAACAAGACTGACATTTAAGGACAGATTTAAAAACTCAAAGAGATGAAGTTAAGGTGGAGGTTGAAAATAGCACTCACTGACAAGAAGACCCACAGAGGAAGAATCCAGCTTTCTCCATGCTTGGAAGCTGCTACAGTGGCTAACAGAGCAGCCATAAGCCACACGTGGCTATTTCAAGTTAAATCAACTAACAGGAAATAAAGCTGAAAATTGATTCTCACTTGTTCTGAGCTACAGCTGAAAGGCTTAATAGCCACACACAACCACTGGCTTCTTTGGTTGAATCACAGAGACACAGAATACTTCCCTTTTCTTGTGATGTTCTAATGGTCAGTACTATAATTTTGAGGAGAATTTGAGTGTGGAAGAAAAAATTAGGTCAAAGAAATGTCAGGTTTATGAGGAAAAGCTGCAGTAGTGGTTTAAGAGAGCCCTGGTTGTTCTCTGAGGTTCACCCGATGTCTTCTTCAGGACTGAGCCTCATGGCCACTGATGGTTGATGCCTTTCTAATTTGAATTCAGAGCATCCACTGAAGGTTCAGATTTTAAAGTCTTCGTCCCCAGTCCACAGTGCTGTGTTGCAGGTGATGGGACCTGTAGGAGATGGAGCCTGGTAGGAGCAATTTTGGTTATTTATCATAGTCCTTTGGAGGGGATATTGGGATCCTGGACCTCTGTAGTTTCTCTTTGCTTCCTAAATGCAATGAGGTGAGTTGTTCTTCCCTCTAGGCACTCCCGCATGAGGTACTGCCTTGCTACCAATTCAAAACCAATTACAGCTAACAGACTCCATGGACCAAAATCTCCAGAAATGTGATCCGACCAAACTTTTCCTCTTTTAAATTAGATTATCTCAGGTATTTTGTTACAATGGAACAGTGGCTGACACAGTGGCCCAGGGAAATTTGTCACAAAGCCTAGAATCCCCAAAGCAGATACCATACTAGACAAAGCACATTTCTTGTATGTGGACCATCTTTGCCAATGTTGATGGCCACATGTGACCTGGTGTCTTTTCTCCTTACAGTTATCCTCACTGAGTCCTAGTTCACTCTGAGAGCCTGGGAAGGAGAAAGAGGCTCATCTTCCTATTCACATCTTTGGAAAGGTTTTGTTTTCAGCTTTCAGCTTCCTAACCAAGAAGCCTTCTCAGCTCTGAAAAACCAAACCTTGATCCCAAATCTAAACAGCTGCTCTGTCCTTCCTTAAGATGTATCTTTGTTCACATTTCCATTTCTTCTGAATTGAGTCATTCTGGGGATCTCCCTCAATAGTGACACACTTGTTACTTTTTCCTTTGAGGCAATGTCCATGTTGACTTGAAGTCTCAATAGATGGTATATAACAATATATACAGAATCTTACTCATGAGACTCAAGTCTTCATATTCCTCTATGGGAAAGGCTGGCCACATTAGTTAACATGACATTGAGAAAAGAAACTAATGAAGGGTAATTTCATTACCTGTTTTGTGAGACTGAACACATGTATTTGTTACAACTAGCACATTATGTGCCATGAGGAAGGAGAGAGACAACACTTATGGGTTCCAAAAATTTTTATTGAATCACCACATAAGCGAGTCACTGATTGATCAGGGCTGTCAGGACAAGGACTCAGGAGCCTTGTCCTGATAGCCCTGAGCAGGGGCAGGAGTGGGGTTTATGAGCACAAAAATCGCAAACATTTGTTGCCAAGTTTTCACCATTTAGAGATTAGGGGCTTCTGTAGGTGTTTCCATCATTGTCAAGTGATATACAATGCAAGCCTCTTAGTCCAACCAATCAGATTCATTTGTTCCTTCTGTTGTTAGGAACAGCCATAATGTTTCTAAAGAACTAAAGATAGATAATGACAATTTCTATAGTTTAGTAAGGAGGTTGATCAGCCATTGGAAACTTCTCAACTCTCCTAGGGCTTGGGAACCTGAGCTTTATTTCACCCTACAGGTAAAATGGAATCTGAAGTCACAATGGCAGTACTCAGGCCAAGGTGCTTTTGCCTGCTCAGTCAGTATTGATAAGATTTTTTTTTAATGAAAAAGTTTATTTTGGCTTACAGTTTCAGAGGGAGAGTCCAAAATCAAAGACGAGTCATGGCAGTGGTAGTAAGAAGCAGTAAGAAGCCGAGAGATCATGTTTTTAGCTGCAAATACGTAGCAAAGAAAGGGAACTGGGGATCAAGTAAGACTATAAATTCTCAAGGTCCTCCTCCAGTGTTGCACTTCCTTCAGCAAGGCTGCCCCTCCTAAAGTTTCTATTACCTCCAAAAAAGCATCACCAGCTGGAGACCAAGGGTTCAAATTCATGGGTCTATGGGGGACATTTCTCATTCAAACTACCGTAGGACCAATCTAATAGCCCCACCTTAACTTTTTTTCTTTCTGATAATTTTTGTTTTTTGAGAATGTTACACTGACGATCTACATAACTATTGGCTTTCCTTCTTCCCCTCCAAAGACTATTTCTTAAAAAGAAATGATAATGTACTCTGAATTGTTCACTCTTTTTATTTTGCCTCTTACTGAGGGAATTTGCACTCTGGAGTTAGTCTAAATCTTGGGTAAATGACCTTATGCAAGTGTCTTCATGTTTCAGTTATCTGGCTTCCTTGTATGCTATAGAACCTTATAGAAGAGCCATTGAGAGAGGGAGAGGAGGACTGTTCAACATCATTGATGCATAGTGGTATCTTCTTAATGCTGCTGACTTCATTTTGCTCTTCCTGCTGTTATTGCTGGCACATGGCATTTTATTTTCATTTTGCTTCTGGTTGCTGGGACCTAGAGTCTAAGTGTAGGAATGCTTAGGACTCAAGCCATTTTCCACACTTTTTGCTCATGCTCTCTTATTACTCTGCCTGTATATTATGGTGCCTCTATTCAGTAGCAAAATGAAAAACTCTAAATAGTATCTTATTTGGTTTTTACTCTTATTGATTTTCAATTTTAAATAAAAAATTTCAAACTTCCCAATTACTTATCTTATTCTAGTAATCTGGATATTAGTTAGCTATGTTTCATGAGTAAATTACTGTTACATTCACTTGTTACTTCAATGGAAAGTCCATTACCTTTCCACCCCAAGTGCAAACAGTTTTGTGGCTTTAAATGGCTCATGTCTGCGGTAGACAACCTGATTAACATCTGTGCTTTTTCTGGTCATTGTACTGGTTTCCACTTCCATTGCTTACACACATTATGGTTTGCTCTCCTTCGATGCCTCAGGTTTAACAAAGTGAGAAAGCCTGAATTCTTTATTCCATTTATGTATTTTTTTAATTGGGTTTCTATACTATTCATTCTTTATTGAATACCACAGAATGTTGCTCCTGGAAATTTAAAAAATGGAAATAGATTCAGTTGAAGACAAGAAGAAGAAAAACGGAAAAAATAACATGTACCAACAAACATGGAGGCCAGAAAGAATAGTTATTGGGAAATGCTAATACCATAAGCAAACAAATTCATTTCAAATACTTGGTCACAGAAGTTATTTCAGTCCATATTTTGCTAATAATTTTTGTTCCTACATGGAAGAAATTCATCCTTACATTTTCTTACAGTTTCTTCTCTTGGGCATATACCTAAAACTGTTATGATATAGAGTCTTGGTCACAGTTGTAAGCTTTGTAAGTATCTGTTGAATTGATCCTTATTGAGGTCTACTTGATTTATTAACTTAAAATTCTAATTTTGAGCCTGTGAATACCATCATGCCTCAAAAGTCATGGGACATTGGTTCTTTGTCACTTTTGAGAGTTCTATATAACAGTGGCCATGGATCATGGAGCTCTTGAGAATCTAAACAAAGTGGTAGATCCCATTTTCAAAAAAGTATTCATTTTGCAAATTTCACATGTAGTTTGGGGGGTTAAGGGATCCCATAAGACTCATTCAACACCCCAGGTTTAGCACTCCTCACCTCACCATCTTCTATTTCCATATTATCTCCTTTACTCCTTATAAAAATTGATCTCTGTGCCAAGTTCCAGACCAGAAACCTTAATGTCCTTCTCCACTCTCAGCTCTCCCATAATTCTAGTCTGTTAGTTGGATCCTGTAAGTCTGTACATCAAGCCCAAAGAGTATTGCCTTTGAAAGAAAATGCCTGGTATAGCACTCAGGAAAGTAATATAGTACAAGTGTTACTACAAGCAAGACTAAGACCCTTGATGTTTCTGTAGTCATTGTGAACATATGCTTTACAAGACTAGGTTATTTGTAAGTGGCACCTGCCCCTTGCAGAATGGGACTTGATGATTAGAGTTCAATTTTATCTGTCAACTATATTTTGGCATCTTTCTGATATCCCCTTCTTGATCATTGATATGTGTCCAATTTCATTTCCCTGAGCTCAGGCCTCTGTGTTTGGCCAGCTTCTATAGCTGGCAATGGATTATTATCAGATAAATGAATATTGCTGCTAGATGCAATACATTAGTCTTCCTTGATGTGACATGTAGTATTTTATTGCAACATTGGTACCTAAATTTGGTCCATAGAGTTGTACTTTCAGACCCAGTGGTACAGAGTTATTTGTGGGAATTTATTAAGTGTGCTGGGATGAAGATGAGACAGGATTTTCTGTGATCAATACGAGCGACTGGCCCAGGCCTTGAATGTACTCAAGAGGCAAAGATGAGTTTTATTTTGTGTTCCTCTCATCCATATGTTAATCAAAAGAAACCAACATCCACGAGTGCCTACTGTGTGCCTGACAGTTCATAAGCATGAACTCTGCAAGCAGAGTGACATAGACTCTGTCTTTGGCTTGTACTAAGTCTAGAGTGTAACACAGACACGCAAACCCTTTGTTCCTTCAGTAGCAGTGGGAATTATTTTACTTCCTAGGATCTTCTACTGAGAGAAACAAGCTTCTAGGGAAAAAAGGCTACTTCAGCAGCCATAAAGCCCTTTAAATGATCATGTATTAATTCAATTACATTCATTCAGTAGATATTTATTAAGTACCCATTAGAGAATAGACCTTGGGGCTCCTGAGTGGGCAAGACAGGATCCCTGCTTTTATGAAGCTTGCCTTTCGGTGGCAAAGATGGCAAAGAAAATACATAAAATACAATTTGAGGTAGAATTAAGTACTTTGAAGCAAATGAGGAGGTTAAGGAGATTAAGCATGATGGAGGTGGTAAGCAAGATGTTAAATGAAGTTCATTGAGACAGTGTGGCAGGGAAAGTCTCTTGGGAGAGACAGCATCTCATCGAAGGCATGGAGGGTGGGAACTGGAGGTGGAGATGCCCCGAAGCAGGAAAGGTGTGACCTTTGAGATATGAAAAGATCTCCCATCTGGAAGAGAGGGAATTGGGATGAGGAGGTGAGATTAAGGAGCTTGACTGCCCTGATGAGGTACCCGGCTCCAACTCTCCTTGTACATAGCAGGGATGGAAGGCTGTATGGTTACAAAGAGGCTTCTGCTTGCTGGGTGGAGATTAGGTGGAGGGGTGGGAGCCCCACAGCAGAGCAAGAGGCCAATTTAGATAGATCCCTCCACACATTCCTTGTTCGTTTAGTTCTCCTGTGCCTCGCGTTTGTCTGTGAGAGATTCGTCTTCCAGTGGGTTTTGCTTACTCCATACTTCCTGTCCCTCCTTGAACTCTTATTAAACATTCATTCATGGCGGCCATCTCCGTGGCTAACATTTCAGTTTATGGGCTGACTTTGGCAAGTGGTTCTGTCCTAGATAATAATTTTAGCAATCAAAGAATAACTACTTTAAAAAAAAAAACATATCCAACATAGCCAGATATCAGGAATGTATTCTGTCTTTTAGTCTTCATGAAAACCCTTCCATCAGGAATATATTATTGTCATTTTACAATGAGAACACCTAACCTTGGAGATGTGAAGTCTCAGTTATGGCCACACACATTGTATGAAGTGGACTTGTTAATAGACCTTTGGATCTCTAAGGTCTTCCTGCTATACCATGGTCTCTTAAAAATGTAAGTCAACTGTGTGGGAGATGGCTCACTAGCATGAGAACCTGAGCTCGGATTCCCAGGACACGTGTAAAGCCAGATATTGTAGTGTGCATCTGTAGTCCTGACTCTCCTGTGGAGAGATAATAAACAGAGAAAGGACAATTCCTAGAAGCTCCTGGGCCAGTTAGCCCAGTGTACATACTGGTGAACAAGAAATCCTTTCTCAAGGGGGAAGGTGAGGTGTGAGCACACACACACACATACACACATACATTAGAAAACAAAAGACTCTTGAAGAACATGGTATAAGCTTATTTGGAAAGTAAGAAAACATTTTTTTTGGGACACTAGTATTTTTCAGTAGCAATGGTTCTCTCTCTCTCAGTGTGTATGGTGTGTGTGTGTGTGTGTCTGTGTGTCTGTCTGTCTGTCTGTGTGCATGCTCTGACTTTGTCCCCAGGTTGTCAATACCTGGTGACACCATTGATGATCACAGCTTGGGGTGGGATGCTACTGGTCTCTACCTGGTAGAAGTTGGGATGCTGTTTCAGGAGCCCACATTTATAACTAGTTTGCCAAAGTGTCAGTGGTTGCAAAGTTGAGCAATTCAGTTCCAGGACTGTTTTCTGCATGCCCAGTCTTCTTAAAAGTATAATTAGGACACATGGTAGTTTTCACTCTCCTTCTAAGGATGTGCTAGAGACCATGCTAGAAGATGGACTCCATCAGTACGCTAGTCATTGTTGAAGTCTGACCATTTTCTTGCACTGTCTTGTCTATGGCCTGCTAGTCTGAACTCTTATCAGAGAGAAGAGGAGCTCTAGCATTTGGATCCACTCAAATAGGTGCTGGGACTTCAGTCCTGAATGGCTTTATTGTCCCATGCTTGGCTTCCTCTGTGAAGGTACAGGCAAAGCTCTCAGCCCTGAAAAGGCTGAGAAAGTCTTGTGAATCACTGTCAAGCCATCCTTAATGTCCTGGCACCAGACTCAGAGTGACTGGAAAGCCTTGTGACATGGGCCTGGCACCCTTTCAGAGTTTAAATGTGCTCTGTGGATCTACAGAGAAGGACCAGAGTTCAGATCCCCACCAGCCTTATAAGAAGGTGGTGTGCTAGTGCATCCTATAATACTAGTGTAAAGAGGTAGAGACAGGAGGATCCTGGGCCTTTCTGGCCAGCCAGCCTACCCAATCAGTGAGTACCAGGTCTGTGAAACTCTATGTCAAATCATAATGTGAAGAGCAACAGAGGAAGGCATCTGACTTCAGTCCTCTACCCAGGCATGCACAAGCATGTGCATCCACACACCTGTGCACACACCTGCGTACACCACACACCCACCTCCCACACTAAATAAATAAGTAATTAAATATATCTTTAAAAATATACCCCGGTGGGAGAGATAATAGTCTCTACAAAGACATCTTCTCCAAGCCCTCAGGTTGCCTTCATCCGATAACGACTTTCTCAGCCTGGGCAGTGATAGAATTCAGAGCTGTGAGAACACATGACGCAGAGTAAGATTCTCCATGGACTAGTTTACAGGGAATTTTGTTATTTGTAGCCCTCATCTGTCCAGATCAAGTAGCTCATTCCACTACTGGAAAATAACAGATGAGACATCGTCTTTCTGCTTCTTAAAGTTGACTCAGGGGAGACATCTGCAGCTGTGTGGGAGGCTTGGGGTCCTTCTCCCATGTGCTCTTGCTGTGGGAGAGTAGGGATCTCTCAAAGCAGGCTAGGGTCCTTGACTTGGTGGCCTTCTTTTAGAAGCCTCTCTGTACCTTTACTTTCCCTCTGGCTTTCCTGACCATGTATATATATAAAGTGCCTTGTGCTTAATAAATGTCTGCTTGTAATATTCTGAAACAAGGAGGCTAATCAGAGGCCCAGTTCTGCAGAACAGGGCCGCTAAATGACAAGATTAATTTCCGTAATCAAGCAGCTTAATTTGGACATTTTCCCCCTCTGTGTTGCTGATTGAAATTGAGGCAAATTTCGCTGTGGTGAGATTCTATCCTTGCCTAGGAAAGCTTACTTACTGGCCCGGGAAGAGGGGAGGCAAGGTGACTAGTCAGAGTGATGAGGAAATGGGAGAGAGAGGAGCAAGACCCGGCATGAAGTCAACTGTGGACAAGGGGGCTAATGGCTGAGTGGCCGGGGCTTGTTAGGAAATGTGTTGTGAAGACCTTTACACTGTTGTCCACACAGCTGCACTCACTGCTCTAAAACATTTTCACAGGGAAACTGGAGCACACCCGTCACTTGCATTCACACAGCCATGGCATTTGGGCTGAAGGGAAGTTTAGGAAGTTGTCCTATCCAGTTACAGCAGCATTAAGAAATAAACCCTGTTTGTGACTACCATGCAAAACTTCAAGGCAGAAAGCCTAGAAGGTTAGCCAATCTGGTGGGATATGACAGAAAACAAACAGCAACCTGAAGATGGACGGGCCTTATTTTTGTATGAAGTATATTATTTGCAAGGCACGCTCAACACATTTAAGTGGCAGGTAATATTTCTCAAAGTAGAATTTGAACTAAACCCTTTTAACTCTTATCTCATCCCATATACAAAATTCTATCAAAGGATTTACAGATTCTATGTAAGGTCATAAACTGTAAATATACTAGAGGGAAATAGGGGAGGAAAGGGTTAGCACAGTAATCCATGCGAAGATTTCTTTCCCTTCCCTTTCCTCTGCCTTTTCTTTCTGACAGGGTTTTATATATTACTGGCTAGCCTCAAAGTCACTATGCAGCCCAGGCCACCCTGGAATTTGCTATCCTGCCTCTGTTTCCTAAAAGCTGGAATTGCAGGCATGCAACTCTACATCCGGCTGTAAAGATCTCTTTTAAAATGTGAGCCCTGGAGCACAAGTGATAACATTACAAAAGTGGGTAAATGGGTTGCATTGAACCAAAAGCTCTCTTCACAGCAAAGGAAATGGTGAACAAGAAGAAATCACCCACTAAATGGGAGAAAATATTTGCAAGCCATAGATTTGTGAAGGAGTTAATATCCAAACTATAAAGACTCAAACTCAACAAAAGCCCTCTGATGAAAACTGGAATTGAAGGGAGGGGCCATAGCTCATTTGATAACTTGCCCTGAAAACACATGGGTTCAATTCTGAGAACACACGTGAAGAAAGCTGAGTGTGACGGCACACTCTTGTAATGCACACACAGGTGGGGTAAAGAGGGGCAGGGCTCACTGGCCTGTCCTGCTTAGTAGGTTCTAGGCTAGTAAGAGACCTTGTCTCAAAAATCAAGCTGGATGGCTATCTGAATAGTGGCACCTGAGGCTGACCTCTTTCCTCCACATATATGTGTACACATGTGCATACACGCCCTCATACATGTGTACACCTATATAAACACAAATAAAGGACCCAAAAAGACATTTCTTAAAGTAGTGTATGCAAATAGTCAATAGGTAGATAGAAGAATATTCAGCACCTTAATTGTCAGAGAAATGCAAATCTAAGGCCCAGTAGGAGTAAGACATCATCTAACACGTCCTAGAATGGTTATCATCAAAAGATAAAAGATCCATGTGTTGAGGATGTGTAGAAAATGTACCCCTTATACAACATTCTTGGGTCGGTTAGTGCAGGGATTATGGAAGCACTGTAAAGATCAGGCACTTGGACAAACTAAACATGAAATTCTGTATGACCCAACAGTTCTCCTTGTGGATATAATGGGACTCAAATCAGATGTCACAAAGACACCTGCACCCCATGCTCACTTCAACATTGTTCTCCATAACTCTGGAGTCAGCCTGCAGGTGATTATCACAAACCAAAGGAGGTCAAGTGCAGTGTATCTACAGAGAGGAATATTACTTAGCCCTTAAAAGGAAGGCAATACTGCCCTCTCTAGAAACCTAAACCAGAGGGCAGCGTGCAAGTGATGCAAACTAAGCACCTGAGGACATGCTCTCCACTGTCACACTTTTCTGTGTAATCAAAAATGGTAGAACTTATAGTAACTGAGTACAGTGGTATTACCGGGCTTGAGATAAAGGTGGTGAGCCTCAAAACTCCCTTTAAATTGGAGGCACAAGCTCAAGAGAACTAGTGCCAACTTTGATGACTATCATTAACGACAACATGCTACATGCTTGAAAATTGTTAGAATACATTTTAAATATTCTCACCACATACAACAAGATATGGGAGACAACACACACACACACACACACACACACACACACACACACACACACACGCATGCATCATTTGTATACTATAAATGCATATTGTGTGTGTGTGTGTGTGTGTATACTTGCTACTTGTCAAGTAAAGACACAAAAAGAATTTGAAGTATTTTTGCACTTTCACTGACATAGATGATAATAGCATGAATATTTACTGCCCTACGAGAAACAAATACCTTGCTGTGGGGACCCAGTGTCTTCCTCTATGCTGTACTTCAGGGGCATAAATTTCAAGGGAAAAGGCAATTTCTCTCTTGCAATTGAGGATAAATATTTGAACTTTCAACTAGCCCCATTTTCCTAGTGCCAATCTCATTTATGTTCTGAGACTGTTTCATGCTGATCCAGGGGACCTTGTTTTAGTAGGAAATGTGCTGAGGTACACTTATCTATGTGAATGAAGGTTTTAATATGGGCTTTGTCTTTGTGCTTTCTTGGGTCACTGAAACATCCTAGGCTTCAGTTCCTTAATTGTAAAGCAGATAACAACACTGATCTGCATTACAGAAGAATAAGTAACTCATCAATGACCACAAAGCTCTGAGCAAGCATTGAGTACTAAATAAATACTAAAAGATGAAGTAAATTGACTCCTAAAAGTAAAATATATATATAGTAAGAAAAATCAGGTCTAAGCCAAAGCAGACTGGCATTATCAGAAAAGGGGCAGGGCGCAAGGCTTTGTGTGTCTCTGTGTGTGCTGGGGATACAACAGGAAGGTATCCAGTGGGCTGGGAAACTGATTTAGTATCTAAAGGTTCACAGGGATTGGAACACTATTGTGCACATTCATCTTTGCCCTCACGGCTAGGATTTTGGTGAACCCTGGTTGGATTCATTTGCTCATCCTCTTACAAATCTTAAGTGCCCATTGTGGACGTTATTGCTACCAGGCGCTTTGCTGAGACCTTACAGCGCCCAAGATTTATTGGAGGAAATAAGACATAACCAAGTGTATATAGTATAAATCTCTGTGAGAAGCACTGTAGGAGCTGTACAACTAAGTGTTATATATGAACTCAGAGGGAGGGTTTAATTAGGCCGAACAGAGGAAAGTGCACTGGAGGAGATGGTATTTGAAGGACAAGGACAAAGAGGAGGGCAGGGTATGGGAGCCATGGAGGGACTACTCAACTAGACGCAGAGACTGGAATATGAAATGTAAAATGTGAATTTTCGAGAATAGCCACTTTGGACCTTTTGCTATTTGGTACTGAAGATGTGTAGGAAGGAGTACTCCAGACTGTTTGGGGTGGATTATGAAGGACCTTAAATAATTCTGGAAAGACCAAAAGGCTAATACTACATAAAAAGAAAAAACCCAGAACATCAACTAAACAGTGATCTTCTTGGCGTGTTGGGAAGAGCAGTAAGTGGAGGGGGCGGGGAAGAAAACCCACAGGCTCTCAGGACTCCTTGTCTAACAGGAAGATCTCACGGAAAGAAAAGACTGCTCATATAATCCCTCCTCTCTCTCGCCAAATGGACTCCTGGAGCTTCACCTGGGACTTGGCCGTGGATCTCTGCATCTGCTATCATCAGTCCCTGGATGAGAGTTCTATCATGACAGCCAGGGTTTTCGGCCATCTGATCACCAGAGCAAGTCAGCTCAGGCACTCTCTCAACTATTGCCAGTAGTCTATTGTGGATGTATCTTTGTGGATTCTCTGGGGACCTCTTCTATGAACAAGAGCTATTGAGACCGTGATTGGAAAAAGCACAGGGACAAATAGCCAAACTAGTGGAAACACATGAACTGTGAACCAATAGCTGAGGAGCCTCCATGGAACTGGACCAGGCCCTCTGGATAAGTGAGACAGCCCATTAGCTTGAACTGTTTAGGAGGCCCCCAGGCAGTGGAACCAGGACCTGTCCTTAGCACATGAGCTGGCTTTTTGGAACCTAGGGCCTATGCTGAGACACTTTGCTCAGCCTTGGTGTAGGGAGGAGGGGACTGGACCTGCCTCAACTGAATCTACCAGGCTGGGCTGACTACCCAGGGGAAGACCTTGCCCTGGAGGAGATGGGAATGGGGGGTGGATTGGGAGGGAAGGCTGGGGGGTTGGAGGAGGAGGGAGGACAGGGGAATCTGTGGCTGATATATAAAATTAAATTAATTATAAAATAAAAATATTTTAAAAAATACTTTGAAAGCAGACCAAAAAAAAAGACTGTTGAAGCCACAAGAGATCCCAAAGAAGAGGTAAGAGCTCGCTCAACAGGTTTCAGTGCATCTCCCCAGGGCTACATATTCCAATGGAAAGATATAATTCGTGTGGTTCAGATAGAGATGAAAATGGGGTAAATAATGAGTAAAAACTAGGAACCTGACAGCTCTTATTGGACAGAGTATCCATCGGGGTAAAGCAATTTAAACAGACAGGAGGGGAGGCCCAGATGACTGGTTGACACCAAACAGAGTCCATGAGGCAGGGTCGACTGGGCTCAGCATGGCCCTGTGTGAGCTGTGTTTGCCGCTGAGTATGTCTTCAGTTTTGGCTCCCAGGGCACATGATGCTGTGTTGTATGTGTACAAATACAGCAGGGGTCTCTCCAGAAGGATGTTTTTGCACCTACTCACAATCTTCTAAACTTTATCATAGTGTTTAACCTTGGCTGAAAGAGGCTTTAGTTTTGCAAAATAAATGGTTTTTATAGTACATATCTTGGCTGAGCAGTTTTATGTGTAAACCTCAAGGGCAGGAGACAGAGAGGTGGGGTGTGGCTTCACTAGTATCCTGACCCAGTAAGTCATTCTATCTCAGCAGTCCTTGGCAGGGTATCATGTACAGAACGGAGCTCAATAACTGTCATATTTGTCACTTGACATTTTTTTTTTTAAGTTAAGCGTGGGCTGAGAGAAGGCTCAGTGGGTAAAGTACTTGTGTGAGGACTCGAGTTTGAATTCCCAGAACCCACCTGAAACCGGATGCGCAAACGTTCATCTATAATTCCACTGCTCCTATGGTGAGGCAGAAGGTGGGAGGCAGGAGAATTCCCAAAAGTTGCAGGCTAGCTAGCTTGGTACATGCAGCAGCAAGCAAGAGATACCCTGTCTCAAACAAGATGGAGGCATGACTGATGCTGGATGCTGTCTTCTGACATCCACAAACACACATACATACACATATTGAAACACTGTTTTAAGTATGACCTTACTTTTCTTGTTATCAAAGCAATGCATACACAATGGAGGAAGACTAGAAGACAAGGAAAAAGTTCACCCAGGCATCTTTTCCCTGGGTAGCAGTTAGCAATCTAAGCACCTCTCAATGTGCATTGTTTAAAATAAAAACCAGGCTGTACTGAACATATTGTTTTGTATCCATCCTTTGAAATTTTTCCATAAATAATGTTATTCTTCCAGTAAAAATGTTTGCACCATTTCTAATACTTCATAGAATTCTGCAACTTAAACAATTCATTGTTGTTAATATATTGTTATTATTTTAATTTAATTTAATGTGTATGGGTATTTTTGCCTGCATGCATGTCTGTGGACCACTTTTGTACCTGATGCCCCTGGAGACCAGGAGAGGGTGTTGGATCCCCTGGAACTAGAGTTACAGATGGCTGTGAACCACCACGTAGGTGCTGGGAATTGAACTCAGGTCCTCTGGAAGAGTAGTTAGTGTTCTTAAACTTTAAGCTATCTTTCCATATCCTAATATATTATTTTAAAACTCAATTTGTTTGTTTTACAAAACTGTGATGATTAATATCTTTGCAGATAAATTGTCTTGTCGATCTTAATTATTTCCTTATCACAGATTCATATAACTGGATTTCTTTGGTCAGTTGTGTCAGTAGCTTTGGAAGCACTTATCGAACTGACCTTCAGAAAATTTAAGCTGGCATCCACACTTACCAAAAACATGTGACAAAATCCACTTCTCTACCTTTGTAATAATGCGGAAAAAAATCTTTGCACAGTTAAGAAGCTAAAATATTACTGTTTAAATTTTATTTATCTGGAGCTTTTAAAATATACGTATCTGCCACATGATTTTTATTTTGATTTTGTGAGTTGTCTGTGATTTCAGTCGGTACTTTCAAGTGGAGGCTCTTTTTCCCTCGGAATCTGCCGCCCTGGCTTTGTTAGCATTATTCTTCATTGGCATGCTTGTTTCTCCGGCTGGATTTCAAACTTCTCCATAGTTTGTACTTGTCTTATGAGCATCTAGCTTGTACTTGTCTTATGAGCATCTAGCACCCAGTAAGCACCCAGTCAGCATCTGATGGAGCTATGGAGGCCTGGGTACCAAAGAGATGGAAGAACAGATGAGCCAAGGTGAGAGAGGGTCTCTTTCTACTCAGGCAGACTTCCAGGATTCTGTGCAGTGAGGTGACAACTCTTTATCTAAGCCATGTGTACAGAATTCAGGGACCTTCCTAAACCAGGGCAAAAGTCTCATGACATGTCAGAGTGAGTAAAGGAGACATCTGAAGATGGCCCCTGTGCTAAAAGTCCCGATGAAGCCTGAATGAAGGGCAGCTCATCATGGCTGCTTTCTTTTCTTTCTTTTTCTTTTTCTTTTTCTTTTTTTCTGCAGGATAACTTAGAATTGACCATCTGTCACCTCATGCAAAAGGAATTCTTTGTAGTCGTTACTATTATTATTGGTCAATTTTATTTGGCCAATGACATTGATGTCAGTAGCTTCATTTCTCCAGGCCTGCCTGGGATGTCCTCCCCAGGTCTTTTCTCTTCCCTTGGCCATTTGTAGATGGGTGTCATGGTCCTTACTGCCTACTTTGGAGGGCCTCCTTCTCTTCTTGCTCACTCTCTTTGGAAGTCTTTGGTAATATTTCTAGGGAAACATCCAGGAATGAAAAAGAAGGATAGATACTAACAGGAGATGGTAATTTATTTATAAATTAGTTTTGGTACAAGGGTCACAGACTATGATCTGAACACATGGCAGGGTGTTTTGTGGAGTCAATGTATGCAGATAATATTCATTAAGTAATTCTGCATAATATGCTCCCTGCATATTTATTGTCCTTATCATAGCAAACTTAATTCTAAATCCATATTTATAATCAGTAAGTATATATTGATATGGCAGAATTTGGTTGATTGTAAATTGTATGCACTATTTGTCTACTGTCTCTTTGGTAGGAACAGCTTTATAAATCTCCCATTTATAGGGCATTCAACCAGAAACAAAGGAAAAAGAAGATAGAGACTCTTGGAATTTATTTTTAATTTATATAAACCTTTTAATATTTACTGGTCTACTAGAATATTCTATTTGAAGCAAATGAAATTATTTATATGTATAATGTGTGTGCATATACCTTATACCTTGTATCACATATAATTTACATACATACATATCTACATTAGAGTATTTAAACTATATTTGTGTAATAGAAAGTAGAAAGTGAGGTTTTTTTTTTTTTTTTTTTTTTTTTTACATGTGGGTGGTTTATTGGAACATTGTGGACATTCAAGTCTCATGACCTATATTCAAAGTTAGCCCTTTAACATGGGGCATGCAATTTGGTCATCTGTAGAAGCAAGCAAATCAGTTAATGCATACCTTTTTTTTTTTTTTTCAGCTTAATACTGTGCTGCCCAGAGCAATGGTGCTCGTTTCCTTTTGTAACTCCTGTACCTGTGAATATTTGGTGATATATTAATGCTATAAAGAAGCCTCGAGGAGTAATGAGAGTAATCATTTGGAAAATAAATGGAGATTTAGATAGTGATTAATACCTAAATTTAACTAAACTTGTACATGAACAAGTTTCTCTCCCCTTTAAGAGGAAAAACAAAAATCAAACCAACCCCCCACCAAAAAAAAGCAACAAGACAAAAAATACCCAACCAAACCACACTAAAAAGCACACAAAAATATCGAGTTCTTTTGTGTTGGCTGACTACTCCTGGGCATGGGGCTTGCTTTGGAGTGTGGCTGATACACCTCTGCCACTCCGTTGGAGAAAACTGATTTTTTGAAGTCACTTTGATAAAGCGTGATGAAATGGTCAGGAGTTCTGATGTAACACTAAGGTTCATAAATGCTTGTGGTGGTGGTGGTGGTGGTGATGTCTGGGTTATGAAAAGGATTGTACCCTCTAGCTGACTGGACACTGTGAATATCCCACAGTACCTGTAAGACTTTGATTGGAGAAAATAAAAAGGATGTGAAAATCTGGTAAGAAAAGCAGACACAAAGGTGGTCTTGAACATCAAAGCCAGCCCATCATAATCTAAGGCAGTTCTAATAGGGACTGTTCTGTAAGGGAATGTAATCACCAAAGATCAGGATCTCCCACCGGTGAATTCTTGAATGCTGAATCAAGGGTTGAAATCGCCGGCATGTGTCCATCAGGTCCGTTACCAGGGCTCTTGCTGTCCTAGGCCGACCTTTCACTGATGCTGACTACCTGGCTATTGCTCAGTAGGGTACCAAGTGATGGGAGTAGTGTGGGGTTGTGACATGTTCCAGGTGGGCAGCAAAGTTTTAGGTCTAGTAGATTTTTTTTTTTTCACACGAGGATCCTAAGTTGCCTCCCTAGCTCTGCTTAACGTATTCTCCTAATGCATTCTCTCTCCCTCACTCTCACCCCGGGTGGCATCTTTAACAGGCCCTCTCCCCCTGTCATCTTTTGACAGTCAATTTTTCACAAGAAACAATCCAGGATGTTCCTGGCCACCTCCCCTCCTCCTTCCCTCCCTATCCCTCCTCCTCCCTCCTCCTCCCCCCTCTTGCCTCTCCTCCTTCTCTCCTGCTGATTTGTTATTATGTACTGCAGCTGCCTGGAGGATTTTAAATA
The DNA here is from genome assembly GCF_949786415.1 of Peromyscus eremicus. NCBI lineage: Eukaryota > Metazoa > Chordata > Mammalia > Rodentia > Cricetidae > Peromyscus > Peromyscus eremicus. Next base: position 143,954,769 of record NC_081418.1, on the reverse strand, counting down.
GACCCATAAAGGCACAGCACTGCCTCTTGGAAGTTTAAATAGAACCTTCTTGTTAATCTTGTCTGTCCTGGTGGCAGGAAGAGCACCTGGAGAAGCAGGCATGGGCAAGGGGCATGGGCTTCCTTCCTCCCTGAGGTCACTCCTTAGCAATCTTTCAGGTGTCCTGTGATCTGAAAGCATTTCGATTCAGCCTCGTGGGTGGCTGTGCCTCAGCCTAAGGGGATTTGATGTTGGACTGATGGGCTATAGAACTGGAAATATAGTCCAATACTAGAGCAGAAGGCAAGAAGGAACTGCGGTGAAAACCAGAAATCCATCTCCATCCTCCTTTGATATATCACTCACCCTCTAGATGCTCAGAGGCAGAGTATGTTTGGTCTTGTTAGCCTTTAGCCCCGAGGAGGGCCTGGAGTGGAAGGACTAATTAGTGTCAATTGCACCGATGTCGTGATTCTTAAGGAACAGGTGTATAAGTCAAGGGACAGCATAAAGAGCTCAGATCAGCATTCAAGGAATGTGATGGGTGGTGGCCCTGAGAAAAGACAGTGTGCTTTTGATAGAGGGAAAGCAGTCTACAGAGTCTAGTACATAATCCCAACTTCTCAATTATCATTTCTTTAAATTTAGATTTAACAAATGTCAAATCATGGTATCAATTCAGCCATCCAATGAATATTGGACAAAGGTGATTGTGGGAAATGTTTTGAAATCAATGGGAGGAAAACACCACAGGAAATGAGGTCATTTGTTAAATTTAGGGTCTTTAATATCGGGCTAAGGGGTCATTCAGAAAAGAGATTTTCAAGTTATACTCAATACCTTGTAGGAATTTTCTAGGATGCACTGCTCATCCAAGGCTGGGAATAAAAGTAGGTAGACATCTAGTGAACAGAATTGAAATTCTGTAGAGTGTGAGCAACTGGGTGAACATAGTTTTGGTAGAAGGGACATAGATAATATCAGCACTTGGCACCATTAGATAATGTACAGTATGAAAGGAGCCAGAACAATAAGCATCCAACATCTTAAGATTTTGTGTTATGAGTTCATGTACATAGTTCTGTCCCATATTCACACCACCTTGTGAGGCAAGCAATGTTATCTTCATTTTATAGAAGAAAAAACCCGCTCTAGTGGATTACATGGTTCCTTCTAGGTCATTCAGCTGGTGAGTAGAGAGACAGAAAATAATTCAATGTAAGATCATGTTATTCATTTTGTATCCTTAGGGGATAGCACAATGCATTACAAGTGGATTTTTTTTTTCCTTAGTGGCTACCATGTGCTTTCCCCCCCATAATACTTATTTCCTCTTTTGAAAATATATTATTATTGTATATGTGTATGTGCATGTGCACATGTGTGTGCAAGCATACTGGAGTACCAGAGGACAGCTCTCAGGAATTGATTCTCCCCTTCCTTCTTGTTGAGACAGGGTCTCTCTTGTTTCTGCTACATTGTGTATTCCAGGCTAGCTGGCTCATGAGCTTCCAAGCAGTTCTACTGTCCACACCTCCCATCTTCTTATAGGACTGCTGGGATTACAGATGTGCACCACTGAATCTGGCTTTTTTATGTGAGTTCTGGGAATCTAATTCAAAATGTTAAGTTTGTACAGTAAGCATTCTTATCCACCGAGGCATCTTGTAAACCTACATAATACTCATTTTAAAGTAAACACACCTAAACCATTGTAAACATTTTAGAAAAAAAAAAAAGGCAGGGTGGGGGGGGGGGAGATGGTCTTGGTGACCTGAATAGAGTTGATCATGGGATATATCCTAGGGCTCTGGTATTCAAAGCATGGTCCGGGGACCAGCAGTAACAATGTTGTTTGTAAGTATTCTCCAGGGCATTGTCAGAGTTTGCATCCCCACCTCTGACCTTCCTAAACACAAACCAAAGAAGGGTTGAGTGTCATCGAGTGGGTGGGGAGCATCCTTTCAAGTGCAATTTGCAGTGTGCTAAAAGTGGGATGTAGGATCATAGTGAGGTGTCAACTGTGGCTGGATAGCACTTTAATAAGACCGTAGAAAGTCAGAGAACACAGAAAGTCACTGTCTCTGAACCGGAAATTAATCTTCGCTGCACAATGACTCTGCTAGTTTTTTGATCTTGGACTTCATATTTTCCACGAACTTAAACTTATTAAGACATGGGCTATAATCCCCCCTTAGACCATCAACTACTTAAAATAGGATAAAAGCATACAGGTTTCATATTTCTCCCTCACAGTAACACACTGATAATTACAAACACTGTCTTAGTGTGTGTTGAGATGAGGCATAACAAGGCAAGGTAATCCCGAAAGCCAGAATCTTGTATAATTCTTTCTTCCAAGTTTAGGTTCCTGGAAAATATGTTAATTTCTTACAGTCCCTGTGAATTCAGAGGAGGTGCTTAGGTTGGGTAGCATTTAGGGTCTTTCAATTCAAACTCCTGTGGCTGCAGGGGCATAGCCAGTCAAGTGTTAGGAACAGGTAAGTGAGTGATGGGCAGAAGGACTGGACATTTGGCCAGCCAGATGGACAGACTAGATGTGTTGCCAAAAGCTTGTTTGTCTCACAAAGGGTTTTAAACTTTGCTGGCTTTTCCCTGTCCCTTTAGTAAAGTAACTTCATATTTGACTGTTCGCTTTTGACGTTAATTTCAAGATCAATTTGAAACGATCCTAAAAGCATCCCCAAAGTGAGGAAGGACTTAGCTGACACTTTGTGATCCCAGCTATAGTTGACCATGACCGTACTCTGTGGTTCTTCTCTGGCCCCTTCCCTCCACCCTCACTGATGATCCCTCCATTCATCTTTCTTTGGTGATATCATAAGGAGACATACTGTTAAAAAGCTAACAGGTATTGGACGCTTACTGTGTATTACACAAATGCTTCATATACATTACCTCCTGGGGTTCTTAGAACATGGTCAAGGACAGGCTTGTGTGTTGTTCTTATGCCCGTTTTACAGGTGAGAAAAGAAGTTTGGGAAGTTAATGATACAGTGGGGGTGCCATGGTGAGGTTGAGTCCAAGTCTTCTAAGTAACACTTATATATGTATGTATGCATTTATTTATTTGTTTGTTTTCTCAGATCTGATCTACTATCTCACAATTTAGGATCTTCTTGTGATAGTCTTTCCCATCTTGATATATTACTAATTTAGCTGATTGTCCACTAAGTAACCTTTATTTTAGAACTTCTTTTTTTCCTATGAATACTTATCTGTTAGAGCGAACCTTTGTCTGTTAGGTTCTGACAGTATCATGATTGTGCACCAGTCCCTCAGAATTCTGGCGAGTAAGCAGAACTGGAATGATTGTCCCTTTAAGTCCTGAGACATAAGAGTGGCCTGAGGAATCCTAGGGCTCTTGGCTGCATGCTGCAACCCAGAAGTTGGCTCAAGGCATGTGGCAGCTCCTCTCCTGGCCAGGCTCGCTGGCAGCAGAAGCAGGGAGCTGAATTTTAGTGTCTACCTGCAGTGCAGTCTGGCTTAAATGCCCAGGAAGATGAAGTGGCTTGGTGTCCATCTGGACTCAGCGATCACCTCCTGGGAGAATGAAACCTGAATTAGATTGTCACAGCTGAATGGAATGGGGCATTGTGTGTTCTGAAGCTTGGTGACTGGAGAGGTACTTATCACATTTTGCTGAGTTCCCCATGCCACAGCTAACATTATTTTTAGTTCCATTTCTTCTGATTATTGAATTGTCCTAAAGATTTGTGTGTGTGTGAAAATGATGTCTTTGTCAGACAACTTAAAAGGGGTTTTTGCTAGTAATGAACTAGTATAAAATCTATATAATTTTTCTTAATGCCACAGAATCTCTGTGACCTCTTGCAGATTTTGTTAGTTTTTTGGAAGGTTGGAGTGTCACAGCGATGGAGGAGCTGAGGGGTGCTAGTGGGTTCCAGTGAGTGCTCATTGTCACTGAGCACTCTAGTGGAGAGGTGTGTCAGTGGACATACTGAGATGGATGTTCGGCTAAGAGGCAGCTCCTGGGGTGTTGCCATGGAAATGGAGCTGGTCCTTGGAAATGCAGAAGTGTGTAAACTGAGGACTTTTCCTTTGCTTTAACTTTCATTAATGAGTTAGACTTTTCAGACATTGAAAGCCTGCCTTCCTGCTCCCTCCTCTCCCAAAGTCTGAGTGTAGACAGAACTGCATAGTTACTCCCTGATGCTGAGACCGGGGTGCAGTGGACATATCATATAATTACTCTCTGATGCTGAGACCAGGGTGCAGTGGACTTATCATTCAAAGAAGGAGCCAAAGCATCAACAAACCAGCTTGAAGAGCCAAGACCAGAGAGGGCTTATCTGTCTTATGGTCTGTAGTGAGGAGAGGGGCTGGGGCCAAATTCCTGGTGAGGGGTTGGTTCAAATGAACAAGCAGAGACATTGGTGCAGTCAAGCATGCTCATTTCATCTGCTTCAGAAAGGAGGGATGGAGCTGAGCACACTCTTGGTTGGAAGGTAAGGGATACCTTGAAGACTAAAGATCTGTGCATTGTACAATTCTTCTGTGATTCAGATCTGCTTTGGGATTAGTCAGAATTACACCTATCGGAAATGGACTAGGGACATTACATGTGACACTGAAATCCCCAGACCTCACTGCTTTGGGAATGCATAATATCAATAATAGCTCCAATAGCATTCACTGATCCTTGCTTCCTCCTGCCCCTTTAAGTTCACAGTTTCCCCAGAGGTCATCATTCATGAAATGCTTTGGTGAAGTCTTGGGCTCAGTGTAAGTTCAAAATCAGTTATGCTGGGAATGGCCACCATTTTCCCTGCATGCCTGGTTGGTCCTAGCTACCACAGCTATTTGAAAATTGGCAGTGTGTGTGTGTGTGTGTGTGTGTGTGTGTGTGTGTGTGTGTATGTGTGTGTGTGTGTGTGTGTGCACTTGCACATGCGTGTGCACTCTTTGGCTTTGTTCTGGTTTTGAGATAAGGGGGTCTCACTATATAGCTCAGGCAGGCTTCAAATTTTGATCCTCTTGCCTTAGCCTCTCTCTTTCCAGGATTACAGGTACATGTCACCATGCCTGGCATATGTATTTCTCTCCATGTTAGGTGCTGCTGCTGATTCTTGCAGGAGATGCATTGGTATGCACAGCTTGTACCTTGCTTCATGGCCTCTATCAGATCCTGTTTCTTCTCCCTAATACCACAGTTTTCTGCTGATTATAGTCTTCAAGTGCATAGGAACCCTGGTGATACTACAATTTCACATGGTCTCTAAAGAAGTATGTCAGGAAAAAAGATCCTAAATACACAATCATGTTATATATCACTACTAATGTGTTCCATGGTCTTGCTTTAATGTTTTTATAAAAATTATAATAAAAATTTTTATTAGTCACACTTGTGTTTACTACTTTCATATTCCTTGAGGCCTGCAGGCCAGGTTGAAGAGAGGGTCCAATGATGACCTTCATAACTTATAACCACTCCCCCATCATGTGACCCTTAGACCTGTTAGTGTGTTAAACTTAATTCCTTCTTTGCTTAAGCTTATCCTTCCTCCTATAATAGTAGACAACAGGAAAGCCCTCTTGACATGCACAAGCTTTGAAAAGACTGTGCCAGCTGGTTGGGAACTTAACCTTTATGGGTCCTAGCCACTGGCGGCCTTTCAGGAAGCCAGAGAGGTGCCAGCAGTTATAGTGGGTACCTGAGGACTATGGCAGGCATATGAAGGTGGAGTCAGTGCATGAAGCAATTCCTTACCACGAAATCTGCCAGCTCTGTGCTCTTGTACAGGTCCCTCAGTATCTCTAAGCTTCATTTTTCTTACATGCGTGTTTGAGTTAAAAACTACCTCCGAAGAGATTCGGAAAAAATGGAAAAAGCTAACAAGAGGATGGTAACCACAAGATTGACTAAGAAAACTGTCCACCTATCAGGTGGATCAATATACTGCCTGTGGTTAATATTGTGGATCCTTTTTAACCAATAGAAATCTGCAAGAGATGGAATGGGAACTCCTTTGTCTTAGGTGGATTCCATTTAAGCCCCTTAATTTTCTATGGATATTATTATTTTTTACATGTTCTAAAATAAGAAAGGGCCATTCAGAGAGCATCCCCAAGCTTTCACCTTCTCTCTTTGCCGTTGGCTGCAGGCTCTCACCGCTATGTCCCTCTGGACCTAGTATTCTGTTCCCAGGGCAACATGTCAGCCTTGCCACTCCCACTGGAATTCCAGTCCCTGGCATGGCTCTGTCTACACTCTCAGCTCACTCCTGGGCTTCTTGTTCCCTTCAGTCCTGCACAGACCTATCTGCCCATCAGAGGCTCTGGTTTCAACCATGACTTGGGGTTTACTACAATCTTAATTTCATTCTCATGATGATGCAACAACAGCAACATTTCTATAGCCAATTTTATTTGTTTATTTATTTAGGGAGGATCTCACACCATAACTCAGGATTTCCTGGAACTCACAGCAGGCAATCTTCCTGCCTCCACCTTCAGAATGCTAGGGTTACAGACATGAACTACCACGCCCAGCCCTATTATCTATTCCCTGTCTTTGGGTGCACATGTATCTATTTGGGTCTCTCAGAAAAAATAAAGACATTCTCATCTGGGTCAGGCAGATAAATATATGATTAAGAAATAGTGGGTTTTAGAAGTGGGGGTCTTTCGTGTGTTTGCTTTTATTAAACACATGTAATAGTCAAGGAAATCAGAGAGTGATGAGTCATTTTGGAAGGAATTGAGGGTGAGTTGGATAGGGAGGCCTCAGGAGCCTTGATAGGAGGAGGTTGGAGGATGCAGCAAAGGTCAAGTGATAGAGATGGGGGTTCACTAAGAGGGGGGACCCTTCAGGGATTCTGTCAGAGGGAACAGAGGTCCCTGTTGGCAGAAGAGTCATAGCTGAGCGACTGTGTTTGTGATGGACAAGCTGGTGGAGGTAGACAGATGCAGTTCTGACCTGGACCAAAACATCCCCTGTTCTGTGTTAGATCAGAACTGATGCAGTGGGGCTGAGGGTCAAAGGAGCGATCTCCGGACGATGCCCCAAGACTCAGAGGCTATGAGGGGAGAGTGACGGTAGAGTATTCATGCTTTGATTCACCTCCTTTCCATGACCATCCATGTCCTGGGGCCCTTTTAGTCAAGACCATGTGTGCATGTGAACACATTAGCTGTGTGGCATAAAAAAGGACTGAGAATGTTGAAGAAGTGAAAGACTCTAACTTACATAGTCTCCATCTTCCACCGAAGCCCTCATTCCCTTTTGACTTGTGAAAAACGGGACAGTGAGGTAACTTTGGTTGCCACCAGTTTTCACTCACATTGAAAAAAAAATTAATACAAAACACTGAACACCTCCTTGTATTCATTGTTTTGTCAACTTTGAATGCATACCCTAAATAATTTTTGAAGATTTATCTTATTTTAATTATATGCATGTGTGTGCACGCATATGCCCTCTGAGTCTGGGGAAGGGAGTCAGATCCTCTGGAGATGGAGTTACAGGCAGTTGTGAGCCATCTGACATGGATTCTGTGAACCGAACTTGGTCTCTCTGCAAGAGCAATACATCCTCTAAACCACTGAGCTCTTTCCAGCCAGGCCCAGAATTGTCGCAGTAGACCTTGTAAGGGCACAGCTACTGTTATCCTCACAGTTGACTGAAGCTAAGGATAGTCAGGGTTACATGAATTTGCCAAATATTCAGAGAACTCACCTTGGACTGATGCTCAGTATTAGCACTGAGGTTCTTCCACCTGTAGGTCTTGTCCCATCAGATACAAGGCAGCTGGGGACCCTCATCTCTCTCCCTCTTTAAGCTTCTTCCATCTGGAACCTTTTTGCCCAAATGTGGAGGTCATGTAGACTTCGTTTAATGTGACATCTTTTGTAGACATTGCTTCTAAAGATCTAGGCCCCTAATGGGAGAGTGCTGTGGAGTCACTGGTATGTCATTTTGGAACTCTGGCATGAGTCCTAGTGAGACTGTTGTTGAGTGTAATAGCTTATAACCTCCAACACTCAAGGCTATGGATAGAACACTAGCTGGCTGCTTTAAGAACATTCCTTCCTACTTAATGAGGTTTTTAAGTGTCTATAGGGAAAATAAAGTCAGGACTTTTAACGACGCCTTTGGCAAGAAGCTGTACAAGTTTAGCCAGAGCTGAGTTGAAGTGTGGAGATACACTGTTAATCAGGTGGTCAGCAAATTAAGTGAGTGCCGCATTTGCAGAGGGTTCACTGTTAGCCTGCTCTTGCTCAGAAACAAGTGCTGAGGGCCTGAGGCTCTGGGCCTGGAATGGCCTTCCTTAGACAGAAGGGAAACATCTCTCTGGCTGCAAGGATGGTTGCATCTGAGCCATCAGCATTCAAAGAGGGCTGCTTGGAGTGAAGCTATTAATTCCTTCCCTCAGACACTTTGCTTTTAGGAGCAGAACTTACCCACAAAGAGCACCGATACAGAGAAACCGAAGGGTCTGTGGAGAGACGAAGTAGGAGTTCACAGAAGAGGCACACGAAATGGTGCTTCCTGTGGGTGCCAGGTGCCTTGTGTGCTTCAGTTACTGGAAATCATTTCATTTCCCTTCCCTTGGGGAGCTTTTTAAAATTTATTTAAAATAAAGATGATGGGGTAGATGACCCCTAAAAGAGCAAAAATTCTGTCTATGTCAGATACTAGGTAGGAACTGAGCATGTAAATTAGCCTTTTATTCTAGTTTTTGCTATGATGGTTCTAATCAGTATAAATAAGAGAAAGCTATCATTTTAATGGCTGTTTGCTGAACTTCATGCATGCCACTGCAGTAGCCTCAGAGAGTCCAGTATCACCCTCTGAATTCTGTGTCTTTTCGTAGGAACACAGTAGCAAGCTTTATCACACACAATCTACCACCCTTGAGTATCCACCTGCCTTCCAAAGACACAGAACATCTTTTTAGCTCTGCCCCTACACCTCCCAGCAGCTGCCTCAGGAACTACCCAGATAAAACTTCATATAGCTGGGCATGGTAGCACATGCCTTTAATTGCAACACTCAGGAATCAGAGGCAGACAGATGTCTGTGAGTTGGAGGCCAGCCTGAACCTGGTCTGCATGGTGTGCTCCAGGGCATCCGGGTCTATAGAGACAGACCCTATCTCAAAAAACCAAAACCCAAACTAAACCAAACCAAACCAAAAAAAAAAAAAAAAAAAAAAAAAAAAACCAAAACCAAAACAAAAAACAAAAACCAACAACAACAACAACAAAAAAAAACAGAACCCCCAAACAAAAACCAACTTAATATATTTTTTTCTTCTTTCTCTCCCTTGGCTCTGGGTGTCAAGGTACTAGTCCCAAAGGGCTTAATATTTGGTGGGGGTTCATAAGCTTATGGCCCAGGGAGGCACAGGGCTACTATGAAAATCTTCCCCATGTATTTGGGATAACTTGGTGTTTTCATGGTGGCTTGGGCTCACCGTCACCGTTTATTACACTGAATCAATGGGATTTCTAAGTCAATTCAGATTTCTCAGTTGCTAGCTTAGTAACCTTAGGGAACCGGTACGTTTGTACATTAGGGAGTGAACAACATCATCTATGAGATAAAGAAATTGAGATATTTATTTCTAGTTGTTTAAATGTTTATACAAGTATATATTGTGCATTGAACATATCCCCTCACCCTCACCCCTACCCTCCCATCCTACTCTTCCCTACTTCCCAGAGTCCTTTTTGTTCCCCAGGGAGTATCTTTTCTACTTTCATGTTATACACACACACTCCACATATGATTTAATCTATCCACACAGAACCTGGGAGGAAATTTGTCTTTCTGAGACTAGATCTTTATTCTTAGAAATGTGGGTCCTATGAAAGATTGCTTCTTAGGGAAGGTGTGATATATTCATATACACACTAGAGTCGTAACCAACACCCCATAGCAAAAGACAGGTTAACAAGAGAAAATTTTGCTTTCATTTACTTGATGTTCATGTGACATGGAAGCCTTCAGGATGAAGCCCTGAGGTCCAGAGCAACCGTGTTTTTATGCTCTTTTGGAAGAACAGACAATTCGTATCAATGTGCTTGGACTGAAAGGTGTGATCTAATGGAGAAGACTAAAGGGAGGGCTAAACTTGTTTATCAGAGTCTCCCTGCAGTCTCTGTTCAGCACTCCTTCTTGCTGGGTCCAGGACAAGACCTCCATGGAATGAGGGTGTTTGATCTCCTATCAGACCAGATAGATAAGAGGGTTTCTTTATGGCCGCCTCTTACACAGAGAGGCAGGCAAAAGCGACTTTGATGAAGATGGCTTCAGGATTCTATTTCCTGCGTAGGTGGAGAAAGGATTAGGAGACAGTGAGAGATGCTGCCTCTCTCAGTCTCGCAGTAACCCTTAGTTTGAGGTACTTGGCAGGACAGAATGCTTTGCTTTAGAGTGTTGAGCACCACCACCACCCCATTCTCATTTGAATTGTATCTCAAGATTTATTGATGACCTGTTACATGTGTTGGAATTAGTAGTCTTAGATGCCAGTCAAAACGAGTATAACAGGACATACAAAATCCTTAGTGTGTGGTATGAACATTCTTTTTTCCCCCCTCTTTTCCTTCATAAAATCTTTTTCTTGCTGGGATGGCTTTCATTTGTCTTTGCTTCTCCATATCACCTACCCTTGGGCATAGGCACTGACAATCTATCACCTTGCAAAAGGGGAGGGGTCCGGGAGACGCTATGGCTTAGTTAAACCAACCTTTGATTGGTTGGTGGAAACTATGGAGCAGATACACTGCTGTAGAACATCAATCCTCTTTCTGTTTAGGAGCATTTGTAGCAGCAAAGACCCATTTCGCCTGCCCTTTCTTTCCTCACTCCTAGATTGCATAAACAGGGTCTGCGCCCCTCCCGAGGACAAGTATGACAAGCCGTGAGTAAGTTCCGGGATCCAGCCTTCGTGCAGGGCCCCTCATAAATTCAAGAAAATGTTTCAGATAATGTTTGGTGGACTCTTTGTCTGACCACGTGTTTCATCCAATAACCCATTTATAGGTCTTGAGAAAAAGTAATTTAAATACTTCTTAGATGAGTCTGGGGAGGCAAGGGATGACCATAAAGCAGCAGGCAAGAACTGCCCATCAGAGCTTCCCTGGAGGGGGGGCGGTGGATCCCTCTGCACATTTTCCCTTCTTCGAAGTCTGCATTTGTTGCTTCTCTTCTGTGGAAAGCCTCAAACTGGGAGGATTGAACACTCTTGAGTAGACCCTTCCTGGATGCCTCCTTAGCCCTAGGAGGACTGAACACTCTTGAGTAGACCCTTCCTGGCTGCCTTCTTAGCTCTAGGAGGACTGAACACTCTTGAATAGACCCTTCCTGGCTGCCTTCTTAGCCCTAGGAGGACTGAACACTCTTGCGTAGACCCTTCCTAGATGCCTCCTTAGCCCTAGGAGGACTGAACACTCTTGAGTAGACCCTTCATGGATGCCTCCTTAGCCCTAGGAGGACTGAACACTCTTGAGTAGACCCTTCCTGGCTGCCCCTTTAGCCCCTGCCTCGCTCCATAGCAGCCCCATCTGCTGCATAGCTTCATCCACAGCACAGAGAAAGGTAGTGGGCAAGCTGAGCAGTAAAATGTCCTGATCCTGAGGCTCTTTCCTTTCATTCCCCTGTGAATTAGTGAAAGAGTGGTTTCCAAGCTTACATGGCTCATCTGGGTTCGTCATCAGCCCAGCCCTGTTCTTTTCAGTCCATTCTTCTCCTCAGCCCTGTACTTGGAGTCACTCCTGGCTCCTCAAGCCTGTATTGGCTGCTGGCCTTTGGACACTTGTCCCCTCAGGCTCACGTGTGAGTGTATCCACCAGGACTAGGGGTTGTTGTGGGTGATATAATTACAAGACAGTACAGGGCCAGGGAGGTGGCTCAGTGGGTAAATGCACTTAACTCCAAATCTGATGACCCAAGGACCTGAGTTTCATCCCTAAGACCTACGTGGTAGAAAGACAGAGCTGATTCCCACAAGTTGCTCTCTAACTTCCACGTGGCCCATGTACTCTAAATAAGTGAGTAAATGTAAATTTCAAACAGCAGTACAGTTCTTGAAGAACAGAAAGCATTGCTGTGTGATGTTCTTTGAGAGATCAATATGGGAAGGAGAGAATAACACTACCATGTTGAAGGCATTATTGGGATGTGTGTGTGAGTGCATACATCTATATGCATTTTCAGGATAGAGCAGAGCACAATTGGGATTATGAAGATATTGGCTCAGTCATGGATGAGTGGGTTAAGAAGATGGACTTTTTCTAACATTTTTATTCTAATTACCTCCGAATTATTATTTAAATGTAGCTTTAGACTTAATTTCTCCCTCTAGTCCTGGAACTCTGGCTGAAGAATGATTGAGACAAGTAAGAAAAAATAAAATTCACCTGCTGAGTTCAGTTTAGGAATTCTTACTAGAAAAAGAAATGGGCAAAGGCCAAACCTCTCAGACTCTGCTGGAGAAGTCAGGGAGCAATTATGTTTTCCTGGGGAGCAGAAAATTAGTGTGAGACTGGGGGATGAAAAATATTTTGATTCATGCTCGAGTCCTGCTGGTGAATGCGTCACCTTGGGCAAGTCACTTAATTCAGTTTAATTGACTCCAGCAAATATGGGAAATCCATATGAGGACATGGCATGTGTGTGCATATATGGACAGCTTGTTCTTCTGCAACATATAGAAAACAATGATGGTGACCATGTAACAGAATTTTTGTAATTAATAATACATATAGGATGTGTGTGTGTGTGTGTGTGTGTGTGTGTGTGTGTGTGTGTGTGTGTTTAATCACCATGGCTGTTGTTGGCATGCCTCTTTCATTACATAAAGAGAGTCAAGGTTGGGTAGCATTTCAGAGTGGGTGGCTTCCAGTGGGATTTTGTTGAGAAGGAGGTTACAAGAGAACATGACAAGGTGAACTAAACAATACAGGAGGGAAGGATGCATGTTTGGTGGATGATGGAGTGAGCCTAGCTTGGCTGCGAGGTAAGCCACCTGAGAGCTGACATGTGAGACCACAATGAAAGTGGATATTGGGCAAAACATGAGCGACCAGGTCACAGAAGCAGTTCTTTTTTGTTTCCTATTATGTACATGGTGTAAAGGAGTTGACCATTTTTTAGAGGTGAGTGACATGAACCCTGTATGTCTGTAGTGAGAACCCTAACACGGAAATGTATATTTGGAATAGAACTGAGTACAGCTAGGAATAGAGGAAATTTGACTCAGTTGTAGACCAGATGGCTTAAGAGGATGGACTTTTTCTGACGTGCTCATTGTAATTATGCCCCAAGTTATTTAAATTTGGCTTTAGGTAGGGTTAAAACTGAGATGGACGCCAGGGGACTAGCTAGAGGCTAATTTAAGTGAAGGCTGAGGCCCAAATGAGGATGGTAACGAGCAGTGGCAGGCAGAGGCTTGTGAGGATTCACGATTTACTGAATTAATAAGATCCTTTTTACCTTTTCTCTTAAACTGAATTAGTAAAACCTGAAATAGATCACAAACGTGAGCAGGCAAGGTCAGCAATAAGAGCACAAAACGCACTTGTAGAGGCTCTGTTCCTTCACGACTGTTGTAATACCCGTCCGAGAAGCAATGATTGAATGCCGCAACCACATCTTGCTCTCAGGAGGTTAGTAATCAAGGAGAGGCTTCCTCCGCTTTCCTCTGACCTCCCTCTGTGGTCTGTGGTCCACAGTGGGCCCAGAAGGCTTCTCTGCTAATTGTGGTTGAGTTCTCTTAAGTTCAAGTGCTTGAGGCCTAACCTTGGAGCTAGCACAGCAACAATTCATTCACCTCACCTTGGCAGAAATAAGTCACGATGTTAACTCAGTTGAAGAAGTGAGGAAATAGGCCTCTTTCTTTTTTTTATTAATTACATTTATTCATTTATCTTACACATCCCTACCTCAGTCTCTCTACCCCCCTCACTTCCATACCTCCCCCCACTTCCACCCCCTCCCCCCACTTCCATTCCCTCCCTCACTTTCATCCCTCCCCCACTTCCATCCCCTCCCCCTAATTCCATCCCTCCCCCCACTTCCATCCTTCCCCCCAATTCCATCCCTCCTCCAATTCCATCCCTCCCCCCACTTCCATCCCCTCCCCCACTTCCATTCCCTCCCCCCTCTTCCATCCCCTCCCCCCACTTCCCTCCCCCCCCATCTCCCCTCCCCCCATCTCCCTTCCACCTCCCACAATTGACTCCTCCTCTATTTCTGTTCAGAAAGGGGCAGGCCTCCCATGGGTATCAATAAAGCATGGCATATCAAGTTGTGGTAGGACTAAGCTCCTCCCCTTGCTGGGCAAGGCACCCCTGTAAGAGGAATAGTCTCCCAAAAGCCAGCAAAAGAGTAAGAAACAGCCCTGATCCCGCTGCTAGGAGTCTCATAAGAGGACCAAGCTGTACAACTGTCACACATGTGTAGAGTGCCTTGGTCGATTCCGTGCAGGATCCCTGACTGTTGGCCCAGATACTGTGAGCTCCTATGAGCCCAGGTTAGTTCTATCTCTGGGTACCCTTGTGATATCCTTGACTGTCCCTGGCTTGTACAATCCTTCCTCCCTCTCTTCAGTGGGATTCCCTGTGCTCAGCCCAATGCTTGGATGACCAATTTCCCTCATGAGCATTAATGCAAAAATACTCAATAATATACAAACTGAATCCAAGAATGCATTAAAAAAAATCATCCACCATGATCAAATAGGCTTCATCTTAGAGATGCAGGGATAGTTCAACATACAAAAAAAATCTATAAATGTAATCCACCACATAAACAAACTGAAAGAAAAAAGTCACATGGTCATCTCATTAGATGCTGAAAAGGTTTTTGACAAAATCCAATACCCCTTCATGGTAAAAGTCTTAGAGAGATCAGGGATATAAGGAACATATGAACATAATGAAAAAAATATACAGCAAGCCAACAGCCAACATCAAATTAAATGGGAGAAACTCAAAGCAATTCCATTAAAATCAGGAACAAGACAAGGCTGTGCACTCTCTCCATATCTATTTGATATAGTACTCAAGTTCTAGCTAAGCAATAAGACAGCAAAAGGAGATCAATGGGATACAAATTGGAAAGGAAGAAGTAGAAGTATCACTATTTGCAAATGATATGATGGTATACATATGTGACCCCAAAAGGCTTTATTTCTTAGTGGGTAAACTACAAATTCACACTCGCAAAGGGGTGACTACAGCAGATCACAGATGGGAGCCAGTGATACTCAGTCTATCACAGCAGCACAGATCAAATAGAGCTGGTGCATTAACATAGCAAATGTTTATTGACATCTTTGTATATTTTAGTCACCATTTCAAGCTTTTCCTGCCTTCAGAAGGTTTCTCTTTGTCATAGAGACAAACACGTAGCTAGCTATGGCACTAAGTGATATGTTCTATGTATTAGGTATCTGCTCATTTCTACCTTACCCTGATCTTGTAAGAGGCTAATTCAGAAACTAGCATATACCGTCTGGCCAGCAAGCAGGCTCTAGAATTTTACTATTTGAAATGGTGTTGCTTATTGGAAATGAAGTCATCTGTTTCATTATGATGAAACTTGTTTTAACCTCATGGAGGAGCCTGGAGACCTTGATCAATTTTTCTGGGTTTTCACAGACCTCAGTCAGTACCATTTGTCTGTATGACCCAGATTGTTGTACCTAAGTCAAGGCATCCTTGTTGCTGTGGCTTTTAGCTTTTGAAATATTTTTCTGTTGTCACCTACCTAACTCTGCCTGTTGCTTGGAATAAAGGGCTGCCTGCACTTACCTCATTGCGTCTCTGTGGCTCTCTGAAAGCCTGTTACTATTAGCAAATCCTCTTGCCCTACATTTTGGAGATCAGTAAATGTCCATAATGTACTATGGAGGGAATCTTAGTTGATCATAGAACACTAAGAGTCTCTCTCTCTCTCTCTCTCTCTCTCTCTCTCTCTCTCTCTCTCCCCCCCCCCCCCCGTGGTGCATCCTTTTGTCTTTTCAATGCTATTCCCCATGGTGTTATGGATGGGTGAGAGGTAAACTCTGCTGGAGGATCCTTGAGTAAATTTTCAGTAAAACCACTGAGTAAAATGAAGACTTTATTTTGGGTAGTATGTAATAAAATCACTCAATCTTAGTATTATTTAAATTTGATAGTGAACATACAAATTATAGATTTTAAAATTTTCCATTTGGTGTATGAGATAATGTTTTTTGAAGTAAAGGTATCCTGAATTAGGGCTGGAGAAGTGATGTAAGTGACAAGCCCTGGGTGCTCTTGCAGAGGACCCAGTTTTGGTTCCCAGAACCCACATGGCAGCTCACAAATGTCTGTAACTAAAATTCCAAAGGACATGGTGCCCTCTTCTGGCTTCCTTGGGGGACCGGGCATGCATGTGATTCACATGCATACATGCAGGCAAACAGTTGTACATGTATAACACAAATGATCAAATCTTTAACAGAGTAGCTTGAATTGAGATCATTGGCACCAGATGCCAACTGAGGTGGGACTGTGAACATCAAGAGTAGGTGGATTCACTCCTTATCTCCACAGATAAGAAGAGAAATCATGTCCACTTACCTTCATCATCCTTGCTTTTCTTCCAAGGGAAAGCAGTTGTGACCATTAGTGAGAAGGTCAAGTGAGTGTAGTGGGGAGATAAAATTGTGTGGGTGATACAGACTCTGAGCAAAGAGCCTCCTGGTATTGGATTTACATCACGAAAGACAGACAAAAAAGAAACACAAAATGGAACTATGAAATGTTAAAGAATTATTTGTTCAAAATCTGCAGGAAACTAGTCTCATGTTATCGTGCAAAGGGGGGACCATGTCGGATCATGGATCTTAAACCAGAGGCACTTGAGATATGGTCTAGAATCTTTGCTGTGTTTCACAGCAGCTAAAAACCAAATACAGAAGGAATATCTTAGAACCTGGCAAATGTAGTCCTTGTGTTGAACAAACACAAAAAAACCTCATCTTAGCTAAATGGTGAAGATACTCTGGATATCAAAGGGAAAAGTTGGCTTACAATCTGATTGGAAATACTGACAGACACAGAAGCCTGGTCTAGATGTTACCAGGAGAGAAAGTATGTCTATGTGTGTGCCCTTCTGTGCCTACAGGACCCACATAGGCTGGTGAAGTGAAAACCATCTTTGTCTGCATCCTGTATCTTTTCCTAGCTATGGCTACTTGTGGACCTATGCTTTCTAAATTCTGAGCCTGCTCTGTGTTCTAACTCACTAGCTCAAAGTCTAGCACCTAACTGTGCTCACATTGCTGGTCCACAGACACTGAAGAGTTGAAGTTTGTCTCTAGCAGTAACACGGATGCTCCATGTGCAGCGACCTTGTATTTATATGACAGTGCCAGACAGAATTGGAGCCATTTGTTCATGTTTTACTACATAGACACCACGTTAATGGAGTCTTACAAGGAGCATTAACGATCATTTAGTTCAACACCTCACTCAGCGCAGGAATCCCTGACAGCGTTTTCTTAGAATGTTCCTCATAGCAGGAAACTTAGTTGGATGATCAAGAGAATTTGTTCTGTTCAGAACGGGAGCATTTTCCTTTATTTTGAGAAATCTGCTGTGCTGCCGTGCCATTTGGGGGTCACATTTTGCTTCCTGGAGTTATTTTAAGACCTTTTTTCATGTGACCACTGCAGAGTACATCAGAACCCACAGGGTGGCTCCAGGTCTTCTCTTTCTCAAACTAAGCAATCTAAATTTCTGTGGAATATTCTCAAGGTAAATTCCAGCTGCTTCAGGCAAGGCACTTGATCAAGATACTGATGATCAGTTTATCAATGTGTTCTGTTTACTATCCAGTGTGATGAGCCTTCACGTACCCCATTTACAGGAGGATCTAGCTACTGAAGTAGCTGAGGACAGCTTTAGTGGTTCTGACAGACTGGTTTTGCAAGTTTATGGCGATCCGTCCATGTAATTGGTTTCAGAGTTAACCCAATGTGCTGTCATTTGATTAGACGCTTCTAGTCTTTCCAGCCTGCTCCAGTCATTTTGAAGTTTGAGTCTCCCAATGGACACCTCTGTTCTCATTTTCTTGACATGTACATATTTTACAGACTAACTCAGTATTCTCAAGGCCACCTCTGAGTGGGATGGGACTCAGTGAGCATCTCCCTCTCCATTATCTCTGCAATGATCTTATCAGAGTTTCCTATGGGTCTTACTGAGTCTCTTGCTGAAGTACTTGGCCACATCTGTGATTATAAAATCTCCCTTTTTGGAAAAAGTACCTTGTAGGATATAGGTTGGTACACTGCACAAAGCTTCTTTTCCCTTCTCTTCCTTTTCTTGCAAGTTCATAAACCATTATTCTTGCCTATGCAAACTCTCATGTTTCTCCCTGAAACTCCTCCAAGCCCTTTTATGAGCCCTGGAAAGAACCCATTTCCACTACAAATAATATCATATACTCTAGCTCTGCAATTTTTTTTTTTTGCTGTTAAATGATTTTTGACTCCCAACTTTTGGCTTTCTTCTCTGTAAGCTCTCTTGCCTCGTTCTGTTAATGAACTTGGCCCTTTATAGAACTAGACTCCAATTCACTTTCTGCAGTCTACATTCAGCCCATTCCACATGACCAACTCTCCATCACTAATGTTCCCAGGACTCCTGGCACCTACAAAGTTGTTTTGAAAGACATTTTGGGAACCAGCACACCTGCTGTTTCTTGTGGTTGTAATGAAGTCATCGCTGGGGATGGATGCGGCTCCTGCTTACAGGTCACAAAAATAATATCCTACAATATCTGGGAGGGTAAATCACACTGAGTGCTTTTTTCCTACAGAGCCATCATGAAATATTGTCTAGAATTCAAGCATAGAGATAGAAATTGCTTGTGTAAATGAGAAGACTGGTTTTTAAAATGACGTATGATAAATAAGGATCCAGGTCAATAAAGTTGGCACTTTGTGGTACCCCTGGGCCTGGGCTGTGCTTATGTAAGTCACCTCTGTGTGACCTTCAATTTGCCACCTCTGGGACAGCATTCTGTAACTAGTTAAAGATGCAACATTATTCTAGGGTATGAGTTTTCCAGATAAGAGAAAGAAGTGATGGGGAAATGATTTCCTAAAGGGAGAATTGCTTTGCTGTGGTGACACTGATTCTTTTGGATATTTTGAATAGGAAGCTGAAAAAGTGATCAGTAGTATAGAAAGGAAAGAGCATAGTAATGAAGGTTCTAACACTGGCATTTAATGCCGTCTTGCTCTGCTTCAGAATCCCAGCCTCCTGATTGAATTCTCATGTAATCTTCTGATGTGTATTTTGTATCATTATTGCTCTTGAAAGATGGGGACACAGGCAGGGAGGGGTTCTTACTTAAGACCAAGCTAAGAGGTGGCAGAACTGTCAGTGGCTGGGCGGGAAGTATGGCCCCAGCTCCAGTGTCCATACTGGGCCATCAGCCACATGTAGTAAGTGCACACTTGAAATATGGCTTCTCCAAATTGAGATGTATTATATGTGCAAAATATACACAAAGAATTGAATTCAAAGAACATGAATGAGCTCATTAATAATTTATATAGTGATTTGACATTGAAATATTTTATATATTTAGTTAACATGTGTCTACAAATCCTTAGTTCATTTATTTTATTTTATTTTTTTTGTTTGCAATGTGCCCAGGAGAAAACTTAAAATTGCATAAGCACTTCATATTATGTTTTGGTTCATGAGCTTCAAGACTGTTGTTTAACAGAAACTTAAGGCTAAGAAAAACATTGACTTTTAGTGAAATCCATAAAATTACAACTGAGTGAAGACAGATCCATGGCAGAGCAGTATGGGAAGCTGAGTTGGGCCTATTGCAGAGGAGGCTGTTTAAGTGAAAACTGGAGGCTGGAAAGGCCAGAATCATTTCAAGTGACTTAGAATGGGGTTAAGTTCCCCTTATCCTTAAAGGAAAATATTTGGTCAAAAGTGTATTTTGCAGACACCTCAGAACACTGATCCTTTACCAAACTATAAGTCCATAAAGGGGCAGGCCTACTTAAAACAACAAGTTCCAGGTAATTCTACACCAGAACAACTGACTAGGGAGGCAGGAAGCAATGTTTCCAGCCAAAGAAAGTGGGATCCTGTGATCACATTAGATAAATCACTGACTCAGATGAGCCACCCTGCTCATCCAGGGTAAGCTAGAGTTCAGCTGGCCAGCGCCCCTGTGCTTGTGCTGACATCAGTCCCTGAAGTGCAGCCAGACCTCTGTATCCACAAGTTCCACATCCACCAAGTCAAGCAACTATGCACCCAAAGTATTTTTGAAACACTTGAATCTGTACTGTAGACGGAAGTTTTTCCAGTCTTGCCTTGCCCAGCAGTCTGGACAAATCTCTTCCACCCACAGCTGCTTATAAAATAATCATTCAGAGGCTTATATTAATTACAAACTGTATGGTCTATGGCTCAAGCTTCTTGCTAGCTAGCTCTTTCATCTTAAATTAACCCATTTCTATTAATCTATATGTTGCCACATGGCCGTGGCATTACCGGTCTGCTGGCATCTTGTTGCTCCTTTGGTGGCAGGCTGGTGTCTCTCCCGATTCCACCCTTCTTCTTTTTGTATCTCAGCTTGAATTTCCCACCTGGCTGTAAGCTTTCTTGCCATAGGCCAAAACATCTTTACTTATTATCCAATGGGAGCCGCAGGTATTCAGAGAATACAGAAAGACATCCCACAGCACTGTATAGAAGTTTTCCTGTCATCATTTCCTATGTAACACAGTACTACAGCTATTTGCATAGCATTTACATGGTATTAGGAGTTATGCATCATCTAGAGATGATTTAAGTCTACTTGCTGGAGGACGCCCATAAGTCATATGCTAATCTTGTGCTGTCATTTCATATAAGGGACTTGAGTATCCTCAGAGTCTGGTATCCTCCAATCCACCAAGGACCTGGAGGGACAACTGTACTTCTATACCAGTTAGAAACTGGTCCTTCCGATTTTTACATAAGTCAGGACCTGGCAGGATCATGCTCTATGCCTAAATAAGACTGACTATTAAAGGTGTCATATCACTTGTTAAATGTTTTGAAAGTTACTCATGCTTGTGGGACACCATCTCCTAGTGTTGTGCAACTTGTATCATCCTGTGATCTTACTGGAGAAAGGTGTGTTTTCTGGAATTCTCTTCAAAGAATGTAATATATTCTTTAAAGTAAGTAGTTCAGGGGCTGGGAAGACGGCTCAGAGGCTAAATTGCTCACCACACAACATGAGGACTGGAGTTCAGATACCCACAACCCATGTAAATACTGGGTAAGCGTGGAAACCCACCTATAATTCCAGTCTTGGAAGGAAGAAGGTAGACAGGGATCTCCAGAACAAGATGGCTAGCAAGGCCAACCATCTTAGTGAGAACTGGGTTTCATTGAGAGAGCCTGCCTCAGTGAACAAGGTGGAAAAGCTGTTAAAGATGATGCCTGTTTTCTTGGATCTTCACATTCACAGGTATATATGTGTATGTGCACCTACACATACATGTGCTCACACACATACAAAAAACCCACCATGTACACACACACACACACACACACACACACATACACACACACACACACACACACGAAATGGAAACAAGATTTAAAAAATATCTAAAAATCCACTTGGAGGAGAAGCTAAAAGCTCAAAAGACTTCAAAGCAGTAGATGTTCTGCCTGAAAGAAAGAATCACATGAAAAAGATACAAATAAAACATATATATGCTGATGTAAAAACACAGCTTTCACTTCAAAGGGGATAAGAAACAATTTATTCTGAAGTCACCTATGAGTGAGCATGGCCCAGGAACACAGATTTAGGTTACCCTAAATTACATGTTCCAATATGGAAGCAGTTTCATGATGTTTTTATAGTAACAGAGCAAAGACAGTCATAAATCAAGACACTTTTGAAATACACTGGTGGAGACATTAGATAGGTTGGTTAGGCAGGACAGAGGAATCACTGCTATGGGCCTCAGATACTTCTGATGACATTTTAAGCTTTTTTGGCTGGTTGGAAACTAATTCTCCATCTGTACATTCCAAAGGATTTAAATAATTAGGCCAGGTAGAGAGGAGGGCAGTAAATGGCTGTTAAGGCAGCTAAAAGTGCCCCAAGATAATTTGGCTGTGGACCTGCAACATTCCAACCTCTCCACAGTCACTGAGGTTCTATCCCAGCAATCAGCTTTGCAAAAGGGTCAGTGGAAGCTGCTTGTTCCTTCCAGAAACTTCTGTTCACATATCTAATGCTCAAAAATAGGAGTTCCCTAGAGGAAGAACATGACAGAGGAGAGTGTAGTGGCCACAGTGCTGGGGAAGGTCATTTGGTCTGCAGCACTAGCCTTCCCAGATGTATTCAAGTACGTGATGTTTCTAAGCTCACAGATGGATGAAATATCTGGGAATCTCCTCCATGCAGAAGCAAGCCAAGGCTCAACTTCAGATTTCAGTTGATCTGGCCTGGACAGTAACAACCAGATATGAAAGTTCAGAGAGACCACTAAAAGGATGACACAGGAGTTGTGGGAAAAAAAATAGTAACTCAGGGGAGCATTTTGATGTTTGGACCCAAATCTGCAAAGCTTCCCGAGAATAGGGGCACCACCTGACACGTGGGCTACAAACAACCACAGAGTACCTAAAATACCTGAGGCACATTTGGGACATCCTCTTTCTTCATGGAAGGGGGACAAGGAAGCAGGCTATGAATCCTAAGACTCTGGAGGAGGAATTGTCCAGGTCTCCAGGCACCAGTGACAGATGTGTCCCCACACCCCCACACAAATTTTTTTTTTTTTTGAGATAGGGTCTCACTCTATAGCTCAGCCTGACTGGCACTGCCTTTGTAGGCTATGCTGGCCTTGAATTCTCCACAGTCCTCTTAGCCCAGCCTCCTGAGGGCTGAGATTTCAGGTGTGAGCCTTTGTGCAGGCATCTTCTTTGGCTTTGAGTCTTTGCCCAGGCATTACTTCTCTAGCCTATCTTCTCCTGAGCTCTTATTCTAGGGAAAGTTCTCTGCTTACTAGTACGATAGGAGGAGTGACCTTTTCTTTTTTATAACTTTTAAAGAATATATTTTATTTGGGTGACAACTTCATACATGTCTACAATGATTTTGATCATGTCCATCTCTAACTCTCTCCTGAGCTCCTTGGGACATGCCTGTCAGCACCTGCCCCCTCCACTTCCATGTCCTCTTTTCCCTCATCCTCCAAGTCCAATTAGTGGACTGTGCTAGACTGTTGGCTGACCTTGGACAGGTCTTGGGTAGATAACCATAGCTGCTGTGAGTCCATGAGTGCAGTAGACATGTTGTGTCCAGAAGATATCATGTCATAGCACTGTTCTCCATCCCCTGGCTCCTACATTCTTTCTGTTCCCTCTTTGACAATGTAACCTAAGCTTTGGGGAGGGTGATGATGTACAAGTATCTTTTAGGGTTGAGTGCTTACAAGCGCTCTCAGCTCTTTGACCAGTTATGAGTCTCTGCTTAGCGGCTGGTACCTCGGAAAAAAGCCTCTCTGGCCTGAGCAGTGACTCTCTTTAACTCTTCCATCGGCCTTCTTTCCTTTACCCAACCTGACTTGGCTTTACTGCAGATCCCTGGCACAAGTGAAGTAGACTGAACTTGACACAGACAAGAAGAGTCCATAGAGGGAGGAACTAGGTGTGAGTGGTCCTGATGTAGAGCTGAGTTGACCACATGACCAGTGCTCTGAAAACAAGAATTCTGCAGGAAGCCTGCAGGAAGAAGTGCTCTTGGCTGTGAGTCACTGCTCTGCTTGGCCCCCACTGCTGACTCTGTCTTCTCTGAGCTGTCCTTTCATTCTCAGCACCAAAAGGGGGCATTCCAAAGGGGCCTTGGCCTGAGGCATTCGGACTCAGAAGCTATTCTTGCTTGAGGTCGGAACATAGACAAGGCCACCAGGTTAATGGAATAGGGCTCTGGCTCGTCTTGGATTTGGTGCTGTGCGCCTCTGGGACTCCCATTAGTATGCCCTTGGCCCCCTGCACTATAATTACTCTTTCTCATTCCACAGCACGGCACTGTGACCAGTGCCACACTTGAGGACAGAAGGAGAATCTATTATGATGAACTGAATGTGTTCATTTTAGAGTTGGGGACTCCCGTTTTCATGCTCCCTCTTTCTTTGCTTGGCTTTGACAATCATTTTGAAGTTCAGTCTTTTCTTCTTTCCTTCATTTTCTTCCCTCTGAGCTGTAGACTACCTTTGCAGTTTTTGTCTGCTCTCATTCCTAGGGATTCTTGCTTAAAACCCCCACAGATTTTCACTGTCACTCTCTAGTTTATGCCTGTCCTTCCCCTGGAATACATACTAAATGACCCAGTACTGTTATAATGGAGTATAAGATAGTGTTAATTTGTTTCCCTGCTCAGTCACTTTTGAGAACTCCACATTTCTTTTCTTGTTAAACCCAAACTCTACAATGAAATCCCCAATGTAAAATAGGAATACCATTCTATGAAGAAAAATTAATGTGACTAGTAACATAAAAATGTTTGACTTCACTCTAACCAAAGACATCGAAATTAAAACCATAGCTCATTTTTAACTCACCAAATTAGCAAAAAAAAAAAAAAAAAATCAAAGAGCACATGTGTGTTATATATGCGTTCTTTTGAGAAAGGATGTCATGTAGACCAGGCTGACCTCAAACTCAACTACGTAGCCAAGGATGACATTGAACTCCTTCTGCTTCTCCCTCTGCCTCCCAAGTGCTGGGGTTACTGGCATATGTAAAGAACACATCAACTATAGGGTGAGAGTGCCTTTACACACTGCTTACATAAGTACGAAAGGACATAACATTTCTGATAAATAATATGTAAAAGCCTATTCCTGACTTTTGAAAAGTTAATGTATTTGACTGTGTCTTCCCTGGACCATCTTCTAAAAATTATCTTTATGGTGCACAGTAGAGTCAAAGATATGGAAACAAATCCATGCCTCCATGAATCACCTGCTGAGCTCTAAT
This sequence comes from Peromyscus eremicus, assembly GCF_949786415.1. Lineage (NCBI taxonomy): Eukaryota > Metazoa > Chordata > Mammalia > Rodentia > Cricetidae > Peromyscus > Peromyscus eremicus. The sequence continues at coordinate 143,929,734 of NC_081418.1, read as the reverse complement.
GCATGGGTCACACTATACCCAGTAGTCCACAGTCTCTGTCTCATTTACCCTGTTGGCTGAATACTTTCCTAACCCATTTGATAGGTTAAGAAGCTATAGAAAGACAGGCTAAGTAACTGCTTTAGGGTTGCAAGCAACCTGCTGATGGCTGGGTGTGCTCCAGACCAGGCCGACTCAGCAAAAAGCATTGCTCTTAGGCCCCATTCTGCAATGCTAGATGGCACTTTTGTTAAACGCCTTTTCCATTTGCTTATTGGTCCCTTACTGTGCTGTGCGAGCTTAGGTGGGAAGCTCCAGTCTTGACCTTCAGCCTCTAATCTAGTGTTGAGAGTGTTAGATCGATCCTCGAGCTGCCTTCTTTCCTGCCTAGAAATCAGGCCACAACCGACTACAGCTTCCTCTGGGATGGAAGCATTCTGTGCTGTGGGCTTGAACCCCTTTTGCTTTGCATCTGCAAGCTTAGTTCACGGACCTACCTAGTGCCTACCTCTGTGTCCCTTGACATATAGGACATGCCGGGGTGGATTATATGGTAAAAAGTTAATCTCCCGTCACGAAAAACTGTGAATTAGAACCTTCTTTTCCTCCAGATTTGAGGGAAGCTTCTCTGTCCCTTCAAGGCCTGGCCATGCTGCCATGGTTTGATGTTCTCTCTCTCCTAATGCTCTCCCACTTCAAGGCCAGGTCCTGCCATGGTGATGAGACTCTCTCCTAATCAAGCACATTTGACATGGTAATTTCATGTCAGCTCCTTTCCTGAATGTGTCCTTTCTCCTTTCTATTAGGTTGTAGCCAGGAGTTTATTAGGCATCTGATGAACGTCTGCCAAGGGGATGGCCTGATTACATATATTTACGAATCGTGTATGTGAATGTGTGTGGGTACATGGGTGTCCTGGTACCTGTATGGAGGTCAGAGGACAATTGGCAGAATTCAGTTCTCTCCTTCTGCTCTGTGGGTCAGTTTTTTTTGGAGGGTGTGTGTGTGGGGGTGTGGAGGTGACATTGAACTCAGGTCATCTGGTCTGTCAGCAAGTACCTTTACCCAATGATCCATCAATCAGCCCCTCATTTCTGTCCAAATCACAGCCTCCACTAGAAATGACCTCTCTCTCTTCCAATGAGTACCTTGTAATCATCTCTGCCACCTCCACCATCATCACCACCTCACCCTCCTCAAAAAGTGACAGCTCTCATGATTACTGGTCATGTGTGGTCCTTTCCTTCCTAAGCTCTGCAACGCCTGGTGATAATTGTCTTCTACTTTGCCCTGCTGTTACTTGTACATTACAGCAATCAGAGCTGTGAAGTCCAATACAAGGTCATTTCTAGCTAGGCATTGTGGCACATGTCTGTAATCCCAGAGGTCAGGGAGTTAAAGCAAGAGGCTTGTAGCACCAGCCTGAGGCTACATAGTGAGACCAAGTCTCAATGAAAAAAAACTCTCTTCTCTTGTTGGACGTTGGACCCTCACTTGTGCCTAAGGCAGGCCTGTGAATAGTATGTGCTCAGAAGTGATTGAAAGCATGTAAATATGCAGGGCTATATGAAAAACATGACCCCACTACAGCTCCTACAGAGAACAGCCTTAGCAGAGCATTGCTTCTATTATTACATCACATTTTAAGATGATATTTGTTCTTTCTTTCTTCATCTGACTCTCCAAGATTAGGGAAACAGTGTTGTTGAGTCCTTCCTGCTAAATCCTTCATTGCAATCATTATGAAATCTGTAAATCAGATTAAACGCATCTTTTGTACTCAACTATTTTAGTATTCACATTCTTATGACTCTGAATTTTCATTCCTGGAATGAGCTTTCTCTGATAAAGCCTCACCTCCTCTATATATAGGTATGTATGTATCAATCTTTTATCCTCTCTCTCTCCCACAGGTATCAGGCAAATGCTCTAGCCCAAGCTGCCCCCATTCCCCACCACATAGGTTTCTGAGTATTCGGCAGATTAACCACATTAATCATCTAGAGATTTGTCTCTTACTGTATCAGTTTTCTATTTTTTTCACCTTTTGAGGGGAAAAACATCTACTAGCAAATTGATGTAAATTAGACCCAAAGTGGTTTCCACTTCATTTTCTGTGTGACTGGTTTTTGTACTCGCCTGTACCAGTCATTGACTTAAGGAGAAATAGTAGTCACATGTTTATGTTCCAATTTATTGCTAAACCTCACTTTTGCCCATGTTAGCAAGAAACACTATCTGCACCAGATTGCTTCAGCACATCAGAAGCTCCCTTAGGTCAGCCTGATTCTAGACCCCAGATGAAGAGGGGACTGCACAGCACAGACAGTGGGGACAGGGTGTGGGAATTGTGTGTCCTCCAGAGAGCCCTGTGACAGAGGACTCGTTTCCAGTATGACAGTGTTGGGAGGGGTGGGCAGCTGCAGGTGATGGACTCAGAGTAGAATTGTTTAAGTCACTGGGTGTGGTCTCAAGAGGAAGTGATGTGATTGTTTGGGAAGTTAGTTCTTTCAAAGGGCTGCTGTAAAAGCATTGCTGGCTCCTTCCCATGTGATTTCCCATCTGACACACCTTCTTGCTATTGTTTTGACATCCACAAAGAAGTCCTCACCAGTGCAGTCACCATACTCTTAGGACTCAATACTTCCAAACTTGGGAGGGAGATAATAACATCTTTCTAAAGAATCAAGCTAGCCTTGGGCATTTTGTCATAGTAACAGAAAATGAACTAATACTTTCTGCTTGATTTATTTTTCTGAGATCTCTTTGGTTTGCAATGCTCATTTAATTAAATAATTGAAGTTTTTAATTAAATTAGTCAAATTAATTTAGTTAATTCATTTGTTCACTGTTCCCAAGACAAGGCCATTGTTTGAGAGTGATCATATCTGAAAAGACTTCCAGATTGTGACTTGTGCAGTAGGAAAACCGGTCCTTTTCTATGAACCTGTTAAAGCTTATGCTGTGCTGGTTCACTGCAGATCCCTGTGTCTGCGACAGTGCGGGCTACCATACTTCTTTGATTAGGAGCTCCAGTCTGAAGTGTATCATTCTGTACATGAATTTTTATGGTTTTGTTCTGTATTATTTACAGTGCTGAGACTTGAACCCAGGCTTCATGAATTCGAGAACGTGCCCCACCATTGAGCTGTGCTCCCTCTTCTCAGTGTCATTGATGGGATTTGGTGTATGAATCTGTCTTATCCCAACATATACTCTGGTCTTATTACTTTCTCCCACCTTTGCTCCTGATGTCAATATTAGCCATAGCAAGAAGAATCTTTGTATGATAGCCAAACATACTTTATTCTTCCTCCAGGAAGAGGCGTTTGCTTGTCTTGGAGCACTTCTAGGAAGATGTGGGCTTCTTCCAGGACCGTTTCCTAAGTATACCATAATGAGAAGGGCCAACAACTTCTTTTAACAAACAACATTCAGTCGTGTGTATGGGGCACAGAGCTATGTACTCTGTATGTATAGATCTTCCTATCACCCCAATTTTGTTTCACAAATGCACACACAACACTACAAGGATGGCATGCACAAACCCACAAGGTTACACTGACCATTTCAAACAATGAAAAATTTGGTTTGGAGAACAACAACCATAAGGAATATGTAGGTCTTTAGAGAAAAAAAAATCTCCTGAATAGAGTTCTTTGGTTCTCATGTGACTGGATAGGACTTGAGTCACTGGGTGGAAACATGGGCATTGGTGCTGCTGTAGTTTCAACCATCGTGAGTACCCCCATTGGGTAAAACTGCTGACAGTTCCTAGTACACTGATGTTTGAGATTCACCCATGGCCAGAATCAGTGACCCCTCTGGCCCCTCTTAGAGAGCGAACCTTACAGTCATGTCTTACTTTCGAGGTTATGGGTATAAGGGTTGTAGTTGAGACTTCCCTCTGGGGCCACTGACCCTATCCATTTTTCTTAATTTTCCTTGGGTTCATCAATCAAGGTGTATACATTAAAACATCCATCTAATTGAAATTTTATAGCATACAATTTTACAAGCACACATATAAAAATACAAACTAATAAATATACTTGCTATCAAGCAAGAAGTGATTTGATAATGATGAATAGTGTTGGAAAGTGTGATTACCTGCGGGCCTGTGAACAAGTTTAGAAATTCAATGATTTGTAAAAGAAAATAATTCTATTACAAAGATGCCGGGTTGAGCAATGGGACGTCTGTATCATACCACTCCCCTCAAAGGCTCAGCGATCAACACAGAAGGGGGAGCAGAAAGAGTGTAGGAGCCAGAGGGAGAGGACTTCTGCAATAAGACAGTGTTTGCCAGATGCAACAGGGCTGGTACACACATGAAGTCACAGCATCTGGGACTGAAGCCATGAGACCAGGACTGAGCAGGCCAGCCCAAGTCCCACCATGGAGATGGGAGGGGCACATGAATTCCCCCTCTGTCCGAGGTGTTATTGGCTATTTCTGTGTCAGGGGGAGGCAGGGACAAGGCTTCTGAGAGGCTACCCGTGCTCTAGTGGATGGTTCTATACCCATGCCCGTACTGGCAGTGCCAAATGAACTCAAAAGTGAGAGAGAGAGAGAGAGCAAGGACATGAAGCTGGGAGGGAAAAGCAGTGGGAGGAATAAATAAGGAATTAAAAGAGAGGGGACTTGGGATGGATTTGATTTAAAAAACATTAATATGCATGTATGGAATTTTCAAACAATAAAGAATAATATAAAGTTAATAATTAATTAATTATAAAAGATGGCAGGTTGCCTGTGCTGGAACTGTGTGATGAGTCCATTAGATATTAGAAACCCTATTTTCGTTTCTGCCTTCTCTCTCTTCCCACTCTTAATCCAGGTATTTATTCCATTCAGTCATGATTTAAGAGGCACTTCTTTGTTAGTGGGAATTATTTTGCATTATTTTGTGTGCATACCTTCATAATTTCACACTGTCAGATTTTGATTAGCTGATATTAGAAAGCTGTTTCAGTGCACGCACACCGTCTGATGAGTCATCAGAGAGAAGCAAGTGGAGCTAGTGGCCTAGCAGGGTCACAAATGAGAACAAGAAATGAGATGCTTAGGCTGTATGTGTTGAGCAAACAGGCCTGTGAGGAGATAGAAGCCAGTGGCTTTCCTCAAACTGGGAGAACTCAGAGTGGGTAAACAGGAAACCTCTGGTTTTTCCATGTGAAGACAAGGACCGTTTTTCACATGGTAGGAAAGGGCTGTCATGTGTGGCACAGAAGGGAAGCCTGGTAGTTGTCAAAATGGCGCCTGCTAACCCTACTTGATGGGAGCTGTCCCTCCTGAGTCCAGCTGGCAGCTGTGAGTAGTAGTTGAAGAAGATGACTATCGTGGGAGACCAGAACAGGGCTCCTCCATGGGCTGCTTGATCTTTTGATGTCTCACTGAACTGTAAGAGACAGGAGAGAGACAAAGTATACTTATTAGGCTAGAAATCATAGCAATCAAGCTACTGAGGGAATAGCCTGAGATTATGGGCAGAATCAATGTAAGGTGGGGTAGATGACTGAAAGTCTGCTCCAGAGTCAATGGTCCTCAGGGATACTCTGCAGGGCCAGTCAAACTTGGAATCTGTGTCTGGGCAAATATGAGTGCTCCTTGGGTGAGAGGACAATAGAGAAGTTGAAGAATTTTGCAAATTAACCAATTTATAAACATTCCAGAGATAACACTCTCCCACATTCGTAGTCTTCAATCCATTACTATTTCACTGAACCAGAAAATTTAACCATATACCAGAAACTGTTCAAAACATTCTGGTCTCGTGTAGGCCTATTTACTGATCTATTAATTAAGAATTAGTGCTTTCATCTTCTAGGGAAGATGAGGCTTGCATAAGTTGAATAACTTGCTTAAGATCCAAATTTCCCATTTTGATCTTTTTTTTTTTTTTTTTTTTTTTTTTAATATCAGCAGTTGCTGCTTTAAAAGAAAATGTTATACTTAACTGCTTTGGTGCCTCAGCTGCTTGGTGAAATCTTTCTTTAAAACCACATTGGCTTACAGTGCTAAACCATAAATTTTAGGTATTTGGAGTCATTATGAAGTGTGGGCCACAGGATGCCAGGTGCAAAATTCATGAAGAAGACTGAGATGATTGTAGGCAGAACACAGGAGGCAAAAGTTTGCAGGGGTCTCTTTGGGGAGGTCAGGGTCTTGTACCTGACAAGCAGAACCTGTCACAGAATAACTTAGGCCACTGATATTTGAAATAAACAACATCTGTCTTCTCTGTGTAGTCAAAGCGGGAGCGGTTTGCAGCTTGGGTTGAGATATCCATAAAAAGGGGTAACTTACAAGCTGAACATCCAACCTCAAGTCAATGCTAACACACAGTGGTCACCTCTTCCCACTCAAAAATTCTTAAGCATTTCAGAAACTAGATTTTTTTTTTGATAAATTGTCCAACCACCTTCTTATGTAGGGTAAACTACATATTTTTCACCTTGTTTTACTCTTACATCCTCAGAGTGAAATAAATTTGGTCAACATTAGTGAAACATTAAGTTCTTTTGAAATAGTCATGGATGGAGAGTGCAGTATGGCTTGCTTGATGATACCTAAAAAAAACAGCTATAACTGTGATGGAGAACTGGTGTTCTTATCCTAAGCTCATTCTCATGGGGAGGGGCATGGTTTAAGCAGTGTCAGATCTACTCTATATCTAGAGTGATCTTGGCTCCATTGAGAAGATGACATTTCTTCCGTCTGAGAGGTGCAGATAGAATTTTAAAAACCGAGAATTGTATTCAGATCAGTAGAAATCAAATAAAATAGAAATCCAGGTAAAATAAACAGCTCATTTTCCAAACTGCTTAATAACAAGCTGGCATTGCATGAGTAGCCTTCCCCAGAGCCTGATAATGGTGTGTATGGCCCCATTGCATTCTTTCTAACAGTGTGGAAACAAACACCTCATAGTGTGTCACAGGACTCTGATCAATGCTATAGAATATTATTTTAAGATGTGTTGCATTTGTTTTATGCTGTGGAACATTTAATGATGCAAAGATGTATTGCATTCTTTTATGTTGCATTTGTTTAACTCTGTGATGCTGTGTTAGTTTGCCTCTTTGAAACACCTGATGGTCTAAGAGCTGAGTGGCCAATGGTGAGGCAGGAGAAAGGATAGGGAGGGCTGGCCAGCAGAGAGAATAAATGGGAGATCTGGGAGGAAAGAAGAAAGAGGGAATGAGAAAAGAAGGCGGAGGACACCAGGGGCCAGCCACCCAGCTACACAGCAAGCCACAGAGTAAGAAACAATGAAAGATCTACAGAAACAGAGAAAGGTAAAAGCCCAAAGGGAGAAGGTAGGTGGGCTAATTTAAGTTAGGAAAAGCTGGCTAGAAATAAGAAAGAAGAAGCTTCTTTGTGTGATTTCTTTGGGATCTGGGTGGCAGGCCCACTACACTATAATTTGACTTTATCACCAAATAACATTGTCCTTGCCATGCCTAGTCTATGTTAGCCACATGTTACTTACTGAATAGACACCAATGGCTGCATAGATGAAAGAGAAAATGGAGAAATGCTGCCAGTGTGGGCTCTTGCTCTTCTAGGGGTATGCCTGAGAATTTGAGAGTGTGTGCATGTTGCTCTAGTATGAATACAGTGAAGGAGCCATCCATCTTTAGACCTGTATGACAAAAAGTCACACTTGAATGAATACCATAGCCAGCCAGTGGATGAGAGCAGAATGGGGAATGAGGAATGGGCTTTGGGTGGAGGTAGAAGGTTCATATGTGAATGACCTTGTGTTGCTGAGGGAACTGTCAAACCTACCCTTTGTGCTTCAGGAGCTTCCGACCTGGGGCCAAGACTGACTTCAGTAGCTCAGCTCTGCTGAAGTCTGAGCAAGGTGGAAGTCACCTGGGTAGACACTCGCCTCCAGAAAACTGAAAGCATATACAGTATTAGGAAACCAGAGCACTAACTACTGCAGTAGCCTTTTTATGTTGAGTTAGTGAAAATGAATGAGAACAATCATCAATGGAATGAGTGCAAAGCCAGAATCAAAACAAAAGACAGTGACCAGCAACTATGAGACTATTTGGAGAAGACTGGAAAGCTGGGAGGACAAAGTTCACTTCAGGACTGGCAGCTTACTGGTCCTCTCAGAGGCACAGGTCTGGTGTGTATGTGTGTGTGTGTGTGTGTGTGTGTGTGTGTGTGTGTGTGTGTGTGATGTATGGGTGCAGGTGAGTGTGTGCATGCCACAGGCCATGTACAGAGCTCAGAAGACAACTTCCAGCTTTGTTGGAGACATGGTCTTTTCACTGCTGCATAAGCCAGTCTAGCTGGGTGGTGGAGGTCTAGCAGTCCTTTATCTGTGCCCCCCATCTCCCTGTTGGGGCACAATGAGACTACAGACTCCTGTACGACTGCCTCCCACTCTGACATGGGTTCTGGGGATCTTAATGAGGTTGTCAGGCTCACATGATCAGTGCTTTAATCCAACATCGTCATCTCCCTAGCCATAAGGTCTGTATTTTATAGTCCCCCTGCTTCTCCTGTGTGCTTCATGCCACCTTCTAACCCAGCTGTTCTCTGTGCCCCAAGCTCCTGCTTCTTATGCTGTGACCTTGGTTTGACATGGCCTCTGCTCCCTTTTATGTCTTAAGTGAAAGACCCACTGTTCTTTCACAGTCCAAGGGTTTGATCCCAAGGGACACAGGATTCCATGGCTCCCACCAAGATGGATGACTTCAGTTCCGCCCAGTCTCTATTCTGAGTAGCACTGACTGTGTCATGCAAAGCAATGGCTGAGGCTGAGAGCCAGAGAGCTTCATCTCAAAGGAAGATTGGGCAATATAGAGTGGATTAATTCCTTAATGTAACGAGGAAGAGAGCTTAATTAGTTGGGATTCTAGAAGCCATTCCCTGAACAAAGTGCTAATCCCGCCCCCAGAACATGCTTAGTAAATAAGACCAATGTGATGTCTGCAGAGTCTCCTTGTGACTGGAGCAGGGAACTGCTTTCATATGGAGGGATAGACAGGAGAATTTGGGACTAATTCTAGAGGAGGGAAGAATTGAGAAGTTGACAGAACGAAGACTGAATGACCTTGTTCTTTGTTACGGAAGACCGCTAAGAGCACGAAGAACTTAGTGCAACTAGATTATTGATACAGTGCAATTCCTTGGTGGGAATTTTATTCCTATATTCAATCGATATTTTAGGTTGACATACAAAATTACAAGATATGTCATTTCATACATGTGTTACAGTTTGTTTTTTCCCCTCTGCCTCCCCCACTGCTCTCCCTTATTCCTTCCACCCCTCTCTTGCTGGTCCTCCTTTTCCACTCTCCCCAAATGGTCTGTCCTCCTGCTTTCATTTCATATGAGTTCTACCGCTCTCTCTTCTCTCCTCCCTATCCTTTAAGATCTCTTCCCTCACCCTTCACAGGTCCCTTTTATGCCTTTATGGCCTGTGAGCCTGACAACCTTGTTCAGATCCCCAGAACCCATGTCAGAGTGGGAGGCAGTCGTACAGGAGTCTGCAGCCTCAGTGTGCCCCAACAGGGAGATGGGGGGCAAAGGACAGCCAGACCTCCACTGCCCAGCTAGCCTGGCTTATGCAGCAGTGGAAATACCATGTCTCCAGCAGAACTGGAAGTTGTCTTCTGACCTCCACACATGGCCTGTGGCATGCACACACTCGCCTGCACCCATACATCATCTCTCTCTCTCTCTCTCTCTCTCTCTCTCTCTCTCTCTCTCTCTCTCTCTCTCTAACACACACACACACACACACACACACACACACACACACACACACACACACCACTAGATTCCACATATGAGAGAAAATATGGTGTTTGTCTTTCTGAACCTGGTTTATTTCACTTAGCACATTGATCCATGCAAATGTTGTGATTTTTTATGCCTGAATAAAATTCTATTGTGTATATGTGCCATATTTTTCTTTGTTCATCATCTGTTGATGAACATATAGGCTGATTCCACTTCCTACATATTGTGAATGGTGCAATAATAAAACAGGGATATAAATGGATATATCAGTCATATGTGAACTTAGAGTCCTTCTGATAGATACCCAGGAGTGGTATAGCTGGGTCATATGGTGATTCTAATTTTAGTTTTTGGAGGAAACTTCATACTTATTTCCACAGTGGCTGTAGCAGTTCACATTCCTTTAGTGGGGACTATTTTGGGAAATCTTGTCTAGATAATTCTGATAATCTTTGCATCATTGTGGAACACAGAAATATGAATAAAGTGAGTCATTTCCTTATGAGCCGGAGCCGAAGACATTTTCCTCTTTTCTTTGAAGCATAACTTGCAAACGGAACCTATGACTTTTCCTAACTCTGTTGAAAAATCGTTACATATGTCAACAGGTAGACAAGAATATTATGCCCCGTCTCTTTTGTTCTCGGAAGTGTCTCTAGCTCAGATTGTGGTGTTAGTAGGAAAAAGGTCAGAAACTGTGTTAGATCACGACTTCGTTTATTGTTATTATTATTATTAGTGTAGCAAGTGTAGCATTGTTTTTGGAGACAGTCTGGCTGTGCAGCCTCGAATGGCCCAAAATTCACTAGATAACCCAGGCTGAGCTTTAAATCAGGAGAGTCCTCCCCCTGGGAAACCCACGTGCTGGGATTACAGGCAGGCATCACCGCACCTGACTTCACCACACGTTCATTTAATTCCATTTAGCCAAGAATAAAAGCAGTTCTTTTAAAATTGAGTTTGGCTTAATCAGTAAGAAAACAGTCATTATATTTCTTTAATAAGCAGGTGGGCAGCTTTGAAAACTGATGGCGTTTGTGTATCCATCTATTGTCAAGTGGATGAAATGCAGGGGATAATAAATTGAATGGAGGAAGAATTTGGCACCAGGCTGCTTTTGCAAGTTGCTAGATATCAATTTGGAACTTAAGTCATCTCTATGCAGCACTTAAATAAGTGGTTGATCTGCTGGCCCATGTGTCTAATTAAAAGCTGTTGTATGTGCAGAGGAAAAGGGTGGCATAAAGGACCCGAACACACGGAAGGAGGGGAGGAGACCTGAAATGATGATTCCCCTAGGAGGACGAAAAGATACTAGAAACGGTCACACACACACCCTCAGCTTCTCCAAAGGAACACTGAAACGAAATCTCAACCAAACCAATTTGCAATCATTTGAAGGGAAGAAGCCCTTTTAAGCAGGAGCCTGACTTCATCACGGACAAGTCCTGTCATACGAGAATGAAAGGCTCCGAAGATCAAGGAAGAAGATTTATATGTAATTCATTTAGGCTGTAGATACGATTTGGATGTGTTGCTATGTAGCACGTCCATCATCTTCCACCTTGCCGTGTGAGATAGCGGACACCAGAGTCTCACTGTCTACCTGGGGACAAATGTAAGGCCAAGTTCGAAGCCCAGGGTTATCTGTTCTCCTGACTGCTGTCTGGCGCTTGAGTGGCAGCACACACATGCGGGTGTTGTTTGCTCACTGTACCTACTGGAGGGAAAGATGACAATTTTTTTTTAAAGGTATATAGAAAGAAGGTTAAAACTGATAGCTGTCCAGGGCAGTCAGTAAACTGCTTGCCATAGATCACAAAGACCTGTATGCATCCATAGCCCTAGCACTCATACAAAATGCCTGCATGCATCTATAGCCCTTGTCCTGGCTGGGGGAGTTGGGGAAGAGAGAAGCAGTTCTCTGAAGATCAGTGATCAGTTAGTCTAGCCTAATTGGAGAGTGTCTGGTTCAGTGAGAGACCATGCCTCAAAAGAAAAAAATGTGGAGAGTGACTGAGGGAGACACTACACATCAACCTTTGACCTCTACATATAACACACATGCGCACTCACAGGAACAGGAATACCTACACACACACACAACACACACACACACAGACACAGACACACACACACACACACACACACACACACACACACACACACACACTCACTCACAAAAAAGGAAATTATAGCTATCCACATATGCTGCTTTCTTTTCTCATCTTTCTTAGGACACATTCCAAAACTAATGTAATCATTTAAAGTAGATCCAATTGCTTTGTGTATATTGATGTTATCTTCCCTTCAACTCACTGGAGACAGAGGACATGTGCTTCATTTTTACCTCCCCGCAGCACTTAATACATGTGTGATTGATTGGCCAGTGGTAAGGTCTTAAAGAACCTGTTGTAAGGATCTGCAACAAAAGAATGCTACCAAGGCTATTGCTGGCTGGCAGAGGCCAGAAAGAGAAGCAGGGGAAGAAGGCTCAGGGAGTTTGTGAAACTAGCTCTTTAGTGTCATGGGGGTTCGACTTTGACTCTTCTTGCACGGCTGTGGACATTCTGAGCCGAAGTGGGAATGTATACATAGATGGTTCAGATAGGAGCTTCTGCGGTGATTGGAGTTAGCTCAAGCACATGTGTGCTGCAGTGGTTATGTGTACAAGCACCCCGAGTTGGATCTGTCTACCTCCTTTCCTATCAGCGACCTTGAGCAAGACATTTAACTTTCCCAAACTCACTGTCTCAATTGGTAAGGAAGAGAAAGTAATGGGGCTTACTGCAGAGGGATATGAGAATTCATTTGCATAATGCTTAGACAGCATAGAACACACTGTAAGCAGCTCAATAAATATTGTTATAAGAATTGTGAGAAATTAGCTGTGTGTAAGGACACATGCTTGCAATCCCAGCATTCAGAGGGAGGAGGATCAAGAATTCAAGGCTATCCTTAGCTACAAAGGGAGTTCCAGAGCAGCCTGAGCTACAAAGAACACTTTATGTAAAAACTCAAAGAATAGCAAGGACAGAGCCCTAAGAAATGAAAAAAGAAATCTAGGAAGAAAAAGGCTGAGTGGTTTAATAGTAGTCTTTGTGCATGACAAATCATGACCTGTCTGGATACCAGTTTGATTGTTGGATGACATTTCTTGCTGCTTTACTGTGCCTTCACCAAAGAAAATATGAGAATGAGAGGGCTTAATTAACTTCAGCATGATGGAATTGGGATAGATACAGGGCATATTACTGCTGGGCTCACTGGCCTGTACAGCTGGAGGAAATGGTGCCATTTTCTTTCAAGATGTAGTTTAGGAAATGATCTAGTTGCACCTCATACATCTTCCTTGTCTGTTTAGGAGGTCCTACACAGTGATGGACATGGACCTCTTAGGCCATGTTGCATGTTTGTTCTTTGGGAGTTGACAGTTTTGCCTGGATTGAAGCTGAACTCGTGAGCTGAAGCAGCACCAAAGTGAATGAAAATGCCATTGCAGAGCCAGTACGATGCTTCTGTTTGGTTTATCAGCAAAGACCAGTATCCATGGTGTGTTGATGTAAGCCTGAGGACTTCTGGTGAATTGTTGGAGTGCCAGGTCTACAGAGGAGATGTCATGTGAGCCTCAAGTTTGTCTGCTGAGTCATCTATGGACAGAGACCCAACTGTGAGGATACAGATTAGCAATTAGTGGACTCTAGTCAGTGTCTAATTATAATGCCAACTCTACTCTAGGGAACTTGAAAAGAGTGGACGAAAAAGCAAATTCCAAGTTTCTCTGTTCGAAATAACAATTGCTATTTTCTTTCCTCTTCTTTTATTCACTCATTCTTTCTTTCTTTCTCTTCTGTCTTCCCTTTCTCTCTCTTTCCTTTTCTTCCTTCTCCCTTTCTCCTCATCCTCTTCATATTCATCATCCACTCCATTTAGCAGTTAGATCTGTAGACTTTAAACATGGTGACAAAAATATAGATTACCACAGTGAAGTGAAGGGCTTGTTTGATGCCTCTTCAGCGATCCTCATTAATTTTCTGACCAAATGTTTACACGGGGATACGATGTAGATGTAGGGCATCTCTTATTCTTTTGGCCCAGACAGCTTTGTCGAGTCTAGTGTTGTTACATACATCTGGAGTCTCCATATCCTTCATGCAGATTTCCATATATTTTGAGTGACAGGTTTCTTGACACACACTCCAAGGAAGGGCTTGTGAATGATGATGATGTTTTCTCAGATCATCACTTTATGAACAACAAAATGGTCTTTAAGTTTCTCATCACCTTCTTTTATAGCAGCCATTCTGCTGGGCCCAAGTAGAAATGGAAGAGTATTATTTGGGGAAGCAACTAGTGTGTGTGTGTGTGTGTGGGGGGGGTATACAAGTGGACGGCAGAGGATAAGCCAGGTGTCATTCCTCGGGTGCTACCCGCCTTTTTATCTGTACTAGAAGCTCACTCATTGGCATGGAGTTTGCATGGTAGGCTAGACTGAATGACTGCTGAGCCTTTCTCTAGCACTGGGATTGCAAGGGAACCTGAGTTTGAGACTAGGCTAAGGCGGTGAGTGTGAGCTAGGGCAGTGAGTGTGCACTAAGGCAGTGAGTGTGAGCTAAGGCTGTGAGTGTGTGCCACCAGAACCAGAATTTTTATGTGGGCTTTTGGGATCAAACTCAGATCCTCTGACTTTTGAAGTAAGACTGTTACCAACTGAGCTATACTCTTACCTGCCTTTTTTTTTAAAGACTTCTTTGTCCTAGAGTATTAAGTGAATTGTGAAAATGCTGGAGACCACTGAAGCTGGTTTAAAAACAAATTTCAAGGAGCCTGGAGAGCTGGCACAGTCTTTAAGAATGCTTAATGCTGCCTCAAGAGGGGTTTTCTGTCGGATTCACTGTGTCACACTGCAACTTCCATGATGAGATTTTTCATTTTTTTCCCTTTTTACTCTTAAATTTGTTTTATTTTGGGGGAAGGGGCGCAGGGGCAGAGGGCAATGCAAAGGGATGGGAAAGTGAGCGGGATCAAGATACATGATGTATAAGACACATGGAATAAATAGAAAGAAAGAGAAAAAAAAGAATACTTAATGCTCTTGCAGAGGACAGGGTTTGTTTCCCAGCTCCACCTTGAACTTCACGACCTTGTGTAACTCTGTTTCCAGGAGATCTGGTACCTTCTTCTGGCCTCTGTGGGCATTGTACATGTGTGCTGTACATACAAACACACAGGCCAAATACACACAGACATAAAGTAAAAAGAAATAAATCTTTTATTTTTTAAAATAAAAACATGAGTTATTCTTTTATTCATCAAGTTCTTAATTCTAGGAAAGATTAGAACAACTTTGTTATCTTCTTGAGAGTTGCTGTTGCTGGTGCTTCCGCTATCCCCTGTCAATCTCCCACCATCCGGTGGAGATGATAAAGGTGTTTCCCAATGATGTCATGATCTGGGGAATGAGGAGTTTAAAAGGTAGCGAATGCAGAAGTCTGGGATCTGGGCTGCAGTGAGGTCACAGTAGCAAATGTGAAGCCTGGGAGGTTGGCAAGGTCTGTACTGGTAAGCCAGAGAGGACAGACTAAGCCATAAGAAGTGACTCTGTTTGAAGCTAATTCTGCAACATTCCCAATTAAATACTCCTTTGTATGGATAGATGGGAAGGCTAGCAAGTAGTTTTAGTGTGGGTCTCCCTGTGCTGAAAGCTGGCATCTGCCTGGCACATAGTCCCTGCTTACACTCTCTAGGTAGCCATTCCCATCAGAGTTAGAGGGATAGACAACAAAAGATAAAAAGTTAGAAATTCTGAAACCCTTTATTGCCTCAGTTTTCCAAGTGCTAGGATTTACAGGTATGCACGGCCAGTCTGGGAATCCTAAGCTAGTTCTTTTCTTTAAAATTAAAAAAAATTACTTATTAATTTATTTAATTTTATTTTGTGTATGTGTGATGTGTGTGTGTACATGTTCCATGGCACACATGTGAAGGTCAGAGAACAAGTTAGGAAAGTTGATTCTCTCTCTCTCTCTCTCTCTCTCTCTCTCTCTCTCTCTCTCTCTCTCTCTCTCTCTCTCTCTCTCTCCCAGGGAATCAAACTCAGGTTGTCAAGCTTACTGGCAAGTGCCTTTACCTACTGAACCATCTTACTGATCCATGGATCTCTGAACTCAGTTTTCAATGCTAACTTACACTAAAAATGAACCATAAAAAAGCATTAGATAATTCTGAAAAAGGAGAGAGGTTTTCTGTTGAAAGCAAACAGCAGTAACAATGAGAACAACACAATTCAGAGAAGCTTGTTAGCAGCTAACCCAACACATGATGTCAAACATGGGATGCCATCTTTATGCCACTGCAGACCATGATATCTACGGATCTGGACAATGGATTGAGGGACAGTCAGAGAGCTTTCCTACACCTAACTCTGACACAGGATTGCCTGATACAGGGCAGAGGTCACCAACTCTCAGCACCCTGTGCAAGATCAGGTAATCCTCGTGATGTCATTCAGCCTGGTGTGGGTACACAGGCTAGGGTCTTCAAAAGTCACAAATCAATGCAAACACATTGGCATCAGTAACTTGATGGTGGCCTCACTCACTGTACAACAGGAGTGTGAGCTGAGAGAGACCTCTGTAGCTGTAGGGAACTGGGTTTAGGCAGTTTGTCAGCAACCACGTAAAGTAGTTGGAGGTTCTGAATAGAGCTCTTCATCTGGCAGAGATGGGAATAAAAACCAGGACATGAGGAAACAACTTAGTCCTTTGGGCTGGGCACATGCACATGGAGGTACACTGGGAAACAGGCTTAATCTAGGCAGCCGAGAATACCCAGCCAAGCTCATGGCAAGCTTTAGGTGTTGTGAGGGTGGTTCTTGGCCAGTCCTGGTTTCAATATTATCAGGCAGCTACTTGTTGGTCAATGTTTTAGTCCTCTGAATGAGACTGGGCAGGCAGGTACCACCAAGTTGTTGCTGGCATTAAAAAACAATAACAACAAAACCAAACCAAAATCACTTTCCTGTATGCTATTTTATTTTGATTTCTAGAGCAGTTCAAAATGCTTTCCTTGAGTAAGACAGATGGCCAGATTGGGTTTAGGGACGTGGATAGATTCTAAGCCACTTTGATTGTGAATACCTGTACTTTAAAACTGTCTGCAATGAATGAGCAATCTCTTTTCCAAACCAGAGACACAGGGAAATTAATCACTGATGTTTAGTGAGGAAAAAAAAAAACTTTCTCAAAAAACTTCTTGCTGGGTTTAGCCATCGGAGACAATGGCTTGTTAATTGGTACCAACTGAGTGTGACTGAGCCACATTCAGAAGTCAGCCATGCTTAGTTGTTATGCTCTCTCCATATGGAGCAAGCAGAGGACAAAAAGAACCTTATTTTCCAGGGATCCTTAGAGATCCATGGGGACAAATACAGTCACTGTGTCTAGAACCAGGGCTTCTGTTGTATATGGCCTTACAAGAGGCACCAGCACTCAGCTTAATCAGATCACAAGGTGGAAGACCTTCGAGTTTGTCAAGGCCTTGTTCTCCTCTGTATAGGAACGTGATGTTCTGATCAAACACACATGAGGAGCTGGGAATGGTAATTTGTTTGAGACAAATGTCGACACATTTACTCTGAAAAATGTTGCTTGTACGTCAGGGATGTCGCTGGCTTGCACTTAACCCCATTCTTTAGCAGCAATCACAATTCTGTGGACTCTACCCTTTTGGCTTAAACTAAATGAAGAGATTTTGATAGCATAAGTGTTTGGGGTTTAGTGTTTCATATTTAATAAGAAGTGGTTTGTTTTCCTTCTTAGTAATTAGGTTTTGGTTATTATGATACCTTTCTTTATATCCTGTCTCTGTCCATATCTACACTGGAATAAGTATGGAACACATTTAATTTACATAGATTTCTCTAAATAAATTGATTCTGATTACTGATGACTTTATTATCTAATTAATGTTAGTTTAATATTTACACTATTTTTTACCCACTTCATTGGCTAAAACTACTTCTCTTCTTCTCCTGTTATATTCCACCCCCTCCTCATTCAGTTAAAAGTACATCTATTGCCGAATGCACGTCAGCTAGGGGCGGACTGAAGTTGGGAGGGGAAGCAGTAGAGAGGATGGGGGAGGAGCTGGAGAGAGGGAGTAGGAGTAGATTTGATCAAAACACATTATATGCATGTATGAAATTCCCAATTAAAAAATACATCTCTTCCATCACAGAACCTGGTTGTTGCTGAGACTCATCAGCTTGCTCTTTTGTAGAAAAGAGGCCTTTTAACAAAAATACAGCCCATCAGAGAACTGTTTTGATCTGTGGAATGGAGGCCACAGAGAGGGATTTTAATTTAAGATGAAATGGAATAGCCTTGTTAAGATTTTGACAGTCCTGGTACATCACTGAGCATGAGCACACTCCAGCAATTCTCTTTGTGTTTCTCAGCCCTCTCCTCTGATTCTGTGCAGGAGCTAAGCTGGGCATCTCAGTGGGGATGGAGATCAGAATCTGCATTCTCCCCTCTTATTCCTCACAGGCTTCTTCTGGGTATACATTTATCTGAGACCTAGGGTTTAAAAGTGGGGGAGACATTCTCAAAGTGAATATCTTCAAGTTGTTTTCTAGTGGCTTACCATTAGGGTCACAAAACAGAGAATGCTGATCAGGGAGGAGAATGAGGCAAAGTTCCAGGAGGAAGCAAACTTACCTTTGGAAGAACAAGAATGCTGGCTTCTATGGGAGGGAGTTAATTACCCAGAATGGCTCTTAAAGGAGCCTGACCAAACTGCTGGAATTTGTGTTTGTGGACCTTTGGATGCTCAGTGTTCCTTATGCCCTGAGCTTTAAAGAAAATGAGTCTGGCACTTGTCAGGTGGGAAAATTCCAGATCCTCCACCCAGAGCTTCTATTGTGTACTTAGGTTGTGACATTTCTAAGAAATGATGAGGCTGGAGAAGATCAGAGATATTCCCATATTGCAAGGCGTGGCACACAAAACTGGCACCATTCAAACTCATCCTAGGTAGCCGACTCCAGCCTTGGTGAGCTGAAAAGAAATAGTGGTGTGGTCTGCAGAGGAAGTGATCTCTTGCTGTTCAGGTAGAAAGTCTTCCCCTTAGTGTGGAAGCAAAGATTCTATCCCTTACGTCATGTCTACTCTGTTGAGAATGTAGACGAAAATTGAAAGGACACTCAGGAATTCTCTCAGAGCTGCGGAGGTAATCTGGATTCTTGTCCCATCATTTTATACTAGCTTTCTAAGTCTGGTGGAGTGAAGATTTATCAGTGGAATCCTAGCAGATCTAGACTTTCAGAGACATAGATTCCTCTCCAAGGGAACCCTTAAAGACTAATGTAAATTAGTGTAGCCCCTGTGGAAATCCATATGGAGGCTCCTTAGAAAACTACAATTAGAACTGCCCTGTGATCCAGATCTTCTGCCACCCCAGGATATGCATAGCTACTGGGCTCTCAAGTAAGACATGGACAACTGAACATCTGTGATTATTGTGGCACTGTTCATAATAGTCAGATGTGGGAACCAGCCTTGGTGTCATAAAGAAGAAGGAGATGTCACTGGCAGTGAATTGGACCTGGAGCTCATCATGTTAAGCAAGATAAGCCAGACTCAGAAAGACAATTAGCCCATGCTTCCTTTTCCATGTGGAATCTAAATGAAGATATATGATGAGACATGAAGGCAGAAGGGGGACAAGGAGCAGGAAAGGGACAGGGGGTGGGTGGAGAGTGAGGACTTGAAAGGGTAAGAAATGGTGGATATGAGTAAAGGATATGACACACATGAATGCAAATGTCATAATAAAACCCATCACCCTATACAATTAATATACATATATGTTTATGTAAATTGACCCAAATGCCCTAGCAGAGTCATTATCCCTATGATGTTATGAAATCTCAAGAATAATGCAAAAGATGTTAAGATACTAAAAAAAGTAACCAAGATAGTAAGCTTACAATAGATTTTAGAGTTGCAGCCTTTGAGAAAGCAAGATTTTATTTATTTACTTACTTTATAATTACCTACTATATGTTTGAGTGTGGTGTATGCATGTGTGAACAAGCAGGCACTTTATCCACTGAGCCATCTCCCCAGTCCAGAGAAAAAAAGGTTTTAGCAGAAAGATGCGCATGTTAACCCTGTGGATGCCTGGTCAGCTGGAGTGTTCCAGGCAGAGTGAGCAGATGGAATATGAGGACATGGGGTCTGGTGGATAAGGAGTTTCCAAATCAAGTGCATTGGCTGTTTCTTTCAGTGAATAGGGAAGCTATGGAGAGCTGGGGTAGAGAGCAGCATGATGGTTTAGTTCTAAAAAAATTACCCTGCTTCTTTTTGAATGGAGAATGAAGGGGGGTGGAGCAGAAGTAGCTGGGCCGTTGAGCAGCTCTTACGGTGATATGGTGATAGCACTTATGGTGAAGGAGATCATGTCGCACTAGTGGTAGGCAAGAACTGCACATTGACCTTGAAGTTGGCATGTCAAGGTCATCACTGCCTTTTACCCAGTTGAGAAAGAGTGAAAGGAAGGGGATTGGGGGTGAACAAAGATGATGCACTCTGAGTTTTCAACAAATGAGCGTGTGTTAAAGTGCTGGTAGCGTTCTCTGCCAGTGTGGCTGCCTACTACAGGGGTCTCCTCTTATGAAAGTGCAGCTTGAGTGTGACTTTTCATGCCTACCTTATTCCCATAAAACATGGAATTGCACCATCAGAATAGAAATAGGAAACTCAGTGATCAAGATCGTTTCTGTCAACTTTCCATTCCATTAATCAAATTTCTTTGTAACAGTATTGAAAAGAAACAGAGGTTTTTTTTGTGTGAGTGTGTGTGTGTGTGTGTGTGTGTGTGTGTGTGTGTGTGTGTGTGTTGTTTAAGATTTCCATAGGTAAATAAAGACTAGATCCTGCTCTTAAAAAAGCACACATTTGAGGGTCAGGGAGATGGCCCAGTCAGTAAGGCACCTGTGATGCAATCATAAGGACCTGGTTTTGAGTCCCACTACTCATGTAAAAATTTGGTCACAGGCCTCTGTAAACCTGGCACTGGGACATGGGTGAAGACAGGTGGATTCCTGAGGCCACTTAACCACTCTAGCCAATAGTGAGCTTTGGGTTCAGTGAAACACTGTCTCAGGAAAAAAAGAAAAAAGTGTGACTTCTATCTTACTCATTGTTCTATTGATGTGAAGAGACACCATGACCAAAGCAGCTATATAAAGCATTTAATTGGCATTTGCTTACAGTTTCAGAGGTTTAGTCCATTATCATCATGACAGGAAGCATGGCAGCATGCAGGCAGTCACTGGAGCAGTAGTTCAGAGCTACATCCTGATCTGTAGGCAGAGAGAAAGAGAGAGAGAGAGAGAGAGAGAGAGAGAGAGAGAGAGAGAGAGAGAGAGAGAGAGAGAGAGAGAGAGAGAGAGAGAGAGAGAGAGAGAGAGAGAGAGAGAGAGAGAGAGAGAGAGAGAGAGTCTGGGCTTTGGCATGGGCTTTTGAAATGTCAAAACCCACCCCCAGTGGCACACTTTGTCCAACAAGGCCGTACCTCTTAATCCTTCTAATCCATTTAAATAATGCCCCTCCTCAGTGACCAAGCATTCAAAAACATTAGCCTATAGGGGCCATTCTTAGTCACACTCCCACAGGAAGGTGATTGAAGAGGACACCTTTGGCCTGCACACTTACACAGATATACATGCATGTGCACTTACATGATGTGTGTAGGTACACACACACCATATACTATCTGTACACACATCACACATACAGAAAACCCACATTTGTAGGGAGAGGAGGTAAACTTGTCTGCTGTCATGTGATAGGTGTTATGATAGAGACATGAACGCACAGGTGAGAGAGCACTGAGAAGAGGCTAAGTCCACTCCTGGGAGTTAGAAAAGACCACATATATCAAACAATCAACCCGTGATCTAGGTCTTGAAGGTGAGAATGATGTTAGAGAAAGCACGGGGAAGGAGTCTTTCATCAGGTAAGAATGAAGCTCCTGTTTCTTATGGTGATGAAGAGCTAACTACCTTCTGAGGCTCATCCATCCCATTAAGAAATAACTGCCATCAATGCATTTCTGATATTCAGCTAACACCTTTTCACCCTAGTTTTGACATCTGCTGCCAATGGGCAGGGGATTATCTTTCTACTTGCATGAATCACCATGATATTTGAACATAAATATTATGTTAAAATATGCTTTATTTTTATTTATGTGTAGGGTATGTGTGTGTATGTATGCATGTAAGTATGTGTGTGTGTGTGTGTGTGTGTGTGTGTGTGTGTGTGTGTGTGTGCATCTGTGCATGTGAAGTCCACAGCTCTACATTGGTTGTCTTTCTCTATCAGTGTTTACCTTATCTGTTTAGAAAGGGTCTCTCACTGCACCTGATGTTCATTGATTGGCAAAATTGGCTGGCCAGTGAGCTCCAGGGATATGCTTGTCCCTACACCACTGAGCTAGGGTTACATTCAGGTGCAACCATGCTCAGCTTTTTTTTTTTTTTTATTTTTTTTTATTTTTTTTAAGCATGAGTGTTGGAGATCCAAACCCATGTCTCCCATGTTTATAAGGCAGGCACTTTACCAACTGAGCCATCTTCCCAGCCCTTTGGTTTAAATCATTTAAGACATCTCTTTCTATGTTTATAAAGGAGGGTAAGTGGAGTCAGGTTCCTGGGAGGCAGGCTGAAGGTGAAAGCAGGGTGCAGGTTGATTAAAGAAGGCTCTTGACATCAACACCAAGAAAGGGAAAGGAAGATAAAACTGGACTGAGCAGAAGGAGGACAGGTGATACAGTCATAATGGACACTCTTACTAACCTTGGGGAAATTCAGAAGCAAGACAGACCCTTCAGAGCTGTCTGGACTTAGAGCAAAGGGGCCAGGACTTCATACACCTTGACAGCCAATCCTGCAAGGCTCTGTATTCCAGAAAGAGGTTGTAATTGTAGATGAATAGCTCATTTCATTTGAGAGACAGTGGTTTGTGTGTTGGGGCAGGATACTGAGATGAAGTCTGTTGCCATGGGCACTGTGGTCACTGGGATGCTTAGTTATTTGTTTCAGAAGTGGATCAGTAGGGGATCTGGATGATGAAAAACTTCTTGTGCTGCTAATTCTTCAGGCAGTTGTTTTCTGAGGCAGATAATGGGATAAAAAAATACTTCTTTTTATTTCTTCTTATTAGCAAATAAACACTGTGAACATCAATGTAATGGAAGTACAGTATAAAGGTTGTAGACTGATGGGGTCTAATGTACAATTCTACCTCCCCTGTGCTAATTGCCCATCTCAGTTAAGGCAGCCTTTTATGCAGGAAGACTTTCAAGATGCTCTCAAGGCAAGTTGAAGTGCATTCATGCAATAAACTTATCTGAGAATTTTCACTGGGGGAGGTGGCTGCTCCAAGGACCCCTGAGTGTCAACATTTTGTAATATCATTAAGAGATAAAAATGTTCATGGGGAAGCAGAGTGAGCTGCAAACAGAATTATGTCTCTGTCCTTCATCCTTGATCGCTAGTGGGTGATCATAGTATATGCTGGATGCCTGCAAAGATGGATGTGTGGCCACCAGTACTTTCCACTCCATGCACATATGAATATTGTGCTCTGAATTGTGACAGAGGCTATAATTTGCAAAGCCTCTCACCATTTGCAACTTAGAGTTAGATCAAAGCTTCATTGGAAAAAAAAAAGAGCTATTCTATTATGGACCACTGTACACCAGCCTGATGTGTCAACTAAATAAGCAACATTATACTCCTCATTATATAAGAAACCTTTGCACAAGCCATGACTCTGCCTCTTGATTTCTATTTGGCTTCACCAAACTTGATTTGGTGGCAGATAAAATGGTTGTAGAAGACATCCTTGTTGAATAAGAAGGATTGGCAGTACAGGATGGGTAAGGTGGGCATGATGAGGGTTGTATAGAAAAGGGGTGATAGATGATGATAGGATTAGAAGGCGTGCTCAGAGTGCAACAGGCATGTGATACTACCATGTTAAATTTTCTTTTTTCACTATCATTATAGATTAGGGTTTTTTTTTTTTTCATAGTAGCTGGTAGTATCTTTACAAGTTCATTTGTAACTGTGGGGAGGCATGAAGAGAAGACCAGAAGAAGAGAGGGCCAAGTTGTTGTTTAACAGGTTTTTCATTCTCTAAGTTCAATATCATTAACACTGACCATCTGAGATGGACAACTATGAGTTTTCCGCAAAGCTTACACTTGCTGTGCATTTGCGCCAAATATGGCTTTACTGTATGTGGAACATTGTGTGCATTCAAGAGTCTTCTAGTGATTAAATTCTGTTCACCCATCACAGAACAGGTCGGTTTATTTCATTTGCACTTGGGATCTTCTCCCTTGGTCCTATATATCTTTAAGTATACTGGAAGTGTTTTCACTGTGCGTAACCATTGGGACTGTGGAAACTCACAGGATGAGATTTCCCACTTGAGAATCTCCAAGACGGTGTTTACAAGAAAATCAAGTCGATATCTCCTCAAAGCAGCATCTATTCTAGATGAGCTGTTCTGTCAATGGGCTTTCTTTTCTTTTTTCCCTTGAGGTTCTCTGTGGGTCCCTGACAAGTGTTGGAATAATTAAGCTTCATTGTCTTGAATACCCACTTGTCTTAGTCATTTTAAGCTGCTATAAAAATGTCATAAAGGAGACAGCTTATCAACAACAGTTTAGTTTTCATAATTCTGAAGGCCGAGAAGTCCAAGATCGTAGTGCTAGCGGATTTGGTATCTAGTGAGGACTTCCGCTTTGGCTCATCAAGACAGCTTCTCTGTGTCCACTCGTGGTGGATCAGTCAAGGCAGCTCTCCGGAGTTTCCTTTATAAGGATGCTAATCCCATTTGTGAGATCTCTGCCTGCGAGACCTGTCATCTCTCAAAGACAATACTTCCTACTCTCATCTTGGAGGTTAGAATTTATTAACAGAGATGGGCAACACTTACTCCACATCACAGCTGTAACCTACAGCTGAAGAACAGATCGTTTTCCCCTGAAGAATAGTCCTTGTGTTATAGGGGAAGTCCAAGGGCAGGGACTAGCCAGAGTTTAGAATAGGCACACAAGCTGCATTAATTATTCTAGTCAGAATGAATTCCCTTTTTTTCTAGCTATCTATTCTTGTTGCTTCATCCTCCCTACTTCTCAGACTATTGTAGCCTTTTGGAGCTCATCTCTGGCTGTATGTTTGAGCCCAGAGGAGACGGGCACAGTAAGGGTGAGCAGCATTGCACCTTTGGCAGGAAGACTCATCACTGCTGGGCAATCATCTCCTCCACTCTGGATAGGCTGGGGTCCATGTCACCAGTTCAAGCTTGGGAAGCACACATTACTCTGGCAAAGCCGAGGGGCTGGCAGCTCTCACTGCCCAACTAGGGTCTTGAGATAAAAGTAGGGTATTTTCCAGCCTGTATTTTTTCAATAGTTGGCACTCGAGAAATACTTGGCTGTTTCTTGACTGTTTATTCCTGAACTAAGAAATGGCTATATAATTTTGCTTAAAGGCCGAATTTCTTGGTCTCTCATAACTACACTTTAAAGCCCAGGTTGTTGGGAGTGGGGAGGAAATGTCCTTTGAAGAGAGAGGCAATTGTGTTAGCTATTTCAAAATGGACAGAAGCCCTCAGATGGAAGGTGGGGGCACGAACCGAGAAAAGTACTCCATTACCAGAAACAAATCAGGGAAATGGATTAGGGGACAGGCTGAGAGGGTATTCACTTTGTGCATTCAGATTCTTGTAGCTACAAGGTGGAGCTGAACTACAGGCTTTGACGTAGTAAAACTGCAGGTAAAGTGCAGCTTCAAATGGGAGGAATTTAAAATGGCTTCTCCCTCAAAAGGAAAGGGAGGAAAACAAGATGCTCAGAATGGGCTCCGTGTGTGTGTGTGTGTGTGTGTGTGTGTGTGTGTGTGTGTGTGTGTGTGTCTGTGTCTGTGTAGTACATAGATGAGTCTAAGACCTGTGGCATTATATGGGTTAGAAAACAATCCCTCTGCTATAGGTTGCTCTAAAATCAAGCACGCCACATGAAGAGTCTAGCTACCGGCATTTTAATATTTGGTCTAGAGGTGCTGTTTGAACCTTGCTCTAAGCTGTGGATCTTGTTATCAGAGCAACAGTTAGAGAATAAGCTAGGTTAATCGAGAATGCTAGTAGGCGTGCCCTGGTGATACAAACCTGTCATTTCAGCTATTCAGAAGACCAAAGCAGGAAGATTCTAAGTTCAAATCCTGCTGAGACTATAGAGTGAGTCTAGGTCCAGCCTGGGGAACCAAGTGAGAACCCATATCAGCCATTTTTTTTTTTTTGGTGGAAAGGAGGAGAGACTCAGTGGTAAAGCAGAGCATATGAGACCCTGGCTTCAATCTCAGTACTATAGGGCTTGTGTTACTAACAGCTTTATGCTCTCTTTGGTTTCTAATAGCCAAGTATCAGGTCCATTGTGTGTGAGTGTTACCTACACCAGCCATGTAGATAAGCCTAAGAGCAGACCCATGGTACCTTAGTTTATTCATTCTGGTGCTGAATAATATAAATCTGCACACCCAGAAATTTAAAGTCTTCGAGAAATGGTATGTGTGTGTGTGCATGTGTGTTTATGTGTGTCTGTCTGTGTCTGTGTGTATGTGGGCAATTCACCTGACTGGCATGAGGCCTTGGACTCTTCTTTCCACTTTTGGATTATTTGATGTTCTACTGTGTAAATATCAATGTGTTTCCTTCTGAGGAACTATCTTAAGCTAAGACCCTGAGGAGTTCAGACAAAAAGACTCATAGACTGATGCTGTTTCCTTTCCCAAATGCCAGGAAATACTCTTAGGAATGAATTTATTATAAATGTTTGGAATTCAAAAAACATTCAATTATTTTTTTACTGAAAAATTTGAAAATGAAAAATTCTATGAAAAAAAACAGTGAACCTGAACTTTTGTATCCCATTGATTCAGAATCCCCATGGCTATCTTTGTTTGATCTTTCTGTTTCTCTCTTTTTCTTCCACTTTGACTACTCTAGGATGAGTCCTCCATGTTCTTCCAGTTTGGCCCGTCCATTGAGCAGCAAGCTTCCGTCATGCTCAACATCATGGAAGAATACGACTGGTACATCTTTTCCATCGTCACCACCTACTTCCCTGGCTACCAGGACTTTGTGAACAAGATCCGCAGTACTATCGAGAACAGCTTCGTGGGCTGGGAGCTGGAGGAAGTCCTCTTGCTAGACATGTCTCTAGACGACGGCGACTCGAAGATCCAGAACCAGCTGAAGAAGCTCCAGAGCCCCATCATCCTCCTCTACTGCACGAAGGAAGAAGCCACGTACATATTTGAGGTAGCTAACTCGGTCGGGCTGACGGGCTATGGCTACACATGGATCGTGCCTAGTCTGGTGGCGGGGGATACAGACACGGTGCCCTCTGAGTTCCCCACCGGGCTTATCTCTGTGTCCTATGATGAGTGGGACTATGGCCTTCCTGCCAGAGTGCGAGATGGGATTGCCATCATCACCACTGCTGCTTCTGACATGCTGTCCGAACACAGCTTCATCCCTGAGCCCAAGAGCAGTTGTTACAACACCCACGAGAAGAGGATCTACCAATCTAACATGCTGAATAGGTAAGTGTGGAGCAGTGCTGCAGAGCACGTGGAGAGGACCAGGAGAGAGGGATGGAGGGGCAGGACCAGGGAAAGGCAGTTCAGGATGGCAGCAGACTGAAGGCTGGCCTTGAAACGGCACCTGGTCATGGTCGGAGAGCATTTCAATTAAACCCTGTTCTTTGTGTTCTTATCTTAGAAACAGCAAATCAGTTGTAGAGTGCTTGCCTGGCATATACAAAGCCCTGGGTTCCAGCCCCACCACCACATAAAACTTGGTGCGGTGGGACATAGGGCAAGAGGATCAGAAGTTCAAAGTTATCCTTAGTATGAAGCTAGCCAGCTTGGGCTACATAAAACCCTGTCTCTCTCTCTTTCTGTGTCTGTCTCTCTGTCTCTCTGTCTCTCTCTCTCCCTCCCTCCCCCCTCTGTCTCTCTCTATCTCTGTCTCTCTCTCACTCATGCACACCAACACACACACACACACACACACACACACACACACACACACACACACCTCTCATTTATTGAGCACTTACTGTGTGCTAGATGGTGGTATAAGAGTTTTCATATTTTACCTTATTTACTCTTGCAAATAATCCCATTAGTCAGATTTTTTAAAACTCATTTCCATTTTATACAATATGAGAATAAGGTTTATAGAAATAAATTTTCTTCCTTCAGAGTGTGAGTGGATCAGCTTGAAATTTAACCCAGGCATCTCTGATCCTTGAGTACTTGATCACTGGATTCAATAGACTCAGAAAAAGGGACAGCAGCGGAATCAGCTTCCCTGTGGCAAGATGCTGCATCAGGAGGGAGTGGAGAACATCCTCTGTGGGTCTATTAGCATATGAGGTGTTCTTCCCTTAAAGAACTAGACATGTTCTCCTCACCTTTGCTCCTGCACTGTCTCTCTTCATGGGCCAGCATGCTATGGTGGAGGCATCTTTCAGTCTGGTTTGTAGCAAGACCAAAAGAAAGGCCTCTGTTTTAGTTGCTTTAGTTTTGCTCATGTAAAATACCTGAAAGAAGCAACTTAAAAGGAGGGAAGAGATAGTTTGGGTCATGGTTTCAGAGACATCAATCCATGAGGGCTAGCTCCATGGCTTCCGGCCTGTAGTGTAGGAGGACCGCATGGTGAAGAACATGAAGAAGGAAATTACAATGACCTGAACTCCAACCAACCGTATATAATTGCTAAGTTAGTTAGGAACCATCCTGGACATCTTGCTAGACATCTGTATCTATATGAGTTTAAATACATAATTTCATACAAATGTAGCTATGACTGCTGTTCAATACCTGACTTTCTTTATTCACTAGTAGGCTTTGAACAATCCATTTAAAGATTTATTTTGAACTGTTTAAATAGGACATACAGAACATTCTCCATGAAACACTGCATCCTCAGGCACCTGCCATCCAGCTTGTGAAATAAAATACTAGAATACACCCTGAGAAAGTTAAATCACCTTTGCTGAAGGTTTGCGTGACTACCTGTATTTAACCTCTGGAGGGAAGTAGATCTACTATCTCAAAACAAAGCTTTTAATTTAGAGTTCAGATGAAAAGCAGCTGTAATGTGGCCATGACTGTGACCATTCAACCCCAATAACCTCTTGCTGTGAGTTCTGCTCTCCCACCATCCCTTGGTGGCACAGAGGGTCCTGGTTGACCCCGATTTCTCTCAGGTTTCCCCATCTTGGGCTCCTTGGTACATTCTTCTTTCATTCTGGGGCTTTGTTTGAAAGCTGCTCATTTCTATACTACTGGCCTTGGGCTCAATGTCTTCATATTCCCTGAGTTATGTCTCTGGTCACACCCTCACCCCAGGTTCATATTTTATACATTTTTTTTTTATGTACTAGGAATTGAACCTAGGGTCCTGTGTGAGGAAGTGTTGTACTACTGAGCTATAGCCTCAGCTCACACATACATTTTTTTCTTTTATTTTGAGTCGTGGTCTGACTAAGTTGCCTAGACTGGCTTTGGTTTCTGTCTGTAGCACAGACAGCGTTTGAAGTTGTTCACCCCTGAGTAGCTGGGATTATAGGCCTGTACCACCAGCCCTGAGTCTCAGCTTGCATTTTAAACTGGATAAGACATTTCTTTTGATACCATGGCTATTGGGAACTCATGTCTGCAAAGCTGAACTCTTCATCTCATTTTTCACTCTGTTTCAATCTTTTAACCAAATTTATACTATCTGGGATGTATCCTACTAGTAGATTAATGAAATTAACATTCCAAGTCTCCTTAGTGCTGTGTGTCGCTGGTCTCTCACGGCCAGGGTGCTGTTTCCCATGGACTGAAGTCTCCCCGCATCTCTGGAATGCCACTGCTGGGTCTCCCTCTTTCCTGCAGCACTCCAGCACACCTTCTTGGTGTTGCAGCAGCCGCCCCTGCACCCACTTCTGCTTCTTTGCAGTCTGTGTTGCAACCAGAGCAACTACAATGGAATGGGATTTCATCACCTGCCTGCTTAATGCTTTCCAATGGCTTTTTATTGCTGCTCTAATAAGGAACCATCTCCTTAATGTGGTTTATAAAGTTTTACACAGCATGGGCCCTGCCTGTCTCTGCAAAACTGTCTCATGCCTTCTCTCTCATCAACATGACCTTCCTAGAGTGCAGAAGACACTCTTTTTTTTTTTTTTTTTAAATAAAAACACTACAGTCTCTCTCACTTCCAAATCCCCTCTTTGTCATTGGGTTTCATCATGTACCCCAGGCTGGAATTTGTAATGTAGTCCAGGGATGATGATCTTAAACTCCCCATCACCCTGACTCCTTGCTTGGACTACAGCTGTACACCACCATATCCAGTTTATGTGTATGTGGTGCTGGGGATCAAGTCCAGGGCTTCAGGCATGCTCAGCAAACCCTCTGCCACCTGAACTATGACTCTAGGCCTCCTCACTCTGGAACACTCCCTAGCAAGCCCCCTGCCACCAGTAAACACATACACATGTCCTGCCCAGTGCTAGTCATTCTTGGGCTTCCGTGGTCATGACTTCCTCTGGGAAGATAATCTTAAGCCTTGGACTGACATCCCCATTACATGCCTCTACTAAATCTAATGCTTTCCTAATTAAGGTACCTTAAAAAAGCTCTAGGAGAGCAAGCAGCAGCTTTCTGCCTTTTCATTTCTCTGTCCTTGTTCCAACACAGCATGTGACACAGGGAAGGATGTGAGTTGGGTCCTCCAGGTCTGAGTACACATCCACTCTACAGAGAGGGGGTGGCGAGCTGGCTGTTCTTTCCAAGGTGAGAAACCTTCCTGTTGAGTCGGCTCCGTCGACCCATGCACTCTTCTGTTATTTTTAGTGTTCAATTCACACTGATTCACGTTAGCTTCCCAAGTATTTGCTGATTAAAAGCGAAGCTAAAGGCCAAGGACTACTGAGACCAAAACATCTGTCAAACAGCACAAATCAAGGGGACGTAATGGTAAGCCTGTAAATGCAGTTCAAGCTTGCCCACTTTTGTCTAAAACCTTCCCCCAGGGTAAACAGCAACCTTCAGTATATTATTTCTGGCTTAGTTCATCTTACACTAGAGTGTAAATGTCACCTCTGGAGCACGGACTCTGTCCGCACCCTGAGCCCACCATTGCTTTAACCTTTATTCAGCATCTCTTGGGTCTGGGAGGCCTTGCGTTATCTCCCCAGCTCTCAATTGCACTCTTTCCTTACAGCTAAGCCAGGATGAGCCAGTGTCACTCTGGAGGATGCTCTGAGTTCATGGTGCCGGTTGGAGGCCAGCCTTGGCTTCATAGTGGGTTCCAGACTAGCCTAGACTACAGTATAAGACAATCTTGTCTCAAAAATATCACCCCCTGAAAAACAACAACTAATGAGCCACAAATTGTCTTTCCATTGTCTCAAGTGTTGCTAACCCGAAGCAGCCAGGCAGGGACTGCACAGTGGAGATTGTTCACAAAGCTGCAGGCTCCAGGGAGGAGGAGAAAGCAGGAGGAGCAGAGCAGTCAGGGTCCACTGTCACCCGGTGTTCTCAATGTGTTACTCAGGCGGTGGCTTCAGCCTGCCCTCCCCGCTTGCTTCTCTGCTTGGTGGATATGTTCTCCTGCCTCAGTCTCCAATGCTCCTTCCCCTGTCTCCCTGCTGGCTAGACAGCTGTCCCCAGGTTCTCCCCATCCATACACTGAATCCTTTGCTCCTCTCCATGTCTTCACTTTTCCTTTCCGTGCAAGTATAGCTTTTGGTGGCTCTTAGCTCCAACTCGAAGTCTCTGCTAGGGATATTTTAGTAGATCATTTTAAACAAGTTCAGAAAGGCTTGGGTTAACTAGCTGGGACTTATAAAGAGGTATCCCCAGGCCTGAGGTACTGTCACCAGGCATGGATGTCTGGAGACCTCCTAGGGATTCAATTAGGCACTCTTTGTCTTAGCTCTTCTCACTGGCTGAACTAAGACTTGCTCCTCTTCAGAGCTCTGGCCTCATTAGGGTCACTCTTTTAAATAACAAACCAAGTGGCCTCACTGTTTAGCCACAGCAGGAAACCTTTGCAAATGAAATAGATGCAAATGGTTGGCTGTTTTGGGAGGAAGAAGGTCCCTTTGGCAGGCTGCTCCTTTCTCAACCACAGCCCAGGAAGGTAGGTTCCCCTGGAGGATCCTGGGAGGTAGGTTCATCCCAAATGCCAGAGGATGTTAGGAATGGAGACCAGGAACTTCTCACCTATAAGCTCTGTCCTCCTGAAGTATAAGAGGAAGCAGAGGTCTTGTTTATATCCGGCCAGATTGCGGCCTTCTTCCCATGTGTGGTAAGTTCCTCCATCCCGAGTTCTTGAGCCAGAATAAGAGAAGAGATGAGGGATGAGGGAGATGGCTCATTCAGTAGAGTGTTGGTTTGGATCCCTAACACCCATGAGGAAGACCAGACATGACAATGTGTGCCTGTAACCTTAACACTGGGGAGGCAGACAGGAGAATCCTGTGGCGTGTGGGACAGCTAGTCATGCCAAATCAGAGCCCCAGATCCACGGGAGTGATGGAGAGAGACTACTGATGTTGATATCTGGACTCTACACATGTCTATAAGTCTGTGCGGATGTTCCTGTATACACAGCACACATGCATGAACATGTGCACACACATACCACGTACTACAGAGGTGGGGGAGAGGGAAGGAGGGAGGGAGGATTATCTGATGGGCTTGAATCTCAAAGACAGATGCATACTTATGATTCACGTATTTCGAAATCCAAGAAGAGTTTTAAAAAATGATCCCCAGAGAGGACCCTTACATCATTTCAGATCACCATATAAATGGTATTTATCAAGTAGTAATTTAAACCCTTAAGATACTAGCTGGAGATCTGATGATTATTTCTGGAGAGGCTTTGGATTCATTGGAGAGTTTCACTATTTCTTTCTCTCTCTCTCTCTCTCTCTCTCTCTCTCTCTCTCTCTCTCTCTCTCTCTCTCTCTTCTTTCTCCTTCTCTCCCTTCCTCCATCTCCCATCTCCCTGCCTATCTACACACACAAACCAAGCATGGTGGGTCATGTCTTTAATCGCAGAACTGGGGAGGGTGAAACAGGACTATTTGAGGTCAACCTAGGTTATCTAGTGAGACCCTGTCTCAAAAATCACAAATGAAACAAAAAAGCAAAAGAGCTCAGTGAAATCTGAACAAACCAGGACCATATGATCTTGGTGTACGTCCATCTCAAATACCACACAGGATGTCCTTCTGCTGGAAGAACAGTTGTTATTTATATGAAATTCAAGTTTAACAGGCCTCCTGGCTTTTTACTTGCTAATCCAACAACTCTAATTTGTACATTAATAAGAACTAATTTTCTTTGGAACCATGTCACATCCATTTATGTCTTATTAGTAAATACAGTACAATACCCTGTCATAATGCAAGGCATGCTGAGAGGGATTTATTCCAACTGGGAAATTCATTTGATTGAAAGAGCTGGAGAATTTCTTGTGGCTAGTGATGGATCCTCTACTGAGAAAAGTCTGCAAATGTTTTGATACCAGGTCATCTGAAACATTTGGAAGAAAGTGACTAGCTTCATTGTTTCAATCCTATCTCGACATTCCTGAGCTAGAGAAGAATTGCCAGCTACTAGTAGGCATGGGTCTATATTTCTTCCTTTACCCTTCCCCAGGGAGAGTTCATGGCTAATACACTGATGGTCCGTTTCTATCACCCAAGTGATGGTGCACCTGCCATGTACTTCTGTGTTCTTTTTAAATCCCAAGAACCCAGTGTTTCTGCTCTCTCTGCTCAGCAGTGTGTGGATTGTGGAGAAAGAGCAGATGCTATTTGAGATAGATGGATCTTAATATAGCCATCCTCTTATGAATCTTGCCTAATGAATTTTCCCCAGTGTCTTCAGAGTTCCTATTCAACACTGGTTCTACACTCTTCCAACGTTGTTCCTTCTCAGTGAATGATGCCATAGCAAAAGGATTGGACTCTTCCTGGCCAGGCCATTGGGGAATGGAGGACAGTAACTTGAGTTAGAGATATGAAGAAAGGTGTACTGTTAGGTCCTTATTTACTGAGCTGTGATGAATAGAATCTTCCTGCAACCTTGAGGCAGATGCCCAGTTTTTTGGAATCACTGTGTTAGTTGGTTGTTCTCACGGGATGCCCACTTGACTCTCTTGGCCTGGAAAGTGCTGGGAAGTTAAGAAATAAACCAAGAGTTGAAACCATTAGATTTACACAGTATGAACAAGAGCTGATTGGTCATTTCCATTTTAGTTGCCATTAAGTGTTCACTGAGCATGAAGCATAGGCAGATTCGCAGTAAGGCAAATATATGTATTCAGTTTATACAGCTTAATCCAATCCACATGTTAACCAGGTGAAAGTTTATATGAATGTGTAGTTATAAGTGGAGGAACTGCTGTAGTGGTCCTTAACCTTGTCAAACAAAGGCACAAAGGAATCTAAAGAAAGCATTTTCATATGAAATGTTTTGAAAAGCAAGAGCTACCTGTGTATACCAGAAGGGAGACTATCTACTCAATGGTTTAAGAGGGCATATAAACTGGAGAACAGGACTGAAGGATCTATTAACTATTCTAAAGGATATATTCAATGCTTATATTGCAGGCACGACAAAGCAGATGTGAACAATAATTGGATGTAATGATTGTTTAAATTATTATTTTCTCTAGTCTGTTATTCCCCTAATCTTACATACATAAATGGTTATTCCAGTCAAGTAATTTTTTAAATTTAATTAGATGATTGCATGTGTGTCTGTCTATATGCGGGGTTTGTGCATGAGTGCAGGTACCTGCGGAAGCCAGAAGAGGGCATCAGATCCCTTAGAGCCGAAGTTACAGGATATTGTTAGCCACATGGCATCGATATTAGGAACCAAACTCCAGTTCTCTGCAAGAAAAGGAAATGCTCTTAACTACTGATCCATCTCTCCAGTCCAAAGTGATTGTTTGCTTTCTCCTAGGTATCCACTAATGCTTAATATCCAGGCCCTTACATACTTATTTCCTTGATCATTATTTCATTCTATGGTATATTTGTAAAATTTAAAATTTACTCCTGGCCTAGGTGGAATTTATTTCTCTCTTCCCATTCTATTTCTTGCCTTCATTCTGTCCTTTCTCTTTCTTTAAAAAAGTGACTTATAAGAGGGTCAAGGTGAAGAGGAAGGTAAGTAGGGCAAAGGTTCTACTTCACTGAGAACAATGGAGCAAGGACATTGTGTTCTATAAGAAGATACAATGCTACCCCATCTATGGGAAGGAATAGAACACTCTGGGAGAGGAACCAGAAGCAGAGAAAGGCAGTGTCTCTTGGTGGAATAAGCAGATCTCACTTAGCAGAGAGATTCTGTCTCTGAAAGTGCAGAGTTGGAACCCATGGGATGGACTAAGAGGGGAGGTATCCTGTGCACACTGAAATACAGTGTGCACCAGCCAGGCAACATAAGTGTTCTCATTGTGGACTTGGAATCATCTATTCGACTCATAGAACAGCCCTGAAGCCAATGTCCTCAAGAAATACCCACTGATCACTAAGTTTAAAAGTGTGTCCTGTCCTTCCCACCCTCCCTAGCATCTCCTGTCCCTTTCTACTGCTCTGTTTCCCTCCATGACACTTAACAGACAACCTGCCTACAGCTTGTCTTGAACAATTTTCCTAACTTTCGTTTTCTAGTCAATTTCAAATTCCTCATGTTTTGTCTTCAATTAATGCCTGTATTCCTAGAATAGTAGATGATAAGCAAGATGAATGCATATTAGGTAAGAGCATGAGTGAAGATAGGAACCGTTATCGAGAGAGAGAGAGAGAGAAAGAGAGAGAGATAGATAGATAGAGAGAGAGAGAGAGAGAGAGAGAGAGAGAGCACAAATAGCAAAAATAACTGGCCTAGAACTTACTATGTAGAACAGGCTGGCCTCAAACTCATAAGTGATCCACCTGCTTCTGCCTGCTGAGTGCTGGAATTTTTAACCATTATATATTTTTAAGAAACCTGAAACCCAGGGACCTCCAGCCATGGCAGGCCTGGGCTTCATCTGTCTGTTGACCTGCAGCACAGCCCCTTCTGTGAGGCACAGAATGAAGCTTTATGGAAAGCCTGCCTCCCTTTGCATGACTGGTGCTAATCTACTCCAACCTGTCTCCATCTGTGTCTTCTTGTGAATGGTGCAAAGATGCATCTTATGAACTGGAGAATAGATTCTAAGAGGTCATTCATTAACCATCAGAGGCTGGCAGGCCTGAACCTAGGGGTCTGGATGGCCAGGGCAGTGGCAATGTTAGCCCGTTACTTGCTTGACCCAGGATCCACGTTGACTGTTAACTTTTGCCCTGACCTGACTGCACCCCAATGACACCTTCTGTTCCTCTGCTTCTTAACCCAGACTAGGCACATATTCACATTTAATGAGAATGAAGCTGGCATTATTCAGAGATTGCGTGGGAGTTGTTTTTCTGTCTGCTCTCTCTTCCCACCAGAGGATAAAGATGGCTGGGTGGGGGTTTCTAGGAAACTAAGAGACTGTCATTTATAGCTACATGGGCTGGAAACCTGAGTGAGGGCTGGACCCCAGCAGGTCAAGGTTAGCTGGGCAAACATTTGAGAGTAGTGGTAGGCTTGTAGCCTTTGCAGCCATATGAGATCTTGTGTATTTTAGGTAAATAGTGATTTCAGACTTCCTCTTTGCCTCCTCTCTGATGGTACAGACAGTGGGGCATAGATGGTCATGTCCTAGAGATGGTTTACTAGTACCTGATGTGCCCGATATGGATTTGGAAAAAATGAACTGTCAGGATGGCTGCTAAGTGCTGCAGATACTGCTTGGGTAGAAACCAAGGAAGCAGTAGGTTGGTACAAGCTGCATGCAAGGAACCTTTCCTGGGCTTTCAAGGTTTTTTTTTCCTAGTGGCACACCATCTTCTGGCAGTGTCTGGAGGGTGAACACACCCGGCCTGGCACCAGTCCCCAAGCTGGGTAGGCTGGTCACACATGGAGGAACTGCTGGTGACAGATTAGAGCTCCCTGCTGCCCAAGTCTGTTCCCGCTTGTCCAGCTTCCAGCAGCAGCAGCCGGCCGGGGCTGCCCACAGCTCCCTCACTGCTCCGGCTGCCTCTCCTCATTCAGTATCACCTCACACCCACCCCCTTTCTTCCTTTATCCTCTCATCTTTTTTTTTTCTAGAGGGTGTGCTGTTCATTGATCTTTTACTGCCCTTCTATTCTTTTTTAGCTGTTTTTCATTGAAGGGCTTTGAAGGCTTTCTGTACTCATAACTGACCATTTGTGCAATTCTTGCATGCACACACCCAGAGTCATTATGTGACTATTGCATGTACAGTGAGCACGTGTGTGCATGTGTCAAATGAAGTTGAGCATCATTAAGAGAAGTAGGTAAAATAGTACTATTTACCTAGTTCTTCCTATTGCTAAGACTGTGTTGACTATGGAATAGACTTTGAAGGAACCCTTTAAGATAGAATTCACTCCCACTCCAATGAATCTCAACCGAGTAGCTCCTTTCTTATTTGATTCTAGTTTTTAAGTCTTGATGACTATAAGATGGTAGTCAGATGACCAAAGCCTTTTGGTGTTTGGTTAAAAAAGAAGATGCTTGGGCTGGGGATATATAGCTAAGTGGTAGAACATTTGCCTAGCATGCGCAAGGCTCTGGGTTCAGTCCCAGCGTTGGAAGAAGAAAGGGGTGCAGAGGAAACTCAGCGATCAAGTTGTTTTATACATTTCCAATAAAGCACAGATGTCTTGTTTTACTTCGTATTTCTCTTCCACCCACTTATTCTTTCTCTTCTTTTTCTCTTTGAACAAAAGTATGCCAGGTGCTTTGCTTAAGCCAGGTACATAGCACAATAGAAGGCTATCAGAGTTTGAGTAGTGAGATACATTCTTGCTTATTATTGTCTATGTAGGTAGGAAAATTAGAAAGTGTGTGTGTGTGTGTGTGTGTCATAGATGTGTGTGATATAGATTATTAGTGAAAATACTGACTCCACAGGATATATAGGACCATCATCTGCACCCCTCTGGTGCCACAACTCCTATGTCTTCACACACTGACCTGGTCCCTTATTTGGTGACAATGGGGGGGGGGGGTGTCACATATTCAACAACCTCTTCTGTCTAGAGATAACCAGTGAGGAAAGCAGAAACCACTTTGAACTAACATCACTGACAGCAAGTTGAAGCCTGTGTACAGTGTCCATAACCCAGTTTAAGCAAAACAATTATCATATTCAGGTATCTGTCCAGAACTGCATGGTAGCTTTGTGACTTCCCAGACCCAGTTCCTGCTAGTTCCCTTCTGGGTGTGCCTTTCATCCTTCTGCCCAAGATGGCTGCCAGAGCTCCAGACTCAGACAGTAGGTTAATGTGAGAAAGCAGAAAGACAAGTTCTTCTCCTTTTAGGGGATTCCTGGAATTACCACACTTCACTTGCAACTCATCATCCAGAAATCAGTCTGTAGTCTCAACCAGCTCCAAGGACAACTGAGTAGTTCAGTTGCTAACCAGGATAGCAATATGCTCAGGTTAAAGACAGCAATCAAAGTTCTGTGAACCTGAGAGCATCAAGAATACCTTTTTGCTAGGCAATGAGTCGTCTCTGACATGCCAGTTTACGTGACTTCCCAGAACACAGCAGTTTAGGAAAAACAGAAACAGTTCTGGGGATCAGGTAGGCCAGCTGACAGCATTAATAAAGGACTGTCAGAATGGGGAAGGTAATAGGGAAACCCAGCAAAAGACCTTGAAAAGCACAGTGGGAAGACCATTTGGAGGAAAGCTCAAATACATCCTGGAACTATAAATGATCTCCATGTAGCAAAATAGTAGAGTCATTGTGAAGTCATCAATGGGGACTTAAATTATATTGATTATTCTTGGTTTCAGGAGCCCAAGAGCTCTATCTTACTTTTATAAAATTTCCATTAAAAGACTTCCTATAATCAGCGGAAAAAAAAAAAGAAGCTTGGTACTTAAAAACACTGAGCTTCAGCAATTTAGAAAAATTACTTTTTATAAAAAAAAGGCTATTGAATGACTACTATGTGCCAAGTGCACTGTACAGAATCATTTAATCTGGAGAGTACTGCCCAAGGCCTTACTGCCTCCATTTTCTCAGGTAACATTGGAGATCCAGCGGAGTCGGCCACGTTCACACTTGACTTGCAGATGGAGTTTCAAACCCACATTGCACAAATGTCTAAGACACTAAGCCCTGGGTTGTCCATCTGCCCTGGACTACTTCCTTCCTGCAAGGCTGATTCAAATGTGAATGACTTTGATGTGGATGAACACAGCGTTAAACCACAGGACAGAGTAGCTTAGAATCAAGAATTTTCTCCCTTGTGCTGGGCAGATGGTTTGATGTGTAGAGTACTTGCTGTGCAGAGTTCAAATCCCAAGGACCTGTACAATGCTGGGGGCAGTAGTGAGTGTCTGAAATCCCAGCACTCCTTTGGTAGGATGGAAGGTGGGGACAGAAGAATCTCAGGAAATTCCCAGGCCAGCTCATACGCAGCAGGGGACAAGAGACTGTGCCTCAAACAAGGTGGTGAGGACTGACAACCAAGGATCTACTCTAATTTCCACATGAATGTGCCCACACTCACACACTTACACACACACTCATATGTAATGGAAGCTTCTGTCCCCCGCCCCAGGAATTCCCAAATACCCAGCAGCCAGTTCCCAAATAATTGACTCAGAGGCTTAATATTGAGCCAGTAGCTCAGGCTTATTACTAACTAGCTCTTACACTTAAATTAACCCATAATTCTTATCTATGTTTAGCCATGTGGCTTGGTACCTTTTCTCAGCATGGCATTCTCATCTTGCTTCCTCTGCATCTGGCTGTCGACTCTTGACTCTGCCTTTCCTCTTCCCAGCATTCTTAGTTTAGTCACCCCATCTATACTTCCTGCCTGGCTACCGGCCAATCAGTGTTTTATTAAACCAACTCAAGTGACAAACACACACACACACACACACACACACACACACACACACACACACACTCACCCCTCTGCTAGACCATGATAGACCCAGAGTAAGCCTGGAAGTAACATCTAGCACATGGAAGTTAAAGACGTCCTCACTGATCCTGGGGATGCTAATTGTCACCAAGTATACTTTCCTATGATCCTGTGAGCATCTTCCTTTTCACACAGAAAGGATGATGTATCTTTCTTAATCTGTCCCTGTATGTTCCCGATTTCGTTATCCCACATGTGGAAAACCACACATGATCACCGCACACCTGAGAATCTTGTAATGAAAGAGGATGCAAAGGTTCTCTTCTGGAATCTGTTGGGGCTCGGAGAGGTTAGAGGAACATTGAAAAT
Source organism: Peromyscus eremicus (assembly GCF_949786415.1). Taxonomy (NCBI): domain Eukaryota; kingdom Metazoa; phylum Chordata; class Mammalia; order Rodentia; family Cricetidae; genus Peromyscus; species Peromyscus eremicus. The sequence continues at coordinate 143,889,463 of NC_081418.1, read as the reverse complement.
GCTGTCATGGATAATGTGATAAGACAAAACAAGACCTTGACCTCTGTCTTGGTTTACAAATGTCCTCCAGGGCCACTGTTCATTTTTGACGGATAAGTTTAGACTTGTTTGAGGCGTAGATACAGCCAGATACTGGAGGAAAACGGAGGTGGGATAAGGCTGCTGGGGATGAAAGAGAGCTGACAGGTGGGGGCCAATTGTCTACATGTCACAAAATGACATTTACTTGTTTCACTGGATAGCATATGCAGTAGGTGTTTGAACTCCCTTTTATAGACTGAAATTTGAGCTGGGTTCTGGAAGATACAAATGCCATTCAGCATCAACTTTGATTGGCCTCAGGAGGAATGGGGCATCCTCAAAAAGATTCCTTTAATTTGTAGGCTTAGACTTACTCTTCGGGCAACAGAAAGTGAATCACCCAAGAGAGGGACAAAATAGGCGGAAGGAACCAAGATCAGCATTCAAAAAGAGACTGGCTGAAGCTATCTAGAATTTTCTGTTGCTTCTGATAGAGGACCTAAAAGGTCTTTTGTGACTGAGACCAAAGTAGTGAAGTTAAGGAGAAAACAGACATTCTTACATCCAAAATTCCAGTTTAATTCGTTGACCTCCCAATCACAGATTATTAGCCCCTGAAAACTCAAGCATGAGAGAATATTCCTCCGAGATGCATCCCAATCCCTCTCCCCACGCACATACACGCACACTTGGTGTGCTCACTCACCCACAAGTTTAAAAATAGGAGCCATGGTGTTGCCATGACTCCCGGTGCTACTCAGCGCTTCTTCCCTCTGATGCGATTTCCCTTCAGAATAGATTTAAGCGAGAATCTGGCTCAGAGCGGCCTCTAGCGGCACAATCCTTAGGGACGCGCTTCCTTCCCCAGTTAGCCCAGTCCCCCAAAGGAACCCACCAGGGGCAAATAGAATTCAGGGATCAGGGACGTCCTGAGCCTTTCTCCAAAGGCTCAGCTTTTCACACATTTGTCCCTCTGTCAGTCATAAGTAACAGGCTAGTGCCTAGTGTGTGCTACAGAGCAGGGACAGGGTAGCTGGTGGGAGATTTGCAGCCCACAACTATTTGTAGAATAGTGTAGGGTAGGTGCTGGTGGTGGAGAGTGGTGGCCAGTGCTGTACACCAAGCAAGGGAGACTTGCTGAGATCGTGAGCAGCTAACATTCTTTTTCCAATAGAGGAGTTTTTTAAACTGTTAGCACCTGGTAATGAGTCAACAGCCCTGGGGAAGTGTTGACAGGCTGACTTCCTTGGCTGCTGTCATTTCTGTTTTCTGTTCCCTGTGTTTGAATCCTCATATTGGTGCTTCTTGTTGCCAATTGCGTGAAAGAACTTAGGAAGATGGATGAAACCCTGTACAGAACCAGGGCCCAATCTAGCCCAAAGTCTAACTCAGAAGGTCAGGAAAGGCGTAAGGGCTTGGGGACTGATGTGCATTAGAGCTCCGAGGTTGTTTCTACATGGCAGCTCTGAGCTTAAGACCACCTTGCTGTCATTTGCGGGATCCAGATGAACAGGATGGAGTAAAATGATAAGGCATTTGCATGGTTTTGGAATCTGGTGCTCATGAAAGAATCCTTTTCTTTGATTCTCTCTGGAAGGCCAATCTAAAATTTGTAACTGTTGCTAGTGTTGGGGACCTCAAATTCTGGAAAGGGTACAGGCTATGAACGTTTATCACATGAGTGGTGATCTTGATCCTCTCGTGGTTTTTATTCCTCTAGCTGACACTCTGGGTCTATTTTATGCAGAGAGATGAGTTTCTGCCAGTGTGGTTGGCAGCATGAACATCAGGATGGATTGATTTTAAACTGTCTTCAGTTCAACCCGTATACAGACTACAGGCACAAAAATCACTGAACTTTAAAGCTTCCAATACGATGTGTGTCCTGGCCTCGATGAGAAATTGATGCTTTTCTAAATGTTGGAGCACATGAGTAGCTTTAAAATGGAAGTTTTTAGTGTTAGAAAATGATGTTCTTTGTATTACTACACTGTTATTATATTTAATGGAATTGCAGACTGAAGTGGTATAGAAGAAAAGGGAAAAGAACATTTAAAATGAGGAATAAATATGGTGGGGACCACAGTAAGGAAACAGTGAGATGTCTGTCTTCTACCCTGCCCCCAAACACCCCTCCTTTGGAAGAGGTAGTTACATTGGTTCTGATCCCATAGTAGCAGGGACTGGGAGGCACTTCTATAATGTATGGCATTGAAATTTTTGTGGTTCTGACTGGGCTCAGTCTTGGCATGGTTTTGTGAACCAGCAAGGCCAAAGCACAGTGCTGTAATTGTATTAAGAAACACAATTAAGGAATATTGCATTTGCAGAACAGGCAAATGCCAAGTGTCTGATTAAAGGCTCGGGGAGACGTCATGTTTCACCAAAGAATAAGAAGACAAAGAAAAGAAACACTGCATTATTCTTGTTAGTTGTGTGTGATTTGTAGGAGAGAATCGTGGCAGAGCCTCCAGGCACACTTACTGCAGAGGGATCATTAGGTGGCTGTTGCCGTTGGTTTTAACCTAGCTTCCACCTACCCAGTCATCTCCCCCACATGTATCACAGAGATAACTGGCTGAAATAGGCAGGATTTTTGCATCAGATCCTCAAGTCCATCAGATTTTAACTTTATGGAATGAGTAGAAGGGGGTGAATCTGGAGTCCTTGTTCTTCAAATCCAGAATCTAAATTAGGGTGGTTATATGCACTTTCCCGCATCCCTTCACCAATAACATACCATGAGAAACGAGCTAATCACCACTCGTAAATAGCACTTATTAATTGCTTTACAGTGCTTGCTCTCCTTTTGGAACCAGCCAGGCATTTCTTGTGTAGCATATTCTAATATTCAGCTGGCTTCTTGAGGTTTGATAGAAAAATATCTTACACAGGCAGACAGTTGAATTCCTATTTTACACACTACTTAATGCCAGGTGCTGCAAGCAGAATTATGTATTTAACAGTTTGCATATGGCATTTCTGGATTTTATATCTATATACACAAGTTCTTCATTGGAGGTTAAGGATGGTTGAAAGGGGAAAGCAGCCACAGTGCACTCTCAAACTATTATGGGGCCGTGTAGTTTAGTAGCTTGGAGCCCGTGACCATTCGTTGATGTCTCTTGCACTTTATAACTCTCTTTCCTGGCTGGCATGATTGTCCTCCTGCCTGGTGTGATCTGAGGCTCAAGCTACGCTAGCCCTTCGGTAGTGGTGTTATGCAAGTCATGCAGGAAGGAGAGGAGACATGGTACTTAACCTGCCCGGAGCACCTCACAATTCCCTCCGCACTTCCATGCTTGCGTGTTCAGTCAAAGAGGGTGACCCAGAAAGGGTCATCCTGGAGGGCAGAGGGTGTGTTTGAGCATCAAGTGGTCACCTGCCATCTCTTTTCTCCCTTTGCCTTGGACCATGATAGTTATGAGTCTCGGTGCTCAGAGGACTGAGGAATGTTTCTTTTTTTCTACTGCAAAGGTAAAATTCAGAAGTGGAAAATGACAGAAAACACAGCATGGATTCAGTCTCCCATATCTTTTGGGTCTTGTGTAAAGGACATACATGCTGTCAGTCTGTCATTCCCAGACTTGCTTATTTATTATATCCAGAAATTGGAAAAAAAAAAAAAAGAATCTTGTATCTTCCATTCCTTCTGAGTCCTGGGAAGGGAGCCTACTTACATGGCTGTAACAGCTGTCAAAATCAGTCATTTTGGTTATTAGTAAGCAACTAATGTGTCTATAAAAAAGAAAAGAATTTGACAGGAGACATAAAGGAACAGGATCTCACTGATGGGGAAGACATGGCAGGCATGAACAAGGTCAAGGTACAGCCCTCAGTGCTCAGGCAAAAAGACCCTGATGGCAAGGTCCCAGAACATGCCTTTAGTCCAGATTGCAAGAGCCATGGATGCTGCTGCAGGGGGAGCAGCCTCTTGGCAGGAGAATGGTATGCTTTAACCTGACAGCAGTGTGCTATGGGAGAGAGAAAACCTTGCTCCTGTGAGTTTAACTCAAGGAAAAGAGGTTGTTCTCCAGAACGGACGCGTGCTCAAAAATTCCTCAAATGTGTTCTTCATTTTCTCACAAAGGATAAGGAAAGAACTAGGTCCTGCTCAGATACTGATTCCGAAAGCATGGCTTAAGTCCCAGTGATGCCTTTCCAGGAAGCTGATGATGAAAACCCATCAACTTGGGAGCTTCACTTTTGTAGAAGGAGACTGTGACAGGACTACAGTCATCTCAGACCAAATCTGGAGGAGGAAGACGTTGTAGCCTCTGCCTTATTGAATCAAATAATTTAGTATGCTGTACATAATAGAGAAGTGGATATCTAGAGATGAAAACTCATTTCCCCAAAAATCTCTGGTGGCTCCCTTCCATGAACAAGATGAGGCCTAGAGTCTTCAGCAAGCCTCAGGGACATGGGACCTGCCCTTGCTGATTGGACTGATCTTATTTAGCCATTACATTCTTCCACATCTCCTGCTTCCCTCAACATACACTGCAGGAGATCTCGTAACATCAGCTGGTACAGAGGACATGGGCAGCCACTCTCTGAACACAGAAGTCTACTGCTCCCCACACTTGCACCCGCTGCTATCATTCCTGCCCCTTTCTTTTTACCCCTAGGGAAGGATGGGACTGTCCTTTAAGACTTAGCACAAGTGTATTCTCCTCTATGAAGCTGTCTCTGACAATAGGCCAATGCCATGCCTTCTGTCTGTGTTCTCATTCTCCTTCATTTATCCCTCTATTGTAGCAATCTGGTGTGCACATAGGTCAAACTGAAAATATATGTGGAAATATTGATGGATTGGAACATTTCACTCATTTTTATAGTCACCTTAGGTAGGTCTCAGTGCATGATAGGTGCCACCATTTTAATTAAGTTTCATTCTTTGACAATTTCATACATGTCAATAATGCATTCCGAGTACTTTTGATCTCCCTCTTACCTCTTCCATCCCCCATTCTTGTTACAAATCCCTCCCCCACATTTACATCTTTTCATTTTGTTTTATGACACGCTGATTTTAACTAGGGCTGCCTGTGTGATCACAGGTTTGGAACTAGCCATTGGAGCCTGGTGGGTGCACTATTGGAGATATAACTGAAGACAATAACGGTCTCACCCCAGAATCTGTCGGTGGCTGTGAGTTCAGCAGGGAAGGGGTAGAACCGTGTATAGTTGGAGCAGTAAAGAAATGAAAGGGCAGGCTTGTGCCTGTGGAGTGGAAAGCTTATCACTCTCTGGAAAGATTAAATGAGCTCTCTTTCATGTGTGAAGGTGATTTTGCAGATTCACCCATAGGAAAATGTAGGCTTTGAATTTTCAGCCTTTGTTTTGTAAGAGAGTGATCACATGGCATGGCCTCATACCTTATCATCACTATCATGTGCTTGGAAGTCGTTCCTCTCTGCCCTTCATTCCTTTTATATGTATAGCCGGTCAGACTCCCATCATTCCTGCACAGTGCCCGTAAGTGAAGTCACTCTCCTCTCCACTTCCATCCTTGCTACATTCGTTAGCCTGTGCCTAGATTCTGTAACAAGCTTCTCTGTATTCTCATTTATATCACAGAATCATCTTACACACTGTCCACTTGAAATGTTTCTCATTTCACTTGGATCATTTTACCCAGATGAAGGACCAATGGTGACCTCATTTAGAAAACCCAAACTTGGCTTGGTAATCGCCTGCCCTGCATCCATATCAGCCTGACCTCAGAAGGGACTCTCCCAGGCACACCTCTCCTCATTTATCATCCAATCAAGGTCTTGTGGTGGAAAGTGGCTCTTCAGGAGGTAGGGGAGGGTGGCACTTCCCCAGCTTTGTGATACCTCAGTGGAGTTACTTAGGGCAGGCAAGTCATTCACCTTTTCTAATCTCCTTATAGTATCATTGGCGAGGTGTTTGCTTGGAAAGAATGAATCTGGAAGAGTGGGGCCTTCCATTTCTTCTAATTCTGAAGTCTTTGACTCTTTCATAATAGGAAGGAAGGGGCTGTTTCCTTGAACTGAGCACAGTGAGGAGGCTTGAACAGGCACCTGAGTTCACAGTGATTCAGATCACAGGATTGTACAGCAGCAGTTGACCACACACCCAGAGGGGAATGAAGATTAAGGGCCTCAGTGTAAGGCCGTATCTTGTGTCTACGGCACTGGGTACACTTTTTCCTTGAATTGGTTTTAGTTCTTTTCTCGGCCATGCTTTTGATTCACTTGATAAATGAAAATAAATAGGCCAGATTTGATTTTCTTTGATTGAAGGGTTCATTTTCTGTTCTTCCTGCCTCAGCAAAGACTAAGGTGCAGTTATTCGGTTTGCTTATCGGGTGCTGACCTGAGCTCCTTTGAGGCACAGTCCTCTTCTCGGATCTCTCTTGTGGAGGAGCTTTGACTTTTTGAAAAACTCCATCTGCAGACAAGCAGGGTGATGTTGATGAAACAGGCATTCAGTGGCCTTGGGGTCAGCGTCGTCTGATACAGTTCTAGCCATGGACTTTTTCAGCATTCTGAGGACTGAATTTTCATGAATGACCTCATGAGTCTCTGCTACCTTTCTCCACTGCAGGGACTAACATACTGTCCTTCCTTTGTCTGTGTTAGGGGTGTCCATGTCATCTTTGATTCCTCCCTCTCCCCCATTCCCTTCCATCAGTTTTAGCATTTTCCTCTGTCTCTAACTGAACATACCTCAGATCTGTCCACCTCTTTTCATTTCACCTACAACCCTGATTAACCTTTACATACCTGGGTCTTTCTCTGCCTGGATGGTTGGCTCCACATCAGGAGGATGCTTAGAGCAAGCCTTCAGTACACATTTGTTGAATAGGTGAGTTCATTTAAGCTAATTGTGAAATTAAGCTTTGCATTATCTATGGACTTGATTTCCTTTGGGTTTTTGATGCATATTACTAAAGACTTGGTGTCAGCTTCTATTCTTAGATTCTTTACATTTTAAACAAATGGTGAAGTGTCTACTCTAGCCCAGAGCTGTCCTCAGTGTAAAGAACAGCACAATAGGGAAGACACAATTGAATTTACTTCACAAGTCAAGTTCAGTTCAAGAAGCAAAGTCAGCCTACACAATCATGTTGAGGGAAGGTGAGAGAGATAGAGCATGATGAAGTGCTTCAGAGAGTGATATGACTCCTGTGCTACAGAGGAAGACTTGCCTGTATTGGCTGAAGTTACATAACCTGGAACATTTTGAAGAAAGTGGAGGCAGTGGTATTCGACCTAGACTTCAAAGAATGCACAATATAAATATCTGAGAAGCTGACGTTTCTCAAAATGGGAATAATCATATGAACAATGATTTAACCTCAAAACTTGACAGAGAAGGTTATGTTGCGATCAACGTATCTTAATGGAACTGAAGAGAAGAGATGACAAATGAGTATGGGGTCACAGTGAAAGAGCCTTGTTCTTTTCAAAGACAATAGGCTATATTGGAAAGGAAGCATCTTGGGAATTGGCTTCTAATTGTTCAAATTGTATAGCTTTAAATCAAGTCATTTATTCCCTCTAGTCTTGGTTTTTATATAGAGAGGTAAGAGGAAGGGAGGGAGGGAGAGAGAGAGAGAGAGAGAGAGAGAGAGAGAGAGAGAGAGAGAGAGAGAGAGCGAGCACTAGCTCTTTGGTAAATATTCCAAATGTGAAGAAACAAGGAACAGTTGGGGGTCACAACCATAGTTAGAGAATGTGGAATTACGTTAAAATCTGACAGTGTCCTGTATAGTGTTAACACCGGCTTGAACAATCAAAGCAGGCCCTTAGATTACCAATAGGGGAACACATGGAGGGGAGTTGAGATGTTGAAACAGGAGCCCATTTTCCCAGGAGATGCAGCTGATTCTGAGCTGAAGCTGGACATGCTCCTAAGGATATCTTGTAATGCCTACAGCTATGAAAGTGAACTTCCAGATTTGATATTCATCAGCGTTGAGTTGGTACAACTGTTGGATGTCTAGCTAAGAGAAGAAGAGCTCTCTCAGGACAGCATGCAGAGAAGAGGAAGGTGTGAATCAAACTGAGCACCCACAACTGTGGGAGGGGAAGAGCAGGGACACTGTCAGGCAAAAGACACAGGCCTGAGGGAGGCAGGATGCAAGACTGTGATGGTCAGCTGAATTGAGCTTTTTGAAGCCAGTAAGGAAAAGGAGGAGGGGCAGTGGTATCCAGTGTGGTACATAAGACAGACATGTGGGCTCATGTGCATTCTTAACTTTCTTCTGTTTTACACAGCCATCATTAACCAAGATTTGATTGTTTATGGTTTTTAAATTAGGCAGTGCCCAGTTTCTGATCATCTTATCTGTTTAAATAATATAAAGAAGAAATTAAAGGGACCAAAAGGTTTTAAAGCAATCCCCAGTCACCAGGTACAAGAAAAAGTTCATGGGGAAGGAGTTTAACATTCAATTGTTGGCTAAAATGATTAGAAGCCCTTTGCACAGGATCCCTCACCATCCTGGTCCCTGAACCAGTTAGCCAAGTGTCTGTGGCCAGTTACCTAACCTCTGTGAACGTGCTTCTGCAGCTGTCAATCAGAGGTAACACTAACCTTATCTCACTGCTCTTGTTACCTGCTAAGTGAGAATAAACCTGAAGCTCCTTGCAGAGGGCCCATGAAAAGAGTGTTTAAAACACAGTCAGCTTTGCTGTTACTATCTAATATTACTTGTTTTATGGCACTTCCTCTGTTCCTATTGACATTAATAACTGAGAAGTGAGTGGAAAATTATATTTAGAAAGTATGATCATTAAAGATGATATTTGCCTCGCTTCTTGGGGGGGGGATGCATTTCTTCCGTTATCATTTTGTAAGATGTAAGTTTCTATGAAATCTAGACTCATGTTTGTTCTTGAATTTCCCTTGCTATGGGATCTGAACAGGGAGGCCAGAGAAGGGGCCAGTGATGGCAGGTGAAGCCATCCCAGTTTCTATTAGAAGTTTTTACTGATGTTGAAATAAGGAATAATTTCTCAGAGCAAAGATGTGTGTGCTGACAATTTCAGTTTCTGCCCAGAGATGCTGGCATTTTGTTTCTGGGGGCGGCTCTTACGTTTCCAACAGTGTTGCTACTGCAGAGCATGTTCTTCTCCTCCTGGTTGTCTCCTCCCACCCCCCTCCCCATATGTCTTCCTCTTTGTCTCGCCCACCCTACTCCTGGTCTCCCGGTCTCTCCCTTCTCCTGTAGCTTACTTCCCTTCAACAGAAAAGTGAATCCTCTTGCAGACCAGAGTATTACCTTCTCCAAATCCATCCTCCATCACTTCAGCCGTCTCTCTTCTGGAAGTCTTCTCAGCCTGTTTCTTGTACCACTGTGTTTCTCTTTCCTCTGAAAATTAATCTCTTCCTCCCTCTTCATCTTTCTCCATAATAGCAAGTCCTTCCCTGCTCCTCTAAGATTGTCTCTCCATAAATAAATTACTCTTGGCCTTTGAATTATCTGGCCTTGGAAATCTTTATTATTATCCAAATCTAGGACAGGCAGAGAATGACATAAGATTAGAGGAACAAAGTTGGGTGTGGTGGCACATGCCTGACCTCTCAGTCATGGAAGATGGAGGCAGGAAGATTAGGAGCTCAAAGGCAGGCTTGGATACATTGCAAGTTCAAAACTACCCTGACTACTCAATACCCCTATATCAAGGCATTTAAACAAACAAAAGGAAGAAAGCACTCTTGAGTTTGGAGGTGGATCAGGATGACTAGGCAAACTGGTGGAGTTAGAAGTTGTCTTCTAATTCTTCTAATTGTGTAGCTTTAAATTAAGTCGTTTATCCTCTCCGGGTTTTGTTTTTTACAGACACAGACACACACACACACACACACACATACACACACACACACACACACACAGAGAGAGAGAGAGAGAGAGAGAGAGAGAGAGAGAGAGAGAGAGAGAGTCAGAGACAGAGATAGAGACAGAGAGAAGAGAGAGAAAGAGAGACAGAGATAGGAGAGAGATAGAAAGACACAGAAACAGAGATAGAAAGACAAACAGAAACAGAGAGACAGAAATAGAGACATATATAGAGAGAGACAGAGAGATAGACAGAGATAGAGGAGGGGAAGCCTTTGGTAAATACTCCAAATGTGAATATGAAGGAACATGGACCAGAATTTTGGGGTTCACAAAGACAGCTAGAGAATGTAGAATAGTTTGGAATTTGGTAATGGCCCATATAGTGCTGACACAGGCTTGAACACTCAAAGTTGGCTCTTAGATTACAAATATGATAACACATGGAAAGCAGCAGCTATACTTCCGGATGAATTATAGCACCTGTCAGACAAAATGTGTCTTGGCTCTAAAACTCTGATTTGGTTTTTATTTGTCTAGTATAAGTAACGCAAATATTCAGTTGCACAGGAGGGGTAGGAACACTGGGGGTTGGTTAAGTGATAAAGCAATAGAAAATCAAAGGTCAGTTCTCAAAACCTGGTGTAAAGAACTTTCAGGTCTCCACCCTTTTCATTTATCCTGAAAATTGCGTCGACTCCTCCTCTCTGATACCGGTCCTACCCTACCCACCATTCCAGGAGGGCCACTCAGTGCATCATTCTCAGAGTGCCTTCAGCAGCCATGGGTTGCTGAGCTTAAGGAAAATGATGACCACCAAGGAGGTCTAAAAATCAGTGATTCGTTCATCCTTTCATTCCTCAGCCACTGCTTCCTGGGTGTCAGCCACACTGCTGGCTTTTCAACCAGGGAATGAAATGTACAAGTTCCTGCCCCTTCGAGGCTCATGGTCTCTAATGATGCAGGTGGCTGAGCACCCATGATGCTGATTTAGTAGCTGCTATGAAAGGACTAAGGACGGCAGGCATTCCCCCTTGCCCAGGAGAAGAGAGGCATGCAGAGGTATGCTTCTGTGGCTGCCAGATTCTCTGTTATTACAGTTTTCCATTCTGTGCCACAAAGCTATCATCTGGAGCCATTAATAAACAGGAACATGGTTTGCATTTCTTAAGCCTTTTACTCACTGCCTCCTCTGTTCTCAGCAGCAGTCACAGCACCAGGTCCTCCCACCTTGAGAAACAATGACCATCTGAGTCTATCTTCCTGTCACCACTTCACAAATCTGCTGAAGGAAAGAGTGCAACGTGCTTTTAACAGGACTAATCGCCATCATTACTGTAATAACAAGATTTATATTCTTCTTATGGTTTGTTGGGCACCCTCACATCCGGCTGTTAGGCTTTCCAGAGTTAAAACAGCATGCTGTGGCCTCACAGCTAATGAGTGAATAGATGGAAACTGGATTATGCTGTTCTAAAGCCCCAAGTGACCAGGAGCAGTCTTAATAATCCCAATTTTAAATGCTTCTTCTACATGATGTGGATAAAGTGAAGAGCCACTGTATGATGATAAATATATAAAGCAGTTGAAGAACTCAAGGGTAACCATCATAAGAGGCCTGAGGTAATGGCTCAGTTGGTGAAACGCTCACTATACAAGCAGGAAGAGCAGAGTTCAGATCCTTAGCACACACATAAATCAGAGTCTGTATGTTTGTACCCTAGTACTGGGAGAAACAGAAGCAGAGCTGCCAGTCTAGTCTACCAATGAATGCTAGGTTCAGTGAGAGACTCTGCCTCAAAAAACTAAAGTGGACAGGCATAGAGGAAGATGCTGGGCATCACCTCCTGGCCTCCATGTACACATGCACTCGCATATACACAAACATACATCATACACATATACTAAAAATAAATCAAAACAAAAACCATAGATTATGGATTGGGGAAAAAAAGACTATTGTTTAGAAACAAAGTTATATATGGAACCAAAAGTTGAAAGACTTCCATGTGTGCCCATCTAGTTGCTATACCTACTACCTCATCCCTACATAAGTTACTAGGTTCATTGTGTTTAATTGTTTCATCTGCAAGATAAAAGAAATGGACTAAATGATTCCTAAGGTAAAGAGTGGAGCTAGATTGCCTGTCTCTAACTCCTGCCTCTGCCACTTACTAATGATTCTGGTTCTTTGTGCTTTTCACACCGATTGAAAAGTGAACCCGTTATTATGTCTTTTTGAACCTGGCTTTCCCCATCTGAAAACTGAGGCTAATGGCTGAACCTATCTCTTTAGATTGCTATGAGCATTTAATAAAACCAGTTAATAGTTTCGAGTGATTAAACAGTGTGTGGCTTGGAGTCATGCTATATAGTGGCATATTAAATTTTTTTTAAAATAGTCCTTTCAGCTTTAGGGCACTGTGAGCCTTTGAAGTTTGTTGTTACTGGGAGTGGAGAGAAGATGTAAAATTTACAAAGGAGCGGGCTTCACAGAAGAATGCTGAAAAGGCAAGGACTTGTGATGACTTCAGCTGGAAACCTCAGAAGGGATGTGGTCTAATAAGCAATGAGCTGTTTCATAGCTATAACTTCAAATTCATGGGTAAAACTCAGTAGGAAGAAAGTGTGGGATGGACTAGTGGCCAGGACCCTCCAGAAACAAAATAAGGTGACTGTGGAGACTCAGCAAAGTCAGTCTAATCTTCTCACCAGGGCTGTCAATGTTAGTTCATTATAATTAACCAGCCACCTCATTCTTCTCTGTTCCTACTTCTTGCCCTCACCTAGAGCTCCTCCATCCCAGCAACATTACAATATAGGGTCCAATAAAGTCAGTGTTCCTCACAAGTCTTTGGGTCCTCATCCTTGGAAATTATTCTATAAATGCTTGTTCAATTTCCATCATTTATTAAGTAGAGGGAAACTGAAAATACTGTGGTTGTCTATGTCCCAGTTCTGTAATGGCTTCCCATTTGTTAGTACATCCAAGTAAGTTCAAGCTGTAGGGAGATAGAAGCCAAGCAATGATATCTGTAATCTGACCCTTCATTCTCTTGTGAGTTTTGTTTTTGTCTAGTGTTGTGGCACCTGTAACTCTTACTTACTAGTCTGGCATGAAATGGGTTAATTAGGGGCTGTAGAGATAATATAGTAGGTAGCAGTATCTGCTGCTCAGGCACAGGGACCTGTATATAGAACCCAGTACTCAAGTGAAAAATCAGATATGGCCAGTATACTTAGAACTCCAGGGCTGTGGGGCAGAGCCAGAGACAGGATGATCACTGGGGCTTAATGGAGCTCCCAGATTCAACAAGAGATACTGTTTCAGAGGAATGAGGCAGAAAGTGGCAGAGCATGATGCCCAGTGTCCTCTGGCTCTGAGCATGCACACAGGCACACACGCCTGAACACGTGTATGCATGCACCACACATACGCCACACTCACACACGTCTTTTTTTTCTCTTTTTCTCTGCCTATGTTTCTTTCTGTCATCTCTGTCTCCCCATCTCCTGCCCCCCACACCACAAGCCTTGGCATCTCCCTTGTATGACTAGGTGAAGGCTTTACAAATGGATCATGCTAGTTAAATAAAATAAAACGTGTGAACCTGTCAAATCCAGTACTTCTGCCCTTCTGCCTTTCTCCCTCTTCCCTCACACCTGCCCACCTCCCCCTCCCCCTCCCACCTTCTTTCCTCTCACTCTTCCTTTCTTCCTTGTATTCCAAGTGACACAATCCAGTGACTAATTCCGATCTACTCTTTGATTTCCCCTGGAGGAGATTTGATCCCTCCAGGGGACACAGCTCTCCTGAGGCCAGACAGTGACAGCAGAGGGAGGTAGAAAATATTAGCAAGAGGAGCCAGCTGAGTCCCACTCTAGAAGAATGGGTTGGTTGGGAGGGGGGGCTCTTTGTATAGGCAGGGAACACAGGCACTGGCTGCTGCTGTATTAGCACTACTCTTTTGCCTCCAAAAGCTGTTTACCTTTCCCTTTCTGAATTGACTGATGCAAGTGGAGAGGAAAGAGGAGGAGGAAGAGGAGGAGGAGGAAATCATTATCTCCTGAGGGTCCAGTGTGTCCCAGAGTCGGCAGTAGAATGTATTGTGCAGCCACTTTTGGAGTCAGTGGTGGCACCCTTCAGCTTGTCTGTCATTTCTGCTGCTCAGAAGCACGTGTACAAGCAGTTTCTGAGGGAATCAGTCTCAGGGAATGGAAGTTAGGGGCAAGAAAGTGGTGCCAGGAAGGAGGGAGAGACAACCACAGCTTTGAGCCGATAACTGCCAGGACATTCTAGGAGAGCCTTCTGACATGACATGGACCTCCAAATAGTCAGCTAATCAATTCTCAGCCTCATGTAGCTTGTTGTTACACAGTATCCTCCATAATCTTCAGACCTCTTTTACTGTATTTTACCAAACCTATTCCATCCATTACTGCCTAATTCACTGGGCTGTCATCTCAGGAGCATATTAATAGTACCCTGCTGGAGTACTTGCAAGAAACTTGAATCATTTCATAAGAAAATACCCCCATGCGGGGAAGGAAGTCCTATACTCTACTTGGATCCTAGTTCAATCCCTGCCCATGACCTTCCTAATTTCAGCAGATCTGTAATGAGTCAGACTTTTTCATTGCAATTCCTTCAGCATATAAATTATTCCCTCCCAATTATATGTCCTCCTTTCAGGACTGTGTTTTACAGCTATAGTTATGATATGCCCTGACTCTATTTGTCTGGAGGGGTCTGAAAGAGAGGAGCAGGCACATAATCCAGGAGAAAGAGTCATACTGAGAGACGTACCTGGTGTGAGCTTTTTGCAGGTGTCTATACAAGGGCAGACTTCTTTATTCTGGCCCAAAGGGAATTGCTTTCCTTTGTCTTCTGGGAGATTTCAGGAGAATCATCTCTCATTGTATACCTGAATATCCCCAAATGGGTCTTACAGCCCAATTCTTTTTCTGTTAGGATTTTTACACACAAGTACCCATGTTCTGCATGGAGTATCTCTGGTGTCTGTATATACCATCATCATTATGCCTCAGTACTGTCTGTGGCTTCCAATAGTTTCTTTCAGTTGACACTTGGTTGACTTAACTATTCTACCTTCTATTTCCAAGACTCATTCCCAACATTTATGTTTTTGTTTCTAGAATCTACATGTCTTTAAAATACCAAAGACCTAACCCAACCCGACACATCAACCTATATTCCACCTCACTGCAGTCTACCAGGTGAAGAAAGTCTTGAATTTGTGCTGCTAATATAGGCCAGTAATTGCCAACACTCCACTTCCCCTCACAGTGTGATCTTCACAAAAATCCACAATCCCATCTTAGGGGCCTGATTTCTTCTTTTAATGTATTTTTATTCATGTTTTGAGAATTTAATGCAATGTCTTTTGATCACATTTCTCCCTCACTCCTCCCAATAACTCCTCCAAGACCCACCTTATCTCCCTACCTATCCAACTTTATGTCTTCTTATTCTTCTTCTCCTTCTCCTTCTCCTTCTCCTTCTCCTTCTCCTTCTCCTTCTCCTTCTCCTTCTCCTTCTCCTTCTCCTTCTCCTTCTCCTTCTCCTTCTCCTTCTCCTTCTCCTTCTCCTTCTCCTTCTCCTTCTCCTTCTCCTTCTCCTTCTCCTTCTCCTTCTCCTTCTCCTTCTCCTTCTCCTTCTCCTTCTTCTTCTTCTTCTTCTTCTTCTTCTTCTTCTTCTTCTTTTAAAATAAGTCTTGGAGTACAATTTGTGCTGCACGGAAACTGACCACAAAGGGTCAAATTTCTAAAGCAATTCCTGACACTAATGATCTTGTCCTGAATTCTCTTGGAGACAGACCATGAAGTAAACAAACAAAAAATGTTAAGCAACTGCAGGCTACAAGAGTCAGAAACCAAAAGACTTATTCAGGGAGAGAGAAGGTTGACATTCGTGGTTTGGGTACTGTTGGGAGAAAGCAGTCCTTCATCATTCCAGAAAGCTCTGAAAAGTCCCTAGGACTGTAGCGAAAGACAAAAGCATTAACTCACAGACTCCCATTTATATTCATGGACTTCTGAGTTGCATGCCTTAAAATATCCAGTAACTACCTTGGGAATGTCTGATAGCCTCCTGACAGAGAACACCAGGACAAGAAGCCAAAGCTACAAGAAGCTTAATCTGGACAGCACACCCATAGATGAGATACTAAATGAAGTTGGCTAAGGTTCCAGTGGAAATGGTCACTATGGTCATACACAGCCAGAGTGGCAGGGGTGGCAGGGTATTTGAAGGAGTGAACAGCAGTGCCTGATACATAACCCTGATTAAACCAACTTCATGTATCCTGCATGCTTTGAAAGCATGTGCAAAACTCCCCTGTCGTCCTCCAAGATAGAGAGAAATACAGGTGCTGGTTCAATGCCATGGCTCTCACATCGTCACTTAGTCCTGACTGGCACACCTGCTGTATCGCCTAGGCTAACTCTCATCCCAGAGTAACCTTACAGTCTCTTTTCACCTCCAACACATGTCTCCTCTCTCTCTCTCCCTCCCTCCCTCCCTCCCTCTCTCTCTCTCTCTCTCTCTCTCTCTCTCTCTCTCTCTCTCTAGCACTCCGCTGATAAATCAGTCTCTTAAGTCATTGAGAAAATGGAACCACTGCAAAGAGCTTGCTCATTTTCATACCAGCTCTGTCAGCCAATCATGCCCCTGCTAGGACCTGTGTCCCCCTTCCGGCCCATGGAGTTCTTTGCCTTTATCAGGGACCAACCCTTACTGACAGCCTATCCCTCGAGAAAGCAGATCCTGAATCTAGTTCTAAATGATCAGATTTCAGATCCCAGCCTTGTTTCTTTCCAAACACTTTGTTGTTTCTCCTTCTCCCCTGTATCGTTTCCACCAGTTACGAAGAAAAATTTGACTCCTGTATGAAAATTTAATAAAAATTCTTCACCCCCATCTTCTATTGCCTGTTTCCTCATATCACTACTTTTAAATGGGAAAACCCCCTGAAAGAGTTGTTATAATTTCTTTCCTCTCTTTCCTCCCTCACCTCTTTGTTTCCCCAGTCCATTCCACTTGGATTTCCATTCACACCTAATCAATGGCATAGCCAGTCCCAGCAGTGAGCGGGCGCCCAATGTCTTCTCTGCAGCATATGATGCAGTCGACAGCTTTCTCCTTTAAATACTTCTTCTTTCCTTCCTTTTTTTGTTTCCCATGAAATCATAGTCTTCTGATTTTACTGCCATTTTATGATGCATTTTCTTTCAATATTCTTTGCTAGCTCTGTGTATTTTTCTTTCCCACTTCTAAATAGAGACGGATGTGGCGACCCAAAAGGCTTTGTCCTAAAGGCCTCCTTTCCTTCTTTTCTTGCTATGCATGAAGTGAAAATTTATTTCAAAAACTGAGAGAGTTGAATGAGTTTTATTATTATTTAAATAGACATTATTGCTTAGCATTGTTCCAGCTTCACACCAAAATTTAACAGACACCACAGACCTTTGCCATATACCCCACCACAGCCCTAGACATCTCATTATCAAATTCCCATACCAGAGTGCTTTAATTATTCCAAGTAACTAGGAAGATTCTAGACAAGTGAAAACAAGATTTCATTCTGACAGCTGGGGTCAGAAAGGCTCTCTATGTTTACATAAATATACTAAGTGACTTCAATTAGCCTATGATTTTATATATCCTTTAGATACAGTGATTCTCAAGTAGACATCTGCTAACCTGGACCACTCCCCTAAACTCTATAGACTAGTTATCTACTAGATGTTTCCACACAGGCACCTAAAACTCAAGATGTCAAATAGGAACATCTTTTCCTCTCTGAAATTCTCACTTTAGTCTTCATCCCAGGAAACAGGTGGATAGAGTCACCCGGTTGCTCAAATTTTCCTTAATTTATCCCTTTCCTTCATACCGCATCCAAATTCACACAAATACCATTGAAGCTGCCTTTTCTTTACATAGAACACTCTCTTTTCCTCCAGACATCCTAGGCAAAGTCAGCATCTTTCTCCTGCAGGAATGCAAGAATCTCTTGGTTGCCTTCTCCACACGAGAATGACTTAAAGAAGAAGAAGGAAAGAAAGGAAGGAAGGAAGGAAGGAAGGAAGGAAGGAAGGAAGAAAGAAAGAAAGAAAGAAAGAAAGAAAGAAAAATAAAAAAGAAAGAAAGAAGGAAGGAAGGAAAGAAGGAAAGCAAGCAAGCAAAGGAAATGGAGATTACAATCAAATTTATGAAATCAACATTCACATGACCCTTCTTTACCTATGAACATCTGTTGTCACGGTCATTTTGTGGTTTCACTTTTTACTTTCTTCCTGTTCCTCGAATAGACTAAGTTTTATCCCAAGTCGGGATGCTTGAATGTTTTTCCCTCTCTTTGACATCTTCATCCAGCCAGGTCACTCCTGCCACTTAAATCTCATTTTAACTATTAGATCCTCAGAGCAGTCTGCCCCACATACCCTAAGCTAAACAATTGCTGGGTCATAGTCTATCATATGGCTTCAATTAATTAGTTAATAGTTTTACTTTTCAGTTTTACAGTTATTATTATCTCTCTTTCCATCTAGACTTCTGTATTCTGACTCCTTGCTCAGGGTCTAATTTGTTTGCATCAGTGCCTGAACACTTATCCCACTAGACAATAGATAATATACATTTTGTAAATGGTCAAAATTGTTCACTAACTCTGGAAAGCTTCCCGATAATTCCTTTAGTCTTACTCTTTACACTGGAGTTCTTCCCACCTCCACCCCAGGTTCTTCCTATATATAAGCTCCAGAAGGCCCATTATGAATAAGGTGTTCCCTTAAGTCTTTGCTATACTTCACGGGGTGTGAGGAAGCCTTTGAGGACCTGTGATAGAGTTGCTATAAGGTTGAGGCTTAGGAGGCATCTGGCCCTCATGATACCAGCTGGCAGAAGGAAGCCAATCAGAAGTCTTCATTCATGTTTCTTCAACAGACTACACTTTTCTTATAAGAGTGCAAACCTTAGCTTCACGCCCTGCCGGTGACTCTTCAAGGAACATAAATCTGCTGCTGAATTAAGTGCTTTCTACAAAGGTGACTTTTGACCCAAACCAGTGTGACTTGTCAAGTACATCAGCACAATGACCTTGCATCTCAGCACATCCTGTCCACAGTGGCTAGAAAGGACACATCAGTTTTGACTGGGTATGTAAGAAAAGGAAGTCTGCTTGGTTGAATAGACCAGAACAAAGATTAAGACACCCCCATGACAGGTGCCCAGGAAATGACACTAGCCAGGGAATTATTCACATGAGAAAGTTATTTTTTAATTAGCCATAAAAAGGCTGATTAGACACTTACCTACATCTCCATTAGTCCAGGTATATCCCTTGCTGTTTGTCTGGACTTTCCTTATGCTGTGCATGAACCTCACTGTCCTTGTGGCCAATTCTTTCCTGGTTACACAGGAACTGAGAGTTTGGGTTAATTACCTTTTCTAGCTGCTTAAAAGTACACAAGACGGTAGGACTAGAAGTCTTCAGCAGTAGTGTTGTGATTAGCCAGAATCTTAATGGACAAGAGCACCAATTATTGAGAGTGATTGCCCTAGAAAATTGCCTTCCATTTCTGTAAAAGAACGGAATTGCCTCCTGACCCCGAGGCCCAGATAGCCACACCACGAAAGGAACATGTTAACATAAGAATAGATTTCTGAAGCACATGCATTGTACCAAAAGTTGCCATGTGGGTCTGATATCTGCATTTGGAGCATGCCACAAATTTTATACTAAGAAAATTGATCTTTAGACAATGAATAGATGTGCTGGGATGGCTTGCTCTTAAGCCCTGCACAGTCTATTGCAAAGGTATCTTTCCAAGGGCCACTGTCTAGCTTCTGATGGTGATGTGGCGATACTACAGGCTTATCACCATGTTGATTGTTAGGAAGGGAATCTCTTGAGTTGGCATTCCATACAAAACCAATATTTGTTAAAATGTATTAGAGGATTTAGGAAATTTTCTGTAAAAGAAACATAATCACGCAAACTTTATGAGTTACAATAGCAGAGATTTTTTTATTGATAACTATCTGATTAATGGGAGTGAATCAAGATCTACACTTGAGTGCTCACTCAACTGGGTAAAAACAAACAAGGATGGGAGACTGGATTCATAGTGAATGTTCGTAGGAGATTGATTCAGAAAGTGAGTGGGTCATATCAGTGTACAAGGCTGAGATTAGGAGGAAGGCCGGGCACAAAAGTGAAAGAGAATATAGAGGATATGCTGGATGCTGGATGTAAATCAGCTTTTGAACTGCGGCAAATGGAAGGTGTGAGTGATGATGGGCAAAGGTGCAAAGGTGTGTGTGTGTGTGTGTGTGTGTGTGTGTGTGTGTGTGTGTGTCTCTGTGTGTGTCTGTGTGTGTGTGTGTGGAGAGAGAGAGAGAGAGAGAGAGAGAGAGAGAGAGAGAGAGAGAGAGAGAGAGAGAGAGCGAGAGAGCTGGAGTGTGTTGGTCTCTAAGGGCATCTGCAGCTACTATGCATGTAGCCAAGGAACTGAGAGAGATGCTCACTGAAGCATGTTCTGCAACTGTGCTTTACTTGCATTCTGAAGGAAGCCACCTGTGCTTTAGTCTGTTTGAGGATGTGACGTGGCAGGCAAGGGTGACCCAGAGTAAGAAACTGAGGCCACTACAGTGTCATGGTTGTCTACAAACAAGGCAGCTTTCTTCCATGAGGAGAAGAGAGGAATCACTAGATTCAAGAGTTAAGGAGGTCATGGAAGACAGAGGAAGGTGTTAGAGAAAATAGGAGGACAAGTCCAAAGGAGGCTCTTTTCTGCTTGAGAGTTGTACCTCAGAGTCTAAACGCAAGCTCCCATGAATGTGTTGTTCCTTTTCTTCTCAAAGGGAACCAGGGAGGCTGGTTCCAGTAAGGGAGGCTCCCTGAGGAAACAAGGAGAAACAGAGATGGTGACAAAAGAAGGCGTTGTTTCCTGCTTCGGACCTCCAGTCCCTGAGCTGAACCTTCACCTCCACTGCCAATGTTTTTTGTGCTTTTCATTTTTCTTTTATAAAAATGAAGGCAAATGTAGAGAGGTCTCTGGGGTTGCTGGAGGGATAGGAAACCCTTTAAAACATCTAGTAGTTTGTTGTCTATTTTAGATTTGGGAGAAGAAATGGTCTCATGGCTTCTCCCACTTCTACCTAATTACTGTTCCACAGTTCCTGCGGAGTCCAGAACCATTTCTGGAATCCTTCCTGGGCCAGCTACCAACTCAAGCGCCCTCCCAGCAATGATCACACCTGCCCTGTGCTACTACTATGTTGTTCAGATAGTTCTCATTTTCCACTCTATGTTTTCTGGAGGAGAAAAGTGAAGCTAATGGAGAGTAATATGTTCCTAGATTAGAGAGAGTACTCTAAATGGGGCGTTGTAAGTTTGATTCTAGTTATCCTTTTGTTATTTAGCACTGCCTTTTATTTCAAGTCAGATTTTTATCATTATTACCTCCAAGAACTGTCACGCTCTATCTGTTTTCTGTGCTACTATATATTTTAGTCAGCCTTACCTGACCATAAATTCTGTAGACTTGGGATCCATAACCATTTACTAGCATTCATGCAAAATTATCCTTACCAGATTTGCCAATTGTAAAAGGGCAGTGTTCCTAGACTGAGGGTTTTCTGTGAAAGTTGAGTGAACACACGTACATACACACACACAGACACACAGACACACAGACACACAGACACATAGAGAGAGAGAGAGAGAGAGAGAGAGAGAGAGAGAGAGAGAGAGAATGAGATCATTCAAACGTGCTTATTACATAGGAAGCATTAGTCATTTTCCTAACTTCCCCTTTCGATGATAATTCACTCTTCTTATTTTCTGTCTTTGCACATTTAGCAGTTTTTCTATATCTATTTTATAGTTTAAATACCAGACTAATTAGAATTTGTTATTGGTCACATCAAGGTCTTAACATCGTATGTAGAGGTGAAGAATATATAAAATGGATTTCCTTTCAGTCATAAAGAACCAAAATTGTACAAGCAGGCCCAACATGCATGAACATGGCAGAAGTATAATAACAGGTACCCTTGGATTAGCCAGTCCTCTCAATCATGTGCTTTTTTAAAGAGAAACACGTGGCATCCAACGCTAGAGGACAAATGAACCCTTCATCTTCAGATGAGAGAGAGAAGTGATTCTTTCAACTGGCAGATTTCTTCCCTCCATCTTTACCTTGCTCACCTTCACCGCCCGACCCTGTGTTTTACTCTTTTATTTAAATCTCATATTCCTCTCATCTATGGAATCCTCACAGTGTTTCATCACAAAGAATCCTGTATTGCACCTGCCAAGTGTCATTGTGACCACGAAGTGAGTGGTCCATTCCACCAGGGTCCTTCCCAAGGAGTAAGATGCTAAAGGATAGACAGCATCCTGTAAGATTTGAGGTTGCTGAGAGCTCACTGATTTTCTGAATGAGATGCATAGTGTTGTGCTGACTCCTAGCACAGCCGTTATTTCAACAAAACCACATCCCTGTCCTCCACAGAGCCTCTCTGCCTTCACTTCCTCACACTATGCTGCTCTTTCTCTCTAGCCTTGCACAGTATTTATTTCCCAAATCTGCATTCTAGCTCCATCCTTCTATTTAACAACTAGCAGACATCTATTAAGAATCTATTTTATATATACCCTTCTATTACTCTTGCTATAGATACAGAAGCAAATTTGATAAATTCTTAGCATCATAGAGTTCCTGGCCTAGTGTTGGTTTAGGTCACCAGTTCTCTGTTGAGACTTCAGATGTCAGGTTTGAGTGTTTTTTAATCTACAGAAAAGACTTCATGGCTGTTAGCTAGTGCCTGTGGACTCTAATCATTAGAGACAGGGTGATGGTTTCTAAGTAGATACTATAGGAAAAGTACCTAAATGATATAAAGAACATGGCAATGTTGTATAGGGATAAACCCCTGTGTTTCCACAGATATTCTAGTTAAAATTCTCTGGATATGGAGAAGAAATTTATAATGGCCTAAAAAGGACTTGCTCTTATGACATCACCATTATTGGTTTCCTTTGCTTTGAAACGGGGGGGGGCAGGAAGTCACATTTTATGATACTTTCCTTGAGCTCATATAATGTTAAATTGCTCATTTGGAGACTGGAGCTCAGGTTAGCCGAGCAGGTACTCCCCTACACACACCTTTTGAGATGAAGTCTCACTATGTAGCCTAAGCTGGCCTCAAACTTCATATCCTCCTGCTTCAGCCTCCTAAGTGCTGGAGTCTCAGATGTAAGCCACCACGCCCAGGCCAAGATTATTTTATTTTTAGAGCACAAAGCCAAAATTTGCTAAACTGTGTTTTTTACTGGCACAAGTACGGCCTATTATGAGAAGTAGAAAACCATAATTCAATAAGCCCTCATTAACTCATTCATTCGTATGTTCTTTTATTTATACAATCATTCACATTCATTCAAACCACAAGCTGTTTATTACATGCTACTTGTCTTGAAGGTCAGAAATGAAGAAAATGGTTAACCTTCTATGCAAGATTAATCATGAAAAGCCTTATGCTATTTAGGCCTTCGGTAGCCATTACTTTATTAATTCCTACCAGAGAGAAAATGTTCCTTGGTCTAATCATGCAATCAGTTTAACTGGGCTGTTGCTACCCAGACTTCTGAAATTCACATTTTGCCACCTCTGTATTATTCTATGTGGCAAGGCCCGCAAATGTGAATGAAGGACTACATACATAATAATTCTTCTCAGAATATTCCACCTTGTTGGCTCACTTTAAGAAATTTGCCTCAGTGTTATGAGTCGATAATGTCATCATCTTCATATCCTCATACCCAGCAGCACTTAGCATCATAAGCCTCACACCACAGTGACTCTAGGATATCTGGAAAGACAGGAGTGCTGTTTTCAGGAACCTGGCACCTAATTTGATCTTAATAATGTGGAGCCAGTGCAATGGAAGTAATTTTAGAATTCTGAAACCTCTAGGGAATTCTGCTTGGGTTCTCTGAAGTGCTAGTCGCTTTGTGTTGTGTGATGTATCTCCAGCACTTTTGATCACATCAGACATTGTTATCCTTCAGGGAAGGTGGAAGGCTGGGTAACCTCCCAGAGGAGTGCTCTTTGGATTGAGATTAAGAGGAAGCACCAGTATGAATACACCAGAGTTCTGAACACACAGAATGCCAAGGATCCATAGGACCCATTGGAATGGGGGCTTTCTGTGGAGAAGATCTGACCTCCTTAGTAAAGAGAGTGGAGTCTAGGTCAATTTTAAATCACAAACACAGAAGTGTAATGTTTCTTAGAATGCCCAGGTCCCTGGGGAAACTTTTCTTTTTCAGTTTCTTTCTCTAAAGGAAGAGCTGCTCGTAGTTTAAAAATCTCTTCTATGTCAAGCCTCTGTCATCAGCTATTCCCCCACTGCATTGGAGGAAGCGTCTTACTGAATGATCTGCTGTCCTCTTGTTTGCTGGAACTCATTAAAAGAGCTGACTGCAAACAGATTTTCACTGCCTCAGTGTGGACTTACATTAGGCAGCACCCAATAAGACCTGACAAGCTGACTTCTCCAATCCATCAACAGTGATGGCTCAAGGGGGGCCAGGGGAGGGGAGCAGGGAGGAGAGAATCTTATTCCCGCCCATTTCCTGAGAGACAGCCTTTGAATGATACAGGATCCATTTTTAGAAATCTGTTTAATTTTGGAGTTGGTTTTTTTTTTTTTTTTGAGGATTTCACTTTTGGAATCTAGGGCTAAAAGCAATACTCACCTTGTTGATGCTAAACAGGAACTGAAAATGATACTGTCTAGGTCACAAAGGAGCAATAGAGTCTGTAAGAGGACGAGGGAGCATCCTCACAAAGCACTGTGTCCCAGATTTGATGAACACCTTTTTCCGGTGGGAAGCCGAACAGCACCATGGGATTTCAATAATGATGTTTAAAAAACAACAATCTTGGAAACCAGATTTCCAAATGTAGAGGTTTTCTTGCCTCAATTTCCCCCTTTTAACTAGTACATATTAATTATACAAAATAATTGGTCTTATATTTTTGTGTATGTATAAAATGTGTTTTAATCATATAGACTCTCATTAACCTCATGTGTCCACTTCCTGCTGGTCCCTTCTTCTTCCCAAATATTCCCACTTCTACTATAATGCTATCTATATTCTATATTATGCATAGGAGAGAAAATAGGTGGTTTTCATCTCTCCGAGTCTGGCTTGCTTCACTTATTATGGTGATCTTCAGTTCCTCCATTTTCTTGCAAATCACATAATTTTGCTCTCCTTTAGGGATGAATACAAGCACATTGTGTAGATATGCACCCCGTTCTCCTTATTCATTCATCTGCCGACAGGCACTTTAAGATTTCATGTCATAGCTTGTGCAAATACTGCTACAGTAAACATGATGCACAGATATCTCTGTGGTTTGCTGACCATGGCTTCCTTCAGGCACATGCTCTGGAGTGGTACACCTGGATTGTTTTAATTTTAGTTTTGGATGACCCTCTGTACCGATTTTCATAATGGCTAGCCTAACTTAGATTCTCATCGAAAGTCCACAAAGATGGCAGCCTAGCCAACATTCTTATTTTCTTACAGCTCTTCTGACTAGTGTGACCTGGAATTTAAGTGTGGTTTTGATTTTTTTTTCCTTTCTGGACAGGTTGTTGAATATTTTTTCATGTATTTATAGCATTACCACAATTTTTTTCCACCCTCTCCTCCTTGCAGAGGCAAGTCTTCTTGGCACATGGTGTTTCTGCCTCATATGCTGATGAATGTTAGGATCACTTGCTAACATTATTAAGACAAATAAAAATGAAGAGTTGAAGAATGAATTAATCCATGTCTGCTAGTTTACATTTTCAGCAGCACACCAAATGGATTAAGAGGGGAGTTTAAAAGTCCTGCTATTGCCTGGCTTGGTGGTACAAGTCTTTAATCCCAGTACTTGGGAGGAAGAGGCAGGTGAGCTTGAGGCCAGCCTGGGTTACCAAGTCAGTTCCAGGACAGCCAAAGCTACACAGAGAAATCCTGTCTTGACAAACCAAAAAAAAAAAAAAAAAAGCTAACATTTCTCAAATGTGTTGATGTGTTGTACAGGTTTCACATCTTGTTGATACTGTATTAAAATCTCTAAAAACATATTCTGCCTGTAATATAGTTGTTTTATCTCATGCCACATGGTGTGACAGGAGGGACTGTATGTCACCTGTCTTAGAATTCCTCCATCACCTACTCTCCTGCTCTGTACAACACTGTGCTCCTAGTATTTATTGAGGTGAAGCAAACTCAAGAGGGGAGACAGTTTTACCATCACGTATTCCGAATATAAATCAAACGACAATAGGAGCTATCCCTAAGGACTATTTGAAGAAGGAAAGACGGCTGAAACCTTGGGAGATGTCTTACCATATTAAGTTAGGGCTTATAAATTTGAAGTTAGAAAATACATGCTAATACTCCATAGTAAGATATTTCAAAAGTTGACAGAAAATATTGGCTTTTCATGATGATCAGAGTCTTTAAAATATTCCCTAAAGATAACATTCCAAAGTAAACAAAGCACATTCAGCATTCTAACGTGCATCCATGGCACTTATTGAATGAGTTTTAATAAATGCATCATATGTAATGCAGATGTTGTTCTAGGATGCTTTTCTGTTGTTGTGACAAAACATTCTGACCCAAAGCAATTGAGAGGAGGAAAAGGTTTATTTAATCTTACATTTCCAGGTCAGAGTCCATCATTGAGGCAAGTCGGGGCAGGAAGTCAAGCAGGAACTGAAGCAGAAACCGTGGAAGAATGCTGCTTACTGGCTGATTCCCTAGCTCATGCTCAACTTGCTATAGATAGCCCAGACCCACCAGCCTAGGGATGGTACTGCTCACAGTGGGCTGGGCCTTCCCACATCCATCATCAACCAGTACAATTTCTCATAGACACAGCCACAGGTCAAACTGATATAGACAGTTCTTCAAGCATGGTTACCTCTTCTCAGGTGACTTTAAGTTTTGTCAAGTTGACAATAAAAAATAACCAGCACAAATGAAAGACTTGGACACCATGAAATGTTTTGTGTCCACTCTAACCACCCACCTATACTACCTGCAAAAGCAACCATGATTCTGATTTCCTTTACTCTATCTCAATTTTGTTTTTTTTTGAGGGGGTGGAGTGTATATATATATATATATATATATATATATATATATATATATATATATATATGTGGTTATAAGATTTGTGTTATTGTGTATCTGGCTTCTATCGCTCGCTCATTATAACTCAAAAAAGTAAAAGAAATTTAAAAGGTTGGCAGTGCCTGAGGAACAACACTTGAGGGTGTTCTCTGACCTCCATGTGTACAATGTACAGTGTTGAAATTCATTCATATTGTCATATCGATCAACAATATGCTTCCCTTAAAGCTAAGTATTATATCATTTATAAATAGATCAGAATTTGTTATTTTCTGTTGATGGACATTGAGGTTGTTTCCCCTTTAGGACTTATGATGAATAGAAATGTTCTAAAAGTTTTTGTTGATGCTGTTTTGTTGATTTATATTTCCATTTCTCCTGGGCAAATACCCCAAAACAGAATGGAGAGTCATAGGGTAGGTAGGAATATGTTGAAGTTATACTATGTGGCCAACCTACTTTTAGAAAACAGTTGTATTAATGTACATTGTCACTAGAGATATATTCCACCAACAGGTCATAAAAGAAGGAAAGGGGAAGAGAGAGCAAAGAAAAGAACAAGTAAAAATTGTAGCTGTAAGAAGATGGGCTGGTGAGATAGTCAACAGATAAAGGGACTTCCTACCAAGCCTGAGGGTCTGAGTCTGCCCCCCAGAGCACACTCAGTGGTAGCTGGAGAGACCCAACTCCCCAAAGTTGTCTTTTGACCTTCACATGAGCCCCCATCTGTTTCTTTCTCTCTCTCAATAAAAAATACATTTTAAAATATTCCTTATCCATAGTGCCAGGGTTGTGGGATTCCATGTGAGTGTGTGCATGCAGGTGTACATATGTGTGCATGTAAGTGTACACACATGGAGGTCAGAAAACAACCTCAATTGTTCTTCCCAGGTACTGTCTATCCTTTTTTTTAGTTTTTAGTTTTCTGAGACAGGGTGTCTTATTGGACTAGAACTTTCTAATGTAGGCTAGGCTTGCCATCAGTCTGCATAGATTTTCCTGTGTCTATGTCCCCAGTGCTGGAGTCACGAGAAATGTACCATTGTGACCAGATGTTTTCTCCTAGGTTTTGGTAATTAAACACAAGTCCTTGTGCAGGCAAGTAGTTCACCAGCTGATCCATTTCTTCAGCCCCGGGCTGTGGTTTCAAGAACTTGGGTACTCCAAGTTAGGGTCCTAGGACTTTAGCACAGAATCCGGGGCTCAGGAGGAGGAGCCCCACTTAAATAGCCTGAAAGTTCTCAGCTTTCTCTGTCATCAGCATTCTGAGTATATCCTCAGCCACCGGGTATTTTTTATTCTGGCTGCTTTATATTTTGACTTCTGAAATTTCCACTTGGTTTTTCTTCATGTCTTCTCTGCCTTTGCTAATGCTTTTTGTCAAGCATGTTCCTGATTGCCCATTTAACTATTTTTATAGTAGCTACATCAAAGTCTTTGCCATATAATTCCAGCATCTGTGCCATCATATTGTTTGTGCCTGCTGATTATATATATATATATATATATATATATATATATATATATATATAAGTTGGGATAGCTATGGTTCTCTTATGCTGAGTAATTTAGGAGTGTATTCTGGATGGTTTGAGTGCTGTGTTTTGTGATTTGGGTTCTTGATTACAGCCAGCAGTTTGGTGATATTTTGAATTCCAGTGTTCTTCCTAATCCGCTTGTTGATACTTGATTTTCAGAGACCTGAAAGGGTTGTGTCATGCAGTCTGCTCAGATTTTAGGGCTGTGCTCAGAGGAAGAGAAAAGTTGGCATGTAGTTAGTCCATCTTATCTTGAACCAGAGCATGGAAGTTTGGATTTTAAAAGCCCACACTCACAAGATAAAAGTAAACACACTTATTCACTTATAGCTTCGTGTGAGCATTTACTTACCACATCACCACTGTTAGAGCCGAAGCTTCTTGGGGGAAGGGTTTCTGTTCTCAATATCCCCAGTCCTCAGAACAGAGCCTGGAACATATACACATCCGAAAAAACTCAGTAAGAACTTTTGAATGAACAATGACAAAAAGGCCAGTGAATAAGACGGCGTACAGTGGTGTGCAGTGAGCAATTAGCAGCAGCTAGAAGATAATTAGCACAACCAATCCTCGTGACCTTGGACAAGTTGATTAACCTCTCTGTGTTTATGTGAGGTTTTTCTTTTATATAATGATACAGTGACATTTATTTCACAGGGAGAAATAAAATATTTAGAAGGTAGTACAGGCAGGCGCAAAAACACAATTTCTGAGTTTTCTCTTTATGATTCTTCAAATGTAAAAATAATGAAAGGTGGAGCTAGGAGAAAAGCCAGGGGACAGGCTCCTGCGGTGGAGCAACTGGTATTTTAAAGACAGATGACAAACGGAAGTCAAGAGAGTCTACCCTTCTCACTCTTTCTTCTCTATGAGGAGAGATGCTCTTCAGATGGGGGAAGATCACTGATTTTGAAGTTAGATGGGCATTGAGTTAGCCTTTCTTCCCTGCTAATTGCCATATAATTATACAAAATGATTTCATTATATTTTTATGCTTACACATCACAGTTTAATCATATTCATACACTCTCCTCCCCCCATTTTCCCCTTCTTCCTCCACCTACCATCTTGTCCTCATCCCTAGTAGACCCCTTCTATTTTCATGTCTTGTTTTTTAAATGCCAACCCTGGGTTTGAAAGAAACACGCAATCTCTATCTTTCTAAATGTGATTCGTTCCCTTTAACACCATGCTCCTCCACTCATTGTCCTGCAAACCATTTCATTTCCTTCCTCACCGTAGCTGCATAAAAGTCCCCCATACATATACACCCCATTTCCTTTACCTGCATGTCTGTCGATGGACACTGGGTCAAGTCTGTAACTTGGCTATTGTGGATAGTATTACAAGATACACAGATGTGCTGGTATCTCTGTGGCCAAAAGCTAAGTATTTTAATCCTGCCCAACTTAAACCTATATATCTCTGTAGAATGGGCACAATAGTGTCGACTCCATGGGAACTATCTCTAGTGTGACAGAATAAAATTGCAGGCTTAGGATAAACTGAGAAAACTGCTTTTCGCAGTCCCCAGCCTGTCAAAGAGAGTCTTGTAATTGCTAGTCCAGTAATTGGCAAACTTATTAGCTTTGCTGCTGTTGACCTTCTGGTCCAGTCTAGCTGGGCTAAGCTCGACACAGCTCCACAGCTGCTGAGTCACACTCAGCTTTGCCTCGTTGCCTGTGACTTCTTTGGTTCCTGCAATGTGTCCATCACGTTTTAGCCCCACTGGGAATTTCAGTGTCGATCTTCCCTGTGGACCAAAGACCTCTGTGTGCCTCACCCATTGTTGTCCAGCAGCAGCTGCCTGACTGTCATTTATAGATTCTGAATGCATCATTTCTGAGGTGAGGACTACCCCTTCATTCTTCGTTTTCAGGCTCAGAATACAAATATTCCAGCAACCGTCCTAAACATCTAAATTAGTCTTTGTTTTCCCTCAAATTTACCATACACCAAGCCCTCTGTCTCATAGTCTTGACCTCTCCTGTGTCTTGCACTGACTAGGTACTATATGAAAATGTTATTTATGACTTGTGCACTGATACAAAATGCCTGGTAACATTCCTTTGTGTTTGTTTGTTTTAGTAAGCCTTAGTTACCTTGAGTTGTTCATTGATATAGCTCTTCTATAGACTCATAAAATCCTAAAGACCACAAAATAGCATTAATTTACAGAGCAATTATATAAATAAAAAGCAACTAGACATCACCGAGTATCTTCAGCTATATTTTTAAGTTTTTGCCACTGAGCTGCTGAATTCAGGGAGAAGTAGCAATTGTTTATGGGAGGGGACCAGAAGTCTCCCCTGAAAAGTCACAGGTTATCTTTTATAATATCTCCTTTGGAGACTATGAGGAAACATACAGAGTGCTGTCCCTGTGAGATCTGTGATGCCACCTGATGCTGGGCTAGATCAGCTCTCCTTCTTTGAACCTTTGTGGGATGAAAAGGGCACGATGGGTGAGAGGTGCTGGTTTGACATTTGTTAGGTTTTTACTTCAGGAATGAAAGCCAAACAAGATTTCATTTGCCACAGCAGAAGAGGATTAAGATTAAGGAGCCAAAGCAAAGCCCTAAGAATATTTTCATCTTATTATAATTTTGTGCTTTTAAAGCCCATTTCCACTTACCTACACCCCCACAGAGGAAGACCTTCAGCCATGAGGGCTTCTCTGCTGACCCTCCTGGCACCACAATGTGAGGTTTGGGGAGGCTGGTTTGCACTGATGGCCAGGCTCAGGTAAGGTGGTGTTAGAAGCAGTTAAGTGTAAGGACAGCTTCTGGGTGGGAGGAGGAGGGTGGAGACGTTATTCTAGGAGCCTGCATCTGAGGAAGAAAGAGAGCCTTGGGAGCTGCTCAGCCTAAGATAATGCCTAGACAAGGCAGGCCAAAGCCTGTCTCACTGTGGCCAATTTTGCATATCTTTAGTCTTCATAGGGTATGGAACTAATGCAAAGGGGGATTACATAGCTCTGGCATTCCAACTCAAGGGGTTCCGAAAACTTTGTTTAAAAACTGTCATCTGAGGCTGACTAGGGTACCTTAGTGGTAGAGCACTTGACTAGCATATACAAAGTCCTGGGTTAAATCCTCAGGGTGAGGAGAAAAAGGGAAGAAAATAGGTCTGAGCCATGGGTTTTATTTGTTTGTTTCTGTTTCTTAAAGGGATTTATTTTATTTTTATTTTATGTGGATGAGTGTTGGCCTACATGTATATCTGTGCACCACATGTATCCAGTACCAGAAGAGGTCAAAAGAGGGCATCAGATTCCCTGGAACTGGAGTTACAGATGGTTGTGAGCCACCATGAAGGTGCTGGGAACTAGACACAGGTCCTCTGCAAGAGCAGCCAGTGCTCTTAACAGCTGAACCATTTCTCCAGCCTCTCTTTGTTGCTGTTGTTGTTATAGGGTCTCAGGCAGCCTAGACTAGCCTTGAATTCAGTATGTAGCTATATGTAGTAGTATTGCTAAGGATGACTTTGAACTC
Source organism: Peromyscus eremicus (assembly GCF_949786415.1). Classification (NCBI taxonomy): domain Eukaryota; kingdom Metazoa; phylum Chordata; class Mammalia; order Rodentia; family Cricetidae; genus Peromyscus; species Peromyscus eremicus. Next base: position 143,857,357 of record NC_081418.1, on the reverse strand, counting down.
CCAATCCTCCTGTCCCTACCTCACAAGTGCTTGGAATGTAGGTGTCATGCTGTACCATACATGATTTCACGTGGTATTAGATATGGGACCTAAAGCTTCAGGGACTCACTATCTGAGCTTCATGCCCAGGGCCTGAGCCCAAGCTTTAAAAGTGTTTGGGACTTTGCTGGCCCAACATGGTAAGGTTGGGAATTCCAAGTTCAGGCTGGTATAAGAAAACTTCTTCAGGGCACACTGCTCACCACGTAACAAAGCAGTATAAGCTGGGCTTTCAATCTGTTGGGGCATGTTGGTGTACTAGAAACTACGATTACATTGCAAGTCTGTTGTGACCTTTTTATTCTCTCTGATGATTAAGTTCTGCTTAAATCACTGGAAGAAACGATTTCATTTCTAAGCATTTAGTCTCCCACTGGGAAAGGAGGAGTTGATGTATTTTTCCTTTGATCTCAACAGAGCTAGAATATGATCATGTTGGTGGATGGCACTTCCAATGTCTATTCAGGAATTAACTCAGCCACTAATCCCTGCTTTTCCTCAGGCTTATTAAACCTCTGCATTTTCCCAGTCCTAATTTATTTCTGTTACCAGTGAGACACACCAGTGGACACTGAGACAACAAATCAACACTTGAAGTGACTGGAGAAGTCATCCTATCCAAATGTAGACGTGTCCTCTGCTAAATTCATTGTCTCCTCGAAACACTCCAGAAGTAGAGTGACAACATTCCTGTGTCCTTCATTCCAGTATTTATCCAGCTGAGCAGGGACCCCTTGTCTAACTGAACTCTTTCTTGATGAAATTCTTTTCCTCTGGTGCTGTCCACTGAGGCCATGAGTAGCAACTGCTGATTAGATCATTAATAACAATCTTTCATGAACTTGGAGACAAAAAACTCATAGCCTTTCTGCTTCTTCTATCTCATGGAAACAGCCTTTGTTTCTCCCCAAAGAGTTAATTTTCTTGTCTTTGGCTGTCTTCTGAAAAGTTCTCTGAATTCTTGTAGCTGTCTACATTATTTCAAAGTCATTTTTACAGTGAGCAGAAATTAGACTTATGGCAAGTACTGTTTTAGAGACCTTATCAGTGACTTTCAACGTCCCCAGAGCATTTGGGGTGACAGTAAACATGCCTGGCTTATGGGCCATCTTATTAAGAGGAACCATTGATGATACTGTACTTACTAATGTTTTAGGCTTGATTTTTATCAAAGGAATTCTTATGAGCAAAGTTTGGAGCATCCTGTCTTAAAATCACTTTTAAATGTAAAGTTAAAGAACTTAAAACACTATGCCTTATATGGTCTGCTCTTTTCTTGTCTGATCATTTTTGGAATTTTTTCCTCTGGCGGATTTTAGAAAATCTTGCTTAAAGAGTCTGAAATAACAGATATGATGATTGCTGCAAATGGCAATTAAGTCAAGTGCCATTTGTTTCCCTGGGAAATGGATTTGTGCCCTATGGAGAAGTTAAGGCAATAGAAAGATCAGACGAAAGTAAAATGAGAGAAGGGAGAATACAATTCAATATGCTTAAACACCTCCTGTGTGTAAAGCGCATGTTAGGTTCCATGGACGTACAAATAAGTGTACAGTGCCTATTATTATGAGAGAAAGGAACAAAAGGGTTGATACTGTTAAATCAAGGGATTACAGGGGCATCGGAGAATCAAGGAAGGAGCATTCTAAAGTGTTAATTATGGGGACAGTTCTGAATCCAATACAATATGGATATTTCAGTTAGAAAAAAATTGGCTTCTCAGAATCTCAGTCTAGGTAAGTAATGGGAGAGTGAACATTATCAGAGGCATAACTTTATTTATAAGTGGGAAAATTATTGTAACCATGGTTAAAACCTTTGAACTTGCACAGGATTTCAGCCAGAAGATTTAACAGTCCATATATAATGAACAAAGACATTTAACCTTCACAACAAAACTATAAAGCACATACTCCATTTGGAGGAGGCAAAGCCATGGAATTGAATAGGAAAAGACATGCTGAGAATTGTGGAGTGTTGGGGATGCATGGCAGGGAAGGGTTTGGTGTAGAGATGGTACCAATAGGATTTAGAGATAGAGTCCCTACTTTAGATGGCCATGTGGTTACCACTTGAGGGCTAGGATGGCACAGAGGGGATGCCATGATAATGGAGTTGTTTCAGGGTGTTTCTGGCAACAGATGAATGCACAGTAAGAGAAATCTGGTGGCTGTGTCAGGCTGTGGTTGGAGTCATTGAGAAATGTTAGCAAGCTGCAGGTATAGGCTTGGCCATTTGTGCAACATGCTTTATTTGTAGGCATCAAACCCTTCTTCCTTCTGCCAGCTGTACCCTTCTCATCTCTTCTTTTTTCTTACCAAGGCTCCTGTCTTCTAAAACCCTCAAAAGGCATCCTTCCTTGCCTTCATTTTGCGTGGGTACAATGTGCCTTCCTCTCTGGTCCAAACCTCCTGTGCATTAGAACCTTGATGCACCAACATCACTGTCAGCCTCCCAGGCTCTGTATCACTTTCCCTCACTGATGGCTTCCATGCCACCTTCTCTTCCCATAATTAGAGTCACCACCCTCAGGAACTCCATATTGCTTTCCTATCTCTGTCTTGGTTTCACCTCTCATTCCTCCTCTTCTGCACCCCACCTGTGTTCATCTCCTGCCTCATTCCAGTCTCTCCCTCTCCTTCAATGGCAAGGGCAAATGACTGCAGAATCTGTACACTGAGGGGCTTTTTGTATAACTTTGAGTTTGAATCTAAATGTTGTAAATGAAGGTGATTATGAGAGGTCACCTTTGTGTACCATTATGTAGGTTCCCTGGGTAGTAGGAACAAATACTTTAAAGTTAAAAGAATCCTTTCATCAACATTATTTTTAAAGAAAGGATACACCGTAAGTTGAAAAATTTGAACTTTCTGTGAAGAAGGGATTAATTAAATTTTTAGTTAACTATTCAATGAGATTGGGATTTTCAGTACTATTCTGCATGTTCCTCCATGTATGTGTGCGCAGACTGAAGTATTAAGTGAAAATAAGTTAGAGCAATTGTATATGATGCGATATACATTTTATTTCATTTACAGACTTATACTAGGGCAATGTCTAAGAAGGTTGTCAAAAATAAGAATATGGTTATTTCTGGGAGATGAAACTCCTTTTCTTAGCGGCGTTTGCTGATTCGTGGGCTGTGACTGATAAACATGCAGTGAGGAATTAATACAAAGTTGTGAGATGACAGCCATGCTTGAAGTGCAGTGCAGACAGGAGGAGTGGGCATGGGAAGATGGGGTGTTCTTCCCAATTAGAGAGTGCTTGGGAAGCCCAGCTCCTTTTTAAAGTTGATTCCATTTTTATCAATTTTTAGTAACATGAAATGGTTTCATTGTGACATTGTCATATATAATATTACACAATGTATATCTTTATTACATATAATGTCTTAGTTTCCTTCTGTTTCTGTGATTAAACACTCTGAGGACAGGGTTTATTTCAGCTCACATTTTCAGGTCACAATCCATCATTGAAAGCAGTTAGGACAAGAACTCAAGTGGGAATGGAAGCAGAAACCACAGAGGAACCAGCTCACTGTCCTGCTCACTGGACAATACTCTACTGGCTTTCATAGGCAGCCCAGGCCCAACTGCCTAGGGATGGCACCACCCACAGTGGGCTTGGTCCTCCTTGATCAGTTAGCACTCAAGGCAATGACTCACAGATGTGGCCATAGGCCAATCTGATCTAGTCGATACTATTTGGTTGAGGTTCCCTCTACTCAGGTGATTCTAGGTTGTGTCAAACTAACCGAGACAATCATTACGCTTTGTTCTTCTTCTTCTTGCCCTCTCCACCCCCCTCTTGTTAGCAGCCTCCATCTTCCCCACAAATAGTCTCCTCCCTATCCTGCTCTCATGCAACATATATTCCATTATCCATTTTCCTTCTTCCTTCTTATAGGCATAAAACTGCTTTTTAAAAAGCCCACTCACTGAAAAAAATTCTTCCTAAGGTTTCTGTCCAATTAGAAAATTATTTGAGGTAATAAGCACATATGTACTACTTGTCAGTGATCCCCAGAATATTTTAGCTCATTGAGCATCTTAGGACACATTAGGAAAAAGGTATTGATCTTTCAAAGCACCGTATTGCCAAGTGTGGGAAATTAATGGAATGGAAAGACTGTGATGGCCTTTGTGTTGCAGCGCATGGGCCTGCATGAAAGTGAGGGATGTGCAGATCTCTTTCTTCTTGGTGTGCTGAGACCTTAACGCTAAGGGATGGAGTTTTGATGATATTAGAAAGAGAGCATATGATGTCGATGGTGTCTGAGAGAGATACAAACCCAGGAATTTAGGGCAGCCAGAAACAATATGGACACTTCAAATGAAGGAAAAAGAGAGAGCCTCCATAGAAAGGAGAGACAGGGATACAAACCCAGCACTTTAAATCCTTAATGCTGACCGTGGTGTCCTGTACTCAGGAGCTCCCTGGGAAGTTGCCCTTTCATTCTTGAGGGGCCCCTCCTCATGGGGCCTTTGGAAGTGAAGCTAAATCCCTGATTATAATGGAGTTGCTTCCCAGGGATGGATAGATTTGTACTAATTGTGTGTGGACCCCCACAGAGAGCAGATTAATGGGATCTGTTCTTGCGTTCAAATCATAAAGCTCATTGAACAGCTGTGCTTCTTGGATTAGTTCACAGGCACTTGTGATAGTTTCAAGCCTGGATCTTTTCATCTTTCATGGATGCAGTGACATTTCCTGATTTACTGAAATGAAGAGCCCAAGGACCAGCCCGGAAACCCATAGATCTCTGAACAAACAGATGCCATGAGTCTGCTCTGGCTTTTTGGTTCTGTTACTAAGTGCTCCTTGGATCTGGGCCACACGTCACATTATCAAATAAAAGCAACACCTTGAGATCCCTTGTAGGGGAAGATCCTTAAACTTAAAACTAGTGAAATTACAGGCATTTTAGTAATTATAATACTCAGCAGTGGCTGGGGAGGGATCAGACAAAGGGCTTATGGGAAATATTTCCCAAGAATGATAATGGAAAAACCTTTAAGTATGTGAAAGAGATCCATGAATTATAAAACACTCATTACACAAATTTTAATTAATGTGAATATTAGTTTGCAAATTGCTAAAGTAATATGATTGCTGAGATTATTTAACTTAAAAAATCAACCAGCATTAATTTATATAGAAAAGATATAACTTACTCGGAAGAGGGGTTGCATAAGAATTTTTCAACTTAATTCCTGGAGCTCGGCCTGGTGCTTGGCTGTGGATCTCTGCATCTGCTTCTATCAGTTACTGGATGAAGGCTCTATGATGACAGTTAGGGCATTCAGCAATCTGATTACTGGGGTAAGCCTGATCAGACACCCCCTGTACTACTGTTAGTTGTCTAAGCTGGGGTCATCCTTGTGGATTCCCAGGAACTTCCCTAGCACCAGATTTCTCCCTATCTTCATGAGGTCTCCCTCTATCATGGTATCTCTTTCCTCGCTCTTGCACTCCGCCCCTGTTCCAGCTCCACCATCCCATTCCCTTATGTTCTCATTTCCCATCCCCTACCCTCTATTGCCCCCCTCACCCCCAGTTTACTCTCATCTATTTCCCCTTCCCAGGGCAATCCATGCATCCCTTTTAGAGTCTTCCTTGTTAGCTAGTTTCTCTGGAGCTGTGGGCTGTAGTCTGGTTATCCTTTGTTTACATCTAGTATCCGCTTATGTGTGAGTACAAACAATGTTTGTCTTTCTGAGTCTGGGTTACCTCACTCAGGATGATAGCTTTTTGGAGCTCATTACGGATGGGGGGACACCTTGCACAGCCTTGATGCAGGAGGAAGGGCTTGGACCTGCCTCAATGGAATGTATCAGGCTCTGCTGACTTCCCATGGGAGGCCTTACCTTTCTGGAGGAGGGATTGGGGGGGTGGGTTGAGGGGGAAGGCTGTGGGAGGGAGGGAGGAGGGAAGAGAGGAACATCTGTAATTGGTATGTAAAAATGAATAAAACATTTCTTAACCAAAAAAAAAAAAAGATTTTTTTCAGTGAGCTGTCAAGGGTCCTTCCTTCCTTCCTTCCTTCCTTCCCACTCCAAGCCTGTGTTTTGCTTTGCCTCCTTTGTCTGTCATCCAGAAATGATGAACTGAGACTGTATGAGTGGAGGGAAGAGCCGATGCCCAGAAGACAGTGTGAGCCACAGCTCACCTTTCGCTTCAGTTGTGCGGGGGGGAGGGGGGGGGCTGGCTGGGCTTCTTGAAGTTGACTAGCCTCACCATCATGTAGAATCTTCCATTGCAATCTGAGTGTCAGGGTGGAGGTTGGGAGTAGCCATGGAAGAGCTCTTGATAAGGATACATGGTGGAGAATTTGTAATGTTTCATGAACTCTGAAGGTTCACCGGGAAACAAATTCCACTGTAAAGACTTAGCCATCAGCTCAAGTTGAGTGTTCATTGTAATCTCACTCTTGTAGAAAACCCCACAGGCAGATTACACAGGCCAAGGAGAGAAGGGTGGCATTTGGCTTCCCTAGAATTTCCATCAGTTACTGGGCATGTGACGCACACCTTTAATCCCAGCACTCATGAGGCAGAGACAGGTGGATCTCTGTGAGTTTGAGGCCAGTCTGGCTTATATAAAGAGTTCCAGGCCAGATGGAGCCATATAGTGAGACCTATCTTAAGAAATTAAAAAAAAAATTTCTATCAGTTTTCCACTCAAAATCTGGCAAATAAACATTCAATCCAAGTGAAACCCAGGATACTCACTATGCATGTGATACCCATTTAAAAATGCCAGCCTTCTCAGCCTTCTAACCTCTTCACCCTGTGCCCTGACATGCTTACTGAATCATTCTTTCAACTCCTCTGCCATTCAAAAAGGGGTCTGCCTCATTCAATTAAAAGAAGATTCCCTGAAGGGTAAAAACATTACAAAGAAGCAGACTGCCTGGGATGGGGGTCTGATGTTGCCTATGTTGTTAGAGTGTGCCTACCTCCACAGTAGTATCCATGACCAAATGCTTATTTGGATCCCAAAGAAGTTTCCCTTTCCATCTGATGGGGTGATTTTCTCCTCCTTTATGTTGCTGGAAAAGCCACTTTTTACTATACTGGTCCTTCTTCTGTAGGCTTGAAGGAAATGTATTTCCTCTGCTATCCCAGTCTTTCTTCAGATTCCCACTTAAACACCTTATATATGTTCATTCTTGTGAGTCCTTGCAAGTTGCTTGTGATTTCAGACCCACCTTGATTAGAAATTGTTAGTGCTTCTCACCCTGTTTGATTTAGGAGCCCTAGCACTCTAATAGTAATTGCTTATTAATTTCTTATAATGCAAGTAGTACCCATGTGTTACTTTGTCCATAACATAATTCTGCACTGTAGGGCTTGCGGGGGGACATGGTAGTTCAGAGAGGTAAATGTCTCCAAAGCCTTCATAGTAACTATTACCACTGTTACCAAGGAGGCAGGGGATCATTCATGTTCATGCCCCCTCCCTCTCCTTTTCTTTCTCCCTCTCCCTCTCCTTGCCCTCTCTCCCTCTCACTGAGACAGTGTCTCAAGTAGCCCAGGCTGCCCTTGAATGTGCTGTGTAGCTAAGGCTGACCTAGAACTCCAGATCTTCCTGCCTCCATGTCCCAAGTGCTGGGGTGACAGGCACGTGCCACAGCAACACGAGTGGTAAGCTCGTTTCTACCTATCAGTCCCAGCTTCACATTGTCTTATGCAAATCCATTGGCTAGTTACATCACAGAGATAATTTGTCACCATTGCTAGAGGCACTCTTAATAAACAGACTAGAAGAGCCATGGTACTGATTCCGTTTTAAAAACTAAAACCAAATTTAGCACTGTAGCACATGCCTATCATCCTTGCACTCAGGAAGAAGACGACGGAGGAAAGCTCAATTCTAGCCTGGACTACACAGGGAAACCCTGTTTTTAAATATATGCATATGAGCAGAAAGCAGCAATAATAAAATTTAAACAAAAGAAAACTCACATCCACCACCTAACACTGGCTTTTCATTCTCCCATAGTCTCTGACCCTTGTTACTGTTTTTGTATGCTTGCTACCATTGGGCATCCAATTTGTCATGCTTTTATTTTTACTTTCCTTTTTAAAAATTAAAACTCTTTAATTTTGCTATGACAGCAATGAGAATTTACTTTATGTTATCACAACTAGTATACACATCTGTATCAGTTATTTTGCATTATGATAACAAAATACCCAAGGCTGGATAACTTTATAAAGACAACAGTTTTATGAGTCCTGGAGGTTCAAGAGTCAACACCTGGTGTTTGTCTATGCTGGCAGAGTCCCAATGTCACATAGGGCAATGTTTTGAGGCATGAGCCTTTTTCCAAATTTCTCTATATTATAATAACAATTTGTATTTGCTAGTGATATTCTGTACAATTGATTAAGATAAATACTTGGCTCCTAAAATATTTTTAAGATGTAAAACTAGTATGTGTATGTTATACACTATGTCAATTTTTTGATTGATGTAAGTGTAAGAATATACAATTTTTCATTACACAGGGATAGCATTCTTACATTTTGGAATATTTTCTTCTAAGCTTTGAAAATGTGTTTAAACGTATTTTGTTTACATAGACATGGGGGATCATTTCACTGTATACAAAGCTGAAATTATTCTCTCAAAAACAATACCTTTGGCTAACATTTGCACGTTCCCACAAAAGGAAATTCTTTAAGACATTCTTACTATCTTGCTTTTCCATGGGAACTCTTCTTTTGGGTGGTTCATGATTTCAACAAGCTGAGAATTTGCAGGAGATGGAGAGCTTTCCTAAAAGTGAAACAATTTTTGTGTGTAGTGTCCCGTCAGTAGAGAATGGCCTGCATGTGCTTCCTGCAGCAGTATGTGTTACATGCTCATTGGCTCATAAACCATGGCACAAAGCCCAACAGGGATGTGGGAGGTGACCTCCAGCTGAACACTGGGGCTGGCAGGGTGCTATTTGTGCAGCCCTGTCACATCTGAATAATGTCCCAGCTTCTTTAGGAGTGCTACCTACCTAATGGAGGAGAATGAGAGCAGTCTATTGATCATCCTACATGGGAGATACAAAGGCAGGTGTCATCTACCGCTTTGCTGATTCTTGGATACTTCTGCACTACACTGGGTAGGGGAGCCGGGTTTCTAAAGCCACAAATATCATCTATCAAATATGCATTTCTTAAGGTCACTATTCTCTATCTGCATGCTGAAGTCAGAGAGCTGGTGAAACATAACTGTCCTGTTCTTTCCTACATGAAACTTTTTTTTTTAATGGAATTCTTTAAATGTGATTCAAGTGCAGAAGACAGTCACCCGGATATTGCATTTCCCCCTGCACAGATTCAATGCTGTTAACATTGGCCATAGTTACCACAGATCTCTTTAAAAGGCAGGGTTGCACTGCCAGGTACACTGTCCCTGAGTACAAACTGAGAAGTACATCGGTGAAGATTTCAGAGGTGGCCATTCCTTCTAAGCTCTCCACCCTATGTCTCACTTTCAGAATGTCACTGTCACATGAGATGATTCCCCCTCTAACAACAGGAGGGATAGCAAAGGTAAAAACAGAAGGGGACATGAAATCAGGTGTCGCCCTGAGTTACTAAGAGACAAGAGGGAAACGGGTAGAATATGGCTCAGCTAGATGCTAATTGCACCATCTGTGAGTGTGTCGGGCGTACCGATAGACTCAATAGACTGTGCTATTTTTTTTCCATCGCATTTAGAGACAAGCTCCTTCCTGAATTGGATGGAGTTTAAGGTTAGGCTTGCAGATTTCCAAAGTGAACATGGAGGCTTTTCCCAATCTTTGCCTGTCTCTTGGGCTGTAATTCATGGTAGTACCTCAGAATTCACATCTTGGAGCAACCTCACTTGCTGATTTCTTTTCATTGCATTTTGGTGGGGAAACAAGGCTCATCAACCTGGACCTGATTTCCTAGCATCTCATCACTCAAGGACTTATTATCCACTTTATGAGGTTTCTGGGTCTTTTGCTTTGCACTTCACCGCCTGCTGGCTTTGGGTCATTTTGTTGCTTGTTAGGACTTCCACCATCCAGTGAGGAAGAGGACTGAGAACAGCCAAAGCATTTGCTTCAAGCTAGGAGATCTGCAAAGGACTGGGTGAAGGAGAAATCCAAACCCTTTGCATATAATCAGGTGGGTCAGGAGCTGATGATTTGGGATAGAATGCCCTACCTGTCCCCATCAGTGCTGATAATGAAGAGTTGACTTTGTGGAAAACAGGATAGAAATGGACTGCAAAATGCAAGGATCTTGCAGTGAGCCGTGACTTCACCACGTTCCTGTAATATGATACCGTAATGAGAGGAAGCCTGAGTCCATATGAGTTCACTGAAGTATCAAATTGATGTGCAAGCCTTCTTGCCATTCAGCATAGGTCCGGCACACATTAGAATGGACATATTCATTGAGGACGTGAGTGTGCTGAAGGTAAAGTCTACAGTCACCTGTGGTAATTTCCAAATCGTATGCACAGCATTTACATATAACTAAACTTGAGAGGAAGCCAGGGTGTAGACTTGGGCAACAATCCCCAAGGTAATCATCTTATGACCTTATCCGCTGTGCACATGTGATGGCTGTGATTTTGAGGGGGTCTCATATTCTTACCAGCAGAACCTTCCCCCATGCACAGTGATTATGCTGGATTCCTTCTTGTAGTTATTTGCGTGTCAGGCTCCCTTCCTTTCTTGACCCTCCAGCATCCCTTCCTCCCAGTCAGCTGACCATGATCATGAAGCCCTAAGGCAGATGTAGTTAAAACAGGAAAGGACATAAAATCAAGGTGCTCTGCCCTGAGCATGACCTGCAGAGCTCAGAGGTATATTCTGTTTCCCTTGTCACGGTGTGGAGCAGTGCAGACTTTTCAATCGAATCCACTTCACACTCCAAATCTTTCTGCTCGGTTCACAATGGATGCCCAGACTGTCCTCCAAAATCCAATCCACCTCCACTATTGTTGCTCAGACTCACATCACTTTTCTTATCTGGACTGTGAGCCCCTTCACTTGTCTTTATTCCAAGCATTATTTTCTTAACAATAAAAAATTAATTAGAAAATTAATTGAATCACTTATCGTTCCTGTTTAAAAACTTTTCTTAGATTCTTACTTCTATAGGGTCATAGCAGCATATTCAAGACTATCGCCAAGTGCTTACTGGCTTTGCAGCCTGACCCCGCTGCCTCTTTTCATCTGGCTTCTTCAGTTCCCTGTCCTCCACCCAACTCAGCCACTGTAGCTTCATCCTTACCACAGAATCCTGCCTTTGTATCCAGTAAACTCTGGACTGTTTGTGCCTCTCTTTCTTGCCAGAAACTCTTCATATTCTAGGACCCAGCTAAAAGAGCCACACGCACCCTTCTTGCCAACACTAGACCCTCCCCTTATTAAATTGTTTGAATATGTTTTGTTGAAGTCGTTTTGATACAGCATTTCATCCTGTTACCCTCAAACTGGTGATCTGTCTACCTCGACCTCCCAAATGCTGGGGTTAGAGGCATGAGCCAACACCGCCAGCTTCTGTTGCACTATTTAAGCCATTGTACTTGTCAAATGTTAGTATTCAAACCACTGGATTCGTGGGGTTCTAGTATTTAAACTATTGTATTTGTAATGTTCTGGTTTTTAAACCATTGTAGTTGTGGGGCTTTAGTATTCAAACCTTGGTGTTTGTGGGTCACTTACAGTTGGTGCTGCATGCCTGGGAGACAATGCAGTGTAAGGGCAGGATGGAGAAGGGGCAGGACGGAGGGCAGGGGACAGGTGAGTGAAGATGAGAGAGCTGCCAGTCAGCTTTCCGTCCTGACTGTTCCCTCCCTCCGGCACCTCAGGGGTATGCCCCAACAGTCCAGGTTCACCTGAGTCCTTGCTGAAGGCCTCCTCCATGTTTCTCTTTTTCTTGCTCAATGGAGTGGGAGAATGCAGAAACCATAGGGATTCTGTGTTGCTTTCCGTAAAACAAGCTCCTCACCCCTTGTCACTGTCACCAAGTCAGTGTGTGAGAAATATGGACACTCTTCACCCTCCAGAGGCACATCTCTGCATTAGAACCTGGCCACTAGTCACAGGCAGCCAAAGAAGCTTGGCTATCACTTAGAACTCAGTTTTCTTAACTTTCAGTAATACTGCCCTTTCCTCTGAGATAGGTGTGTTTGTTCATTTGTTTGTTTTGTGCTGCTAAAACCCAGAGGAACCTTCATTTATCATAGGTAGATGCTCTACCAACTAAGATATATTCCATGTCTTCTAATATAGGCTTATATAACCAAACATCAAAACAGACATGTCTAAAGGATGGGGTGCATATTGCTTCAAGTCTTATGAATGAGGAAGAATGAAAGGAAAGATTAAGAGAGACCAAAAGAAAGCTGTAATCCTTTACCCTACACATGGGAATACTTGTATCAGCTTCTTCAGTTCTGGAGGAAGATTGAAAGAGGGAAGAGACATAGACATGTAGTCAGCAATGTTATATTTGATGTAGACATTTCAAATTGCACACTAGACTATGGGAAAGATCTAGTGTGGTAGGGTTCAGAGATATACTTTAGGGAATAGATATACCTCATTTAAATTCTGGCCTACCATTTACTTTGACAATACTAGTCACCATGGCCAAGGCAGTTTCCTCATCTGTGACATGGAATCACATCCAGCATCACATGCAAGCTCCCCGGAGCAGTGAATGCTTGGGAGACATGGCTTCTCACTTTCCTGTTCACACTTGACCATTGTCACATTCGCTACCAAGTGAATTGCACTTTACTGAGAGGCAGGAGAGCCAAGTTACAGATTGAATGGTGTCAAAGGTTCTTATGACTTCTGTGGTTTCCATGGCAAGATTCTACCATAAGGAGAGCCCCCGAATGTACATGAATAGGCAGGTTTGAGTCCTCATTTCTGGTTCAGAACGTTAAAAACTGACTCCTCTCACTTCCTTTTTAACTTTATGCTCTTGTTCCCCAGTTCACCTCTCTCCCAACATTTACCGGGCAGTGACCCTGAGACCAAGCACTCCTAGATGTGAGTCACTGAAGACAAGAGCTGCTTTCAGCTGCTTTTTGTGTTTTTCTTTTAATACTGAATTATGAGCTTCCCAGGCACAATTCTCTGGCAGGCTTGACAACTCTGCCATGGAGGAAGGGCTCTCCTCACCTAGGAAAAGAGCCACAAGTAGCAGAGACACTAGGATGGGAGAGGAGGGATGTGTGTCCCTTCTGATGATTTACAGACCCATCAATACCACATCACTACCAGGAGAGCTTTATGACCAGTGTTCTTGGGTTCTGTCTGGAGAATGTTGATTGAGTCCTCATCTCAGAAATAGGGCCCAGTGATCTGCATGCTCACCAGGCTTTCTGGGTATGCATCAGGGAGCCAGCTCAATTTCTTGAAGTAAGCCTACAAGGGGCTATGGCACGCCAACATGTGCATTCCAGGGATGCTTTGTTGTGGCATGTTGTCAGGCTGCAATTTTGGAGCAGTCACAAAAGCTCTAGAGATCTTAACTGTCCTTAGTTGAGTGTGAAGGAGAAATGGTGAGCTACAGCAGACCCCATGCTTCAGTTTATGTGTAAGCTGGGTAATCTAAAATGACTCAGGAACCATAGCCTAACAATCTACTGTAGCTAGAGTTTTCCTGCCTGGCCCACCGTCAGGGAAAATCTTTCTCACCTGCCAGTCCCACAGCCACTCAGACCCAACCAAGTAAACACAGAGACTTATATTAGTTACAAACTTTATGGCTGTGGCAGGCTTCTTACTAACTGTTCTTACAGCTTAAATTAATCCATTTCCATTAATCTATACCTTGCCACATGGCTCGTGGCTTACTGGCATCTTCACATGCTGTTTCTCATCGTGGCGGCTGGCAGTGTCTCTCTGACTCAGCCTTCCACTTCCCAGCTTTATTCTCCTCCTTGTCCCGCCTACACTTCCTGCCTAGCCAATAGCCAATCAGTGTTTTATTTATTGACTAATCAGCAACACATTTGCCATACAGAACATCCCTCAGCAATCTACCATCTCCAGAGACATCATGAGTGTATTTTCAAGTAGAATTCCCTGTATATGTTACAGGTATAGGTTTTACTAAGGGACAGCCTAGATCACTAATACAGGACAGGGACTTGGTATCTGTCTTGGCAGGACCTAACTTTACACATTCGGTGACATCTTCATCAATGTACTTTCCCCTCCTTATGGGACCTGGAAAATGAAAACAACTATAGTTATCCTGTGTAAATTACTGGATTAAAATAAAGGGTTAAGAAAGCAAATGAATAGCTTCAAGGAGACTGTGGACCACATTCATAAGTTTTCTCCGCGGCTCCAGCTGGGGCTCCTCAAGCTTCGTTCCTGCCGTCCTGAGACCTTCCTGGGTGAGACTTACACTTGTCAGCAGCGACGCTTTAGAGGCATTCACACTCCAACTGGAGCCTTGGGTGTGGTTAGGAAAAGAAATGAGAAGCATGAAATGTTCAAGATAATTCATCTCCTCCAGGTGGTTCCTTTCCATGGCTGGCCCTTATCTCCTCTTTCTACAACACCTACTTACTTGGATCTTGACTTATTTTGGCAGTTCTCTGTATATGCAATGTGGTTGCCGTGGAAATGCTACCCAGCATGCTGCATGCCGTTTCATCTTCTCTCCATCCCTTCATTTCTCTCCAGTGTGTGCTTGTTCGCTGCGTTTCTACCTCCCAGACACCCACCCCAACCTTGTTTTCTAATTGAAGACGTCAAACACCACACTTCTTCAAGCTATTTTGCTCCATTCTCCTCACACTCTTATTGAATGTGTTTTTAACTTCATGTAATCAGAACAGGCTGTCAGTAACTGGAGAAAAGGGAAGAAAGTTGCCCCAAAGATTGCATTTCCCTTGTTTATGCTGGATGCCAGAAAGTTTGAGGGGACTCAAGCAAGTGTTAATCAAATTAACTTCAGCCTACTTTCCCAGGGATTAAGTCTTTACTGGGGCTGAGACAGACTTAGTAACAATACCTTTCGGATTTCCACCTGGACTCCTTCATGTCCTGCAGCTCTCCGGAAAGCAGAGGGCTCTGAACTGCCCTCAGCTCCTAATTGCCTGTCCATGAACTATCCATAGGTTTTTCGTACACTATTTGCATTGACCCATAGCGTCTCTGTAGATACTGACACGCTGGGTTATCAGGAGTTGGTCCAAATATGAAGAAGATCATAGTGTGAATATTAACTGTTTACTTTCACCTCCTGTGGTTTATGTTGCTGGTGGATAGTGAGAAGGGCTAAGAGAAGAATTTTGTAAATATGTGTACCTAACCAGGTGAACATTGAAAGTTTTCTCTTATATATACTAGAGATATTTTTTATTTTTTCAATAATTAGAAAGATACTAGAAAATAAATACATAAATACCCCTCTTTTTCCTGTTTCCTTCCTTAAAAGCCATCTTACCAGTATGTTATAAGCAAAAATGAGTTATATTTCTTTCTTTCCTAAACTGATAAGAGGATTTACATTAGTAAAAAACATCGTAATATTAACTTTTACATATGTTCTAGATACCTTGATTTTCTAAACTTAAAAGAAATTCAGTCACCTTAGAGGAGAAACAAAATTCAACCCACTTTCTTTTTCTTTCCTGTGGAACATAGCATCTCAGATATAATCAGGGGTCATCGTCACCTTCCCATTGATCATCAATGTTTACTTATGTGTCAGCTCTCTCTGAGGGCCTAAGAACATATGAAAGGATGAGAGTTCAGGTGGGCTACATGATTCTCACAGGCAGAGCTGGTTTTAGGGGCAATGTAATGAGGACAACATAGAAAGGAGACATTTTAAAGGGACCTGTGCAAGAATGACGTCAACCCTACATTTTGTCTCGTTGTTTTCAGACAACAGATTCTGATACTTCATTCTTTCCTAAAATTCAATAACTGAGTCTTTTCCCCAAAGAAAACCCTCCCTCTCCCTCCCTCTCCCCTTCTGTCTCTCTGTGTATGTGTGTGTGTGTGTGTGTGTGTGTGTGTGTGTGTGTGTGTGTATGGAGAAGTCAGAAAGTAATGAGAGATACTTTCCAGGCCAGTCTTATAGAAGTTCTAACAGATCGATAGGTGTTTATTGAACACTTAGCACCAGCAAGGAACTAATTTAGATTCTGCACGAGGATAATGGGACAAGATGTGATTGCTTAAACAGTGCATTGTCTATCATAGAGTACAAGACAGAGACATGAGAAGTTAAGTAGCTCACAGGAATAAAGTGGGTCATAGGAACAGTGTATGAAATATTGAAATGTAGACTAGAAGCTAGAGGACAGAGGGAAGAAGAGGGGAGGGGGCATGCATGGTCCAGAAAGTCGTTAAGATCTCATGTGAGCCCTTAAGCAGCATCAATCAAACTGCAGTTTTCTGAGAGCAAACAGTAGAAATACAGGCAAATGCAGTATTCAGAGACCGCTAAGAAGCCACTTGGCTTTAGCAAAGGTTCAATTAGAAAACAAAAGAGAATTCCAAATATGTAGATGCAGTCAAGATGTGGAGAGCCCTGAGGAAAGGTCGACTCTGACTCCAGCTAGTAAGAAGTCATTGGAGGCTTGGAAGCAACAGCCGACACAGCACCAGGAAGTCTGCAGTAGGTTGAGGGGCACACGGGTGACAATGTAAGACAGAGGTCCCAGATACACGCTGTTTAAGAGATCTGCATGTGGGTTGAGAGGGCTCAATAGCATGAAAGCAGGAAGGAAGGGACATATGCAAGACATTTTTGTAAGGATTGGGTAGTGTTGGGTACATGTTTGTAATGCCATCATTTGGGACTAAAACAGGAGTGTCACAAGTTCTAGGTCAGTAGGAGCTATGCGGTAAAACCCTGTCTCAAGGGAAAAAACAGTGACAACAGCAAAGAGTTATTATTTCCAAAGGAAGGAAAGTGCTGAAGGACTGACTGATCAGGAAGGGAAATTAAGAAAATGATGACGACAACAATGATGATGATGATGGAGACCTGGGAAGTTTCAAGACTGAGGGAGTCAGACAAGCTAGTATTTACAGGATGCCTACGATGTGTCAGACCCCCTTCCAAGACTTAATATGTATTAAATAACTCGAGGAAGGGAAATTAGGCAGTCAGCTAATGTGAGGAAGTGGTACATCAGCTTCATTTCAGGCACTGGAAGTTTGTAATGGGGGAAAGGCAAGTGACCATGGCTTGGGTCTGAGGATGAAAGGGATAAAACTGGAGGATGAGATGAGGTCAGAACTGGAGTCATAGGGCTGAGGAGCTGGCTCAAGGTGAAAACACTTGATGCACAAGCATGGGGACTGGAATTCAGATCCCCATGATCCACATATATGTTATAAATGCCAGGTAGGTGTGTGTGGTAGCCAGTCTGTAATTCTAGTCTGAGAAGGCAGAGTTGGGGGACCTGAGAGCAAGTCATCTAGCAAGATTAGGCATATCATTAAGTTTGACTGCGAGACCCTGCCTCAGTCAATAAAGTGGAAGAAACAGATAGGTTCCCAATATTAACCTTAGGCCTCCACATACACAAGCACACATGTGCACATACACAAACACACATGTGTATCCACACAATGCAGACATTTGTACATACACACAAGCATGTATGCATACATGGAAATGGGAAAACATAAAGATGGAAGCTGTAGGACTGGACGTCAGTCATTAGAAGAGTTTGTGTCTAAGAAGAGCTGCCAGGGTGCATGAGCCTTGTTGACTGTCACAGAAAGCAGGGAAAAGAGGTCTCTCAGTCAAGCCCAGCATGGCTGCTCTTACTAGCTAGCTTGTTCTGGGGGTCCTGTGTCTCTGCCTTCCCAGGCTAGAATTGCAGAATTTATGTGGGTTCTAGGGGATAGAGCGGGAGGGCCCGGGGGAGTAGACAGCAGAGGAGGTAAAGAAAATGCAATCGCAGTTGAAGGAGAGCAAAACAGCTGCAGCAGGCAGTAGACAGGAAGTGGTGCTCTCTGCAGAGTAAGTCTTCAGTGTGGACGAGATTCAGAAGAAGCACAGAGCCATTCATGCAGCTGACTGTCCAGACCCAAACTGTGGGTCTTCCTCCCCTATTGAGGGCAAATGAGATTTTATTACAGCTCCCAGAAAGACTTTAATATCATATTTTTAAGTCTTGTGAGAACTTGGACATTCTGTGCCAAACCGAGATAAACTTTTTCCAATCTTAACGGAGCCAGATAAATACCCTTGCTATTGTTGTCTGTCTTTAACAAGTGCTCCAAGAATGCAGCCTTAGACTTTCTAACTGACTTCCTCCCAGAGCCTGAGCTGAGAATGAATTACCCTCCGGTCAAGCTTACTGCTTTGTCCTCTGATTTCTTATAAGACAAATTATTTCCATTTCTTCACGTCTGAGGGGTTTGTGCATGTGACAGATGACAGATTGACAGTCCCCAGAGAACAGAGTTCTCTTATTCTCTCTCTCCTAACCAGCACTGTGAGTCCACTCATTCTTGGGACCAAGGAGAGCCTATGAGTTTGGTTTTCTTCCCTGTACACCTTCACTATGGTGCCCTGTACACCTTCCCTATGGTGTCCCGTACACCTTCACTATGGTGCCCTGTACACCTTCACTATGGTGCCCTGTACACCTTCACTATGGTGCCCTGTACACCTTCACTATCGTGCCCTGTAGACCTTCCCTATGGTGCCCCGTACACCTTCACTATGGTGCTCCATACACCTTCACTATGGTGCCCTGTACATCTTCACTATGGTGCCCTGTAGACCTTCACTATGGTGCCCCGTACACCTTCACTATGGTGCCCTGTACACCTTCACTATGGTGCCCTGTACACCTTCACTATGGTGACCTATACACCTTCCCTATGGTGCCCTGTACACCTTCACTGTGGTGCTGGCATGAGGACAACCAGCTGATGAGACTACTAAGGGGTAACATAAATACCTAAATCCTAAGCTGTGAAGACATTTAGGTCTAGCCTAAGGTTTTTGGCCCTAGTGTGGTAGAAGTTTCTGGATTCTTTGTGTCCTTCTCTCCTGACCACTGCTTCTGTTGGCAGTGTTATGCTCAGTGTGAGGCTATGTGGAAGAAACATGAGCTTTAGGCTTATTGGGAAGTGGATGGATTCAACTCCTACTGCCAACAACCTCGAGCTTCATTATAACATAGCCATTACATAATCACATATAATATATGCTATTATTTTATAGCATTGCTGTGATAATTTAAAATAACATAAAACACCCAGAACAGAGCTTGGCATGAGTTCAATAAATGATAGCATTCATTGTTCGACTTTTTTTTTATTGCACAGCCAGAGCTGAAATATGACTTCCAAGCAATTTTACTTATGTGTTAGAAAGCTCAGAGATTAATTTACCTCAGGGAGACAGAATTCTGCAACTGTATGTTGAAAAGAAAGAAAATGTCAATCAGCAAATTTTGTACACAATGCTGGAGGATTGTTGCATTTTTAACTGAATTTATTGGTTCTAGGAATGCAGCTCCTAAGAACAGCCAGGTTGTCCTCCTTTTCATTCATGTGGTAAAGAAGGAATTGAAACAGAAAGAGATATCAAATTATACCAAGAATTTGAACTCTTTAAGGATTGGAGTCTTACATTGCTTCCATCACCAAGAAAGAGGAAGCTGCCTTGGACCTGGTTCGGTTAAGCTTGACTTAACATCACTGCTGTAATCATCCAAGCAGAAATATTGAACTGGAGTTCAGGAGAGAGATGAGATCTGGAATAGAGATTCCAAAGCCATGGCATGGAAGTGATTAATGATTGGATATGTCTCAAGTAAGTCAGAGGGAGAGAGTGTAGGCTCAAAATTGAGTCTTGGGTACCCTAAAAATACAAAGTCTCAATAAGTAATGAACACAAAGGGGGAGAAGCCTAGCCTGAGGTATGAAAAGAAAGCCAAGATAACACTTTACTTTAAGCAACAAATACACAAAGCAAAGATCCCTGGGCAAACCCTCAACAACATCAAGGGCTGGAAGGCACCTCAGGAGCATGGTGATGGAGCAAGGGCTGCTGACTTTACTTTTGTAGGCCTTGCCTTGATTGCCGATTACTTTGCTAAATATTTTGGAAGAATAGTAGAGGCAAGAGCCAAGACTGAAAAGGTTGAAGAATAATGTTTGTTGATGAAGGACAGGCAACAGGTGTCAATTACCTTTGTAAAAAGTTTTCCATAAGTAGAGATGTTAATATAATTACCTTTGAGAGGGGTTGGAATATCTCTCTACAAGCTGGCCTAGTAAACAAAGAGTTAATGGTTTAAATGCACAGTAATTTCAGAAGCATTAAAGAGCATGTTTCCATGGAAACATCAACCTACAGAGGGAGAGAAAGAACTGAGATCCCCTGACAAAGAAGGAACAGCAGAGTTCTAGCCCCCACACAGTACAGCAGGCAGAGATGATTACACGTTTCTCTCCTCTACCCTGGGAAGATGCAGTTGGGGTTCACAGTGCTGTCCTCTTAGGGGGGTGGTTTGGTTCACGAAAATTCCTGTCCTCATTTTGTCTGAAGCCCTGAATCAAAGGCCAACCTATGTTAGACTGTTGGAATAGTTATTAATAGATGTCTTTAACTCAATAAGTAAATAAATAAACAGACCAGTTTGCATGTCCCTTCCTTCCTCATCCTAACATGCTCTGGAAGTGCTGCCATGATGTGCTGGGATTTAAAGCACCATTTTGAGAGACTAGACAAATAAGGTGTGGGTTAAGCTGACAATGTTACATTTTGTGTTATGTTTTATTTCTCTCTCTCTCTCTCTCTCTCTCTCTCTCTCTCTCTCTCTCTCTCTCTCTCTCTGATATGTAGGTGCACACAAGCCATAGCCATTTGAGATCAGAAGACAAGTTTCTGGAGTAGGTTCTCTCCTTCCACCATGTGGGTCCCTGGGATCAAACCTGGGCCATCAGGGTTGACAGCAGGTACCTTTACTTGCCGAGCCATCTCACAGGCCCAGGCTGACAGGATGACAATTTTGACCAATGCCTTGGCATCAAGGATTTCGTCGTGGAGTGTCCTCCTTGATTCTGTATACAGTGGCTCTCACTGCTTTCAGATTCATTACATGCACTCAGGCCAGACTTATGTAAAATTCCCAAGCTCTTCACTGCAATCCCATGTTAGGAATGTCTCCTCTCACTAATCTGTTATCCAGGAAGCCATTCCTCACACTTGCTACAGATGCAACTCAAACAAACTCCATGTTGTTTCCTGCTGACCTTCCCAGCCACTCCCTCTCTCTCCTTCCAGCTTACGTTGCACTCTGCATCTCTTTCTAGGATGTTGGGCTTAAAACAACCTTCTACTCTCTCCACTAACATCTCCTGTCCACTCTGCCTCCCTCACCACTCATGTCTTTTCTTAAATTCTACACCAAACAAGTTATTATGTTTTTCTCTGAGTGGAAGTGTTTCATCCAGGTGTCAGATATGATTTGTAGGTAAGTCCCCTCCACAGCCTCTCACTCACCTGTAGTACTAGCAATCAAACCCATGGCTTCTTGTGCATTCTAGGTAAGAGCATTTCCATGGAGTGGCATCCTCGGCAATTAGGTTTTATACGTCATAGATGTGTTCTTGAACAAGTCAACATCATCTGCAACCATGTTTCTTGCACCTGTAGTATGATGGGATTATGGTATACCTATGTCCCTGAAAGGCATAATATTCACAGAGGCATCTTTAGTCCTCTGTCTGTTGGAAGGAAGCCTTCTCAGACCCTTGCAATAGCCCTGACTCCTTTGGTCCTCTCCCCTCCATGTACAGCATAATGACTTCTGGGAAGCCCCACTTGAAGAAATCTGCCAACCATTGCTAGAAGACTAAATTACAGCCTCATTTCCCATGAGTGACAATTCTTCATAGTCTCTGTTCCCATCCCTTGTAGGGGAAGCTCTAGCTGATTCGTTCTAAATTCATTCACTTCTTTTGCCCTGCTTTAGTAGATCTGAGTAATGGTTAAGTAAAATTTAAGCATGTGGTAACTACCAAGAGAATGGAGACTGCATATGCTACTTCCAATGTGCTTTAAGGTGATAGAGAGGAGGGAGGGAGGGAGAGAGAGAGACAGAGACAGAGACAGAGACAGAGACAGAGACTCTTGAAGAGGGAAGAACAAATCAAGGTCAATAAGAAGAGAAAAGCCTCATCATTCTCTTGCTGGGCTCTCATGCTCAGGGTACTTCAGATCTTTGGTCTAGGGTTTATATTACAAAGATTTCTTTCAATCTAAGTGAAAGTTGATAGGAAGGAAATGTTTTCTGGTTAAAGCTGAATGTTCTAGAGAAATCTTACTCAGTTGCTGCTTGGTTAGTTTTGGCATGGTTCCAACTTATGAGCAAAACTGGGTATCAGAAAGACAAGTATTTGCTTTATTAGGCATCTTAGTTACTCTCTAGTGCTGTGATAAACACTATGAACAGAAGCAACCCTAGAGGAAAGGGTTTATTTCAACTTACAGCCTACAATCTATCATGGAGGGAAATCAGGACAGGAACTCAAGGCAGGACCCCAGGGGCAGGAACTGAAATAGAGATCATAGAGGAGCACTGCTTACTGACTTACTCCCAATGGCTTGCTCAGCCGGTTTTTTTTTTTTTTTATAGAGTATAGGACACCCAGCCCAGGGGGAGCACCATTCTCAGGGGACTAGGTCCTCCCACATCAATCATTAATCAAGAAGATGCCCTTCAGACTTGCCTGTAGGCAATCTGATGGAGGCATTTTCTCAACTATGTTACCTCTTCTCTGAAGACTCTATCTTGCATCAAGTTGACAAAAAAAAAAAAAAAAAAGCAATGAACTGAGGGTCCAGCTTACTTTTGACTTACAGCATTTTTCTTTCATTAAGTCCTGATGCTTGGTATGGATAGTGTATCCTGGGTATTTTCAACATTGTGTGTACCATAAGGTGGAAGAGAAAATGGGTTTTATTGAACTCATGGGTAACATGGGAAAAGGATCTAGAATGAAAAAACAATTCTGTGACCTTACTATTATCTAGGCATTACTTGGTGCCTGTCACTCGGAAATCCCACCATTCTCGTTACCTTAGTTGGCCCAGGTCTCCCCAGATCCACAGTGACTAAGAGTGGTGACGTGAGAAGAGGAATCATTTCTTCTCGTCTTCTGTTTCTGCACACAGAACCGAATGGAAGGAAGTTTGCTGTGTTGCTCACCTCACTGATTAGTGTCAGAAGATGCTTCCCTTAGGAAGTGTTGTACCTTTGTACACAAGGGGGAGTGTGCCTTCTTTGAAGAGACTTTAAGGAAAATTACATAGTGTTCAAAGCAGAGTTCTAGGAGGTCAGAATAGGGGTCATTTTGAATAGTTATTTATTCTGGACTAAAATTATGAGAATGTGAGCTCATCTTTTGTGTTCTTTGGAAAGGAAACTTCATATTAAAGTAGTCTGTTTACATGATTTCCCACTGCAGGAAACCTCTCAGGGATTAATAACCACAGTAGCGAGAAACAAATGTTCTCAAGCCTCAATTTAGGATGCCACGGGAATTAGAGATATTTTGACTGTAGTATTAAGAAGAAAGCAAAAATCAGGGAATTGGGAGACTCCAAACTTAATTGGCCAAAGCACAGCAGTGGTTCCCCAGAGCTGTGTGGTCAGCAGTAAGTGTGGAAGCTTAGGCTGTGGTCCAATGGCCCCCAAACACCAACATTCTCTAGGTTCTAAGTAGTATTTTTAAAAGGTAACAATAGCAGGGCCAGAGAGATGGCTCAGAGGTTAAGACCACTTGCTGCTCTTGCAGAGGACCTGTTTACAACACCCACATCAGCACTCACAACTTCCCCTAATTCCAGTTCCAGGAGATCTTATGCCCTATCCTTACCTTTGTAGGTGCCTACATGCATGTGAAATACACATACACCCAGGCCCACAAGCACATGCATGAAATAAGATAATGATCTTTTTAAAGGGAACAACAGAAGTCTGAGGAGGGGCCCCAGTGGGTAAACAGCACTGCGCTGACATACAAGTCAGGTGTGGAGATGTTGTGCCCTGTAATATCAGCAGTGAGGAGACAGGCAGGCTGAACTCCAGAGCTCCCTGGCCAGGCTGTTTGGCTGGATCATTGACTTTCTGGATCAATGAGAGACTCTGACTCAAAAAATAACATGGCGGGTAATTGAAGATCCCCTACCTCCCCCCCCCATAGTCACAGCATTACTTGCTGCACTGTGTGTTGTGCACCTGTGTGTGTCTTTGTGTGTGCACGTGTGCCTGTGTTTTATTATATACATCAACTTTCCCTCTTCATTTGATTGATTGTGCTTCTTGTTTTTATTTTCTTTCACTCATCTCACCCCATAAGCTCTTGGAGACGTTGATCAGCCCTTTTCATTTGCTTATCTTTCTTACTGCTGAAAACAAGTCTCTGTGTTGACCTCAGGTAGAGCTATAAGTAAGTCCAGGAGAGAACTGTCACCTGGCATGGACGGCCACATTGACCCACTTGGTAGAATGGTGCAGATTGCAGTAGCCCTTCCAGCTAGTGGCAGAGACACAACTCCCATGATTTCATTTTTCTTTTTAGGTGAATAGAATTCCATTGTGGGTATGTAGCACCTATACACAAATCTTACTGATTTGGTGACTGTCCACAAATAACAGCTTTATGGAGGAAAGTAAATGGTTTCTGTACTCCTCTGTCCAGGCAGCGATTACTGGGCAAGTCTCAACAATCCTCCTCGATTTTCTTTCATTTCAGACAAAACCAAGTCATGACATTTAGTTGTGAAACAGAATCCAGGTAATAGCTCTCAAAATTTTTCATTGTTGGACTTTTGAGTCTGAAGAGAATATTTTTCCTTTGTAGTAAATGGTGATTGATGTCACCATTTGCCCCTCAAATGAATGCAGTTCATCCCAGACTCCCAAAGGCATGAAGCGCATCCCTTACCTCTAGCAGAGGAGAGGAAGCACAGCAGGCTTCTGGGAGCCACCTTTCAGGAGACTTTAAAATCTCCCTCATTAATTTCATGTCACAAGTAGAATTTAAATGATTTTTATATGGACCAGCCAGAACTTGAACTCACTGTTGTTTGTGAACAGTCCTTTGCAAAATAAATTCATGATATTAAATATCATCTCAGAATGATAAAATGTTTAATTCATTAGAAGACAAACTATTTTTAATCTGCCTCAAGTAATTATAAATGGATATTGTGGTTTGACCTTTAAATTAGTTTTTCTCAATGTTCTCTACTAGCTATCTTTTTTTCCTAAATAAGAGAAAAAGCTTACAAAACTAATTTTCTAATGATTTTGTTCAGTGCATGGCTTCATATTGCTATATATGACACTATAGTTCTCAGAGAATTTTCAAAGTTCCTTCAAGTCCTCTTTCAAAAAAAATCAGACAAACAAACAAACAAAGAACACGTTGACATTTATGTACCTTGGAAATTTTGTCACCCAACTTAGGGACTGATGAATCCAAGAACTGAGCAGGGGTGGCCTGACAGGGGGAGGGAAGATCTTGCTTGTAATCTCTCCACATGGCCTGTTCTTATGTGTGTGATATCTGATATATTCATTTTTCTGTGATTAGCTCTTTTATTCTTCCCACTTTTTCCCACCAGCATTTGGAGGTGTTGTCTGTAGTCTTTCATTGAACACAGGCTTTATTACTAATGGGAACACTATTCTGGGTTGGGTCCCAGAAGAATCCATCTAAAAATCCCAGAAGACAAGTATTTACTGGCCACAGCTTACCAGACTAAACCCACTACAATGATTTGATTGTTCCGGATTCATTTTGATAACTGAGTTCCTAATTTAGGAAAAAGAAGACATTTCTATTTAGTTTAACCAAAGTGTAATGTTAATAAGTGTAAATATTTAATTTACAAATATCTTGGTCTCCCTCCTTCAATACTATTTCTAATGAGCTGGTTTTAAAAAGTTTTAAAATCCATATTTATGATCTTACAAGAATTTTTTTTCACTATTTCCAGGGAAAATGTAGAGAAGAAATGGTCATTTCCAGCAGAGCCTTATGCTCTTCTCAAAGACTTCTTGAAAGATTTGGGGCCTTGCCAATCAGATTTCAGTATCCTAGCAGACACAGTATTTATCAGAAGAAATGAGAAGTGGTAGATATATTAATTGCTGTTCTATATCACCTGTTAATTATATGTGTGTCCTGTAACATAATATTGTATGCCTTAATCATATTTCATAAAAATTAATTCAAAAGAAAAAATAAAATTTCTAATAAAGAACATGTCAATAGATCTTAGCTGTAGTCCCCCACATCTTTCAAGTTCTAAGATGGCTTTCACCAATCTATTTTTATTAATTTTTTTAAGTCTGCATATAAAGTAATTGGTTTCATTTTTGACATTTTTGGACATAATTATCATTATATTTTGTTCTTATTCATTCCCCATTCCTAATTATTCTCTTCCCATTCTCCACAATTCCCTCTCAGGACTGTCTTGTCTCTGGGCTCTAGCATCTACTTGAACCCTCAGAGTACTCTGGTTTTAACAATGGGCCCACTCTCAAGCTGGTACCTTCCACTCCATGCTCCAAGTCATGAGATGGGTTTCTTCTCCAATTGCCATCTTACCAAAACTCACAGTGGAGTCCGAGGCTTGTGAGGGCTGTGGATCTGTCTCAAGGGCAAGACTCTGGGTCCCTGCACCAGGACTGCATAGCTTACCTTTGGGGTGAGGCTTCTGTTTTCCGTCCGCAGGCAGGGAGCCCCAAGCCTGGAGCCAGGTGTTTACTTCTTGGTGCATTACCTGCCTTTTTCTCTGCATTTTCAGTCATTTCATCACTGCCTCTGTGAATTTCCAAAGCTCTTCCTTATTTTTCTCTTTGAAACAAAGTCTCTCTTTCTCACACTGATGGTTCTCTGCTGGATCTGCCATCTTACCCGGAAGTTTGGAATCCATCTATTTAGTAGATGATGGACTAAAGATATTAGAGGCTAGAGATACATTGCTGGTACAAAGTTACAGAGTATAACATTTTCAGAGACAGACAGTTGTAAGCAGTAGGTTAAGAATTCGGTCTCCGGCCGGGCGGTGGTAGCACACGCCTTTAATCCCAGCACTAGGGAGGCAGAGCCAGGCGTATCTCTGTGAGTTCGAGGCCAGCCTGGACTACCAAGTGAGTTCCAGGAAAAGGCACAAAGCTACACAGAGAAACTCTGTCTCGAAAAACCAAAAAAAAAAAAAAAAAAAAAAAAAAAAAAAGAATTCGGTCTCCTGCAGGAACTCTGTTCTTTTTACTTTACTTTTAATAGCTAGAAAATTGAACTGGTGTTTTGAAAATCTGCCTCCCTTTTAGAAACATGGTGATGAGTGGAAGGAACACGGACTAGGGTTGAAGATATCTGGATGCTGTTTCTAACCCTGTCATCTGATCTGGGTAAAGCTGTAGACCTCTTTGGGTAACAGGATTGGATGAGCTAGGCTGATGATACTGTTTCATGTTAATCACGTTAATGGATATTACCTTTTATAAAGCTAATACTTTGTAACTATATGAAGACAGAAAGGTACCATCATGTCAGGGCTCTTGGTTTGCTGACAAATGCTGGCAAAACTCCTTCAGGTGCCTCTCACACAAAACATACTGCTGAGTCATCATTTCAGGTATCTAGTCTATATGGTACTGTGGAAGAGCTCTGTGTAGCCAAAGTCAGAAAGGCACAGGTTTGTTAACCTCAACTTGACCCTATTAAACCTGCTGGAGTGTGACTTAGGCCACGTAAAACAAATGTGTTGACTGGGAGCCCATCGAGATTCTGAGTTTCTTGGTCAACCAGGAGGTAAGCAGGAAGGGAAATCTGGTTTAGTTCATTTAGTCTCTAGTAGGGATTTAGGTAATCTAGAGCATGACATGGGCCATGAAGATGCTGAAATGCACAATAGGGGCTTTGAAAACTGATGTCACTTCAGAGTATCATGAAGATACTAAACTCCTAAGAATAGAAGATCTGATCTCTGAACCTGAATGTGGCTGTCACTTGGGGAGACCATTGAGCATCTTGGGATCTGTTTCTCTCTAAAATAAGAATTTTCAGTGAATAATTTTTTTCACTTTTCTTTGAGTCCTGACAAGCTCAGATTCTGTGTGATACTACAACTTTATGAGATAGGCCACTGGGTGTTATATGAATGGTAGATGGTCTTTTAATAAAAAACCTGGTACCAGATATTGGGGTAAATGCTGAAAGATCAGAGAGGCAAAGGAACAAGCCACCACCATGTCTCACCTTGCCAACTCCACGAATCCTCTGACTGAAAGTCTCTAAGTCTTCACCCAAAAGGCTCGAGCTGAAAAAGCCTCTAACTGAAAGGGATGCTTCTGCTGAAAAGCCTTTAGTTCCTGTCTCCTCACGCCTTATCTACCTTTCTCCACTCAGCCATCACTTCCTGGGAAAAAAGGCATGTGTGCTTCCCAGTACTGGCATTAAAGGTGTGTGTGCTTCCCAGTACTGGGATTAAAGGCATGTGTGCTTCCCAGTACTGGCATTAAAGGTGTGTGCCACCACTGCCTGCCTGGCTCTGTTTCTCTCCTAGACTGAGTCAATCTCATGTACTCCAGGGTGGCTTTGAACTCAGAGATCCAGACAGATCTCTGCCTCCTGAGCGCTAAGATTAAAGGTGTGTGCCCCCACTGCCTGGCCTCTATGTTTAATCTAGTGGCTTGTTCTGTTCTATGATCTTCAGGCAAATTTTATTAGGGTATACAATATATCACCACAACTGGGCAAAATTTTAATATATCCAACCTTGACAGGACTTCAGAGAGACAAGAGTGTTATGGGCAACATTTCTGCATTAGGCTTCCGCTTAAGCCAGGGGGATTTGCTGTGTTCATGAGGATAGCATGTGCAGAGAAACAAGTGATTATGGGGTCTCAGACTCTTTACTGTAGTTTAATTTTTTTATCCAGGACTTCTATGTGGTGGTTTCAAAGTCTTATTATTTTAAATGAATAAAATATACCCAGAACTAAAGGTAATTGGATATTTTCAGTTCTTATGGGAAGTTTAATTATCCATGTGATCTATGACCTAGTGTTACATCCACACGGGAAATTCAGTCTCGGTTCTTTAGATGCAGCCCATTTATGGGCAGGTCTTTCTAAATGCACTGTCCGATTTTCCCTCCCTGGAGCTCAGTATTAGGCAGGTGTCTTGCCTTTAGACGGTCATATCATGCTAACACCATTTTTCTGAATGTTCCCTATGAGATAATCTCGTGTTTAAAATAGCATTTTATGCAGTGTTACTATTCACTGTCCCATTTGTTCATCACAGCGACTGTTTTCTCTGATAGCTGGAAGTCAGACGCCAGTTCCATTTTAGAGAGTGATAACTGAAGTTTGGGTGCTGTAATCACCGATAGAGAAGTGACCTCAGCCGGCATCATTTTCACTCTGTTATTCCCAGGGAGTGGACTAATGTGCTCTGTTGTTCAAAAGCCATCCTTGCTTAGGGCTAGCATAAGTTTTCAAGGGCCCTGGTAGCTAAATGGTGTCACGGCACAGGCAATTTCTCAGAAAGAAAACACACATACTGTAAATGATTAATCTATATGCTGCCGAATGACACAAATGATTAAAACGCACTCTGTAGAATATTTTGTATAGTGTCATAAAACTTTATTAATAGTCTTGGTGAGTGTAAAGCATCCAAGATCTTAAATGAAATGAGGCCAAGAGACAGGAGAGGGAGAACACGGCAGCAAGGCAAAGATTTCTACATGAAATCAGGACATGCAGCCAAATAAGAGAGATGTTTAACTCCGGGCCAGTTACGGTGCCTCCAAGTGGGCTTGATTTCCTGAAATTTCAAATTTCTCCATTTATGCTCCCAGTTGGATGCTATCCCCTTCAGAAAAGTCATTGTGGGGCTATATAACAACCCAATTCATGTTACTTAGGAATTTATTCATTTCTGGGACTACTATAATTGCCTTCTGAAATGGACACTTCCTTTTAAATATTTTAATAGTGTTTTAGATAAAGGCAGAATAATTCATAGGCATGGCTGGTGAAGAGGTGGATACTTAAGCTGGTAATTCATTTCACCTTCCCCTTCTCTCCTCCCCCTTTCTACCTCTTCTCCCTTCTCTCCCTTCTCTTCATCTCCTTTATTCCTCTCTCCTATCTTTCCTTCCTTCTTTAAAAAGAGAAATGGGATTAAACTGGGTGCTTTATTGCATAATCTTTCTCTGAAGACCTCCAGAAATAATTTCAAGTAGTTCAGTACTATTATAGGAAGAACATATTTTTCAAGTTCATGGTGCAAACGCTTCTAATGTAGTTTGTTAGTTTAAAATGCCAGTTTTGTAATTCTATTCCATAGAATAGGGTTTTGGGTTGGGTTTGGAGTTACTGCCAACTACAAGAAACCTGGATATCATCTTCAAAGTGGTGATGAACTCAGGGAAGCCACACTGACTAGGCTAAGGTGTGGTTAGGATCAGAGAAAGGGATGAAGAAGATGTCATGGGGGACACGAGATGGCCAGAGACGCTGTACCCAACTGACTGAAGGTACTCAGAAAGAGGAGGAGCTTGAGGCCATGGCATATGATGGACATATAAAGGAACAGGAGACATTGAATCTCATATTGCTATGAAAATAAGGGTGCTTTGGTAGAAAGGTTGTGGGGCCTAGGATGTTGCTTAAAGTATTACTTCTGACCAAAATTAGTAACATAACATTGAGCAAATAATTTAAGGTTTCTCTTTCCTAATCCATAAAATTGAATTATAGAATGGAAGCAAATGAGCTTAGGGTTTCTTCACAGATTGAAATAGATTTTTATAAGGGATGTTTGACACATGTCTTTAAATACTTGAAGAATGCTCAGATAAAAGAAGAACTAGACTAAGACCAGAAAATATCTCAAGAGGAAACAAGTTTTGAAGAGTTGCAAAGGAGTGAAAATCGACTTTAAATAAGACAGAATCATGAGATGACTGCCATGAGGGTGGAGGACTCCATAGTAAGTCCCCCATTGATAGGTACATTCAAAAGAACCAGCCGGGCAGTGGTGGCACACGCCTTTAATCCCAGCACTCGGGAGGCAGAGCCAGGCGGATCTCTGTGAGTTCGAGGCCAGCCTGGGCTACCAAGTGAGTTCCAGGAAAGGCGCAAAGCTACACAGAGAAACCCTGTCTCGAAAAACCAAAAAAAAAAAAAAAAAAAAAAAAAGAACCCCAGAGGACCAACTCAATGATACTGTAGAGAGAAAGCATCAGTTGCAAGAAGCTGCAAGAAGCGACAAGCTATCTGACTTGAAAAGTCGCAGTTCAGAATTCTAGGCATTTCTATTCTTTTGGAATCTTCTGTGCTGTCAGCTGTATCTCGAATGCTGCAGGGATATGGCAGGCATAGCAACCCAAGACACTCCTAGAGTGAAAGGTGCCCCTGAGGTCCATGATGCATAGACATCTTTTCAATTGCTACAAGGATCCACATGCCTGCAACCTTGCTTAACCTAACATAACCTGCAAGAAGCAACTTTCCCAGGTGTATGGAAGAAAAGCTAGAAGAGGATCCTTTGAGCACCTCTCTGCTGCTCATAAGATGCCTCATTTGCTTCTTAGCAGGAGCTCATCTCATAAGCAGTCAGGCCCACAGTGCTGGAGGAGCATGTCATGTGAGCTCAGAACTTGTCCTTATTGATTCCGTGGGCCTTGATGGTAAAGGGACATTAATTGCTATCAGTCCAATTGCACTAATGTACTTGTAATGAGCAGGCCAATGGGGACTCCCAGTAAAGGAGCTGCTTCTTAGACCCAGCAGCTTGCAAGGGACAGGGTGGGCTGGGAACGGATGCCCTTCAGGAAAACCATTTCATTGGTCTGAAATTAGTTGCTTCCAGAACTTCCACTAATTTAAGCTCGTGTCTCCAGAGCACTGTATAAAACACTCTCCCTTCCTTTCCCCACACTCAGTATTTTCTGCTTACCGTGCAGCCAGCAGAAGTCCTGGGTTCCAGATGCTTCTGGCCCACAACACTCAGGCCTTACAAACAAGGGCTGAGCAAGACCTTAGTAAAGAATTTAAAGAATGTGCATATTTGGGGGTGGAGACAGACCCTAAGCGCCTACATGCTACCTTTTTTTGGCAGAAAGTTGTCTTGGTACATGGCCATTTTCTTTTCTTGTCTATCTCCTCCACCCTTTATTCCACCTCCTTTTTTGAATAATAATTGTTAACACTTAATGAGCACTTACTATGCACCAGACCCTATGGTAAGTGCTTAACCTAGTTTCCTCATTTAAGCTTACAGACTTAATTAGGTGATCTTTCTATTACCAGACTTTTTGCAGATGGGGAGGGGGGGGACGTGAGCTCAAAAGTGTAAATGAGAGACTACTCAGCAGGTAAGAGCATGTGCTGTCCTTATTGAGGACCCAATTTCGATTCCTAGAACCTATTTTGGGTAGCTTATAAACCACCTGTAACTACAGCTCCAGGGGACCCAGTGCTACCGTCTAGTCTCGGCGGGCACCTGCACACATGTGCATATACCCCCCACACACACACACAGACAACTATGCATACATACAATTTAAATTAAAGTAAATATTCTTCTTAATTATTTGGTAAAAGTCAGAGCCTTCGACTGAACTCAAATGAGCTGTCCTTATTTCAAATTCTGATATTATTTTTTTTCATGATTCCTATTGTGAAATTTAGACCCGTATTGCATAATCAATAGAAATTTGAAGAGTGCCAGTTGACTAAGGTTTGTCTGTGTCCCTATCTACTGGTCTGTCTCCATATACCTTTCTGTAAACCTAACTACCTTCTGCTTTCAATTTTTTTTTCATATTTTAATCTTCCTGTAATTTTATCGTTACAGGTATCTGATCAATGTCACTTTTGAGGGGAGAAACCTGTCCTTCAGTGAAGATGGCTACCAGATGCATCCGAAGCTGGTGATAATCCTTCTGAACAAGGAGAGGAAGTGGGAGAGGGTAGGACATGTCTTTGGCAATCCTTGAGCTGAGCAGAGAGGCAGGTGTGAGGTCCTGACCTGACCTAACATCAATACACCTGAGAGGAAAACAGCCTCTTGGTTTGCATCTCTAGGCATCCAGAGCAAGAGAGCGGAGCCTTGAGAGTGCAGGGGAAGCCAGGCCTCAGGCGCCCATCTTCATTCTCTTGCCACTTTGGCTAATCACGAGGTTGTTTTCTTTATGTTCTCATTACTGTCGGTGGTCATTGCTTTCTAACTCATGGCAGTTCTATTGGGAGATGGTATGTACACAATCCAACAAATTAATTTGCTGAAGAAACCAACTAGATAGTGCCAGTCAGAACTTACATCTCAGGGTGCCTAAGGAAGCCCACAAACCTAGCACACATGCAATAGGGCTGACAGTGTTTCCTGTGACTGAAAACTGGTACACAGGGCTCTACTCAGAATCTGCCCTGCTACCAGCTGACCATAGACTTTGCAATTTTACATTTAGACATTAATTCCCATTGGCATCACTGCTCACCCACTTGCCTATTTAGGACACTGGGGGGGAAAGTCTCTTAACTACTCAATCTTTCAAGCTCTTTACTTATAAAATGGGAATTCAATATATTGGTATCTATAAAATACTTGGAGCAGAGCCTGGCACACAGTGAGTACTCGATAATCTAGATTCAAGGTTAAGTATCTAAGAGTAATCACTGGCTTTTTTTGTAGGTGTATCCTGCTGGCATTTGTCCCTTGAAATACTCCAACAAATTGTTCTGAAAATAAAATAAATAAGACTGGGAAATGCTATTTACTGCTCTTCAGTCCAAAGGAATCTCAGAATGTATTAGCAATTGAAGGTTCAGATACTTCTTAGAACAAAGAGGCTTCTTTAACTTCATTTAACATGACATTTCCTAAAATGCTTTTATTATGAGACCACTCTGTTCATAATAATCTTATTCTATGCAAAGCACACTGAGTATCCGATTTAAAACTATGTCCATAGTTGCTCTGGGCCAATTGGCTGAGAATAGATTTCATGATGGCAACATGCTTCTAAATAGAGGAGAAACCAAGTATGTTCATCAGCATCCTATAACTGTGACAAAATAATGAGACACACCAATTTTTATACAGAAAAGATTGATTTCAGTTTATTGACTTTTACTCCATGAACACCTGAACCTGTAGTTTTGGGTCTATGGTAAGAGATAATAGTTGAGATAATAGTGGGGATCATGTTGCAGGGAAGGCCTGTTCGTTCACCTCATGGTATCTGAGAAACAAAAGGAATATATTATGACCCCAATATTCTTTTAAAGACACATTCCTGATGACCCAACTTCCTCCTCCTAGACCTCAGATCCTAAAGGTCCCATCATTTTCCAATCATACCAAAGGCTAAGAGCCAAGCCCTAAGTATGTGTCCTTTGGGAGAGATTTAGTATTCATATTGTAGCATCTGTCTGTCTCTAAGACCAAGCAGCTAGAGATAAACTCTCCAAAACTCACAGTGATGCCCCAGAGCCCCAGACTGCTAAGTTATAAGTCAATCTGTAAACTGGACGTCTGTGACTCAGCCAGTGGAACTCAAAACCCAATTATTAATATTGATAGGCCTCTGCCCATCATGTTATTGTGATAATCATCAGAATAAGAAGATTTAAATCACACCTGATGGTCATGATTAAAGTTATTCTCCCCTACTGAGTTCTCATTTGATCAGAAAGAGGAGACCCCTGGGCTTCTGCTTTCTGGCCCAGTCAATGTACTTTCCACTCCTGTTGAGATGCCATCATTTCTGAAGTGTTCTCATCCCTCCCACTTAACAGGCACTTCTTCCTATCTCTAGAAGAGGAGTCATTAATGACTGAGGTACCATGCATGGATCAGGAGCTGTCCAGTTGGGTAGCTCTT
This sequence comes from Peromyscus eremicus, assembly GCF_949786415.1. NCBI lineage: Eukaryota > Metazoa > Chordata > Mammalia > Rodentia > Cricetidae > Peromyscus > Peromyscus eremicus. Next base: position 143,822,388 of record NC_081418.1, on the reverse strand, counting down.
ATATACTGGGGTCATGGTAACTATTTCAAGCAGTTGGCCTCTCACAACTGTCCTTAAAAGTCACTATGCAGAGGCCGGCAGAGTTCTTTAGTCTAGGCCCCCAGGTCTGAGGCCTGGGACGCTCACCTCTTTCTTCCACTAAGTCTTCCCTCTGGGGCTTAGATCATTCGTAGCATCAATCCTACCTTTGCTCCACCTCGTAAATGTCGACCTTACTTTAATGGGCCTCTTTTTCCTGAAACCAGCCTTTGCCATTCAAATCAGCCTTACATGTGGCTGCTGGAATGAGCTTCCTAAAACACAACTGCATCTTCTTTCCCTGGCCCAAATACTCGAGGCTGTTATATTGTATGGATCAGGTCTCCATTTTATCTGTTCTTGCATTCAAGGCTCTGGTCCACCCTCCAAGGTTTATCATCTTTTCCTTATCATCTGTCTCAGGCTCCATCTGTTCTGAGAATGCGCCCTGGTGTGTCCTACTTCCTGCACAAGATGCCATGTTTCCTTTTCCTAGAATGAATTGTACAATTATACAAGTCACAAGCATTCTTTGAAGTCCAGTTAAGACGTTGCTGCCCCCTTCTCCAATCCCAGTTGTGGTCTATTGTCTTATCCCACATGCCCCGAGCTTTGCTTTATACCTCCACTGCAGCTTCATCATAGCTGCACCGAGTGGGGATTGTGAGCCTGCGTGCTCTCAGAGGGCAGAGGCTGTGTCCTTCTTCCTATCATCGTGTCCTTATAGCAATCTGGATATGTGCATTGCATAAAGCAGTTCAATAAATATTTGTGGAATGAATGAGAACCATTACATAATAAGAGAGTCCAAAATCCATCATTAAGAGTCCAAGTTTATGCTATTGCCCTTGATATAATGGCTGTTTTCTTTTTTTAAAGGAGGAATAACATCCTCATGTAGATTGAGTTTTTATAGATCATATTTTAAATGCACCAAAGGAGCTCACTTTTTAAAGAAATTTTGTGGCTAACCATTTTGCTAAGCAGATGGGGAGGGGTTATACCACAGACTAGAACATTTGCATATCAAATTAGTTAAACCTGGATACATTTCTGAGAAAAGGTGCTTAGTGATAGTTGAATTTACAGGACTATGCAGCTCCCAAATCAGAAGCCCTGGTCACTCACAGGCAGGAGGAGTGGCAGGGACCAGAAGCCCTGGTCACTCACAGGCAGGAGGAGTGGCAGGGACCAGAAGCCCTGGTCACTCACAGGCACACAGGAGTGGCAGGGACCAGAAGCCCTGGTCACTCACAGGCAGGAGGAGTGGCAGGGACCAGCCTCAGCCCCAGAGTATGGCTCTATGTGCTGGATGGCTTTACCTTATTCTCTTTCTGTTACTGCAGACCCCAGGATATCATTTCAAGGTTCCTAGTGTCAGTTCACCAGGTCCCGTGGGGTCCATGGGATCTTAGTGTCTGTGGAATCTTGACCAGTAGGCATGCTGGTGAGCATTCTACAGGGAAGGTGTGGGTGCTAGAGAAATTAGCAGGGGAGGAACTTGAGTCTTCGGAAGAAAGGTCAACAGCATCTAGCCTGATCACCCACTATCACCCACTAACCCTGTGGCCTGATCACTTAGTTCACCTCTCTCTCTCCCTCTCTCCCTCTCTCTCTCTCTCTCTCTCTCTCTCTCTCTCTCTCTCTCTCTCTCTCTCTCTCTCTCTCTCTAATATGAAGTGGGAAGACCCAATTTTTTTTTTTAGATTTATTTATTTATTATGTATACGGTGTTCTGCCTGCATGTATCCCTGCAAGCCAGAAGAGGACACCAGATCTCATTACGGATGGTTGTGAGCCACCATGTGGTTGCTGGGAATTGAACTCGGAACCTCTGGAAGAGCAGCCAGTGCTCTTAACCTCTGAGCTATCTCTCCAGCCCCCTAGTTCACTTTTCTTGATTGCTTTCTTCATTTCTAAAATGATAGCATTAACACAAAAACCAAAACAAAAATAATCTAGACCCTCTATAGCTCTAGGCAGCACAGATTCATACTGTAAGTAAAGAGAAACTTGGGATATTTGGGAGCATGGCAGCTCCAAGGGCATGGGTATCATTCTTGTTCTTGTAATTTAGGTGAATAAAGTGTCCCCAGAAAGCCTTCCCCCAGTGACCTGTGCTGAAGTAGTCACCAGCTGCTCTGCCACAACAGTCCAATTTAATTTTCTTTCAGTATACTCTATCCAGCGTTCCACTTACTCACTTGGTTGTCGGTCTGTGGCTTATCTCTTCCACCGGAATGGATGTTTTATGGAGACAAGGGCCTCCTTCGCTCTTGCATTTGTAACCCTTATGGAGAGGTCCTGGCTCAAAGTGAGCATCCAGAGGTCATTGTTAAATAAATGAGGAATCTATACCCCTGAAAAAGTTAGGTGTTGGCCAGCCATTTCACTTCTAACACACCTGTGCATGCATGAGTGTGCACGCATGCACGCACGCATGCACGCGCACACACACACACACACACACACACACACACACACACACACACACAGTCTCCCCTTAGACAGGTTGGTTCTCAGAAGACAGCCTGAGAGCTGGTGCCTCCTCCCTTTGGAATGAGTGCTGTTGTGCCTGTGAAAGACTGGGGAGTATTCAGGGGGTTCTGTAGCCAATGGAGGGGTCTGCCACCTGCTTTAACAAAGAGTTGCAGGAAGATTCATTATGTTGTGGGTGTGAGCTATGTGATAGATTTTATGACATTCCTTTGGTTTTTAAAAGTAATCCTACAGCGGCCTATAAATTTGGCTCCTTTGGAAAGACTTGAGGTCAACACAACCTAGTTTATGGTTTCGAAAGTCAGAAAGAACTACATTCAGTTCCCCACATTGCCATTTATCAGCTGGGTAAGCCTGGATGAGTGGCTGGTATTACCCCAGTCCATTTCCCTTTAGTGAAATAGGCTTTTATGTGAAGCCATTATAAAGATTAAATGAGACTTTATAGTCAAATACTAGTTAATTCTGACTGGAACACAGTCAGAATTCAACAAATGTTGATTGGTGGTCACCATACCTCATGGGTAACTTCTTGAAGACATGTTTGCTGTGCTCAAAAGTCATGCCAGCTGATAAAAGTCATGCCAGCTGATAAAAGTCATGCCAACCGATAATCTAGTGAAAAGAAACCCTCTCGTCGTCTCAGAACTGCTCTCCAGGGCTACTGTTCCAAAATTCTGGAACCCTCCCCAGAGCAATTATTGTCACCATTTCTAATGTATTGCTCTGAAAATATTCCAAACACATATGCTTTTGATGTGTTGACTCAACCTGTTTTAAGAAAAAAGAAACCGAATCTGCTCTTAGGAACCTTCACTAGGGTCCTTGGTAAGTAATGGGTAAGAGAAAAGGGGACTAGAACACCAGAGATCTCTGGAACATATCATATTTACAGAAAGCCAATAATATCTCTCTGCCATTAAAGAATGTGAAGTAGGACAAAAGGAATATAAATTGGGTGTGGTAACACCGACCTGTAATCCCAGTACTCAGGGGCTGAAGCAGGAGGATCATGGATTGGAAGCCAGCTTGGGCTTCATAGCAAGACCTTGTTACAAAGGAAAACAAACAAAAAATCCTCATTATAAATACTCCACAAAATCTCACACAGAGAAAGGGGGGGGGCATGGGAAGTAGGAAGGGTAGGGAATGGTAAAAATAATAATAATGATACTTGGGTGCAGAGCGGCTCATTTATAGGACTTTGTGAGTGGGGGACAGCTGCATAAACATGCATTAAGAATAGCCTGGCACAGAAGAGCAGCTCAGCCGGCTCGCAGGCTGCTGTCTCTATCAGAGCCTCTCATGATTTGCTTCATTGCAACTGCTATCTGCTTCCATTTAATCGTTCCTAAAATGGGCATAATAAAAATGAAAAGCAGCACGGGGGGTTGTTCTGAGTAATGACTTTAAGAAATGATGATGGTGCATATTCAGGCTGGAAGATGTAAACAGACCTCAGAGGGACCGTCTGGGTGACACAAAACTTGCATCTCTTCTTGTTGTCTCCACAAAGATGCCAGCGATGTGTTTTATAACTCCACTCCCTCTGCCTTCACCTGACAAAAGATCCCTTTCCACTGTAGAGTGAAGGATCCTTGATTTGTCTGTGTCATTTTGGGAACACTAAGAAACCATTGTCACCTGTGATTTGGGACACTAAGTCACAGCCAGATCTTCCTGTGAAGGAAGTGCTAGAGTTGAGAGTACATGCTATAGCATGCAGTGCTCAGCTCATGACAGTACTTACAGATTTGTGGCGGGAATCAGTGAAAGGGAGAAAAGGAGCCCAAATGAGAAAAGGACAACCCCAAGACCTCTAACAGCAAAGACAAAACATAGTAAGCCTGGAGATGTACGGGTGGGTACCTGGAGCCTAGGATGTGTGAGACAGGGAGGGGAAGCTACTGCCTCTGGTGGCGGCATGCACAGGACCCAGCCCTGACTCCGGGTGTGGGCACTCGGTGATGCTAGTACCTGAGAAATGACGACCCTCTGCCACAGTGACCAACCAAAGGATACTGTCACGGAAACAGATGTTATAAGAAAGCCTCTGACTGACGGAATCTCACAGTCTCTCTCACACACCCACGATCAAACTGGCAGACTGTGTCTGAGCACAGGAGCACATGTATGTCTTCATCTTCCTTGCACCTGTGTGCCCAGGATGATGTGAGATGTTACTGAGTAGGTCAGCAAATATTTGGTGACTGCTTGAGTGCACCTGCCCAAACTATATTCCGTCACTTGGCCTCAGAGGAGTATCTATACTTGCTCCAGGCTCAACAGAGGATGGCAAAGGAATGGCACAGAAACACCCTGGGTCAGAGGGTTTGTTTCGGGTCTACTGATACCCACATTTGACAACATGCTATTTTTACCAACTCTGAACTGAGTCCTAATATGCTTCATTAGATTAAGGGATTAGAAAGCAGGATCCATGGAGAAAAGCAATGGGAATTCAGATCGTTAAGGGGCGGGAGAAAATGGCAACAAGGTGATGGCTTCCTCTCTTCAAATGTATGAAGAATTATTGTGCCAAGTGCAGAGATCAGCTGTTCATTTCCTCCAGAGACAGAACCAGAGTAAGTGGGCTTAAGATCAAGCAGAAGGGATTTATATTGACTACAGAGAGAATTCTTAATAGAGAGAAGGGTGAGTCCCAAAACTGTTAACAACACTGGGGGGGTGACTTTGAAAGACCTCAGAAATGAGTAATCCTCACTTCTCTGTGATGTATATAGGCCTGCCTAAACAGCCATGTGTGAACTGTAACTTTAAGAGCCCACCTTTCCTTCCCTCCCCACCTCCTTTCCCCTCTCCTTCTCTTCCCTTCCTACTTCATTTTTTCCTTCTCTTGCTTTGTCTGTCTTCCCTTTCTCTTCCCCTTTCTCCCTCCCTTCTCCCATTCCTTGCCCACACATAGTTATTCAGCATTTGCTATGAGCCAAAGATTTTTCCTACCAACTCATTATTACAGTTTTGCTGGTGACTGAAATGGAAAACAACAGCAACAAAGCCCCAATACACTGCCGTACGTAATAAGGTTGGTTACTGAGATATTCCACATTTCTGTAACCCGAGTCTTCCTGTCTGATATGCCCCAGCAAGGGTTTGATGCTGCATGGTCATTGGTACTTAACTCATGCCGACTTCTTTTGCTTATGACAGTAATTTACACAAAAGGCTATGCCACGGTGTCCACGTTTGGGGGTGGTTTTTTGAGTTGGGGTTGTTGGAGATCTTCACATTCAAAGTGTTCCTGGGTGCTGGAGCACCATGCTAATCTACTCCCTTTTGTGAGGTTCTAGGGAAAAGCCACTAGGAAGCATCCCTCAGCAGAGGAGGGATGAGAGGAAGAGGGGAAAAAGAAAAGGAGGGGGAGGGGGGGAGAGAGAAGAGAAAGAAGAATGCTATTAACCCTGGCGTTTTAGGACTGCTGTGTGGCTCAGTCTCCATGGCCTCCCCATATACAAACGTAAAATAATTCAGAAAGAAGAGCATGATATACCATGAGAATCCACCTCAGACATATCAGCCCAATGTCATGAGGAAGACTATTGCTTTGGAAAGTCATTTTAAAAAACCAGGGAGTTTTGTTTTTGCCTTCACTCATAACTGATTTTTCTAAAAAGAAACATTTCAGAAAGGCTGCGTGTCTTTAGATGCTGGCATCCACCATAGAACAAAAGGATGAGAAAACAGTCTAACCTTGGTTGACTGTACTCTGAAACTGTACTTGCTGATGGAGGTAAAGAGCAGAACTGAGCCAGAAGGAAGTGTCCCCCACACTGAAGGCTGCTGCACCCATCTTGTTTAAACTCTACGGCAGTGTTTATTTCATGGTTGTTACATGCAGTCAGACCTTGCTTGAGTCCTCTCAACTGTTCTTCTAATTTGTAGGTCATCTTACTCTCTTCCCAGTGGAGGCATTGAGGGGGAAAGGATGCTGGAGAATGGAGAAGTCATGAGTGTTTATTTTTACATTAAAAACCGCCGGGCGGTGGTGGCGCACGCCTTTAATCCCAGCACTCGGGAGGCAGAGGCAGGCGGATCTCTATGAGTTCAAGGCCAGCCTGGTCTACAGAGCGAGATCTAGGAAAGACGCAAAGCTACACAGAGAAACCCTGTCTCGAAAAAACCAAAAAAAAAAAAAAAAAAAAAACAACAACCATTTGTGTTTTTTCTCATGTTAAAGGTATTTAGTGTTGATTATTAGAAATTTAAGGAGAGGATGCAATAACCTTTACCTGTATCTACACATAAAAAAATTAACAGTTAGTTATTTTCTATTTCCCAACAGTTTTTATTTCTGTGTACCTGTATGTATGTATCTGTGTTATAACACAACAAGATACAATAGAATTGAGAATGTAATGTATAAATAATCTGATGTCCCTTTTCCCTTCTCACTAAGAGGTTGTAGACATGTTCCTATCTTATTAAATAATATTTAAAATAGAAACTTAATAAAATAGCCTAATATTTCAATATAGGGATGTCACACTTCTGCAAACAGGTCCTTTATGGTAAGATATTCATATCTGTGTTAAATGGGGACTCTGGTTTTCATATAGAAATAATTTCAGGGTCAGAGATGGCCTGACTTTGAGACTATAGATTGCTTTTCATGATGAGAAGAGTTGGTAATATTTGTTGAAGGATAAGCAGGCAAGCTTTATTCAGAAGTGGACAATAGGATCTTCACAGCAGGGGGGTTTCTAGAAATAGGACCCCCTTTTCCTCCTTATGTAATGCTCCCTAATGTAAAAACAAAACAAACAAACAAAACCCCTCATTAAGGACGTCTTGGTTTGTCTTAACTCAATGACTGGCAGTGGACATGCAGTCTGTGGAAGGCTCCCCTGATCTGTGAGGCACTTTAGTAACTCCCTCCTAGTGACCTTTGGTTCCAGCGTGTTTCCTTTTAGCTTGCTCATGTTTCTTGGGTGGTGGCATCACCCAGACAGTGGTGGTGACTCTGTGTTCTGTGTCTTTCTACTATTATCATACTTGTTTCATTTTCTTGGGAGTTGGAGATTTGGAAAACTCAGGCCCACCTTCCTAAGATACCAGCAGGGATCCTGAGAGTATGGCATTCTTGTGCCTCTGGTCCACAGATGGCTCAGAAGGACAGAGCAATTCCCTCATTTTGCCACTGGGGGCGTCACCTGACTGACCTTTCCTCCTGCCACCTGATGGCAGATGGGGTATTTACAAGGCGTACTTATGATTCTTTTCATCCCTTTGTGTATTTTCTGCCGCCCAAGCTACTTTGATATGATATGTTATAAGCACAGTGACTTTCATTGAGATGTGAAGTTTGACATTAAAGCTATAACATCTGATTGTCCTTCATATGCAAGCATACCTCTATTGATCTGCACTCGGAGATCTCACACTTTGCTTTCTTCCTACGTGATGACAGATTTGTATTGGTGCATGTAGGGTGTCTCTCTGTTTCCCCTCACCCTTTCTCCACAATTTCTGATGCCTGCTGTGAGAACTGAACAGGAGCAGGGTCAAAGTTACCTGTGCCTCTAGAAAGAGAAGCTCTGACCTCGGCATGCTAACTGCTGAGCACTCTGTGCTGTGAAGATTTAGCTAAGCACTGGCCAACAAAGAAAATAGTCTTTAAAAAATGAAAGTTATTAATAAGGAACACGGCTGTAAATCTCCCATAGAGGCTATAGATCTTAAATAATTTGGGTGATTTTATTACTCTCTCTACCAGAATGATTTCTGTTTATAATTTGTGGGTTGTTTTAATTTCTTCTGATGTTTGCTGATGGCTAGCTGGCTGCTTTTCCTCTTTCTGTCTGTCCTCACACTCTGCTGTATGTCTGAGCGTTCTCTGCTGCTGCTCGTAAAAGCCGCTTCAGGGTCTACATGAGTTCTCCATCTCAGGTCAGACAGACAGATGTTCGCAAGTCCTGAACTGAAAGCCAGTTTGTGGCAGGGGAGTCAGGAGTGGAGAGGACAGCGGAAGATGGGAAAGGGTGCATGGATCAGAAGTCATGGAGAGAGAGAGCGACAGATCCGGACGGAGAGGCCAACAGACCAGATTCCTGCTGTACTCTCCAGGTGCACCATGCCCTGGTTTCCAACAGACTTCGTCTGCACAACCCTTTCATATCTTCTAGTTTGAAACCTTGGTGTGTGACATCTGCGGCCATTGTCTTTGGCTGTTCCTACAACCTGTACTTTTTTTATTTTTCATTATTTGTCTACCCCACGGGGAAAGGTGCTTGCTGGCAAAGGAGGAGCCACCTCTTAGGTAGAATTTCTGGAGGCTATTTCAGCTACCTCAGCATTCTCTTTATAGAAAAGTTTTCAAAAAGCCATTTTCTCTAAGGGAACTGGGGACAATTCTAGAACTGTCTTGCCTGGGATTAAGGGACATTGGAAAGACTTATCCATTAACAAATCTAATTTATTTGTGTGTAACACTTTATTAGCAATGCCATTTATGGAGAACTTTAGGTTATATGAACTCACTGTATATTGAGAAATACCCATACACATAAGGGGAGGCTCAGTCGCAGAGGTGGGTCTATTGTCTAGTCCTATTCATGCCCAGTATGTGAATAATCAGTGTAACAAAGTGGAAGCTGCTAATAGCATCGAAGTCTCATAGCATCAGTGGAAATAACTATGTAGAACAGAGGATGGTTTACACCATGGCAATGTGTAGGCCTTATCACTTAAGACTTAAAACAAAGTGTTAAGAAGCGGTTCTAGGACAGCAAAAGGTTCAGTGTGTAAAGTGTTGCTGCTGTCAGATCTGCTGAGCTGAGGTCAGTCTTCAAGACCCATATGGTGGAAGGAGAGGAACCAATTCCTACAAGTTGTTCTTTGACCTCCACAAGTGTTCTATGACATGCATGTTTCTACACACACACACACACACACACACACACACACACACACACTAAAATGAGTTAAAAAAAAATAAAGAAATGGTTCTACAACAGGTGTGAGACTGTTGGGTTCAAATTGAGACTCTGGGTAGCTTTTTGCATCTGTGAGTTAGCGAAACTTGAAGGAAAAAAGAGAGAAAAGATGGGAGAGAGGAAAGAAAAGAAAAAAACATAAAGTGAACATGATCTTTTGTATATTTGTACCTGCCTGCTCTGACTATCTGTTATGAAACACACACACACACACACACACACACACACACACACACACACACACACTTGACTCTTTAGACTGGAAGGACAGAGAGCATGTGCCTGGAATGTCAAAGGCTATGCTAACTTCCCAAACAGCTGTCCAGATCATCCTTAGGATGGTATAGGAGGTTTTCTAGAAAACCACCATCTCCTGAATGAAAGCTACTGAAATTGACTTCACCCCACAGTGGTCATGCTCCTGTGACCACACAGTCCCATTGATCGAACATCTGTTGGAAGTACAGATTGGGGAGAGAATGCCATGGTGATTAAAAATAGATGACCTATAAAACAGTGACATCACAATTCAGCTTTGTTTTCATATGAAATACTTTATAACAAATATTTTATGAACTCAACCAGGTAAGGGAAAAAGATTTAAGAAAAGGCTTAAGCTCTCAAATGAAACAAGATTGATCAAACTAGGTTTGGTAAGTTAAAAAATGTAGATGAAAGAAAAACAGCAAGCAGCATTCAGTGGCGATTCATCATGGCTGCGCATTTCCTGAGTTGTGGGCTTCACCTGTACTACGTTAGTCAATTTAACCGGGATGAGAGTCTTTAATTTCAATAATCATCTATTTATTTTGAAAGTTGTCTTTTACTTCAGGCAAACGATGTCTCACAGTTACAGTATGATGTGAACATTCTAATACATGGTGTTCAAGAAGGAAAGTCTAGTGGATATGCTGATGTGGCAAAAGTGTTATAGTGGTCTGGGGAGGTGGCTCTGTGGGCAAAGTGCTGGTTGTACAAGTATGAGGACCTGAGTTTGGATGCTTGGAACCCACAAAAAAAGATGGTCATGGCAGCTGTGTGTGTCTCCAGCACTAGGAGGCCTGGCGGATCAGTGGGGGACAAATGAGTTCCTAGAGCTCTCTGGCCAGTCTAGCTTAGCTGGCAAAAGCTATGTTCAATGCAAGACCCTGCATTGAAAAATAAGCAGGAAAATCATAGAAGACTAACACCCAAGTGTTATTTCTGGCCTCCACACTCACACTCACATGTCCACATATAAATACCACATACACACATGAGTCTCTAAAATTGGAGGACTGTGTCCTCAGGGCATCCCTACTTCTCACTCCAGTGTCCAGGTCATGATATTCAAAGCTGGCATGATCTATCTTCCTCTCCCAACCCTCACCTCTCTGCGTTTAGACTGCATTCCAACGTAATAGAAACCAACCTCCCTCAATATCCCTGGGATCTAACTTCAGATCCACTTTTCTGTGCCTCAGTCTCTTTCTTCATCTATAAAATGGGAAGAGTAATAGCACCTTCCTTAAACGTTACTACAGAAGTCAAATGAGTTTTTAATTCATGTGAAATTCTCAACACAGTACCTGTCACGTACCAGGACTTACTATGAACATGTCCACTATAATTGTACTTAAGCATAATTTAAGCAATCAATACAACAATTGAACCAGATTCTAGAAAATAAGAAAATGGAGAAAACGACCCTTATTCACATAGAAACATATACTCAGAACAGGTTCAGTTTGGTCTTGAGCCATTGAAACTGGGAAGCAACAAATGAAATCTTTGATGTGCTTGGTGACACACAATCTCAGCACTTGAGAGGTGGAAGCAGGAGGATCAGGAGTTCAAAGTCATCCTTGAGTATACAGCACGTTCCACACCAACCTAGGTTATGTAAGACCCAATCTCAAAACAAACAACCAATCAAGAATCCACATGGACAAGGAGCAAGCTTCCTCACATCATTCTAAGATGACTTCTGGGAAACAGGATATAGTTGAAGGGTCAATCTAGTATTTTTGAGGACCTGAGTTTGATACCTAGTACCATGGTAAATCAACAACAACAACAAAATGACATTTTGGGTATATAACCCAGAGTCACAGGAGTGTTGGAAATATCCTGTTTAGACTGAGCTCTCCGTAGGCTCTTGGTAACCATTCAATATCAGCAGAAGCACAAGAGCAACCACACCTATTTTTGAAATCTCAGAGTATGTTCCTATGCTGTTTGATATACTTGGATTTTGTTTCATTGTAATAAACCACGACTTTGTGGTTGGTCATAAAGGACTCCCCTTTACGGCTTCTTCCATCTGCGGTGGATAGATCGGCTCATAACCATAAAGGAATTCCTTCCACAAGGGAAAGTGGTTTAATGACAGACAATATGGCCACATTCAGGGTTATGTATAAAAAGGATGCTGGAGAAGAGGGAGATGAATTACAGCAACACCTGATACCTGCATAGTGTTTTGTGGTCCACAGACATCCGTGGTCCCGCAGTGTGACCAGGCATGAGCATTGGCTCCACCCTGGAACTTACGAGAAGTGCTACCTCTCAGATTCAGGAAGTTCTAGAGATAAAGCACAGTCATGTGAGATTTAACCTATAAAACCTGGGGATGGTTTATAACAGACATTTCTTTTCACAAGAGGAAGTATCTGTTTAATAGATATTTAAGCTGCCACTATGTCATTGTCCTCTAGTCTCATTTTATTTCTCAGCCATTAAGCTTTAAAATAAGACCAAATCTTTCTCCCATCATAAAGGAGAGAAGAGAGCCATTTGCCTGGCAGGAAAGAGTTAAGACCTGTCCTAATCTCTCTAGGAGACTCTAAATGACCCACCATCTTTATAACACAGAAGATAAATGCCCAACCAGGCTGAGTGTCTGGTTTTCTTCATTCAATGAATATTTCCTAAGCCTTACTGAGCACCACACACTATTCTAGAGATGGTAGGGACAGTTTTGAACAAGATTTACCCCTTCCCTGGCCCCAGGGAGCTCATGTCCTAGAGGGCAGGGTCAGATAACAAACAATGAATAAATATACTGAACAAATGAATGAATTTAATACCGATGTGCAGGTAGGGCCATGTATGGAAATTGTCAGACAGGATGCGGTGGCCCTTAGCCACATGGTCCCAGCCTCAAAGGGCCTTCTGGAAATGACATTATTATTTCAGATAAGTCTCTGCTTACATTTATAGCAACTATGCAAGAATTATTTGGGGAAGTTTAACCAATGACTGATTAAGAGTAAACATTTTCTTTTCATATTATGCCAACAGGCCCTCTGCTTAAATCTTATGTAGCTACTGTGCTGAGGCTCTGGGCTCCTTCCCACCCATGGAACAGGGCAGTGTGGTTAATATTTGATCTCCTTTTGTGCTGCCACTGCTGCTAGGCCATAGAGAACGAGATGAGTTTTTGCAACCATTTCAATATTTATGCTTGCATTTCCCAGCAAAGCATGAATGCTCATTGTTTAATATGAACTATGTTTAGTAAGTCGCCTCCCTCGTCTGCTGCCATAACTGAACATGACATCCTTCAGCCTTCTTTCCTCACTGTTAATTACGGCGATTATGTCACTTTCTTACTCGTCCTCATTTGACCCTGTAGCATCACAATGTGACCCTACACCAGGATATGGTGCAGATGTATATAGAACAGGTCATGAGCAGGAAGTCCTCTGCCTGCTTTTAGATCACAGACATGGTCGGTGTGTCCTAAAGGAAATAAGATACACTTAAAGGTTAAATGGTCTCCTAGCACTTAAAGATTGAGATTTCTGTAGATCACTGGATTTCAGAATTTCCTAAACTTTGCGGAGAAGGGCAGTACTAGGCTCCCATCCTGCTAGGACTGGGGCAGCAGCCTCCTTTGGCTAGAATACATATTCTCCCTTTCAACACACGCAGACACTGAAGCATCATCTCCAAGAACAGAGATGATTTCAAAACACCTATTCCTTGTTTAAGAACTAAAATGTGCACCTTAGAAATGGGTGCACTGGGATTAAGGGAGTGGGTCCCACTGGCTCTTTGATGGTTACCTGGGTTACAGGGCTTTTTGATAGTTCCTGCAGTTTACCTTGAAGTCTCTAGAGGGCGGCTGAGACTTCCGTGCTGTGTCTTCGAAGTCTGAACAACCTCAGTCTCTGTAATACATCGAGTCCCCCAATTCACATTAGAAAGCAAAAGGTACTGTGTGAAGGCCTCCCTATTTCTCTAGCAACACAATATAGAAGCATATGCCAACTTTTAACACGTGAAAGTGTTTTGCAGGGGATTTGGAGTGATCCAAAAGTGTCACCAGGTCCAGAGGGGAAGGTTTCAACCAAGGATAGCCAGGGCTGGGAAGCTAGGAAGAAGAAATGTTGAGGGGGTAAGTGAAAAAAAAATGTAGAATTAAAAAAAAAAAAAACAACTTAGGCTATAAAACGAAAGTGGAGACAAAAATGTCACATCTTAAATGTAGAAACTGAAAACTGACAGTGATTGAGGAGAGTGACATCATCTGAGAATCCTGAGAAAGCAGGGTGGTGTTCAGTCATGCTGGTCTGACTGAGACAGAGATGAAGTTGTCTGGGCAGAGGACACACTCAGCTGAGGTTTGCAGGGTTCCAGATAGAAAGGAAGGCGAACTAATGACAGTAATTGGACTTGCTTGTGTATCTGTGCAAGTGCTAAATAAGGATATGAGGGGAGGGCCTAGGCTCGCTCTGTTCCAGGGAGATGGCATTTTCGATTCTCCCACATCCTACCCCTGAAGTTAGAAGCATTCCATCTCAGAGTGGAATTGGTTATTCAGAGAACTGCAAGGAGTGTGCAGCTAGAATTCAGAACTCAGGCAAATACCTTCTTTCATTTCCACTGGCTTTTCTGCAGTCTGTGAGAGCAGAGCTTCCAGCACCATGAGGAGGCATTGCCTTTGCTGCCTGGATGCAGTCTATCACAACAGACATATATGGAGGGCTTTGCTATAGAGATCTCTGTGTCAGGGGCTCAGATGAAACCAAGATGAGTATGACACCTCACTCTCAAGGACTCTGCTCCCTTAGCAGAAGAGAGATGATTACGTAGGCAGGGGAGAGGATGAAGGGGCAGGATGCAATGAGAAAGATGATCCCTAGACATCACACCTGCTATTTGATGCTCTAGCGTGGTCCTCTCCCAAGCGTGGACTAGAATGGGATAAGGCAGAAGGTGTGATCCACTGCTTTTGAGAAGAATGTTTAAGAAAAATGGTTCCTATCATGGGTTACTCTTTCACTGTCTCTTATATTCCTTGATCTGAAGGAAGCTCATACACTGTTGTAGACAAGCGCGCTCACATGGGGAAGAGTTCTTGTTGCTGACCAACAGCCAGTGAGTGCCTACTGCCACATGCATGCATCTTCCCAAAGTGCCCCTTCTCCAAGGGGCCCAAAACCCTGATTGTGGCTTCAGGTACAACCTCAAGCCAGAGGACCCAGCTAAGGTACACCCGGATTCCTGACCTCTGGAAACTATGACATAATAAATAGATATTTGCATTTTCTTCTCTTGCATTTTGTAGTAAAATTTTCACACAGTCATAGATAATAAATGAAAAAGATTTAAAGAATGACATTTCTGATTACGAGAATCAGGAGGATTTGAGAATATTATTTAAGATTGGCCTCAATCAGAGTGATTTTTAAAGTCAGGTCACAATGCTTGGAGAATGCTATTACAGACAGAGTTAATGGCAGGTAAAGTATGTTTTTATTCATAGAATAATAAGCTTTGGACTTGTCCTAATGGCAGATATAAACCAGGGACTAGAGAATGACCTTTAAAGAAACATTGGACCTAGTGGCCATTAGAAGCAAGGATAGCTTGAATGAAAACTCAAGAAGTGATCAGAAACCATGGAGTCATGAGAAAATCAGATATATTTTTTACTTCTATTCAGAAAATATATTTAATAGCTGTGAAGGACTCTATGTACTGAGATGACCACTACCACCATCTAGCATCTAGGTGTCCATGGAAAAACACTGGGCACAGGGAGAAGAGACCCATGGATTAGGGAGAATGAATCTGGACCCTATATGAGAGACAAAGACTGTTGTAGTGAGCGTTGGGCACCAGGATGATCATGGGGCACTTGGATCAACGGGAAACAGGAGTTAGTGGTACAGGAAGAGATTACATGGATGCTAGTTTAAGTGTCTTAATGCTGAGTCTGTTGAGGAGGAAGAAAAGAGAAACATGAATGTGTTATTATGTTGGGAAGATGCCGCTACAATGCAGGTTTGGTGGTGTTCTCCCTAAAGGCAATAGCTGAACACCAGTAAGAAGATTGGTGAAACCTGGTGAAGAGACCCAGGAAAGGGCTGATCAAGGGCATGTACTGAAGACTCTTCCTGGGGTCACTGTGGGAGAAGATGGTGAAATTGTCAGAGAAAAGGGAATGCTGTCACTCAAGGAGTAAAAGGAGAGCCTTGTGCAAGGACCAGCAGTTTCAGAGGATGCAAGGAACTTCACTGGGGATGCAAGCATGCATTATTCAGATGGCATGTCTCACCAGGTCCCTCCCAACAAAATTAGATTAGGCAATGCTCTTCTGATCCTCTGAAGCCTGAATAAGGCTCAGAGTGTTTAGGGCTTTGGTACTTTGAGGAATAAAGGAACACAGATATATTTTCAGCCAAATACAAGTTTTTTTGTTTTTTTTCAAGATGAGCTTCATTGAGCCTTCACAGTCTTTTTGTTGTTGTTGTTGTTTGTTTGTTTGTTTGTTTGAGACAGGATTTCTCTGTGTAGTTTTGGTGCCTGTCCTGGATCTCACTCTATAGACCAGGCTGGCCTCGAACTCACAGAGATCTACCCGATCTGACTCCCGAGTGCTGGGATTAAAGGCGTGCACTACCGCCACCTGGCCACAGTCTTAATTCTATTGATGAAACACCAACGCTGTGTCTGTATTTTTCTGAAAATGCTGTTACAGACTTTGTTCTATGATCTATTAGAGGAATAGTCAGTTCAATTTGACAATTTCAATTGAATGACTTTTCATAATGACATCCTAGCTCAAGCATCTCTCCTGATCCCGCTGACTTTACTTATTATTTCTAACTTTATTCCAATCATTTATTGTCTATATATATATGCCACAGGGTTCATGTAGAGGCCAGAAGACAACTTGCAGGACTCAGTTCTCCCTTTCCACCATGTGGGTCTCAGGGATCACACTCAGATTGTCAGGCTTGGCAGCCTTTACCCACTGAGATGTCTTGCTGGATAGTTCTTGGTTTTTTTGAGTCACAATCTCATCACATAGTCCAGATGGGCCTTGGATTCTTGCTTCCTATGATCCCCCTGCCTCCACCTCCCATGTACTGAGATTACAGATGTACACCACCATGCCTGCCTTCACTACTGATCTGCTCTTCAAATCTGTTTTTAGCTAGATGACTTACTGCCACTGAAGAGACTATCTTACGGGTAAGATTCCTAAAAGAGATAAGGAGTCTGTTTTTTTCATGTTTCCCATGCAGTTTTGAGGTCTCTTTGGGATCTTAAAGAATGTTAGTCCATTGCGTGGAGAAGAAATCAATTTCTAAGCACGGAGGAGGAAGCAAGGCTGTCTCTGGATTCTATCATCCAGACATAGTTTCTGTTTGCATCTTGATTCTATCATTCCAGTCAGTCTGTCTTTGTATATTGGAAACATAGTTTATAAAAGATATATGAAGGCGTAGTTTCATAAAATTTGGATACTGTATATCCAGTTTTGTAGTCTACATTTTCCTCTCATGGTATGTCATGAGTGGTGTGCACCAATACATTTCGTAGGTGTTTATTTGTTATCTACTACTTATGAGCATTTATTTATGGCATGATTTTGTGTATCTATATGTATCTGTGCATGTGTGTGTTCATGTATCTTTAGGTACACTTGTGTTTGCAGATGTGTATGTATATATGCGTACATGCATGTGGAGGTCAGAGGACAATCTCATGAATTGTTCCTCAGGCACCATCCACCTATTTTTAAGATAAGGTCTCTCATTGTCCTGGAACTTGCTGTATAGGTGAGGCTGGCTGGCCAATGAATCCCGGGGATCCTCCTATCTCTGCCTCCTCAGTTCTGGGATTATAACTGTGTGCCGCTATGCTCAGCTTGTTTTTATGGGTCCTAGGCATCAAATTTGCATCCCCGTGCTTGCAAACAAGCAGTTTATCAACTGAGCTATCTCCCCAGCCCTATGACATAATTTTTAAATTCCTGTCCCGTTTATACCACACTCACCTCCATCCAAAAGAGTCAGACCATGAATCTTGACCATGGATATTGGCTGAGTGTGTGGACAGTAGGGAGGTCTGGTTGTGATGACTGCTGCCTTCCACACCACTCACTTCCTGGTGAGCTCCTGGAGGAGACTATGCCCACAGGTGTCTCAGAGAACACCAGGACACCTGCCAGCATTGGCTGTTCCCACATCACTAACATGAACTCTGCTCAGTCTCTAAGCAGGCACAGCCCTCCAGGGACTGACGTTGTAGCTGCAAATCTGTCTCCTGATGCTCTTTCCTAAATGCCTTTTAAACATGCTCAATAATAGATGAGCACCTGGTCCCTTCTTCACGGAGGAGAGCTTAAACAGAACCTGGAAATGCTGTTGGCCCAATGGAGCTGATTCCTTCCTCATCTCCAGTTCCCCAGGACACCACTTAGTACCGCTCATCCCAGAGAAGCTCCTGGTGGGTTTTGTTGCCCCATTTCCTCTTCTTGTTCCCCTATCAATCCTAGACTCAACTTGCACCAAATCTTTGCAATCAGTGGCGGGCATAGCAATTTGCAGTCCTCTGCTCTTGCATTCTCTTCTCTGCTTTGTAGTCCAAACAGGGTACTTACACCTGATTTGATAGGAATGATCCATTTGCTTAATCCCAGAGTCCCAGAACTAGGTGAATCTTCCCCTGTAGACTTATGTAATATTGTGTCTGACATCAATTTATCTTGTGCCCTGGGGCAAGCCCCCAAATGTCCCTGGTCTTCAGTTTCTATCACTTTAAGAAAGGGCTGGAGTGAATACATTAGATTTCTGTCTAAGAAGTTCAAACAATATGTGGTCTAAATACAGCCTTGGATTTTTCAGCACTCTGACTACAGTGTATTTTCAGTGACAACTATTCATTCATTAATTACAGAATTGGTTATAGAACTGCTTATTTTTAAAACTTCATTTCCAACTTGGGGCAGCTCAATCATTAAGCTCTGCTGGCTTTGTTACCAGCTGCTTTTTGGGACAGATGCTTATAAGAGAAAGGTGAATTTTCATAGTGTATGGTACTTCTGAATTTTTAGTGACCCACAGTAACAGTTACCAGAAGGCATCCTCTGGTCGAACTTTACTGCTGAGTGATCAGAGAACAACCTGAATCTTGGGTTACTCTATGTCCCCTCCATGGTAAGTTAGGTACCTAGTATATCATAGGTATAATACCTAGACCAGCACCTGACCTTATTACCAAGTATTCTTCTCTTTTCTTTTTGTTTCTAGATAATATTTAGCAAGTGGGTATTTGTAAATCCCTGTCCCCCCCCTTTTTTTTTTCAAAATTGGAGATAGTGTATGGATCCAGCGGTCCTTTCTCCTCTCTGTGTACTTTGAAAGCACTGTGGCACTTGAGAACTAAATCCTATGTTCATACTCTGGCTTACCATTCACTCAAGACATGTTAAATTCACACTCACAACCTACAAGGTTCTTTTTTCTTAGAAAATACTATGGGGTAAACTAGTGGAGATGGGTGGAGTTACACAAGAGAACAGGTGAAAGGGGTGATGGAACAGACTTCTGGAGAAGCAGCCTGGACAGCGAAGACCAGTGCAGACTTTCTCCAGGGAGGAAGTGGAAGAAGCAGAAGGAAGCAAATTCAGCTTGTGCCAGCTCTTTGGTATGAAGTAGACTCTCTAAAGCCATGGGCGCTCTGGTTGATATATAAAAATGAGCCAGTAGTAACTAACACTGTGTATGTCTGCAGTTTGTCATTTATAATTCAGCCACTATTCTAAATAGATCACTTAATTCAGATTAATCCTTATAACATCCCTGTGGAGGTACTGCTTAAGATTAACAAACAGCAAATGTCTATACTCATGGCCTGGCAGTCAATGGACGAGGGGAAAAGGAGTATAATAACCCAAGGGAAGTTTCCTGACTGCTGGAGAGCACAGATAGCAAGTGGAGGCACCAAAATCTGGGTCATATAGCTCAATTCCACAGTCTGTAATGAGTCTCCTCCCTCCCAACATACACGCACTGAATATCACAGAAAAACTAGTCCTGTTCTTGTGCTCTGAGCAGCACAGCATGGACACATAGACAGCAGCTTCCCAGAAGTCTCTCTCCCTGTTTCTGGTAGCTCTGAAATCCAAGCCACAATGAGCCACATTTGCAGAGTGTGGTTAGCTGGTATGTTTGCTAACAATTCAAGCAGCTAAAGCTCAATCCTAATGGTTGAATTGTGTGGCTCTGTTCTAGGCTGAGGCAGTTTCAATAGACCAAGAAAACATCTGTCCCACTGATGTCCCTGTGCATAGAAAGGACAATGACAATGATACATCTTAGTGATTCATGATTTTTCTTGTTTCACTGGTAAATCCTTCAAAATGATTGGCAGTTCCCACCCTCCTTCATAACTAATGTCTCTGGATCTTAAGAAGTGAGGCCCAACCAGACATGTCAAAACAACAAATCCGAGTGAGAATGTTATTGATTTCTTTTCTTCAATGTGAAGACACACACTATCACACCCATTTCCTCAGTTGAAGTGTTTTGTTTTTACCCTGGGTTCCTGGCTTCACTGACAGCTTCTTCCACTTGTGAGACCTTCAGGGAGGCATCTAGAATTTGGGATAAGACATCTTCCCAAAGTGGCCTTTGTGGACTGGGCAGATCACTTTTCTCTATTGTAATCACATCATACCTGGTAGGGATACTAGGACTCTGGCTCTGAACAATACCAGCTCTGAGATCCACGCACCAGCAGGGCAATGAGAACCCGACTCTACAGCCTTTAGTAGTTTCGGTTAAGAAAGAGAGCATCTGGCAGGTACAGCAGAACTCAGATGGAAATGAACTCAGACACAGAACCCATTTAACTCATGGCAGCAAATGGTCCAATGAGCTAATGGTACAAATACTTTGTTCGTCTTCACCTTGGCATCTCCCTGCCAGGCTGTTCTGCATTATGCTAGAGCTTAACCAGAGACCATGGGCTGTAGAGTGATCAAGGGTTTCTTCTGAGGTGTACATACACCCTGTCAAGGTTATCGTTTTGGTCTTTCACACACAAACAAGCCAATGGAGTGAGCTGACCATCCTCGGGGGTTGTCTTTCTTGTTTTCTGTTTACTTCTCAGTATGTGCATTGTATTTTCCCAGAACGGCTTTTCATGGAAACCAGGGGCTCCTTTCTTTCCCTTACTGCCTCCCCTTTCCTCTGTCCATCCCTGCCCTGCAGTGAGCTCCTCATTCCATCTCTTATGGTGATAATTCTAGAAATAACATCTACCGTCTCTATCTGCCTTTCATCTGAGGATGTCCTATGGTGCTCCTCTGGAAAGCCAGCTGTTCAGCAGCCCGCATCTAGCTCAGCATCCCTCTGCTCTGGGTCACAGAGGGGAACGGGGAAGCAAAGCTGCATCCCTTTTGGGTTTTTTGAGAAGCAGGGAAGCACAGAAAGGAGGGACATGGTTGTATAACCCCCTTTCTTGTGTACAATTTTTGGCCAAAAATTTAGATATTTAGTCCTTTGGCTTAGCAGTCAGAAAGTTGTGTATAAAGAAATCACTGTCTACACTGCAGAAAAAGTGGAAGGTGGACAGTGAATGTCACCGGTTATGGGGTCTAGATAAGACTTGCAGTGAAAATGGCTGAAGATGTGAACTCAATGTTCTATCCGATTCCACCTCACATGCTGATGAACCAGACGGACATTACCTATTAGGTTAACATTGCAATGTGTATTTTCATTTTTTTTTCTTTTTTTGGTTTTTCGAGACAGGGTTTCTCTGTGTAGCTTTGCACCTTTCCTGGAACTCACTTGGTAGTCCAGGCTGGCCTCGAACTCACAGAGATCCGCCTGCCTCTGCCTGTATTTTCATTTTAACTCTCCTCCTGAAGGCCACCTATGAGTTCTGGCATCCAGTCAGTCAGTGGAATATTAATTAATCTCTTTAATACTTGGCCCTGGTGACCTCTTTCTCTCAGTCTCTCCCTCTACCTCCCAGTCCATCTCTCGTCTTGGAATCTCTCTGACCTCTGCTTCCTTTCTTCCATCCATGCCCTTTCATCTCCACCCTCATTCCACCTTCTCTTCGTTCTTAGTGTGCTGAAGGGCTCTGCAATCCCATCTACATAGACTTTAGGAATAACACATGCCTAAAAACTTCCAGTAGATACACCCAGATTCTTCTCCTGAGTCTGTAGCCTAGTCTCTCTCTCTTTCTCTCTCTCTCCATCTCTCTTTCTTTCTCTCCTTTTCCTCTGTCTGTCTCTCTGTCTCTCTCTCTGTGTCTCTCTCTGTGTGTCTCTCTCTGTGTGTCTCTCTCTGTGTGTGTCTCTCTGTGTGTGTGTCTCTCTCTGTGTGTATGTGTGTGTCTCTCTGTATGTGTCTCTCTGTCTCTGTGTGTGTGTGTGCACATGTGCACGCATGCATGTTCTTTCAAGTACACATGCATATATAGATTTATATGAGCATTAGAAGCTAAAGGACAAACCTTATATAGTATTCCTCAAAAACCACCCACCTTAATTTTTGAGACAAAGTCTCTCACTGACCAAGAGCCCATCCTGTAGGCTAGGCTGGCTGGCCAGTGAGCCCCAGGGATCTACTTTCTATTTTAGGTTAGGGTTTTAGGTATGGGGCACCACAATGCCTCGCTTTCTTATACAGGTTCTGGGGAGCACAACAAGTACTTTGCTGCCTGAGAAGTTACCCTAGCTCTCCTACCACTGTCTTTTAAGCATTTTATGTCCCACAGAGACACTCACCCTATGATTTTGCTTCTTTTGACCTTACCCTGGCTCCACAGTCCACCTGACCATCAGAAGCAGAAGGCTAGAAGTCGTTTGATGCTTCCTCTTCCTCATCTCTTAGAGCTGTCTCTTTCTCCCTATTTCCTCTCTTGCTGCCTTTGACACTTATTGCATGAATTCCTGCAACTGTCTCTTTCCTAAGTCTGAGTTCTCCCTACTCTAATCTAGCCTTCAGGAAGTGTCAGATGGATCCTCCCCAAACACAAAATTACTCGGGTCAATCCCCTGACTAAGACTGTGATAGCACTCCAGTGGCGTCGAGACAAAAACACAAAGCCACACTAAGGAGCTTCAACCTTCTTCTGCCTCTGTTTGTCCCTTCATTCTCATTTTCTATCATTTCTCAGCTTAGACCCCGAGTTCTAACCATTAGGAACTGAATTCAGTTCTTTGGCTCTCTTCTACAGACGTGTGTCTTTCACTTTATTTAGCGGGGTCATGTTCTTCCTTCCCCTCAGAGTTGTTCTGCTTGGCTAACTTAATGACTCCTTGAGGGCCAGTACAAATGTTGCCTTCTCTGGTAAGTTTGACCTCTCCCAAGGCCCCATTAGGAACCAATTATGTGTGTTCTCAAACCAACACACACTGCACCTGTACATGTAGCATATAGTCAGCCCTCCATCCCTCCAGGTTATCATATAGTCAGCCCTCCATCCCTCCAGGTTATCATATAGTCAACCCTCCATCCCTCCAGGTTATCATATAGTCAGCCCTCCATCCCTCCAGGTTCCATGTCCAGTGGTCCAACCAAACAGATCAGAAACATCTAGAAAAGGATGCTGCAACTGAACTGAGCATCTACAAGCTTTTTTCTTTTCTCTCGTCCTTCAACAGTATAGTACCCAATTATTTACATACCACTAACCTTGTGTTGGATATTATAAGTAATCCAGAGATTCTTTAAGAATACAAGAGGGCACTGAAAAGATGGCTCAGTGGTTAAAAGTACTAGTTGCTCTTGCAGAGGCCTCAGGGCTGATTCCTCCAGTTCCAGGGCATCCAAGTTCTTCTTCAAGTCTCTGTGGAAACCAGGTTCCCACATGGTACACAAACATACATGCAGGCAAAACCCTCACATGCATAAAATAAGAATAAATACATCTTTACAAAAGAATATAGTAATAACATTCCATGCATGTGTTATTTGGTTTTCTATAAGGGATTTATAAATCTGCTTGTGTTTGGATCCTTTTGGAGGCCTTGGAAACAGTTTCTCACAAAGACTAAGGGATTATTGCTGTGCCGTGCTGCTCATTTCTCACCTGTTTCTCTTCTCTAGACTGAGTTTCAGAACAGCAGAAGAGTGAGTGGTCTGTCTTTAGACACCTCATATGTAGCACAGCCAGGACCAGGGACAATGCTCAAAACCATTGAATAAACACATACAGAAAATCCTGGAATATTTCACTAATCCCCACAAGATCCTCTCAATGTAGCATGTCCGCACTTTGCGGATGGGAACACTAGATTTGAAGAGCTTAAATAGCTGGCTTAACGTTATAAAATACCAAGCCACTGGAGTCTGTCCAAGCTTTGTGCAGACTTCTCCTGGGCCCTGGACTAGCTTCTGTCTACTGACACTCCACAACAACTGATGCTGCATGGTGCCATCTTGGTTATAAGAATGTTAAGGAAGAACTCCTGTCAAGGAACTTAGGGTGAGACTTGAATTAAACAGTGAAATCAGCTATAGATCTGAAGCCCAGTGATGAACAGGCTCTGTATTGGTCCCTGTATTTCAACCAATGTAAAACCATTACCAGCCAACCCACTGATTAACATTCACTGAACCTCTGTTTTTGCTTAGCTCATTGGAGAACATTTTTCAAGCAATTCTTTTTGGATCAAGCTTTCCCTCTCCCCACCCCTCCTGTCCACTGCCTTTTAATTTATGGCTCTTTCTGCAGAGTGGTTATACCTCCCATGTTTCTTTCTCCACTGGGTTGAGAGAAGGATGCTGGACACTTACCTGTTCACACAGGTTGGTGACTGGTGGTTGATCACATGCCTGGTTTTGACAGGACTGAACCATTGATTCTGCCTGATTCCTTCATGGTTCCTTTTGCACACTGCTAGGTCCACCTTATCCCTTATCTTCACATGAGGAAGTGACTTCTTTCCATCTTTTCCCTCTCCTAGCACAGAACAGCATTATCTGGCACACTTTCGGTACTTCAAGTTAGGAAATCTAGGCCAGTTCAAGTATTGACTTTTGAAGTAAAAGTGTGTTCTTGCCGACTCTCACATTCCCTTTCTTTTAGCCCTGGTGGAGAGTTCAAACTGAACATCTTTCTCATTTAGGGGAAAAACTCTCTATATGGATCTTCAGGGAATTAAACAACAGGAAGTAAGAGGTCTTCTTAACTCTTTAGGTTAAATAATATTTTCTTAACAGTTTTTATCAAAGAGTTCCACATATTTTTATTCTCTCAAAAACTACTCTGTACCTACTATGTACCAAGTACTCTAGCACTATAACTTAGTAATAGCACCAAAGAAGACGAAGGTTTTTGCTACATGGATTACCCAATGTCTCTCAGGAAGCAGAAAATACTAGAGCTGAATAAATCATGTAGCATCATAGCTAGAGATAAGTGCTAAAGAGAGAAAGTAAGATGAGGAGGGCGACCCGGGATTGTGGAGAGGCTGTCAACATCGTAGATAAGGTAAGCAGAGGGAGACCTCATTGAGATAGATTGGGAATTACTGAATGGAGTAACACCTCCCTTTGTCTATTGTATTAATCGTGTGTCTCACTGCTGTAACAAAATACTCAAGAAAAGCAACTTGAGGAAGGATGGGTTGCTTTGACTCCCAGATGAAGTGCAGTCCATATGGTGGGGATGTCACAGGAGCAGGAATGTGAGGCAACTGGTCACATGGCATCTGCAGTCAGGAGGAGAGAAATAGTGCTTGGCTCACTGTCTCACTGGTGTTTAGTTCTGGGTCCTAGTGCTGCTGGGCAGGCCTTCCCTTCTCACGTAAACCTTCCCAGAAATGCTCTCACAGACAGAACCCAGAAGGTGTGCTTCCATGGTGATTCTAAATCTAGTCAATTTGGTAATAAAGATTAACCACCATGCCTGTTGCTAATTATGGAATGTAATTCTTTATTTAGAGCACAGAGGGGAAAGGCTGGCTGGTTGTTTTCTATTTGTGGCTCTTAGGATTTGATTGCAAAGGTAACATACATGGGATGTTCTGTCTTCTTCATGAAAGCATCCCTTCAAGGTTTGCTGGTTTTACTGAGACGGAACCCCTCCTCCAGGATTGGGGGAGACTTTAACCTGATGGTATCATAAGAGAAGAATGGATTTTAGCTGGGAAGAGATGTGTGGGGGAGCAGCTGGGGAGATGGCTCTGTGGTTAAGAGCACTGATTGCTCTTCCAGAGGACCTGGGTTCAGTCCCCAGCACCCACACGGCAGCTCACAACTGTAACTCCAGTTCCAGGGGATCTGACCCCCTCACACAGACACACATGCAGGCAAAGTACCAATGCACATAAAATAAAAACAAATAAATTGTTTTTAGAAAGAGATGTGTAGAAGGAAGATGGTGCTGTAGGAAAAGGGGGGTTGACAGGTGGCCAAGAATGATAAGACATTGGCCAACATTGATAATATTTTTAAGATCAAGGAGCTTCAACTAGGGATTTTTTGCCTTTTATCTTTCATATTTTCCACCTGTTTTATTGTACTAATTTCTTCCTCTTAAAGAGTTAATAAGTTTTTGTTTTGAGATGGGACCTCATGGAGTTCAGGGAGTCCAGTCACTATATAGCCAGGGTTGACTTTGAACTCTTACCCCCACTTCCCCATTACCTAAATTTTGGAACTTCAGGTGTAGACCACCATGCTAGGCTTAAGCTTAAGTGTTTTGAGCTTCAACTGCATGCAGTTTATACTGTTATAGGTTTGACAAGCAATATTCCACATATTCTTAATGACCACTTCAGAGGCGGTAGCAGCATTGTCTAAATATGAGCTAAGTGAGCCTGAGATGGCAGACTCCCCAAGTCACATGCTTAAATTAGTGGGAAAGCCCACATTCAAACCAGTGTGTGATTAAAGTAAGTGTTTCTTTCTAGTGTGCCTTTTCTATAGGTTATTTCTTCTTATCCCTCTTTGTCTTCTCTCCCTTGTAATATTATCACCCAGGGCATACATTGCAATTAATATTGTCATAAATTAAAGGAGGCACTGAACTCTCAAGATGTTTCAATAAAGATCCGAAGGCTGTGTGCCCCTTAGTTATTTAATTTCACGTGTAATGTAGTTGTCTTTAACTAGATCACAGAGCCTCCAGGGCTATGATTTTCTGTCCATATTCTGATGTCCTCATTCTGTATTGACTAGGGATGCTTTTTTTTTACCCCCTTGGAAGGTGAATATGATCAAATCTAGAAATATTCAGTGGCCTTATACTTTGCAACTAGACCCTGCCGATGTCACTGGGACGTAATTGCAATAGCTAAGATCTTTCATCTAAAGACAGACTGCTTCCCTTGAGAGTCTAAAAATTCTGATAGCAAATGACAGCCTGTCCCTTAAGCCTTTCACATCTGGTGATGGGTCTTCTAGGTGACTTGCTGTCACCTAACTGACTATGCTGAGACTAGTGCTGGTTGTGACCTTCACTGTCACCTGCTCCAGAGGCAAATTCCAAATGTCTGTAAGACTATTTGGTTGCTGAGGCATCCCTGTGCCACTGGGTTGTGGACTCCAAGCTGGTAAAGCTGCATGGAACTCACCCAGTTTCCCATACAACACTCGGCCCTGGGCCTCAACTGCCAAGCTCTTTCTGAAACAGAACTTCAGAGATGGAGCACTCTGATGAACTAGCCCAAGCTGGGCTTTATACTGCTCCCTGTGTGCGCCCATGTAATTCGGCATGTCAAAATTTTGATACACCTAGTTTATGACTGTTCTAGTGCTTTAACGGTGGCACATATAAAATACAGTCCAACTCGGTCCAACAGCAGACAGGCTCAGCTAAGCTTGACCAATGAAATTTCAGCCTTTATAATCCGCATCAAACAAACAACCCCTTAGATATCTGAACCAATGTTCCCTGACTTGTCAAGCTCAAAGTCAGTCCTATGCCAGCATTCTTTCTTCTGACCCAAACCAATAGCACTGAAGTAAAGCTGTGGCATTCATCACAACCAGGCATTAACCCAGAAGCATGGAAGCTTATCCACAAGCCCCGGGCTTTTGTCTCAGGGGTATTCCTGGACAGAGGTTCCTTACTGCAGTTCTCAGGGCTCTTTCCCTGGTGGGGCAATTCTCTTCGGAGGATATTCATCTGATTCCCTGATTATGGTTTGAATGAGTCTCAAGCTGGTGGCGCTGTTGGGGGAGGTTGTAAGTTTTCAGATATGGAGCTTAGCTGACAGAGAGTCATAGAGGTCAGGCTTGAGGGTAATGTGCTGTCCCACTGTGGTCCAGACTCCGGAGAGGTGAGGAAATGGCCTTGCAAGCTTCTGCCACTCCAAACCAAGATCAGATTAAGCCAGGGCTAAGCAACCCCAGATGCCATGCTTCCCCTGCCATGATGGACTGCATCTCCTAAACCAGGGACCCAAATAAGTCCTTCCTCACTTAAGTTACTTCTTCAGGTACTTTACTACAGCAAAAAGAAAATTAACTAATACAAGGACAGTTATCCAATCCCCCTCCAAGTGCTCAAGTGGGTGTGAGACCCCTCCATTGTCCCCTACTATCTCTCTATCTCTCTGTCTCTCTATCTCTCTATCTCTGTCTCCTCTTTTGTTCCCTTTAGGGATGAGAAGTAGGACACAGGAAAAGAAACAGACAATGCCCACTTTAAGATCATAAACATAACAGGTTCACTACTGTCCAGAGCAATTTCATAGCCCGTGTTGGCAATAATGCATCAACAAGAACAATGAGACAGGAAATCTGGAAGGCAAGTGCATATTGGAGAACATTTGGCCTTCTGAGCTTTAGAGGGACTTAAGTATAAAGATGAGTCCTGTTGTTTAATGCTTGTGTGATCTAGAATACAGTTAACCAACTTCTCTAAAACTTGCCCTACTCTTGCATAACACTCAATTGCTGCACAACAGATCCAGTAGAAATAAGAGCACACCGTGGTTCAGTTTTTGAGAATCAAGAGCCCAGGAGCCCAGGTATGTCTTTAGCTGGATCATCTGCTTGGGATCTTATGGCAGTGCGACCTGATTGTCAGCCATGCTACATCCTCATATGAAGGCTTGAGTGAAGATTTCCTTACACACACACACACACACACACACACACACACACACACACACACACACACACACGGTCAGCAGGGTACATGTTGCTATGGTTCCTTGACTGGTGTTCCTATTGGATATTGGATGGAGGTACCCCTCAGCTTTCAAAGGCCCATACATAGACTCTGGTCATGTGGTCTTCTCCATAGGCAGCTAAGAGCATGCTCTTTGCTGAGGTCAGTGTGGGGAGACTGGTTCCCTCAGTCTATTAAGAAAGTTTATATAACATAATATAATCATACGGGACATTGTAAACCTTTGCCATTAACATGCAACCTAGTTAAGAGAGTGGTGTCTTGTCACATCTGCCATCTTCTGTTGGTTAGAGGAAGTCCAGGGGAGGGGATTACACAGGTGGGAACTCAATGAGTCACCTTAGTGGATTATCTACGATGGTATTTCCACCGCTTTGAGTGACTAAGGGTTTAATGAGCCAGTCTATGTAAACCACATAGTAGAACTTTGGTTCTTTCCCATATATATGTGAGGCAAAAGTGCTGAGAATCTTAAAGAAGAGGACCAAAGGCAAACAAGATGATGGGGCAGTGGGTGTAGTACAGGAAGATGAGCTAGGAACAGCCAGGTGCTTGCATTCTGAGCCCACCGTCACAAATACTGTGTATCTTTCTCTGAGCTTGTCTTTTGTGAGTTGAAGATAATCCTCCTAGTTTTGGCCTCTTGTGACTTGCTTTTAATTTTTTAGATTTATATTATTTTTTAAAAAATATGTGTGTGTGCATGTGCATATGCACCTGAGTATAGAAAACACTTTTTTGAAACTTTTCAAGATTTTTTTTAATGTGTATGAATATTTTGATTGCATGTATACATATGTGCCACGTGTGTGCCTGGTGCCTGCAGAGGAAGAGGATGGCTTTGGATGCCCTGAAACTGGAGTTATGGACTGTTATGAGGCACTGTGTAGATGCTGGGAATCAAACTTGTGTCCTCTGCAGGAGCATCACGTGCTGTTAACTGCGGAGCTGTCTCTCCAGCCCCATGACTTGTGTCCAGCCCTTGTTTGTTGGCACACGCAGCAGCTGCAGCAGGCCGTTCCCTTTCTTATATCAGAGTCACTGTCCTTTCGATGTCCTGTGGTGACTAACTAGAAGAATATGTATTTTTGAAGTGAAG
Organism: Peromyscus eremicus; assembly: GCF_949786415.1. Taxonomy (NCBI): domain Eukaryota; kingdom Metazoa; phylum Chordata; class Mammalia; order Rodentia; family Cricetidae; genus Peromyscus; species Peromyscus eremicus. Next base: position 143,792,430 of record NC_081418.1, on the reverse strand, counting down.
GATGTTGTTGAGTTTCTTCTAATCATTCTTTTCAATATATCCTTCATATATCTCTTCCTTTTTACTCATCCCCATAATCTACATTAAATCCCTCAAATTCCCTCTATTTCCCCTGTTTGATAAACATTTATTTCTTTAGGAACTACCTTGCAGGACAATTCCAGGAAACCAGTGAACTGGAGAGGAGAGACATTGGGGAAGTTGGGGAAGGAGCTGTGGACATCTTTTCCCTCCATGGAGGATGAATCCAGTCAGAAGGAAATGAAAAACTGAGATTGAGAGAGGGCAGGAGCACCTGACCTTTTAGAAACTGTGAATCTTTACCAAGCCCAGGGCCAGATACCTTTTATAAAATAGTCTTTATGTACTTCCTAAAAGTATCATTTGTATATTCCTGATGTAAGAAAATTTAGAGTGAATTTTTTTCTCTCCAGAGGCTAAGTTGATGGTTATCCATCACCGGGAAAGACAGTCTCCCTTGTGCAGTAAGGCATGTCCATTTAGTGCTGCTAGAGAGAAAACGTTTTGTAACCTAGACTGAGTTTTAACAAGTTAAGTGACTACCGTGTGGAAAGAATGCAGAACTCTGTGTCCAAACACCCGACTTAAAGCTGCCACTTCGACATAAGCACGTTGCCTGACTCCTGGACCAGTGGTTCTCAATGCTGCGTATCAGATATCCTGCATATCAGATGTTTACAAGACAGTTCATAACAGAAGCAAAACTACAGTTATGGTTTGGGGGTCACACAACATGAACTGTATTAGAGGGCTGCAGGGTTAGGAAGGTTGAGAACCACTGAATTAGGCAGTCCCAAGCCAGCTTATGCTTCAGATTGCTTTTCTTTTTTTCATGTGAGAAATGTTAATAAAATATTGGCTGCTTATAATATCATGAGAAAATGAGAGCCATCACATAATCTAGTATAATAAGCTTTCAGATATTCAAGAATGCATAGAAAAGAAGTACATAAAGAAATATTATTTTTGAGAGAGGGTCTCACTCTACAGCTTGGCATGGCCCAGAGCTAGTAAGATAGACCAGATTGGCCTGAAACTTATGATGATCCTCCAGCCTCAGCCTCCTGAGTGTTCAAATTCCAGGTATGAACCACTGTGCCTGGCTCTCAGTTAATAAATGCTAAATTATTTACAAGTCTAGCCCATCCCTTACCTAAGTGTGTTCACAATTGTAATAAAATATATAACAACCATGGGAAAGCATGCAATTAAGAAATTTGTATGAAAATGTGCCACTGGAAATTCTTACTGCTTTAATTAAGAGAAAAATCACAACATCTTGAAACTGGGAGATGCATTAGTGGTCATCAAATATAAGTCTATCATGTACTGATGAGGATCAAGTCTAGGCTGAGAAATATTAGGTAACTCACCCAAGGTCATACACTAAATGACAGAGAAGGAGCAGGTAGCAGGGCCTTTATCTCCTTGAACAGGAGAAAGTGTGAGCAGGACTAATTCCCAGAAAATGTTGGGGACAATAGGTACCAGCTTTTATAGTCAAAATAATGAGTTGAGTTTTTTAAAGAAATAAAATTATGCTTTGAACAATGACTTTGATTATTTAATTTCACTAATGTGGAGAGGCAGCTCTGAATTGCCAAAAGCGTCACAGTTTCTGTTGAAATCATCTCCGATTCTAGAGAGATTCTTTACATTTTCTAGAGTGAACTTCATTAAAGCACTTGTACACATATTCTTTTTGACAAGCAAACACCTAAAAGTGGCATGCACGGGGCTCAGTCCTGGATCCACTTCTAGTTAAGACTGTCACCCATGGCTTGGATGCTGCAACACCATGCTCATTAAGTTCAAGAGTTCGAAGATGCAACTGAGTTTAAAATGGAGGCTAATGCCTTGGGGGATGAGATTAGAATTGAGAACGGCCTCAACAAATTGGACAAGTAATCAGGAAGTAACAAGACAAAGTTCGGTCAAGACAAGGACAAAAGGGAAGTTAAGATCTTGGAGAAGATAAAGAGAAGTCTGAGGCACAGAAATGGTAGGTCGGTCGGGCTAAGAACTACCAAAGATCCGTGAGTAATCATGAGCCTCAAATTAACATGTGTAATTATGTACAGTGAGTCAGCATTTGCCGAGGAACAATTTGGTGTTAGTGTTGGGGGGGGGGGGTCCTGTGTTTCCTGGTAAGACAAAACCATGAAACATCTGTGGACTGTTCAACCTAAATGTTTCTCCTTATAATAGAATTGTCTCCACCAAAAAGTACCCTAGTATAAAAACTCATGGTTATTAGCTGTCAAATTGACATAACCCTAGAGCCACCTGGGAAGAGGGAACCTCGACAGAAAAATTGCCTCCATCATTTTGGCCTGAGGCCATGTCTGTGGGGGAATATTTTACTCGGTAATTGAGGTAGGAAGGCCTAGCCCACTATGGGTGGTACCATCCCTATGCCGGTGGGCCAGAGCTGTGTAAGTTATCTGAGCAAGCTATAGGGAGTAAACTAGTAAGCAGTATTCCTCCTTTAGTTTTTGCTTCAAGCTCATGCTGAGTTCCTGCTTTGGCTTCCCTCAATAATGGACTATAATTTATAAGTTAAAATAAACTCTTTACTCCTCACGATGTTTTTGGTCAATGTGCTTTATCAGGACAATAGAAACCAAGCTATAGCAATAGGTTAGTGTTGTTACTCAATTAAAATAATATCCAAATAAGTGTTTTTCAGTGATTTATTTTGACCTGGAGAAGTAAGGAGTTTGGTCCCTAACTACTCTATCTACTGTCTAGGTAGATTCCTTTTTACTCCCACATTTTGTTCCCAGAGCACAGGCACCTGGTCACTCCTTGACCCCAAGCTTCCTCATTCTCAATGGAGAGTTCAGAATGGTCCAGAGTGTTTAATGCTGGTGTTACCACCTCTGAAAACTTAGCTTTTCATTAATATACAATACCCTACAATGTCGTTGCTTCCTCTTAAAAGTGGGTTCAGCATAGAGAACCATCAGCCATGAGCAGATGTGAGTGTGAAGTCAGGACCAGAAACAGCAGCTCTGGGGAGTAGCAAAGAGAAGATCATAGGCAAGAGATATGGCAAAGGGAAGGGTTTTGCCTGTCACTCATGGGTGTCCTATTTCTGTTTAAAGTCCTAGGCTGAATTCCCACAGGTTCTGTTTCTAACTATTCATGCCTCCATCTAAGCAGAATACTGAGGGAAGGGGCACACTGCTTACTTGTCCAAGGACTCTGTAAGTGGAAGAAGTGGCATTTGAACATAGTTTATTGCCTACAACATCTTTGCTCTTTCAGCTCAAGTTATTTGCCTCAAGAAAAAGTGAGGGAGAAACAGAAACAGTGAAGGAAGGGAATATTGCAAGTCTAGAAAAGGAGAGATTCAGGAAGGAAAAGTGGAAAGAATAGAAGAAGGAAAGAAGAGGAGCAGTGTGAAGATCAATTGAAGAACCAGAGGTAACCAAGGCTTCAGAGAAAGGAAGAGGAAGAGGAACCCAGAACACAGGGTGTGGTGGGTGCTGCAAAGAGCCATCTGGATGTTGGCTGGGCAGCCTTCTGCTGTGGCACAGTCTTTTCCTAATCTTCCTCCAGTATTTGGTCCTGTCAAGAACTATAGAATTCGTGGGAATCAAAAGAACTTTGTGAATGTCCTTTGGAAAAAGAGAGAAGAATCCAAAGGGAAGTAACTTGAGTAGCTATGGCAACTGAAAAGAAAGTGGAACATTGGACAGAGAGCAGGGACCCATTGATGGCTGTCAGGTATGAAATACCTATTAGCACAGTGACTGCTGACAGAGACAGATGCGTAGATATTAGAACCAGCCTTATCCATGTCGAGACATGAAACTATATCTCTGCAGAATCTTGTGGGTTTTATGGTCTGTTCCAAACTGTATAGCATGAGGGGCTTCTGCCCACCAGTTGCCTCAGCCTGTGAATAAAGCATTACCTGCAACAGTCTGCCGGAATCTTTAGTAGAACAGGCACAATGCAATATGGAATACCTTTCCTGGAAACACAATGGCTTCAGGAGAGATGAAAAGATATGAATTGTTACACTGCAATGTATTGAATCAACGATCAAGTTACAAACTTTACACTTTTCTGAACACTGCATTAATTAGTTAGGGTCTCTATTGTTGGGAAGAAACACCAGGACCATGGCAACTCTTATAAAGAAAAAACATTTAATTTGGGTGGCTTACATTATCATCAAGGTGCAACATGGTGGCATGCAGGCATACATGGTACTGGAGAAGTAGCTGAGTGTCCTACATCTTGGCTTGCAGGCAACAGGAAGTAGTCTGTCTCAATGGGCGTGGCTTGAACATATGTAAAATCTCAAAGCCTGCCTCCACAATGACATATTTCCTCCGTCAAGACCACACCTACTCCAGCATGGCCACACCTCGTAATAGTGCCACTCTCTTTGGGGGCCATTTTCTTTCAAACCACCACCATTTCCCTTCTAAGTTACTAGAGAGAATATAAGTTATGTCTCTGGAATGCAGACTTTCCCTCCTTAGGGAATAAGAGGTATTCCATGAATGTCACTTTCCATTTCTTTTTACTCTTGAGGTACGAGGCACAGAGCAGAATTAGTCTCGTCAATGAGTTGTTATAACTGAGGAACTTAAAGTAGGGTACTTGCAGTCCCAATGGAGTGGTATACAGGGGATTTAGAACAATCCCATATCTATAGAAGAGTAGGGCTGGGCTGGCTAAGCTTACCAGGAATTCCCAGTTGAAAGGATGATGTAATTTTCCAGAAGTTTCTTTCATCCTCCTTTGCTGAGCAGGTCTGTCACTGTTACAAGTGGACATCTGTGTCTTGGAATTTACATTTTAACACAGAGACATTCTGAAATGAAAGTTCAAACAGAAATCTTCTGGATTTGTACTTGACCATGTATGCATTAATTTTGCAAGTTAAGAAGCCGTGTGTTTGTGTCTGGGGCCCAGACTAAAAACTAGGAGGCCCAGCGCAGACTCTCTGTGTAGCCATGGCCTGGCTTTCCCCTAGAGTTGCCTGGTGCAGATCCTGGTCCATGTTCAGTGGTATTTCTACCAATGACTCCTTCTGACTGTGTTCATGTCTATGACACTTGGTCATCAGGGAGTCCTGAATGCACATGGACATAACTTGGCTTTGACCTTACTTCTTGCAAACCTTTAAATGTATCATCACCATTTCCAGGTATTGTAGGAGTCCTCAGAGTATCTCACAGGACTTCTTTCAGTTACCTTGTGAAGCAAACTGTGGAGAGCATGATCAGAAGGTGTCCTTGTCTGGAAACAGCTCTCTTGAGTGGTTGTAGACGGTGGAGATTCTGGCCAGGGTCGTCGAGCAGGACTTGTTTGTTGCCCTGTTATGTTTTCGTCTTCTTTGGCTCAAGTAAAGGAGTGCACAACTTTCACCATCTGGGACAGCATGAAGATGACAGCAGGTCTCCTCCCAAGAGTAGAAACCTTCCTTTCCACTTCAGTGAAGATCTTGTCTTGTTCCTTTAAAAGTCCCTGTGCCATTTAGATATGCATATTTATTTCCAGGTCAGTGGCATCATTTTGGTCTAAACTCTTCACCAAGCTCCGTCTGAGTTAGAGAAACAGTGTACTGATTATTAATAAGTAAAGCCTGGACTTATATGCCAGGTAGAAAGAAATGGAGAAGTTCTTAACATCATCGGTGAGCTGTTTAAATAGGCTACTGAGTCCTTATAGCATCTTTGTACACAGAGGGTTTTTTTTGTTTGTTTGTTTGTTTTTTTGTTTTTTGAGACAGGGTTTCTCTGTGTAGTTTTGGTGCCTATCCTGGATCTCACTCTATAGACCAGGCTGGCCCCGAACTCACAGAGATCCACCTGGCTCTGCCTCCTGAGTGCTGGGATTAAAGGCGTGTGCCACCACTGCCCGCTATACACAGAGTTCTAATGCCCTAAGCAATGAAGAAATTTAGTAAGTCTTTTCATCAAGGTGCTCTTTACTCTTTGGTTATGAAGGATAACAAACTGTTGGTTTAGGGAAGGCTTTGTGTTGTGATCATCACTATCATTTTGAGAAAATGCTGACTAAGGTGTGAACTCTTCCTTGCTGGAATTGTAAGCTACATGGAAATTGTGACTTTTGCATTTGCTGGTGACAGATTATCTCTAAGAACAAAGGATATTTTTCTTAAGCTACACCAGTACATAATTAATTGTCTTTATTTTATTTTTATTAGTTTTTAAAGATTAGTATACAAAGTAATAGATTGCACTGTGACATGCACATACATATTTTGTTCTTGTTAGCACTCCTCCCCCTAACAGCACCTTCTGTCTTCATGTCACACAGAGTCCATAAACCTCTTTTGTTTCCATCTCCCCACTTCAGATCTTTTCTCTGTTTTCTAGTTTCCATAACCTATGTTCATTATACCCCCATACACATATATGAACATACAAAACTAAAGTCTAGGATCTGTATCTGAGGGGAAAAAAAACAACATATTTTTGTTTATGTGAGTGTAGCTTATTTCACTTAACATCTTCTGTTCCATTCACTTTCCCATAAATGTCAAGACGTTATTTTTCTTTGCTGAATAAAACTCCATTGTGTGTTCAGGTGCCACATTGTTTTTTGTTTTGTTTTGTTTTGTTTTGTTTTGTTTTGTTTTCCATACATTTGTTGATGGACACTTGGGCTGCTTCTGTATCTTGCTCATTGTGAATAGTGCAGTAATAAATATGGGCATGCGAGTTTCTCTGTATTAGGACTTAGAACCTTTGGCTTCCATATCCATGAATGGCATAGCTAGGTCATTCTCCCATTTTCTCATTACTTTTTAGTAGTCCTATTTTAACCTAATAGGTGTGGGCCAAGTGTTGTGAGTGAAAATATGTAAGCAGTAATAACAGATGTCATTTGAACAGAGACACATCCTTCAGAGTTCAATTTAGCCATCTTTCACTAAAATTGAAGTTCCCCTTCTTGCACACTGTCCTACAACTCTCTGTCTAGTATTCTTTTCACTTTTAGAAGCCAGGTAATTTCTTATCAGATGAGTGAATTTCTCACCAAGGACAAGATTCTATATCCTATGCTGTGGGTTACATCTGAATGTCTGTGTCTCTCAAGTCTGTATTTCTATCCCAGATCTTTCACCTGAGTCCTGAACTCTTTCTTCCTCTTACCTGCTTTTGGATATTTCTGCTGGGGTAGAAGATAGAAATCTGAAACTTGTTTTTTTTCTCTAAGTTTGATGTTTCTCTGCAAGTCTATGTCTCATTTTAGTTGATATTTACTAAGAGCTTTCTATACACCAAATATTATTCTAAGTACTTGGTAGATATTAACTTTTAACGTTCACAGTAAACTTATGAGTAGATGCTTTTAATCAGCTTTAGTACATGAGAATGATAATGAGCTACAGAGAATACTCGACTGAGTTTACAAGGTTCGTAAGTGGCAGATCTGGATGGTAATCTTAGATCATATGGTGTCAATGTCTACAGTGGCTCCAGCAGAATTCCTTTACTGTGCAGACTCTACCTTGGTAAACAGCAGGCACCTGGGTATTTTCCCTCTCCTCTCCTCTCCTCTCCTCTCCTCTCCTCTCCTCTCCTCCTCTCCTCTTCTACATCAGATTTATTGTCAACTCCGTTGTCTTTATTCCAAGAATATATTGCACCCCTCTTTTGTTGTCACCACAGAGACCCCTCTGTCCTAATTTGCTTTCTGTTGCCTTGATGAATACTATGACCAAAAACAAAATGGTTTGTTTTAGCTTTAACTTCCAGGTAACAGTCTATTGTTAAAGGAAGCCAGGGAGGGAACTCTGCTTTAGAAAGAACTGAAACAGGTACCATGGAAGAATGCTGTTGCTTGGCTTGCTTTCTTTGGCTCATGCTAGGGAAGGTTTCCCATAATGTCTGGGCTCTTCCACACCAATCATCAATCAATCAAGACAAATTCCTCACAGACATGGCCTTAGGCCAGTCTGATAAGTTTAGTCCCCCAGCTGAGACTCTCTCAGGACGCTGGGCTGTGTCAAGTTGACAGCTGTCAGACTTTGTGGCACCTGCTAATCTTGCCAGACTCAGTGCCCAACACTCTCTTTTGAGTCCCAGCTGTACTGGCTGAGTTTCTGCAGCCTCCTGATCATCACAAGATGGTAATTCTTTCACAGTCCCCTCATTTCAATCTCATCACACACCATTTTCTTTCCCACCTTTATCTTGATTGCGGCTCTTTCTTGCTGACCCTTTAAACTTTCATAGTACCCTTGAGGTCACAATAGAGCCACGTGTATGACACTGGTCTCATAAGATTTTATTGCCTCCTGACATCTTCACCACCTTGGTTCTTGTAATTACACCTAATGATGTCTACATAATGATAAAATCACCCAACAAGACACTATCAGAAGTCATCCATGTTATTAAGTGATGGAAGACTTTATGTTGGCTTCTTAACTCTTCCCTACTCTAGAGGATGGGAAATAATTTGTCATCACCATAACCTTCACCAAGTAAAGGGCCTGTCGCCTGGTAGCTCTTCTCTGTTGTTACAACTGAATGTCACAGGCTGGGTAATTCACAGGGAAAAGAACTTTATTCAATCCATGATTCTTAAAGATGGCAAGTTCAGGACTGGGTGGCTGATTCTGGTGGGGTCCTTCTTGTTACTAAAGACTCTGCAGAGTCCACAGGTAGTAGTAGGTCATCACATGTTGAAAGGGAACTAAGCATTCTAGCTTAGGTTTCCTGTCCTTTTTCATAAAGCCACAGTTCCATTGGATCAGGGCCCCATCCTTACAGATTCACTTAACGTTAAATATATGTTGGATTACACTCCTGTCCGCCTAATACTTCACAGTGGGGGCTAATTTCAGCATGGATCTTGGTGGGAACATTCAAATCTCAGCAGCTGTGTAGCAGACTTTGCTGAATGAAAGAAAGATGTCTGGGCTGGCTAATATTCAAATGACAGGTCTAGGTTATACACAAATCCTCTTTGAGTTTCTTTCTCCACCACAAAATAGCAGAGATGCAAAATACCTCCCAGCACAATGTGTGGGAATCCAGGAAGCATTTACCTCCTCACTGCTGCTACCTGCCTAAATGAAGCAGCATGCCATTTAAATTGAATGAATGGCTGAATCCAGGGCAGCAAGTGATGAAGCCCATGTTCACATACCTGTTCCCCCTTCTGCACACATCCTGTACCTTTTCATGGCTACTTCTGTCTGCTCTTTCAACAGACATTGCAGACACTGGGTATCTGTTGATTCCAATTTGGAAAGTTTCCTTGCCGAAGAGCTGCAAGGGACATACACAAAGCTGCCTACCACATTCCCATCCTCCTCTGCTCCTCCTCTATCTTCAGCTGATAAATCACTGACTGGTCCAGTAAGGGGAGGATGGCAAGGCAGGCAGGTCAGTAAACATCTGTTCCTCATCCAGGGGAGCTCTTAAAGGTGGTCGATCACCTGTGTCCTTTCCTTGTAAACCTGGGAGGAAATCCTATTGGCCCCTCTCCATTCCCCGATGGCTTACTTTGCCCATCTTCTCCCCTCTTTACCCACATATCCCTTGACATTGTATAATTCTAAACCTCTTCTAAACATCCCATCAGATTCTAGGACAGACATTTATGCTGAGTGAACAGTTAGTGTCCTGCCTGACTGGCCCCCTTTAGCCCAGATACCTGAGCAAAATAGCATTTTCCAAGGAGGACCAGCACTGAAGTGACTTCCATAAGTAGGCTTGGAGTAGTGACTCACTGGTTGAAGGGGGGGACTCAAAGATAATAGGAATGTCACCTGGAGATTGTTTTCCCAGTCTTGCTAAACTTTCCCACAGCCTCCAGCAACATCCATCCTCAGAGGAGACTGAGGCCCTGTCCACTGTTCCCTGAGGCTCTAGGAGAAGTTAAGGAAGGATTCAGATGATGAGATCCTCAACAATAGAGGAAAATTCAAGGCAGAAAAACCAGATGATTCTGTGTAGGCAGAGTCACTGACATCCCCAGCCTCGTAGTTCACCCCCAGTCAGGTTTTACATGGCCAAAATAGTATATTCTCACCAAAATAGGTTTTTCTTTCTTCCCAGTAGACAGATGGAATCTTTCTCCCAGCCTCTCTTCCAGTGAGATATGGTCGTCTGACTGACACATGTTGTTACCCTGTGTGACTGTGATGGCGAGTGCCAGGTTAGCAGCTGTTATGGTGTCACTTTCCGGCTTGAATCACAAAATCTTTCCCATGCATGTTCAACCAGGCTTTACACTGCCTTCGTGTCTGTCTGGAATGTGGACACCTCCCAGGGACCTTGGCAGCCCTGTGTTAAAGATGGCAGAATCTCCGTTGATGTGAGTCCTCAGAATGGCTGCCAAAGGTGTCTATCCTGCCAACTGCAATCCAGCTTCATGAAGTAGATATAGAATTGTACTGTGCTATAATTACACATTTCACAGACTGCTACAGTAGTTAGGCTACCGTATTCTTCTGTGTATGTATTTCTTCCTTCTCCATTTTCTTATAGGCTCCTTAAAAGCAGGGTCCATCTATCCTCTCTGCATCACTGACAGGATCTCCCTCGGAAGCTAGCATGGGACATGGGCTCAGTAAACAATCGTTGCTCAGAGAGTTTGAGTCTGCCTTTATTCTCGGGCGAGGTAAAACTGCCAGTAACATGGCAAAATCACAGGGGTTTTTTGTTTCACTTTGAAACCCATCTTGGGCCTGAAAGATCTCTAATGTAGGTACACAGCTCAGGGCTGACATGGTCACTGAAGTGTGACACACATTTTTTATTATCTATAAATGGATTATCTGCTGTGACCCAGCTCTTCCATCATTTCAGCACCTTCCTCCTGACACCAGCTGTGTCGTGGGTACTGAGAAGGGGCCCAGAGCCAAGGAAAAACTCAGCGACAGTGGGGGTGGTGCTTGTGCCGCTAGCACGGAGGGAGTGATGAATGTATTCCAAAAGTCGAACACAATGGTGATCATCTTGTTTTCTTCACTGTTATGTGCATCTTCCTATTGGTTTATTTTCATCCATGATCAGCTGTTAACAATCGAAGTATGTCAGTTAAGACAAGGCAGGGTGCTAAGCCCGATCCCAGGAGCAAAGAAAACTTTAAAAATGGGAATTTATCTGTTCATCTCAGATCTCTTGAATAAAGAAAAGGCATCTTTTTTTCCACAGCTCGCAGCAGGCCAAGCAGGGGATGCATGGTAAATATTAAAATCCTCATTAGAGAAACAAATGAGTTTTACCCTGCAGTTCTTGATAATGCAAGAGTGTACATTGCCAGCTTCCATCTTCAGCTTGGGGCAGTGTCCTCATGAACCCCACGGCCACCCTGTGGGTACGGGCGTGTGTGTGGCACACACACACTTTCCTCCATGAATTCACTTTTAAAAAATAACTGAGTGAACCCATTGTTCTCAAAACTTAGCATTTGTGAAGCTGGTTGGAACTCAGATGTGGGTCCCACCCCTCCATGACTGCTGATTGGGCACATCTGGAGCCAGGCCTGGCTGTTTTCATTTCCAGAAAACGCCCAAGGGGAGGTGCTGCTGCTGGTGGTGGTGATGATCCTGATGGCGATGCTGGGGTAGGGGTGGCTGAGGGTCACACTTTGAAAGCCTCTGGTCCGAACCATTCAGCCTCACTCCCCATTGACGAAGAAATCTGCAAACTTGCACAAAGCCACAGCCTTCTAAGGTCAAGGCTCCCAGCAGAGGGCGCTCCTTTCCCCTCAGGACAGGTTGAAGCTGTGGATGATGGGGCACACAGATGCCCCAGGCAGTCAGTGGACTCTTGCCTCTCCCTGCCTCTCCCTGCCTCTCCCTGCCTCTCCCCTTGCTCTTTCCTGACAGAGAGACCAAGTACCCTTTATCCAAACACCATGTCAGTGCATAGATTTGAGATCATCTTAGATTTTGAATCATGATGTACTCCCTCACTTCCCAGTCGTAAAACGAAGAGCTTGCTATAGAAGAGTGCTCTCAATTCTGGTACCCCACAGGATGATACTGTTGTTTAGATGATATCCTGCTTAGAAATCCCATTACAGTTGTTCTGGGTTAAAGGAGAAAACGAAGAATTTTAACAGTGAATAAGTGATTCTGATACAAGCCTGGCATTCTCTAGTCTGCTGGCAGAGCTAGAGCAAACAGTCGGCAGGCATGCCATGCTCTCCCTCTTCCTTGAACTCTATATTGTCCATTTTCCCCTTCACCAGCCCCCAACCCTCCAGCCCCACCGGACTCTGTGTGCCCTCCACTCTCACCCACATGCATATTATACTATTTAGTGTGTGGCACAGAATCATTTCATACTTTACTAACTCCCTCTGCTTAATTAGACAGAAGATGAGACCCAAACAAACTGCAGAATTCGTGGAGATTAACTGGCAAAAATATAAACAACAGACTAAGAACACTGTTAGAAGCCCCCAGAAAACGTTAACCGTGGAAGCAGAAGCATTCCTGGAAAGTGACTTATAAACTCACACAGAGTTGGAAAGGTACACGCTTCACTGGAGATCGCCTCCACGGTATTTACTCTGCAGGACCAGACCAGCCCCATTTTGCTGTGATTCCTACAGACTCACATGTACTTTCTACTTACAAGTGACACAGATAAGAGGATTTATGTCTCCTTCCTAAGAAATCTTTTATCTTATACAAGCAAAATGATTTTGAAAATTGAGGCACCCAAATGCTCCACCTTGCCCTAGCACACTAGGATTGTGGCTTGAAAGACATGGCAGTGTCTCTTCCTAATGGGGTGACAGTGTTTGCCTCAGTTTCTCATCTTGTTGACCTCGGTAGTTACTTTTCTCATTGCAGTGACATTGGACCTGGCACGACTTAAGGAAGAAAGGTTTTGACTGTCTGTGGTTGCAGAAATGTAATAGTCCACAGCTGAAGGAGAATATCACTGCCACGAGAAGCTGTTGAAGGAGTGGTTCACTTCCTGGAGACAGGGAGCAGAGGGCACGTGTTTTAGTTCCTTTTCTCCTCACTTGGATGAGACAGCTGATAGAAGCACCTAAAAGGATGAAGGATTCCTTTTAGCTTATGGTTTCAGGGCAGGAAAGGCATGGCGGCATCATGGTGGTGGGCGTGGCCTTTGTCCATGACGGAGGGAGCATGGGGACTCTTGCTCACATGGCAGAGGCTGAAAAACAGAGGGCTCCGTCCAGAGCCAAGGCTAGTCTGTACTGCTCACAACCCACCATCCCAGTGACTCACTTCCTCCATCAAGGCCCCACCCTCTAAAGATTCTACTCACTCCCGTGGAGTGTGTCCCCAACTGGGGATCTGGGTTCAAGCACATTGAGTCTGTGGAGGGACACTTAAATTTCATAACGGGGAGGGACAGAAACCTGAGACAAAACTCAGCCTCCAAGGACCCACCCTCAGTGATCTAATTCCTCAAGCTAGTCTCCACCATCTACAGCTCCCAGGATCTCCCAAAATATCCCCGCCAGCTTGGGACAAGTGACTCAACACAGAAGTCTGTGGGGTGTATTTCATATTCAAACCACAACAGTAAGGATAGACATGGAATGCTGTCTGTGCAGCTCAACCTAACTTCACCTTAATTTTATTCTGGAACCTTCTAACATTAAACTAAAAGCACTAGAAACTTCTCGGCTTTCCTTTCTAAGCTTCATTTAAAGCTTGAAATTGGTGGAGCCTTTTCAATTCAGCTGTCATTTTCAATGAATTTTTTCAGTCAAATGGCTTTAGTTAAGTTGAGGGACAATTCAGTTTTAAGGTGAGGGGCACTGAGGCAATTTAGTAATTTAATTCCACCATGTGGCCTGGACATGAACCTAAGGCCTGGGGACTGGTGCCTTTCTGTTAATTAATTCTCCATGTCAGACATCTGGAAAGCTGCCTCTTCCGCCTGCTCTGAGTTGACTAATTAATTAAGCTGTGTTTGTAAACAGGCATTTTCTCCCCCAGCACTTTTTTGATCATCTGTTTCTTTAGCTACAAGCTGGTGACCCTACTTAATGGCAAACTACCTAGCCAATAATTCTACTCTCCTACAGGCTCTGGACAGTTCTTTTGGAGGCTGCCCAGCACTGGGCAAGTTTAGGCATTGGAAGGAGGTCAGTAAGGATTCAATTAAGCCATTTATTAATTATGTAGCTACAGGCAAATTGCCTCATGCCTCAAAATATCAGTTTCTCCCATTTCCTCCTGCAAACCCCTACCATTTAGTCCAATACCTTGAACATTGTTGACACTCTCTATATGCTAGGCATGCTTTTCTGAAGGAGCAGCCACACTTTGCTTTGTGTGGGCTATAAGAGGTGGCTAACTTCAAGCTACTTCTGCTTACATTATTATGATGGCCTCTTTCCAACACCTGGTTGATAATCTGGCAACTGTTGTCGCCTTTACACTTTACAGAGAGAGAGAATCAGTCTCTGTAGAGGGAATGAGCTAGGTCCCAGGGCTAGCCAGGGGTGGAGCTTGCTCGTGTCTTCATACTCCTGGGTCTTGAGGTTTTCCTTTGAGACCACCTTTCCCCCTGACCTTCACTGGAATGTGAAACTAGGAGTTAAAAACTGGGAGTGGGATAGGAGGAGAGTTATAGGAGTGCTGCCTAAAATAGCACCTCATTAAAGAAATCAATGCTAATCAGTGATGCTCATGGTGGCGAAACACCTGTTAGCAACACATTGCCCAATAGGAAGGAACATGCCGCTCAGTCGCTTTCTGGAGCACCTGCTTTGGCTGAATGATAAGTGTGTTGTCAGCAAGTGTCGTAACTCAGAGTTACGAACTAATTTCAGTAGCATTAGCACTTACACTTCTGCAGTTAGATATACGACCAATTCTTTTAACAGCCTTGTGAGGTTGGAAGGAGCAAGACACGTGTGTGCATATGGACAGATAGACATAAAATTACAATCTCCCAGTTGATGATAAGCATCCAAGAGTCCCAGAGGTTAAAACTGTCATATTCATGGGGCTCATCAGTGGTAGAGGTGGGACTGATTCCAGAACTCCCTATGGTATGGTTAGTACTGTTTCAATGGACTACAATTAAAAAAAGATTTACATCAGCATTGTAACTTACAGTGATGAATGCTGAAGAACTTTTTGCTATTTCTGTCTTTTAGTTCTGCTTCCTTTTCCTTCTTTTCTCACATGTGTGTGTTGCACATATGTGTTGCACATATGTGTATTTGCATTTGGAGGACACAGGACAATCTTGATGCTTTTTCTCAGGCATGGTTCACCTCTTATTGAGACGGGTCTCTCACTGGTCTGTACCTCACAATGTAAGCTACACTGCCTGGCTAGTAAGCCTGGGATCTACTTGTCTCCAGCTTTGAAGCACTGCTATTCTAAGTGTGTGCTACCACACCGGGCCTTTTAAAGGTGGGCATGGAACTCAGACTCTTGTGTCTGCAAGACAGCCTTTTGATGAATGGGCTCTCTCCCCAACCCTCTTCTCATTTCTTGGTTCTGCCTGGTATGTATAGCCTTTCCCCTAAATGATATATTTTAATCAATTTCTGCTCCTTGGCCACTACCCAAAAATTTGATGGCTTAAAATAACCACCATTTTCCCATCCTGTTTCCTTTAAGTGGGTGGTTGGTTGGAGTTGGGATTAGATGTATGGTTCCTGGAACAGTCTTACAGGGCTTCACACATCCAGCTAGTTACCTGACAGTTAACCAAGTCTTAATAATCAAAGTGGCCTCACTGATGTTGACACTGGATCTCAGAAGGGCCCCCTCCTGCTGTTTGCTCATCCTCAAAGGGGGCCACCAGGCGCTCAGCCCTGTTAGCAACATCCTATGAGGATAAGTCCTATTTTACCATTGCTCATCAAATGTTCATATGTGTCACACCTTTTTGATACCCAAAGTCAATGTGACAAAGATGATATGAAAGCATTAGGAGAAAGTTTCCTTTTAGGAGTGAGGTTCACTCATTTGTTTAGCTAATATTTATTCAGTGCCAACTATGGGAGTCTTCTCTCCCTGTGTCAGGCATTATGGATATAAGAAAACAAAATCAGTCTTGCCAACATCTCGTAGTCTTCTGGAGGAGACCAGGCACGTAGTGACGCTCTTTGGCTAGTTTGGTTACTGAGCTACACACAAGGAATTTTGAGAGTGCCAAAAAAGAGGATCTCAAGCTTAAGTCCAACCCAGGGCTCAGGAAGCCAGAGGCAGAGCAGGATGGAAGTCAGCATCCTTTGGAAACCAGGAGAATCACCAAAGGCTTCTTGGGGGGGGGGGCGCTGTGGATACTGTCTGAGCTGAATCCTAAGAGTGGAGTGAATGTCATCCAGAGCACTCAGGGATGAGGGTAGAGCAGCCGGCAGGAGGGGAGACATTCTAGCCAGTGAAAACAGAGGTTGTTGCTATCTAATGCTAGGAGAAGGCCGGAGGTATGGAAGTATGGAAGTGAAAAAAACAAAACCAAACAAAACAACAAAGGCAGGAGTCGGGGGGGGGGGGGGGTGGCGGGGCGCAGCCAGACAAGGAAGAGGAGAGAGGGAAGAGAAAGGACCAAAGGTGAGGAAGAGATGCATGCTTTTCCAAGGAGGTCAGAAGAAAGTGAACCACGAGGCTCTGGTGGCCTGGGAGAAGCCTACAGACGGTGGAAGTCTGCATTTAGGGAGATCGCTTTGGGAACTAAATAGAGAATGAAGCAGAGGAAGATAAGGCTAGAGGTGGGGGAAACAGATGTAAGGGAGAAAAGCAGGCAAGAAACAGAGTGTGAGAGAATGGATCCAGTGTGGGATCCTTTTCTACCATTTCCGCCTTCCAAAGCTGGGGGAGGCATTTCAGTGCAAGGAGGGAGGGTGTCGGAATCCCAGTTTAGCCTAGCATTGTCTAGAATATCTGAGCAGAACTATTTTGGACATAATTAATAAGCACCCTCAACCCCTAAATTGACAAGGGAGGTGGTGGACCATGGATTCTGAACTTCTTTTTTACATTTACCATTTACTTATTAGTTTAGTCTGTATGTTTATGCGTGGGAGAGGGG
This sequence comes from Peromyscus eremicus, assembly GCF_949786415.1. NCBI lineage: Eukaryota > Metazoa > Chordata > Mammalia > Rodentia > Cricetidae > Peromyscus > Peromyscus eremicus. Next base: position 143,775,409 of record NC_081418.1, on the reverse strand, counting down.
TTTGTGCCGTCAAACACATCGATAACTCAGAGGACAACCTGTGAGAATCAGTTCTCTCCCTCTACCATGTGGGTGCTTCTACCCATTAAGCCGTCTCACTAGCCCTTTGAACTGTTTTGATACTGTTAGTGTGGTGTGTGAGCAAACTGTGTTCCCTGGATCAGCACGGTAACTGAGAGGCAGAGTGAATCCCTTCCTGTACACAGACAGCTCTTTCAGTATTCTCTCCCCTCTCCTTCAGATCTGGGGTCTGACAGGCATCCCTGACAGTTTTGACCTCTTCCATTTGTGCTCTATTTATCCCTCAGTCATCCCACGTGTCCTTGTCATGCACAGGCCTGGCTTCTTTTCACATATGCTCACATCCTTCTGCCTTGGATTTCCTGTATGATCATGCTTGCAATGAAGTCACTCCATTGCCCCGCAAAGCACATTCATAATTACCAGAGTTTACGTTCAGACGCGTGGTCTGGAAAATTGTCATTATACTTATGCAATATGTCTCTTCTCCAGAACTCGCCCCATTACTTTCTGTCTGACACTTGCGCATGAGCATGAGCGCCCTGCAATGATAAAAACGGCTCTCTGCAGACTCACGTGGCAAGGCAGTCCTGCTCAGGTCTAGCTGGATTTTTCTAACTCTGAAATTTTTGCATGAGAAGCTGATCTTGCTGGTCTGGTCAGCTTATTAAATGTGAGACAATTTGCCTCACTTTTCATTAGTGTCTGGAGACATACTTGAAATTCCTGCTGGTCTAATGTGTCTGGACAGAATTATGCATATTTTTAAATAATGTTTTCTTTAAAGACACTGAAAGCATTTGGAATTTGGAGGAGGACTGTGAATGAGGGTGTAATGATGTAATGAGATGGATCAGGAAGCCAGAGGCAGAGCAGGATGGGAGTCAGCATCCTTTGGAAACCAGGAGAATCACCTCTGGCTCTAGGAGGCCTTCGGGGGAGGGGAGGTCTCAGTACCTTCTGCATGGCAGTGCTGTTTCTCACTGGTGCCGTTCATCCTCCTGTTGTGTCAGATACCTAGGAGATCCAGAGCTCCAACAGGTCCCAGGCACATCATAGCTACTGCAGAGAGCAGGGCCGATGAGCTCAAGGCCCCACGGGGGTCGTCGTTATTATACACTTTATGCTCTTCTCAGAACTCTATGTGCCTAGCTGACAGTTGAAGTGGCGAAGAGGAAAACCAAAAGGCAAAGGCTTTAGTGTCCGACTGCCTAAACTCAAGCCCTGGTCTTGCCAATTCCTTAGCCAGGAAACCCTAAAGTAGGGGTCTGTTCTAGTTTGCCTTTCTATTGTTATGATAAATGCCATGACCATAGCAACTTCCAGGTCATAATCCATCACTGGGAGAAATCAGGGCAGGAGCTCTCGGCAGGAATCTGGGGCAGAAACCAAAGAGAAATGCTTCTTCCTGGCTTACTCATTGCTAGTATTTTTACACAGCCCAGCACCATTTGCCCAAGGAACTGTAACATCCCCAGTGGGCCAGGCCTCCTACATCAATCAGTAGTTGACACAGTTCCTCACAGACATGACCGCCCAGACCAGTTTGATCCAGGCAAGCCTTCAATTGAGGATCCTCTTCCTAGAGCCCCATAGACTGTGCTAAGCTGACATAAAGAGCAGGCAGCGCAGGGTCTTATAAGAAGCTTCTCGTCATGAGGTTTTGGTCCCAGGGAAGGATTTGCGGAGGAGTTCAATGGGGAGTAGAAAGAAATGTGGTAAGACTACAAAAGGCTAGGCCTGGCAGCAGGGTTTGGCTTCTGGGTCAAGTGGAAGGAGATGCTACATGATCTGCTGAGTGAGATTAGTCACTGCTTCAGGGTCAAGGCTAGTAGAGGACACATTCAACTTGCTATGGGAACCATAGATATTAGATAGTATCAACAGACCCAGGTGGGGAGAGAAGACTTCAAGTCTGTCATTTATCTTGTCCCTTTCTCTCTCTGGTGTTTACTTTCTCTGGCCACTGGCTTTATTCTTGTCTTTCCATAGGGTAGGTGGATGATTTCTCCACAGTCCATGCAGCATAGCTGCTCAGGGCTTCCACAACTTATGCTTCAGCGTGACACAGGGAACACTATTCTTATTTCTAAAGCCCCAAATTCAAAAGATTCCACCCACCCAGTCAGGTGCCTCACCTCTCAACCACTCCTCTGTAAGTGGATTCAGGGTATACCTGGATGTGTGATAACGTAAGGACTTTCACAGGGTCCTGTGGCTGCAGTTGACAAAAGAGCAGTTCACAAGGAAAGAAGACCCTGGATAAAAGGAAAAGAGTGGGTTTCGGGAGAGAGGCAGGTGGTGGGCTTATTGGAGACAAATAATAGTTAATCACAACACAGAATCTGAAACTTTGAGTGACTTTCTGGAAGTTAGCAATGAAAGAGCCAGGGTTCCAATAAGGCTATTCGAACTTCATAGCCTCTGTCCCTAACTCACATGATCATGAATGAATGAATGAAGGGCAGTGAATACAGATGTGCTTGCATCTGTCCCATTCATACATGTAGACATAAATTAGTGGGAACCCCTTGGCAAGGCTGTGTGGGAAGTCACTGTTCATAGCGTTCTGACATTGCTCAGCTTTATTCCCCCTTATAGCTGTCACCTGAGGATGAAGGTAGAGAGTGCTGACAAGGAGATCTGGTGACAAATAGCATCAGTGACTGAAGCCTGTAGCCTAGTTGCCAAAGCACGCTAAACCAGCATCTCAAGGCCCACCCAGCATGCAGCAGTCAGCCAGCAGCAGCCTTGGATGGTGCCTATGAGCCCCATGGTAGCATTCTACAGGAAGGAATTGATGCCCAGAAAGTTGGTGCATTGGCAGAGAGGTCCCTCAGAGTATCCTGCCATGTCCCACAAGACGGCTTGGGATCAATGCAAGTGTGACAGAGGGGGGCCTTGGACAGAAACACACTGACGGAGAAGGTAAAGCTGCTCCTCTGCTTTCCAGAAGGGAACTCTGAAGATTGGGTCTCCGAAGATGGTGAAGTGAGGCGTGGGCGTTCGAGAGCCCTTGGACCTGGGAGGAAGCTGTATTGACTCCCTTAGTCTCTTTGAGCCCGTTTAACAAACTATTGACAGAATGCTTGGTAAATAAAGGGATTAAAGCCTTCTCTACTGATACCCACTTTCCCCTGGGAAGGGGATTATGAGGCAAGAGTACTGAGCCAATGGTATTCTCTAGATTCAAAGCCAAAAAGGCTAGTCACACTTGTGTCCTGTGATTCTGCTTTTATTTGCTTGAATAAGAGTATGGAATAAAACCAAAAGAATTGTGGGAAAGTTACCTTGGCATTGTGAAACATTTGTAACCTTGGTTATTAGAGTTTGTTTTCCCCTTGCTACTTGGAAACAAAAATTATTTTTCTAGGAAGCAGTTAGGTGAATTTAGAGGGTGGTTATTTTTTTTAATAACAATAATTAGGAGAAGGTGGGGGCTGAGGAAAAAACATCAAATACTTGCAAAAACTAATGAGTGGCGCAGAGAAGTTGAATACCTCACCAAGGGTCACACAGCACGTCAGTACTCTACCACCTGCCACCATTCTGCCTGTGTGACCTCACCATGAACTTCAGCTGCCACTTGCCATGATCCTTTTTACACAACCGCCAGGGCTGGTGTGAAGGTGCAAGTCAGGGGGCCTGAAATAAACACTTCGACTTTCTCAGATCATTTTTCAGTTATAAGGACTAGAAAAGTCAAGAATGTTCTCGGAGAATCGAGGCACATTGAAAGACATAATAGGTTTCTAGAGTCAAACTGACTAAGTCTTGGTCACAGGTCTGAGAGACGACTCAGCAGTTAAAGCTTGCCATGTACGATGACCTGAGTTTCAGTCCTCAGAATTTATGAAAAAGCCAGATGGGTGTGATGTCTACCTGTCATCTCAGCTTGAGGGAGGCGGAACCAAGGGATCCCAGAGCAAGCTGGTTGGCTAGACAAGCTAACAGTGAGCTCAATATTCAGCAAGAGTCTCAATGCATAAGGTGGGAATGACTCAGACAATACCAAACGTTGACCCATGCACATGTGTACCCACACATGAAAGTATGAATACACTCATGCACACCACACACACACACACACACACACACACACACACACACACACACACACACTATAAACACACAATGAACACCAAGTTTTTCAGTCTATATTGCAAGCAACTGGCCAGGTAGCAGAGCTGTCTCTGGGGGAGTTGGTGATGGTGATTTGACATGACTCCAAGGGAGCTGGCTGGCACCAAGCTGGAACCCTAACAGCTGCAAGTGTTCCAATATGATCACACACTGTTGCTGGTGTTACCTGGAATGACCACAGTTGCTGCCTGGTGCCCAAGGAGTCAACAACTTTTGTTATTGGTACCTGCTCCTACTCCACCTTCATCTCCAGGATTCCAGAGGAGAAAGACTGGAAGGAGTGGTAGACAGCAAGGATCACGTGGAGCCTGGTTGCTGGGCCCACAGTGACAGTGGATGTGCACAGGCTGGGAGCCTGACGCTCCCTTGGAGAGGCAGGATCAGCATCTGAGACCAGAGATGGCAACTGAGGTCTGGGCAGGAATGTGCCGATATACCTCCCTTCTGATGGAGAGCCTGGAGCCACTAGGCCACAGCTTAGTAAATGACAAAGCAATAACAGGCCAAAGGCAGTCATGGATTAAATATAAATAAGGAAATTATTTTCAAACACATTTTTCAAAGTCTAGATTCCTAAACCTAGACGTGACTGGATATGCAAATGATGGGGAGGAGGCGCATCAAGCTGTGCCCGCGGCCTCGTTAGATGCTCACTGTGGCAGATCATGCTGCCGAGCTTACCGTGGCTCACACACAACTGGGGCTGCCAAGGCCAAAGAAAGTTCTGTTCAGGAAGGCTGAAGAAGAGAAGAAGGGAGAGATTCTGTGAGGCACTGCCCTTCTCATGCAAGGACACTGGAGGGAAGTCTAGTGGAGACTTGGTGGAGAGCCTGAGATGCTATTCCATCAGTCACAGACTGACAGTGAACAAGTGCGAGGCAGCACACAAGAGAAGAAAACGGAAGTGATGGAGCCATCCCACCTTGGAAGCACTGAAAGACCCACCCTTAAACATGGACTTGCACATCACAATAAAGATCACGTTTTGTAGGATATCCAAAGGCAGGGGTTGATTCACAAAACCTGCTGTGGAAGATAAAAACAACAACAGCCACCTGACCTCCTTTTCTAGTTTTGGGATGAATGATTACAGGAGTGGTAATGCTGGAGAAGGGCAGAGAAGATGGTAGAACATCTGGAAACATGGAAGGGCACAGTTGCTATGCTGGCAAAGGGACTTAGCAGAGAGAAGACTGCATAAGAGCAAACAGCAGATCCCCATCTCTGAGATACACACACACACACACACACACACACACACACACACACAGGCTAAAAAAATCTGTACGTAAAGGCAGGGAGGAGACTTAAAAAAAAGAAGTGGGCATGGTGGCATATATCTGTTGGGCATGGTGTCATATGCCTGTGATCCCAGCACTTGAGAAAGTATCAACAGGGTGATCAGAAGTTTGAGACCAGCCTGAGTTACATGAAACCCTGTCTCAAAAAACCACACACATAACACACACACACACACACACACACACACACACACACACACACACACACAGAGAGAGAGACAGAGACAGAGACAGAGAAACAGAGCCCAAAGACCCTATTCTAACAGACAGTTTCTAGAGGCAGGTCCAATGTCCCCCACCTGCAATCCTTAGGGGAAGGTTGTTAGTTCCAGAAACCTTTGAGCTACATAGTAAGGTGGGAGAGAGAGGTGGAGTGGGGGAAGGGGAGGGAGACAGAAAAAGATTTTATTTCAAAAGGAGGAAAAATGAAATGTTGTGGCATAGACAAAAGTGCCCAAACAAATTTGAGATGGGCAACAGCATTTCCAGAGTGTTCGAGTGCACCAGGGCTGTTCTCCAGGAGTGGATAAGGAAGACAAATGGCGGTGGCGGCAGCACAGTGGGAAGTGCGGAAGGATGCAGCCAGAGAGGAAAGAAGCTAATCCAGATGTCTCACAGGCACTCAGTGTGAGACAAAGAGATGGAAACCCCAGCAGCCACAGACCATTCCTCGGAGTGGCAGGTGTTTCAGAGGGAGCAAAAGTTGGTGTTGGCAGGAGCTGGGTGAAGGGGGCCCTGTCAGCCTCTGCTGATAACTGTTGAGTGCTGCAAACTTCTGTGTTCTAGCAACATCCAGAATATTAAAAAAAAAAAAAAGAAAAAAGAAAAGAAAAGGAAGTGTATGTTCTTAGTCTACTTTTTCACTGCTGGAAATAGATGCTTTAAAAATACCGTGGTGGTGGTGGTGGTGGTGGTGGTGGTGGTGGTGGTGGTGGTGGTGGTGGTGTGTGTGTGTGTCTTTTAAATATCCTAAATATGTATCCATAGAGATACGGCGGAATAAATCAAGCTACACTCATGGTAGGGCTACTGCTGTGCTGTTTTAATAAGAGCTAAAGAGGTAAGGAGACAGCGCAGTCAGTGAACTGTTTCCCAGGTCACCATGACGACCTAAATTTAGGTGTTTAGCACCCTAATAGAAAGAAGAGTGTTGCCCTGTACATTTGTAACCCCAGCCTGGGGAGACAGGCATGGGCAGATCCCTGAGTTCATTGGACAGCCAGCCCGGTCTAATCAGGGAGCCCCAAGACCCAGCAAGAAGTGGTGTCTCAAAACAGAAAGTGGAGAGTAACTGAAAAAGATATGTCACATCAACATCTCACATCCATACTTACACACCAATACACTTAACACATACATGTCACACACACACACACACACTTGTGCACACACACAACATATACAAAGAGCTAGCTCTGAAGTGCATTAAGTTGGAAGAAGTTTGTAGAACGAAGTGGGAAAAGCAAGCAGTAGACAAATGTGTGCATGATTGTCTGATTTAGGAAGTGCACACCCACTCACATATATCCCTTACTTGTGCGTACATGAATGTATTTAGATAATTAATGGGAAGTAATATTTTGGATGGATGCAAGAAGTAGATGTCTATATACATGTTCATTTGTTACAAGAGACAGAGCTCACTGGGACTGGATACAGAAAAGTACTGAAGAAAATGGAGTTCTGTTGTAGTGTCAAACTCTAAAAATCCTGGCATTAAAATGTATTGCTGGATAAATTGAAGTTCCCTGTGTTTGAATATCCTCTGTTGGGGTCTCAGTCCTGCCTAGGGCCTGCAAGGTGAGGGGGCTGAATCTGACACCTCTTTGGGAAGGAAGAAAATTCAGAATTCAGCCACCTTGTGAAGGTTCCTCCCATCTTTCAAGCTTGCTCAGAGAGATAGCCCACAGCTTCAGATTTCTCATGTAAAAACTCAGTCATAGTGAGAGGCTTAAAATAAGTGCTTTGTGTGAGATCCAGATGTCATTTCAAGCAAGAAAAAAAATTCTTTCATTTTTGAAAAATAACCTTTGACACCTAAAGTGGTTCTAATGAGCTATTTCGTTTGAGATCTTCCTAAACGGTGACTTTCTGGGGTAGCAAGAGCGGTGACCCAGAGAAACTGATGTCCTTTGCTTATGTGTGTTAGGAAAGCCCTGCCAGCAGAGCCCGCCCTGTCCCCTGTCCACTCCCTCAATGACACTGTCGTGCACACTGCTATGATGTCTGTGCTTCATGCTGGAGGGACAGACTCACAGCTTTCAGAGAGGAGCATGCTCCAGTGATGTCACCTTGTATGTGGCCTTGTCTGAGTGCTCAGTGGTGTGCATTTCACTGGTAGCAATGGCAGAAATCTGTTGATGTGTTGGCCAAAGGAGGACTTTGAAGTCTTAAGTCACCACAGGCTGCATCCCCTAAAAGAATGTCGGGAGCCATGTCTGCTGTGTGCTGTATGTTTGGCTCAGCGACTACCAAAGAAACCAGACCAAGACCCTAACGTCATGGCTCCATGTCTGTTCTTGAGAAAATCAAGCAAAGAGTTTTTGCTTTGTTTTGGGTTTGGTTTTTGGTTTTATAGCTTGTTTGTTTGTTTGTTTGTTTGTTTCTCACATAAGGAAGATGCTCTGAGTTCTCTGGAGATCTTTTTAACAGCCGTTATGGAAGATGACTGAAATTTTAAAGACAGCTGTCACTATGAAATGAGCTTGAAGTAATGATGTTTGTTTAATGTTTACTGCTGCGGAATTCCAAGTGCTTTACACAGATTCTCATAGGTGTTTTTCAAGATTTCATTTTTCCTGATCATACTTTAATCTTGACTATAAACACTTTGTTCAGTTTTTACTTTGGCTTTTCTCTAAAATAGCTCCAGTTAATGGCATTTCTTACTGCACTCTGCATCCCCAGGATTATACACTTATGCATTTTCAGACTCCTGGAGAAGGTTTCGAGAATGTTCTCTCAGAGGCAGGCTTCTCTGTTTACCTCCTTCTCTTCTCTTTCAACCGCTTTTGTTTGTAATATTTTCACCACATGTCTCTTCTGCTGAAGGAAGAGCTGAGTGAAACATACCCTGTGTTTTCTACTTAGATGCATCCTTTTATTTTTAATTTTGGGTATTTATCATTTAAAATAACCTGCCTTGCTCTATAAAGAATGTGAGATGGGGTTGAAGGTGTAGCTCAGTGGTAGAGCAAACTCCTCAAAATGTGCAAAGCCCTGGGTTTGCTTCCCAGCACAGAAGATAACTAATTTAAGATGTCTGTCCGAATATCTGAGTTGGTATGTGGAGAATTGTCTACAAAGGACTCTTCCTTCAATCCTCCATTAATTTGTTCCTTAAAGAAACAAGGGGGGAAATTGTGGTTAAGATAGGAGAGTCTTTTGTACCCAAATCTCAGATATTGCCTTTGTTTGAGAAAGTGTCTGCTAAGAACACCTCTTCCTTAAACAGTCTGCAGACAATGAATGCTGTGGAAACCATCATCCAGAGTGGGTCATGGGGTCACGAAATTATGTTTGAGACACAGAAATCAAGTCACCTGTTTTTTTCTGGATATGCAGAGCAAGGCTCTGAGAGCTTTAGAAATTTGTCCATGGCCACTGGAATCCTTAGGATTTGGAACTTAGCTTAAGAGGACAGGACACCAGCAAAGCTTCAAAATAAAAGCTATTCAAGAAGGAAGGAACTAGCATGAGATAGAGTGGCTTGGTTATTCTGTTGAGAGGGGAGCTGGCAACAAGAGCAGGGTGAGCAGAGGAAGTCCTGATCTGTAGTATTTAACAATTTCATGGTGTCCATACTCAGCCTAAGCCACCCAACCAGTGCCACTGAGCAAGGATGTGGGACGAGATGAGCACAGTTGAGATGCCTCTTGAAAGTGACAGAGCTTGAATTGTAATGATCGTTAGGACTTTAGGAGGAAAAGAATAAAACTAGTTCAGGGAATGGAGCCCTCTCTGCTTCAGGGGCTAATGATTATGTTTTAAAATACAGTTCAAAAAGGAGGAGGGGGTCACTGTGAGGCGTCTCTGTGACTCTTCCCAAAATGATCACTTCTACTCTCAATGCCAAAGTATTTATTAATACCTTCCATGGAAACAATTGTCAAAGCCTCACTTGGTATTGTCAGTCAAGTTGGTCCCCTCTGGAAGGTGTGTCTATGTCTTACTCCTTCACTGTCACAGAGTTGGGAGATCATTCATGATAGGAGCTCAACCTTTCAGTCATACTGCTTGGCTTCAAGTCCTGATGTTGCATGCAACATCACTGATCCTGCTTGGTAGTGTCTTAGAAGTCAGCAAATCCTTATACAGACTTAGATATCAATGGGGAGGCTCAGTCACAGATTAGCTGTGATGATGAATGCTATCATTAGACAAGTTCAGAACCTGACACATTTCTGCCCCCAATAAACATCATGTGGTCCTGTTGTCTATGAGCATGCAACCCAGTGCCTGCCACATACTGGTGTGTAATTATTGTTGAAATGAATTAATGTGAAACAGACATGATCCTGCTGGTGTGGGAAAGAGTATGTGAGAAAAATCTGTGAACAACTTATTGTTGGGAAAATAAGAATGGCATATTTAATAAAAGCCAGGAGATCATAGAATTATAGGATCAGAACTGTTTCCCTGCTGAGGTGTTGTGAACACAGAGGGGGATCATCTGTGCCCCCTTCACCCCATGTGCTAGACACTGTACATCTATAAATATATCATCTGTTATCACAATAGCTTTTATAGACTGCCATTGATTGAAATATCTTCTTTTCAGAACAGTTGCTTTTGGAAAAAAATATGAGTGTTGGAGTTTCAGAATAAATAACATTGCATTTTATTCCATTTGTTTCAATCCGTCATTCCAATTGATTTGCGTTTCTTCCAAACTTGATTCAGCAATTTATGTGATATCATCTGTCCTCACTAGGTTATTATTGTCTGCAGTTTCTTGAACACAACTTCAGTTTTGTTCTCTAAAACACTATATAGGTCACTTTTAAGAGCAGAGTCCCCTGACATGTCACCAAAAACCTCTCTCTTTGTTGGCATTGATTCATTAAACAATCTCTTCTTTTCTTTTGGGATATAGATTTTTTTAAACTACTTTTCAATCTGTCAAAGTATGCAGTAATCCATGTTGTAGTTCATCTTGTTCACAGGAATGTCAGGGGAAACTTTGCCAAATAGCTCTCTCCACAGCATTGTCTCCCATGGATACATTAAGTCTATTAGTAAAGAAATTGCCACTCTTATTTTTTACCATCTGTCCCTGGCTGACCTATGTTGAGCATCCCTAAATCAAATGACTTCCTTTTCTGAGTCTCATGATCCATGGCACTGACGTTGATTAGATAGAGGTAGGCTAGGCTAACACGCAGGACTTGAACATGTAGGTGAGACGTTTGGGCACAATGCTAAGGACTGAGAGAAGTTGTTGAAATTTTTCAATGGACATGTATGACAAAGTCATGAGGTGGGCGTGGTGTGTGTGTGTGTGTGTGTGTGTGTGTGTGTGTGTGTGTGTGTGTCTAACGTGTGTTTATGTTGATGTGTGCCCATGTACATGTGTATGTATGGAGGCTGTCAGTGGACAGTGAGTGCTTTATTTGCTTGCCACATTATTTTTGAGACAGACTCTTTCACTGTATCTGAAGTGCTCAAATTAGCCTAGGCTGTCTGGCCAGTGAACTCTAAGGATGCACCTCTTTCTGCTGCCCCTGAGTTGAGATTACACATACATGCTGATGATCTAACTCAGATCTTCATGTTTGTGCTGAAAGAATTCTACAGCTAATCTAATTGCCAACATTCAAAGTTGTGATTTCAGAAAGCCACCTGGAAGAAGTGTCTCGAGGATACCATGTGAGCTCAGAAGTCCTGCAGGAGTCACTAGGCTAGACCTCTCTAGTACAGGTTACTTGCTATAAAGACACAACAATACAATTGTATTTAAAAGAAAAAAGGCCAAAGGATGTATTGAGGGAAGACGATAGGACTTAAAAATAGGCCTTTTAAAGCTTTTCAACCATTCCCACATAATCAAACATGCATAAACTAATGTTGCTTTGGCCCCTGGAGTAAATATTCTTGCTTGGGAATGGATGTGATTCAGTGGGTCTCCAGGGCTGTGTCTTTTCTCCCCAAGGCTCTCCATGCATCTGGGAAGTCATTTGGAGATAGCCTTAGCAATATGAGGGGAACAGATTTACAACAAAATCAAGATCAATAGTTTATTGAAGAGTGAGCAGTCTCCACCTTAGGATAGCTTGTGATTTTTCAACTTTGTGATGACATGAAAGTGATTTGCGCCCAATAGAAACCATGTTTCATTTTATTTTACTTATCTTCTCTATGTGTGCAAAGGTGTGTGTGTGTGTGTGTGTGTGTGTGTGTGTGTGTGTGTGTGTGTGTATCTGTGTTTGGGTATGAATGGTATGGTAGAGGTCAACCTTGCCTGTTGTTCCTCAAGGGATATCCACCTTGTACTTTGAGACACGATCTCTCACTGGGACCTGGGCTCATTGATTAGGCGAGGCTGGCTGGCCCACAAGTCCCTAAGATTTTCCTTTCATTTCTCCCCAGCATCCAAATGACAAGTGCATGATACCACACCTGGCATTAAGGGAAGTGCTCAACAAGCACTTTGCCAATCAGCTGAGCCATCTCCCTAGACCCTGTTTGTGTGTGTGTGTATGTGTGTGTGTGTGTGTCTATATTTTCAATTTGGTACTGGTGATATATGGTAGGTCAAAAGTGTTCAATACATTTTCATATTACATTTTCAAGTTATTATGGGCTTATTAGGTCATAATCTCATTGGAGGTCATGGTGCATCTACACATATAAAGGAACAAAAACATTGGGTTCCATGCTTAATTCTGAACCTAGAAGCAAAAGAGCTTTTGGGATAAAAGCAAAAGAGCTAGCACCAGAGTTAATGCCAGAGGAAAACTGTGCAAATGCCAAACAAGGCAGTCTAAGACACGAAATCAGTGCCCACGTTATAAAGATGTACTAAGCAAGGTGGTGGCTATGGGGTCCTAATTTGGCCATGGAAGTAAAGTGATCAGCTTTGTGGGACAAGCTAGAGGGGGGAACTAATCACACTTAAGTGAAGACAGACGAAGGACCTAAGATGAGAGAGAGTTTGAGTTGGCATTAGGAATGCACACCTTTCACATCAGAGTCATGACGGTGGTGTTTCCTAGTGATGGGTGGCACAGTCTTTGTGGCCCCACACGGCTGCTCACAGAGAAATCTGTTTCATCCCAGGGTGTCTTCTTAGTTCAGCAGGTGCAACTGTGCATTGACACATGCAGTTGTCACCAACTCAACCACACACTCTTCTCCAAGCAAGTGGTGTCTATATTCCTTCATCATAGTGTAACCTTATTTTATTGTAAATCAGAGATTTATAGTTCTCTGAACAATTCCCCAGCGAACTTCTGTTATAACTCAGAGCACATCCAGCTACCTCATTTGCTACAGGCACTCTCTTATCTTTCCTAATACTCTTTGCTAATCTCAGGATTATGTTTGTTATTATAGTTGAGTAAAACAAACAAACAAACAAACAAACCCCACAGCCATATGACCCAGGAAAGTGAAGAATTTCATAGCTCTTGATATAGAAGCTATGGGGTTTGGGAGGGTTCCCAGACCATTGTAGGTCCTCATTCAATACTAATTGAGAGGGTAAGTGAATGAAAGGATTACTTCTCTTGAGTGAACAGTCATTTCATTTTCGGCATCTGTTTTAGAAAGTATTCTCTCCATTGTGTGCTATGCCGGTATTGGTTTGCCTTTGTTTAATAGCTTCTGAGACAGTTCAGAGAAGCCTGGGAGAGGCTAGGAGACAGTGGTTTGCGGTGGCTGAGCCCCTTTTCATCTCTTGTGCAGGTGGGGAAATGGAAAGACAAGTCCCTTCAGATGAAATATTATGTGTGGCCTCGAATGTGTCCTGAGACTGAAGAGCAGGAGGATGACCATCTGAGCATCGTGACCTTGGAGGAGGCTCCATTTGTCATTGTGGAAAGTGTGGACCCTCTCAGTGGAACCTGTATGAGGAATACAGTACCCTGCCAGAAGCGCATCATCTCTGAGTATGACGCCTCCCTAGATGGATGGTTATAGGTGGCCTGGGAGAGAGTCAGATGTGCTGTTTGCTGACCTGGAGTTAGGCACCCTGTGAAATTCTCAGCTGCCATTAGGCTGTAGGATCAATGGGAGCTTTGATCAATGTGTAGCTCCATCTAAAACCCTGACCTGAGACAGTGACTTCTCTGTTAAGGTTCCTTTGACCTTGCTCAGCCCCAGTGACTGGGACCTCAAGTCTGCTGAGTTTTAGGTTTCTTTGGGTGTGGAAATATGTTCTATCTAAGCCATCATTTTGAGAATTAGACCTATTTTTGAAATAATTCCATTTGATTTATGCTGTCAAAAGTTGGGGTTACAGTATTCTCAGATGAGGGTGGGAAAAAGCATCTCGGAGGGCCAACTGCAGAGTCCCTCAGGATCTGGTAGGCATTTTGTACCTGAGTTCAGGTTTTGATGAAAACCATGAACTCAATGAAAAATTCATTCAGCTGAAACTGTAGGATACATGCCTTTTCCTCATCTATGTTGTACTTCAAAGGAACATTAAAAAGTGTGCCGTGATATGACTCAGGATCCCGAGATAATAAAAAATACCACAGTTCTAGGTCTGATCTCTTTCCTTACTCAGGAATAAACTGTACCGTGAGAGAGGAGGTTGAGATTGGAGTTTTAATGAAAAAGTAATTTTCCTTCCTATACAAAGTCTTGCTTTGTTTATTTGTTTTGTTTTTTTTTTTCTTTAACTGGGTAGGAATAAAACAGATGAGGAGCCAGGCTACATCAAAAAATGCTGCAAGGGGTTCTGTATTGATATCCTTAAGAAAATTTCTAAGTCTGTGAAGTTCACCTATGACCTTTACCTGGTGACCAATGGCAAGCATGGAAAGAAAATCAATGGGACCTGGAATGGCATGATCGGTGAGGTCAGTATCAGGGGCAAGGTCACGACAAAGTCATTTCCGTTGTGCACTTATGTTTTGCTTAAACATTGTTAAAGGTTTATCTTGTGAACTTAACAACATGTAAAATAATAACTAGAGAGAAGGAGAAATAGCTCAGCCAGTAACGTGCTTATCTTATAATCATGAGGACCTGAGTTTGATCCCCAGAACCCAAATGAAATTTCAATTACGATAATATGTGCTTATAATCCCAGTGCTGGGAAGGATTCCTGGGGCCTGGTGGCTACCGAGGCTAGCTAAATTGGTGAGCTCCAGGCCAACGACAGACCCACAGAGGAGGGGAATGGTATTCTAGGGATGGTGCCCAAGTGACTGCTGAGCCATGATAATTTTGCTTGTGGTAGACCTGCCTTCTGTAACATTCTAATTGGAGCATTGTACCTTTTTTTTTCAGGTGGTCATGAAGAGGGCCTACATGGCAGTGGGGTCACTAACTATCAATGAAGAACGATCAGAGGTTGTTGACTTCTCTGTGCCCTTTATAGAGACTGGCATCAGTGTCATGGTATCACGCAGCAATGGGACTGTGTCACCTTCTGCCTTCTTAGGTAAATCACATGTTTACTGATGACAGGAAATTGACTCAAGGACAAGTAGCTGGAATGAGAAACAATTACAGGACATGATTTGTTGAGAGTTTAATTCAGACAGGAAATTCATTTGGGTATACTTGGTTATTCTTAAACACAAAAATTAAGAACACCTAGAAATCAAGGAGGTATGTTGCCCTACAAGAAAATACTTGGAGAATGGTAAGGAGAAGTCCCATATAGTCCCTTTTTCATCACTTAATGTTCATTTGGCTTTAAGAAAATTTGCTCTATCCTGGGACTACATTTTCCTCATCCACAGAATATGGCATCTCAATCAGTTGACCTCTAAGACTTCTTTCTGCATTAATAATTTCTAAGTCTAGATATCTTCTGTCTTATTTACTATTCTATTGGTGTGGAAAGACACCATGACCAAGGCAACTCATATGAAACAAAGTCTTTGACTGAGGTTTTGCTTATAAATTCAGAGTTAGTCCATTATCATTATGGCAGGATACAGACAGTCATGGAGCTGGAGCAGTAGCTGAGTGCTTTATATCCTGACCCACAGGCAGCAGGTGTTGAAAGAGAGAGACACTGGAACGGGTTTTTGAAACCTCAAAGCCCACTCCTAGTGGCACACCCCCTCTAACAAGGCTACATCTTAATCCTTTTTAAACAGTTTATCAACTGGGGACTAAGCAGGCAAATACATGATTCCATGGGGACCATTTTCATTCAAACCACCACCTAACTGAAAGACCTATTTATTTTTTAATTATCTTCAAGAATTGAACTCAGGGCTAACACAAATATGAACAACTAAACATTTTCTGTTTTCACATGAGTTTTCTGAGATTTTGCTAGCCAGAGCTCATCTGGCTTCTTCCTACCCCCTTTCTCACCTTTGTCCCTAATAACATTCTCTACTTGCCCACTCTCTAGCATCACTCAAATGTAAAAAGCATTAGATATGATTTAAGACTGGGTGAGATAAGGCCACAACTTCAATTAGATGAGGTCTTTTGTGAGCTCATATACCATATGTGTATGTTTTTTTGTTTTTGTTTTTGTTTTTTGGTTGAGGCTATGGAGCTAGGGGTTGAAAAATAAAATATCACTTTGAAAACAGAACATTGGGCTATGAGAAAAGAAGCCTTGTCTGGTCATAAACAAGCTATAAACCTTTGGATTAGTCACAATCACTATAAGGGGAAGAACATTTTTTAAATGAAAACGTTAGAAGAGATGATGACTAGCCTTTATTTAAATTCTGTCTGTGATGGGATTAATTCAATTAATGTACCACTAAATGGAATTATAGATTCTATAAAACTTTACTATAAGTTACTTACATTTCTTAGCCAATCTTCTTAATGATGGTGAAGCATTTTCCAGGAGTTCTATGATAAAGCCCAGGAAGGTTGTCATTCTAGCCTGTGTTCTAGTTCACTCCACAACCTGTAGCCATTGTAATGGACACAGATAAATATGCAACATAATATTGTGGGAAACGTAGGCAATGTTTCAGGGTACCCTCAGTTCATAACCTGACTGCCACTTTCTGAGCATGACTGTAGAAAGAACCTTGCCCTCTCACACTTAATTTACTGTAAAATAAATATAGCCACCCAATAATGAAAGGCCTATTAGGAAGATTATAAATAATGGTACATGGGGAAGTCCTTCATAAATTGTAAAAATCAATAAAGATGTTTGGTACATTTGTTTGCAGAAAGTTGCCCTAAGCTAGATGAGGCAGGAGTAGGTAGGAGGAGAGAGAAATCACAGATATGAAGCATTCATTCAGTTCTTGGCCAATCATAGAAAAGCATGAAACCAGGGTAGGATTTTCACCCATTATAGTCAAAGGTGGAGGAGGTTTTCCCTGCCCCAGTTGAAGCAGATTCAAATGTACCCTGTAGGTTTGAATTCCTGCTGCCACTGAAAGCTTTGTATTTCACAGTGGTGTGTTAAGCTCTGGGGATTTGTTAAGGGTATTTTTAAATTGATTAAGTGACCAGGCTTTTATAATCCCATTGGAAGTTCAATAATAAAGTAGGTTTCAGAGTGGGAAATGTATTTTCTAATTTTCAGCCAACTTCCCCCTCTCTCAACTTCATCTTTATTAATGACTTGGAAGAAGGGGAAAACAGCATGTTAATTCACTTATTATGAGTTTACAATGTGATGTGACAGCTAAAAAGGCCAGAACTATTTTGGGACACAATTGATCGGCACTGTATCATGGGACAGAATTACCATCATCCTTTTGCGTCTAAGGCATCATAGAGATGGCTTATTGGAATGTAGTGTTCAGCTTATAGGTCCCTCTAAGCCAGAGAGATTTGGCTCAGATGGAATAGATGTAGCAAATACGATGAAAGATACTAAAGAAAGCATGCACAGGACAGTCTTGTTCTCTCGTCTAGCCTTAGCCCATCAATGTATTGCTTAGTAATAAGAGACAGATTGTAACTGCTCTGTGATTCACAAACCATGCCTGTTCCCTTGTTCCCTAAGAAATGTCCACCATTGTAGACACTGAGAGTCAATGCAGTTTTTTTAACCAATTAATGCATACTCTCATATCTTAATGATATCTACTATGATCTACCACAACAAAGTAGGCTGAAAAAGTAACTACAGGCTGGACACTAAGAGAAGTGTGTGGACACAAAAGTGAAGGGGAATGGCTATTCATTGTATGACAGTATTGCCAAACCAACTCAGCTCTAATGTAGTACCTGCATTTGTCAAGAATTTGTCCACAAGACTCACAAACACTGGGGAAGGCTTCCTTCACAGTATGGCCGTGTTGAGGTGGACGTAAAGCAAGTCAGTTTAAAATCATTTACTCGTAGCATATCCACTTCTTCCAATTGCACCCTTCATTGAAAAATCAAAATTGGGTCAGAGAGGGAAAGAAACTGCCCCCGATAAAGCCAAGAAAGACTCACAAATCAGATGGGGCCTTTATGTATTTGATAACAGTGATCTTTACATGCCCAGGTGGAAAAGCGGCTGCTTGAGCGTATCTTATGTCTCCCAAATTGAACCCTGGCTCTCTGAGGGCACACAGCACACTTGTGGCTCGCTCCTCCCCAAAGAGGTGTTTGCATGAGCAGATGATTATGGAAGTGATGAGCTGCTTGTTCTGTTTTGACCCTGAGCACTGTTTTGCTTTCCTTCCCAGAGCCATTCAGTGCTGACGTGTGGGTAATGATGTTTGTGATGCTGCTCATTGTCTCTGCTGTGGCTGTCTTTGTCTTTGAATACTTCAGCCCTGTGGGTTACAACAGGTGCCTCGCTGATGGCAGAGGTAAGGCTACGTGGGACTCCTGTATCTCTACCCTGCCCCTACTTCACTACTCAGACCCATTATACTCATTGTTTGTTACCTGTAATCTCCCTACTTTCTGTGAGGCTGGGGACCATTAGCATGTCAGTGTAGCAGTAAGTACAGTAAGAAGAAAGTAGTGAGAAGAAAGATTGATCATGGAGATGGTTAATATGTGTCTGGACACTATTTGTAAACTGTGAGTTATGGGCAATTTATTGGGAGAAATATGAGGGAAAAGGCAGGCTATATACAAAGAGTAAGATTAAGAAAAATTAGACTGCACAGAGGGTATATGAAAATTATTGTGGCCATTGGAGCTTCCCATAGCTGAAAGGTTACTACAGAGTTACAGGGTCTCCACAACCTGTGTCTTTGGCCCAACCCCCCTCCCAGGGAGTATGGAAGTAGCATGCTTGAAATAAAAAGGGCACAGAAGGCCAGTTCTCACTTGTAGCTACTATAGAATGGGTCTCATTTCCTGAGTAGGTAGGCATGAACATGGGGAAACTGGCCTTGTGTTAGAAGCACTTTTGATATTTTTGAAAACTTCATTGAACTCTGAAGCAGTCATGAGAATCTGAGAAATAGCTCCTTTAGAACTTCATACAAGCCCCAGGATTAATAAATATGCCACTTCTTCTAAATCTTTTCCTTCTAGAATTCTAGTTATTCTGGAATGTACCTCCAAGAGGACAGATTCTTCATCTTAGGTACTAATAAGAATTGCATAATGGGCACTTAAAAGACAAAGGTGCTTGGACCTAGTCTGCTGATTTACTAAACCTAGGATGAGGCTTAGACATTGTATGTTTCAAAGTAGTGGTTATTTACCTTGGTCTTATTAGAATAGCCAGATTCCCCTTGTATCTGTTTAATAAGAACCTCCAGGGTGGTCACCTGGCAACAGTGTTCAGAAAACATGCCATTCAGGCTTCGGTGGGATTCAAAGTCCAAACTTCAGAACTATTGCTTCACCCGTGGACTTCCAAGTTTGGTATGTTTTCTGAGGTGGAGTTCTCCATGTCTCCACAATATGGTGTGGTCATTGACTTCCCACCTATGCAAAGGCTAGCTAGCTGCCGTGGCCTATATTCTAACCCGAGAGGTTCTAGTGGTTAACCATACGAGGATCCCAGAAGTGTAGACAAAGGTCAACATTGTTAAGAGCCAAAAATAGGGTAAACCTCTCCCCCTGGAAAAAAATAGAAAATCAGAATACAAAAATTCAGATTTACAAACATGTTACTTTAGAATGCTTCTCTTTACAGAGGAATCCAGCTCTGCTCCACTCTAAGTATCAAGTCTCCTTAGACCATTGCACAGTTTGCAAAATTTTGCTTGGTAAACAACTTTCTACTTGCACATCTATTGTATGAAGTCAAGTCCATATGCACAGATGTATGTGCACAGATAGATAACAAGTTCAACATGAGCACATGCTGTCAGCATCACAGCAAACATTTCAAGGCCTTTGTTAATAGGTTGGAAAACTCTGTGGGTAGAGATTCATTTCTGTAGTGGAAGTGTGCACAAAGATTCAGGTAACACACAAGGTCTCTCCCTCAGCAAGCAGGGACAACAGCCAAGTCACCAATCACTTATGGGCAGAAGCCCTAAGATCAGATAGAGGGACATATGTCAAGAACAGCTACATTCTTGATGTACATGGCCAGGCCAAGAGTCAATGGTCTCTTAGCTGGACTTCCTTGTACAGAAGCTGTGGCTGCATTAGGCCAGTTAGAAGGGTTGGCATTGGAGGGGTTAGGAGAATCGAGGTCATTTTTAAGATATCAGCTACTAAGGGATAGAAGCTAAAAAACACGTAGCCAAAAGTGCATTCAGTCATCCAGCACTGGTGAAATTCAACATGGAGTTCTATGACAATGGTAGAAAGGGACTCACACAATTCTTGCTGATATCTTGGAAGTTAAAATACTTCCTTGACAGATATAATGGTAAATTTTAAGAAAAATGGTCAATGTGACCATATTGGCATAGTTGGCCATTGTTACCCAACTTTCACCCAAAAAATCTTGATGGCCTATTGTATGAAGGTGGAAAGCATTTTAGTTGGAGAAAGTTCTCCCCACACCCTAGCACTCTGGATTTTCTTGTAAGAAACCCTCTTCTGGCTTCCTAAGGCCCCCAGGGGAGACACATGCTCTTGAATTGTAAATCTGTCATTAAAGGGGTTTCCTGCTCTTGCCAGGGAATTTCCAGCTCTTATAGATTGAAATAGATCCAATTATTCAGACTTAAATTTTTCTCCCTGTCTTTTGTGTCACACCAGAGCCAGGCGGCCCATCTTTCACCATTGGCAAAGCAATTTGGTTACTCTGGGGTCTGGTGTTCAACAACTCTGTACCTGTGCAGAACCCAAAGGGGACCACCTCCAAGATCATGGTGTCAGTGTGGGCCTTCTTTGCTGTCATTTTCCTGGCCAGCTACACTGCCAACTTAGCAGCCTTCATGATCCAAGAGGAGTATGTGGACCAGGTTTCTGGCCTGAGTGACAAGAAGGTAAGAGACCCATTTAAAACTTGCATTGTTCTCTATCCTGTCCTTAGCCATACTCAAAGTTCTCATGAACCTGGTAATTTTCTAAATGTTTAGAATCAATAGCTCTTTCCTGTGTTTTCTTCAATTGGGACATAGGCACAGAAGCTGGATTCCCTACTGAACTAATACTCCTTCACACTTGACTTCTGATTCGTAAAAGGCTGTCACAAGGGCGCCCTGGGCTGTAAAATAAGGGGCTTGGTATGCTAGCAGGTTCTCTGAGTACATAGTTGCTCTTGTTGGATGCAGTTGGGTGGCCTCTCAGCTCAGGGCTGCCTGTTTGCTGTGTTATTAGAGGGCTGCCCCTGTGTACCCACACTGGGGATACTAGAGCTTTACACCTCATTTTCTTCCCGATGGTGTTGGGCTGTGGGCTCTCCCTTTGTTCCTCTGCACACTCTCGTGTTCCTAGGCCTGGGCGGGAGGGTTTTTCACATTGTAGCCTGAAGAGAAGTGCTATTTAGTGCATGATTGCCCCTGTGTGGCACAGATGAGTGGGTTGCCCCCTTACCAATGCAGTCCTCCCCACCTACCTGGCAGTGGGGAGGGGAAGGGAGGGATCTGGTACTTTCCATCTTTCCTAGCTGAGGAATACAAAAAAAAAAAAAAAAAGAAACCTGCTAATGCATGGGATCATATAGGTCACCCTGAAGCATGTCAGTTTCCATGAGAGATTTGTCCCCTAGAAATGCAACAACCATGACGGTCTGAGACTAGAAAGGCTGTATTTGCAGAGTGTCTGGGGAAGTTGGAGACCAGAGCATTTTACATTCTTTCACTTACAAAACTTTTCCTATTCTTTAGTCCTTTAACATTTAGAAAGTGTCACTTTCCATTCCCACTTTCAGGATAAAGCCCTGAGATAAAGGCAGATGTGTTTTCAGACCTATGGGTAATGCTTTATCACATGGGTGGGGATCCCTGTGAGAAGTTACTATCTTGACTCCAGGGGCCAGTTCTTCCATCCACTCCTCTTCATTCACCAAGAATTCTCAGAACCATGTGAGAAAGGGAAACAGTTCCTTGAAGGAATTGTATGGTGGGTTTGTGTGTGTGTGTGTGTGTGTGTGTGTGTGTGTGTGTGTGTGTGTGTGCTTGTGCATATGCATGTCTGTATGTGAGTACATGTGCATATGTGTCTGTGTGTGAAAGACATACTAATACACTATATTCACTGTTTATATGTGATATATTAAATGTTTTTAGTTTGTCGAATTTGTCTTCCTTTTTGCTTCATTTTTCTTTTAATTATTAAATTATTTTGCTTTATTTTTATTTAAACTTAAAAATGATTTCTCTTTCATGTATATTTGTCTCCCTTCTTAAAGCATCACATATTACTCTAACTCATAATTTATTGTGCATTTATTTATTCATCCATTTACTACATGATTCATTTTTAGACCTTTCCCTTGCACGTGATTCTATCAGCAGCATCTGTTGCCACTGTCTTAGTTAGGCTTTCTCTTGCTGCAGTGAAACACCATGACCAAAAAGCAAGTTGGTCAACTTATACTTCTACATTGCTATTCATCATCAAACATCAGAGGAAAGCCAGGCCAGGAACTCAAGCAAGACAGGATCCTGGAGACAGGAGCTGATGCAGAAGCCATGGAAAGGTGCTGCTTACTGGCTTGCTTCACCTGGCTTGCTCAGCCTTCTTTCTTGTAGAACCCAGGGCCACCAGCCCAGGGGTAGATCTCACTACCCACCATGGCCTGGGCCCTTCCACATTGATCACTAATTGAGAAAATGCATTATGGCTGGATCTCATAGAGGCATTTCCTCAACTGAAACTTCTTCCTCTCTGATGACTCTAGTTTGTGTCAAGTTGAAACAAAACCAGCCAGTACCAGTACAGTCATTACAGAACTAAGTAGAATTTGAATTAGACAGCTTTCATCACTCCTTGCTACCAACCTCCATCACTGCCTTCACTTGGACTTGGTACAGATCAGGTAGGCCTTGCCTACCAAAAATCATGGATGTACCAGAATCTCTCAGGGCTCTGCTGCCATGTGTAGATTTGTC
The DNA here is from genome assembly GCF_949786415.1 of Peromyscus eremicus. Taxonomy (NCBI): domain Eukaryota; kingdom Metazoa; phylum Chordata; class Mammalia; order Rodentia; family Cricetidae; genus Peromyscus; species Peromyscus eremicus. Next base: position 143,752,413 of record NC_081418.1, on the reverse strand, counting down.
AGAGATATGGTACTCTGTCAGTGTCACCAAAAAGTTGGCCAAATCATGGGAACATGTCACCTTGCATTGATTTGGAAAAGGTGTAGTGAATTAAGTTCCCAAGCATAAATTGTTCATGTCTAACAAGTTCATGTGCATCACCATGGCAACAGAGTGGTGGACCTCAGTCTTTTTTGAGACTGTCAGTTGACATGTGATGATACTCTACCATATTTGTCTCATTGTTTTCTTCAAATGTATCTGAAAATAGCTCTCAACACTGTATTTATCTCTCTAATACCTTCATTTTACCCAGAAACAACTTGGAATGTGTTTCTATTTGAACTAAAAATAGTTGACATGGGGCGGGGGGTTCTTCTCTTATGGCCATTCTAGTCTACTTACAGCAAAGAAAATATGTGTCTGTCTTTCATATTGTTGTATTCTAAGACATTGAATAACATCACTTCTTTTACATATAATAAACACAGCTGTTTGCCTCTCCCCACTAATGTGGCTCCCATGCCCTTTATTAACGACCACCAGCTCTCCAGTATCTCTGGCCAATGCTTGTATCCTGCATCACAGGCATCCTTAACTCCTCCTCATCATTCTTGACCATGGCTTGATCCAGTCATCTGCCTACGAAATTTTTCTTCCCAGTTCTCACTTACTAAACTCCTACTTAAACTGGTTCAGATTAGAGATCCTTCACTTGTAGAACTCTCCCTAGGCTCATCTGGGCAGCTCATCAGTCTCCCTCTTCCAAGACAATTATTCAGGCCTTTATTATAACACATCTTCCATGTTCTACATGCTAATCTGAAGACTTGTGCACAATAGTAGTTCTCTTTGACTGTGAATCTTACCATCAGTGACATTACTCGGTCATTACTAGTACAAAAAAAATAGGTCCATGTGAGAGTAGAGAGAGAGTCTGTGTATTTATGAGCCTCCTGTGCCCACAGTGGACATGACACTATAGAAAAAAGAGCCACAACACAGCATGAGCTTTTAACAGCTGCTTAATCTGGAAATGATTGAAAATGGTTATCTGATGTATTTCAGAACGTCGCAAGTGACAAAATAGTAAATTATAAGCATCCTACCAGAAAGTGTCAACATAATCTACATAATTATAGAAAACATTTAAGTAACTAATGACACATGACTGCATATTAGTGTCAGGAACAGTTGTAAAAATCATAGGAGAGTGTTTTGAAAGTGTACTTAAAATGTCAAAATTCATATCAGCTTTACTTCAAAACACCTAAAGAAAACAGAATCTTGGACTAGCATGGAAATGCATGTGGGGAAGCATATTATTTGAATTTAGAAAAAGAAAAATAATATACACATTGAAACAATATTATTGAGAGCAGAAATGATCTTTCCATCAGGGAAAGTAACATTTACAGTAGAGAAGGGTTCTGAAGCTTGTTCGGACTATCTGATGACATATCATCTGTGTCACTCAAATCAAATGGTAGACATCTCAGGGCAACGATAGGAAGATATCTTTAGCTCTGACATTTATAGTTAAAAAATAGTCATCAATATTTGGGCAGAAAAAAGTGCACTGAGATTTCATTTGTTATTGATAAGGACACCTGCTCCTGTGATGCTCTTGCTGCATGCCTTCCTTTTGATTAGGGTGCACTGCAGTGACCCCTGAATGACTACATGATGTAATGAAGTGTGGATGCCCTACTGTACGTTCCTTCAGATGCAGAGGTGGGAATGGAGTGTAAGGCAGTTAGTGGCATCTTTGTCCCTGAACAGTGAGCCCACGGTACTTGTTCTTATGTCTCTCACCTATCCAGATGGACGTTCCATTTTGCTGTCTGCCAAACATAGTACGAAGGGGAAAGATCTCCACCCACCAGTATTTGCTGGGTACTAGGTACATTATCTTTACCGCATCTGTGTGTGCTGTTTGTATAATCTTGCGTCTAGTGTGATTACTCCCATTTCCCGTGAAGACACTGCAACTCTGAGATGAGCTGAAACTCCCTGAAGTCACACATATCAAGGTGTGTGACAGAGCCAAGGTTGAAGCCCTGCATATCTCATTCTAAAACTGTCTCCTAGGATGTTTCCCTTGTAGGGAATCCCAGGCAAAGTTATAACACAGATTAAGATTAATATGTTTGTTTGTTTTTGTTTTTGTTTTTGTTTTTTTTTACAGTAGTAACAAAACAGCTAACAAAAGGACCTCAAGGAAGGCTTTATTCTGGCTCATGGGAAGGGATGCAGTCCATCATGGTAGGGAAGCACAGCATTAGGAGTATAAAATAGCTTGTCACATTATTTCCGCACTCAGGAGCAGAGGGCAGACAGGAAGTGGGGCGGAGCTGTGGCGCCTCCAGCCCTGCCCTCAATAACTCTCTTTTGCCAGCAAGGCTCCATATGCTAAGGGTCCAGAAACACTGCCACCAGCAGCAGGGGTATATGTTGAAACAAGGGATCCTATGGGAACCATTTCACATTCTAACCACAACAGTTCATGTGGCCACCCCTGCTTCTACTCTAGTTAATTGTAATTTAGTTCTCTACCTTTTCATTAACTAGCTGTTTTGGGTCCACTTAACCCAGCTTTCCTAGGGATACATTATATCTACCACTGTTCTTACTACTGCTGATAAAGATCATCATTGTTATTATTACTGATGATACTCCGGCAATATCTTGGCTAACACTTTTTTTTAAGCTCCTTTTAAGCCAGGCATAATGCCAAACACATTGCAGAGACAGTCTTGCGTAATGGTGTCATTAATATCTTTATTTGTAGATGAAGCAATTGGAGCTTAGAGGTTAAATAACTTGCCCTTACAATATTCTTGGCTGACTGTCACCCCCCACCAGTGTGCCACACTATTTAGACCATGATGCTTTTTCTGGTTAATCACCCTTTTCCTGTATCCTCCATATACCTTGTCAAAGTTTAACAAGCTAAATCATTTCCCTGTACTAAAAATTAAGCTATCTAATTAATTAAGCCATGATAATTAGATAGTATTCTAAAATTTGTACTTGGTTTGATAGGTCTTTCAGAGGTATTATTTAAATAGACAATAACAGTTATTTCTAGTACTTGGGAAGGCTAATGGCTTTCAAATTGACTTTAGCCTGGGCATAAAGTGACCCTGACCTTTAATCCATTGTTAGATGATAGGAAGTAGAGATTCCAGGAGAGAGAAGGGTCACTGATGAAGGAAGTGGAGATGAGGTTGGTAGAATACCTAACCACCATGGTGATATCCTTAAATTACATTTTGTAGTTTATCTCCTGAAGGAACTATAAAGCTTTATTGACAACCTGCTCATCTATGCAGACCACAACGGTCTTTGGTACTCAACATTCATACACAAGTATTCTACTACTGTGCAGTGCCCTCAGACTCGCCTGCAATAATGGACAAACGATAAGGATGGCCATATAATGCATAAATGAAGACCCCTTGGCTCTTATAGATAAATGCTAATTCTGGGTTTCTGAGAAATTTCATAGGGTCTGAAAGTTACTGTTTCTCTTTTTGGCATATAGAAGGCAGGTAATATGATTTGAATGTCCTCTGCCAAACTCAGGTTGAAATTTAATTGACATTGTAGCAGTATTGAAATGTGATTAGGTTAGGAGGGCTCTGCCCTGTGAATGGATTAATGTCAGTATCTTAGAAGTGGGTTAGTTGCTGTCAGCCTGGCTTTGTTGTGAATGTGAGTTCAATTTCCTCAGCTCGCTTGCTCTGGTCTTCTCGCTCTCTCTGTCATGTGCTAGGCTTCCTCACAATGTGTTGCTCTCTGTCATGCTTTGGCACAGTGAGAAGGCCTTTGCCTGACGCTGATGCCGTGTCCTGAATTTGCCAGCCTCTAGAACAGCGAAGAATAAGTTTCTTTTCTTTACAAATCACCAAGTCTGTAATATTCTGTTATAGTAACATATAAGGGATGAAGACAGTAGGGTATGACTTTCAAGTCAACACGCAAACAAATAAATAAACATGTAAACCTGAGGGAAAGTAGTTTGGTGATGTGCGTGTTTATAGGGCTCCTATCCTGAAACAGTTGGATATCAGTGAGCTTCTGTGAAGAAATGGGGCCATGATTTCTCCTCTACAAATGTATTTTCCTTGCTCTATTAACTTCAGGCTGCAAGCCAGCAGGAGATAGCTAACCTCACACAAGATCTGGCACACCCTGGTCCTGGCTAAGACCATTTTGGTCAAATCATGGCATACTAGGCTAGAAATAGCTTAGTAGGGGCATCAGTCATGAGTAATGAGGCAGATCTCTAGGGATGAGGGCCCAGGTTGGACATCCAGGTAGCTGAGCAAAATGCAAGGGTGTGAGCCGTGCACACAAGCTCTCTGCAGCTGTCAAGCAGCATGCCACCTTTCTGACTTTTTTAACTCTCTTAAAATGTTTAATGAAGTTTTTATTGATTGATTGATTGATTGACTGATTGATTGATTTTGAGTCAGCATCTTATGTGTCTGGCTTCCAGCTCATGATGTTTCTGAGACTGGCCTTGAACTTGTGGTCCCTCCTTCTTCCACCTCCCAAATGCTAGGATTACAGATGTGTTCCACCACACCCAGAAATGTGTACTCTTGGAAAAGATGATAGAGAGCAGGTCTTTTGGAAATGGTGGGAGAAGAGAAGTCCTCATATCCTGGGAGTGTGTGCAGTGCAGGGGTCAGGGAATGGACTTCTGCCTTTTCTTCCTCTTAAGTGTCAGAAGCAATCTAGTGTTTACATGGACCATCACCTCACTGAAAGCCCTCCTTAGTCCTGCCAGGGTAACCCCTGTTCAGGTGGGTCTAGGAAAAAACCTAAAGCCCTTAGATAACCTCAGGGCTGCCCGTCAGAGTCAGCAACTACCACTTCCAGGATTTTGCCCAAGTCTGAATCTGCATGTTTCAGGCTCTTAAGACAGGCCCTAATTCCAGGGCCTATCTTCATTCAGACAGGAAGTCCCTAAGATCCATTGGGATTTAGGAATGGTCACATTCAAGTCCCAGGCTGCAGATAACCCAATGTTCACTATTGGGCTGCCATGGGGGCTCCCAAGACTCCTTTCTCTTTTTCTATCCCCTCCACACATCACCCTGGTGGCTGCTTTCCTCCTGGCACCCAATGACGTCTCACCCCAGATTCCTCACCTCCAAATCCTGCTACCCCACTGTGGTACCAAGGATGCCAGAAGGTGCTACCACAAAGACATAGCCACAACCCAATCTTTAGATCCAGTGAATGCTGACCCAGTTTGGGAGGGAGAGGGACTTGAGGTGAGACCATCCTGGGTCGTCAAGGTGGGTGTTCAAACAGATGACAAAGCAACATTCAGAGCTGTGTGGCACAGAGGAGGAGGAAAAGGCCACTTCAGATGTAATTGAGATTGAAGGGGCAAACGTAGGCAGGCGATGGAGTCGCAAGAAGCTGAAAGAGGCGAGAGGAGGACTCTCCCCTAGACTCTAGAAGTGTCATGGCACAGTTAACAGCCTGCAGAACTTACAGGAAGACATTTATGCCTGTGGCCACCTGTGTGGCAGCCACAGGAACCTAACACAGGACCATTGATGCTTCTTCTAGAGTCTGCACTTTGAGCTGGTTCTGCCCTTTGGACTTCCGGTCTTCTCCTTCTTGCCTCATCTCCTGCACTCAGCCACTTGGCCCTGTCCTTATGAAACCAGCATTTCTCACAGAAGGATTGGATTCTCTTTGTGTAGAATTCACCCACTTTGCACTGGAAATCTTCAGGGAGATGTGTTACACAGAGCTCTTTCTCTTTGCTGGTAAATCTTAGGGCAACAGGAAGGGACCTAAGTGGCATTGTGTGCTCTCTTTTGCTGAGTCCTTGAGCTTGATTAATGCCATTTTCTCCCCATCTGTGCACAGTCTTTTGCAAGGCCTTTTGTGAGGTCATTGTCACAAGTGAGTGAAGGCTTGTTTCTATAAGACGTATCACCTTCACAGTTCCGTTGAGGTAAAAACCATTATTAATGTACTTTCCTCATACTCTGGTTTATGGCATGTAGTTCATGTCACAGACCTGGAGGGAACTTTATTTGTTTATTAAGTGCAGATAACTCCCTCCTTATCAAAAGCACAGGTACCACACACACACACACACACACACACACACACACACGCATACTCACATACATACACACATACACACACACACACACGCATACTCACATACATACACACATACACACACACGCATACTCACATACATACACACATATACACACACACAAACACACACATACACACACACACACACACACACACACACACACACACACACCACCTGGGTGATCACAAAGCTGTGTAAAGAATGCGAGTCTCCTATGTATATAGAATGTAAGTTGAAGCATGTCATCTCAGATCAATGGTCTTTCTCACCCCAAACAAAAGGAACACAGCTTTGCTTCACCAAGCTGACATTAGTGGAGCCATGGTTTTGCAAAGTGAGGTGAAACGAAGCTAAAGACTAAAGACAGGAGAAAAGGGGGGAGGGAGAGGAGAAGGAGGGAGAGAAAGAGGAAGAGAGGGAGAGAAAGTGGTTGTGGTACCAGAGGAGGAGGAAGGAAGAGATTGGGGAGGAAAACCATCTGGACCTAATCTTGGGCTAGATCTGTGGAGTTTTCTTCAGAAAGGTGTCCTTATGCAAGACACTAGATGACCAGAGGGCCCCTGGAGCCAGCCTTTTTTAAATGTTATTATGTAAACTAGCATTAGCATGCGCTCACTCTTTTCCCATCTGAATTGAATTGAACTGAGGCCAAAATGCAAACGAGCAGCGGGCAGCTCCTGCTTCTAGTTAGAGGAGTCAGAGCCCATGTGTGTGGCACTAGTCTTGGTGGCAGACACTGGAAGTGCTGTTCCCACCCACTGGGGTCACTGGGTGTATCTGTGATTTCTATGTGGAGTGGGTTCTGGGCCCAGCTTAGAATGACCAAGTACACCGGGGCCTCTGTTTGAATTTGGACCTCTGTATAGACATGACTCTTATTCTCAGAGAACAGAGTTATTCCGTTTAGCTAGCCATTAGAGACAGTTTCTTCAGTCTGAAGTTTATTTACATGAAAGAGAAAGAAGCCTGTTCTCCAACATCCTTTTCTCTCTCACTAAAAACAAAAATTAAAAATAAGTGTTTTAGTCTCAAGGAGACTGAGCTTCCTACATCTCAGCTCGTGGGTAAAAATGTATTAAGAATCAGGGTTTCACAGGCAGTAGTGGTGCACACCTTTAATCCCAGCACTCACTCTGGAGGCAGAGGCAGGCAGAGTTCTGAGTTCAAGGCCAGCCTGGTCTACAGAGCGAGCTCCAGGACAGTCAGGACTACGCAGAGAAACTCTGTCTCAAAAAAAAAAATTAAAAAATAGTGTTTCCCTTCTCCCTTCTCCCTTCCGAGAACTAAGCTGGAGTCCTCTGAGACAAAGTAATGCAGCATGAAAATTTATACACGGCCCAGGGCAAGAATCCTACAATGAATCAGGCTTTAGAGATGTCAGAATTATATTCACAGTCAGAGTTAGCTCCTGGGCAGGTCCTGGGTTCTTGTGGATGTTTCAGCTTCATCACCTTCCAATGTTCCCAGACACAATGGCAGCAAGAGTGGAAAAGTTCTCAGAGAACTGTGTGCAGCCTGTTAGTTTATGAAGCCTTTCTGCCTAGCTGGGCATGTGCAAGGGCCAATGGGGGCCCTTCATTTACAATTCCATGTTGAGAGTTCCTTTCCAGTGTGGATCACGGAGAGTCAATGAAAGACTGCTCATGCTCTGTAAACACCAGAGTCTCAGACCTTTCCCCCTCGTGCATTTTAATCAAGTCCGATTTGGGCAGGACCCTTCATTCACAGCTTCAAGGGCACTTGGCTCCAGGCCAGCCGGATCCTAACAGCAGCAAGGGAGGAGAAGAAAAGGAGCAGGCGGGCTTCCTGGCAGAGGAGGCAGCTCCAGTTTTCAGAGGAAGCAGGAGCCAAAATGTTGGGTCTTGGTTTCTCTCTTGAAAGTCACAGTACTTACACTGGAAAGGTGTCTCATGTATTTCCTTGCAAGCATGAGGACCTGTGTTCAATCCCCAAACCTATCTGTAAAAGTAAGGCATTATGACATGTGCTTGTAATCCCAGCACCAGGAAGGCAGATATAGGGCGATCTCTGTGGTTGACTGCCTGGCCAGCCTAACCTGCTTGGTGAGCTCTAAGCCACCGGTCATTGAGTGACTAATATTTGAACAGCACCCAAGAAACATGTGAGTTGTCCTCTAACCTGTGTGCATACACTCATACACATGTACCAGGAAATGGTGTCACAGGAAAGCAGGTATCCCAGCAGAACACCACAGCACAATCGTCAGGGGCCCTTTCTCACTAGATGGGGACTCTGTGCCACCATCTGGATGCAGGAACCCCAAGCTCCTATTAAGTAACATCTGTCAATGAGAAAGCCAGAAAACCAAAGCTACTTTGGGGGAGAAAATTGCCATAGGGAGGTTCTTTTCAGGGCACCCTCCTCAAGTGCTCCCAGGACAACATGAGGAACTCACATTCAATAGAGGGAGGATTGTCATTCAATAGAGAAACACTGGGTATGACCCCACTGTACTGAGGGGTCCATAGTCTAATCGTCCCACTGAGAGCATCCCTGGGGAGCCCATGAACTTTCCTGCCAGGGAGTAAATAAATGTCAGACATCTATACTGCTCACAGGAAAGCAATTTTCCTATCACCTTCATCTTCTGTCACCACTGCCTGACACATATCTCAGAGAGTGAGCGAACCATCAGAATATAGGGTCTGTCATAGCAGAATTCATATGCATTTATAGCTATTGAATACAATCAGCTGGGTGAAACCAACTGAGCTTTCTCTGCCCTTACGATCATAGCTAGCAAACATACACTACACAAGGCCAATTAGCACAGCCTCCCTGGCCTGACTTCTCTGAGTCTCCAAGCAATGATTCTAACACCCATAACAGAGATGGCTCTTCACCAGGCTTAGGTGAGCAGCAAGCTTGTTTGGCATTCAATTATTCTAGTCTAGGAGTCTTCCCAGACAGCCCTGGTCATCATCATCTATCTGTGTGTGCACAGCATCTTGGCTCTTCCTGTGTTTCTTATTTTATGAAGTGCCCTGAATACATGGATCAAAGATAGATTGAATGACAAGGAGGGCCATACTTTCTCTCTTCTACTTAATGACTCCGTTCTTAATCCAGCTGGAAGAAGAGCTCACTCTTGGGAACGATCCCTTTAATGGAAATGAAACAGAGGAAGAAGTGGGGAGGAAAGCCATGTTCCCTGCTCTCCTCTCCCATCCGTATCTGAGGAGTAAAGACTAAAGGAAGAGCTAGTGACACTTTCCCTGCAGTGCTGTGACAGGGCCCCTAAGTACTTAAAGCTGAAGACCACCCTGCTAGTGAAGTCCCTAAAGCTTAATTCTGTAAAAGCTCCTCACACATCTCCCAGCTGACCGTTTCTAGTCATGTACAAGCTGCTGAAGTGTTTCACGAGAACTGATTGCCAAGAGACCCGAGACAGCCGAGACTCCGCCATTTTGGACTAGACAAAAAAGAGGTGTTGAGCTGTGTGTTAACTCGGTGCTGAAGAAAGAAGACTGTAGTTTCTAATGATGTCTCCTAGTGGTTTCATACAGAGTGAACATGATGGCTGACAGTATGGTGTTATGCAGGACATTGCAGCCCAGAACCCTCATGGTGGAGGAACCTCTGGACAATGTGTTTCTTCTTTCTTGAGAGGTGGGCAGTGAAACAACAGTTATTCAGTCTCAAACGCCCTCACGAGACGCAACACCCATCACTGCAAACCCTCACTCACACATACTGCAGAGAGCACGCAGGTGGCTTTGACTCTGAGTATTGAGCAACATTCTGCCTGTCCCTTTATTCTTATAGAGGCACATCAGATTAATTGCAGCAAATTATGTACAAATTTTTCTCTCTGCCAATCAGGCCCTGCTGAGCAGGCAAGAGCTGTTCTCATACCTGAAGAATAATACAACCTTTGGCTCACCAGTAACTCTAGGCAGCTACTGAGCAAAGGCTGCTGCCGGACTGGTTGCTTTGGCCCTCTGATGCACCTTTGAGAAAGCTGAGAAGATTCAGAGGCATAGTCAGATTCAGTGGGCTCCCAGCACCAGACAGGTGTAGCATCACCCTGGCAATATTTAAGCTCTGACCTAGTAAGTCATCCCAGGGTTGGACAAAATTTGGGATAGTTTGGAAAGTAAACAATGTGGACAGGAATACTTATTTTTGACATGCCCTTCCAGTCTGACAACCACAAATGCGTTTTTCAGTATATGGTGGGCAGACTCACACTGGATCAGCCATGCCATAATAACATCCAACTGCAGAATAGCTGTAGTCAAGGGCAAGCATGGCTCACTATGCTGTATACAGAAGCATGATCAAAACATAAGGAAAAAACAAACAAAACCCAAGGAACCCCAGATCCTCCCATCATGAGATTAACCAGCAGAGAGCCTATACCATTCAGTCATTCATTTGGAACATACTCTATGCATAAGAAGGGTGACTTACTTCCTAGTAGTCACCTGATGAAGACTTATTTCTACTTTGATTGCCTTACCTTGACCTAGCATTCACAGGCTCCTCTTGAGTTAGAATTGTGGTCTTGCCTGTCAATGTTGTAAGCTAGGTATTCTGCAGGGCAGTGAGGGGCATTCCTGTGAAAAGGCTGCTGTCTTGGTGGTGTGGGGGTGGGGTGGGGATTTGATGTTGGGCACAGGCCATGCCTGTAAGGTGGCTTCAGCTCCTCATTGGAAGTGTTCTGAAAGCACTCATCATCCGTAGGCCCATGTACCAGAAAGTGTCTCTCAAGGTAATAAGTGACCTAGTTAAGAAACCTTTTCACTTGCACTCACTCATGATGGTATTGGCTACTTATGTGGTCCAGGATTCAGTGAAAAGCAGGAGTCATTGAAGGAAAGTGGCGCTCAAAGCAATCTATCATCTGGGCTGACTGGTCTGAGTGACAGCCATTTTTCTGGAATTCTTTGATGGTTACTTATGCATAGCTGGGACCAAAATGTCTGGTTTTAGAGGACTCCATTGTAGCTGAAGTTTTCCTGTGTCCCACCTGGCCCATGATCAGGACAAATCTCTCTCACCCGCCAGTCCTGCAGCAGCTTGGACCCAAGTAAACACACAGAGGCTTATATTAATTAAAACTGCCTGGCCATTAGCTCAGGCCTACCACTGACTATCTCTTACATTTAAACTAACCCATAATTCTTATTTGTGTTTAGCCACATGGCTTGGTACCTTTTCTCAGTTCTGCCTTCACATCTTGCTTCCTCTGTGTCTGGCTTGTGACTCCTGACCCTTCCCAGAATTCTCTTCTCTGCTTGTCTTGCCTATACTTCCTGCCTGGCTACTGGCCAATCAGCATTTTATTTATTAACTAATCAGAGCCTCACGTTTACAGCATATAGAGTGATATCCACATCACTCCATCTGTAGTTGGTTGGACCCATGTAATTAACAGCAGAACATAATGGTAGCAGGAGTATGTGGTAAGTTTCATCTCATGGTGGACAGGAGAGAGTGTATGGGGCTCAGAGTGGCTCTTCTCTTTTGGTTAGTCCTCTCTGTATAAGCACTCCTTGAGGTGCTTTAAGACTCTTCTGGGCGCTTCTAAATTCAGCCATGTTGACAGCCAAAATCACCATCACAAATGCTTTTATGTGCTTATAATTCTGGTTTAAATCTTTATATAAAAACAAAGCAACTTTAAGCTGTCTCTTGAAATACATTTCACAGACTACTTATGTTGGGAAAATGGAATTATCGTTTATTCTTCTGTCAGTAAGACATCTTTTCAGATCAGCTCCTTGTTAAGCCCAAGATCCTGTAGCTGAAAAGAACAGGAATCTTGATCTTGTAGACACACCTGTGTAGGAAAATCGGGACTGTTAGGCTTAGAATCCAGAACTGAATAAAGCATCACAATAGCCCAGGAAATGGGCATAAGTACTGACAGCGGAAGTTCATGGGCTGCCCTTTTGGAAGGCAACAGACTGCTCTCAGTGACTGTCTATACTTACTAAAGGATGAATGCTCCTAGAACACAAGCTGGTACTAACACTGAAGTTCTGCTCTCTGGTGGATTAAATTGCCCTTAATTAGCTACCCATTTGCAGTGTTGTTTCACTGAGGAAGTGTGTTAGTGTTTTTCAACAGCTGATTTAGAAATGAACTATTGAGAATGGTATGTCCTTAGCTTGGAGCCTGTGGAAAAATGCATTCCAAAGCCACAAATGAATTAGCATTTGTATGGTGTGCTCTTTTTCAATATAAGCAATCATGGCCCTCATCCATGATAACCACTATTATAAAACTGCCTTGACAACAACTCCAGAGAGCTCACCAGTCATTCATGACCCCTGGGTGACACTCTCTCAGCTAAGTGCTTCACATCATTTCATTTTGTTGACTTTGCACCAAAACTTTTTTAGGCAGATGCTACACCAAGGAGAAAAACATGAAATGGGGCTGTATGGTCTTGCTCTGTTCCTAAACCCCTAGCTGATCCTGCCTCTCCAAGAGAGCCCCAGGCTCCCAGCTATGCATACCCACTGTTGCTGTGTTCATCTTAGTGTCCCTCTGGAAACTGGTCCTAACCTTCATAAGCCCTTTGCTCAGTCTGGAGGCCTGCCTCCTCTTCACCTTTGTAGATTGGTTGACCTCTCTTTGTATGATTTACCTGGATATTTTGTTCAAGACCATGAATTCTCTGCATTTAGCGTATTATCTAGTATAAGGATGATACCCAGTATATAGATGATACCTAGATAGCTAGGATATTAATGATATCTAGGATATAGCTAATACCTAGGATATAGAAGCAACTCACTCACCAGATGCATATTGGATGGTTTAGTCACCCTTGAGTGGAGCTGCCTAAGTGAGCAAATGAGGTACTCAACATGATTTTAGTACAAGTATAGTTCAACAGTGCATGGGAACCCTATTGTGGGGTAGCAAAGGCATGGAGAAACAGTCTCAAAACAAAAGACCAATGGGAAAGGGAGAAACTGAGTTCCAAAGGCACAGAATGAATCAGGTGTGGTGGCACTTAGGAGACTGGAGGCAAGACGATAGAGTTCAAGGTCAGTCTTAGCTACACGATGAGTTCAATCACATCTTGCACTTTGGAGCACTAGACAAAAATCACAAACGTAATGTCAGAGGTGTTTCCGTGAATGTTCCTTTCCTTGTTAAAAAAACAAAAATAGTTCACCTTTCATCCTAAGCCTTGTTCTCCTCACCTTTAATTGTTTAGTGAGCTAACCTTTAATAGTTTTCTATGCCTCAGCTTTTACTTGGTCCTAACACCCTTGCACCAGCATCAAAGATGGCCCAACTTCATCCTTGCCTTATCCTACTTTGGTCTTTAGCTTTCCGTTAAAATGTAGCCTTCTGGTTGGTGGAAGGCAGAGATAGGCAGATCTCTGTGAGTTTGAAGCCAGCCTGGTCTACAGAGGTAGTTCCAGGACACCTAGGGCTACACAGAGAAACCTTGTCTCCAAAAACAAAGAGACAAAACAAACAAACAAACAAACAAACAAACAAACAGCATTCCAACTTTCCAAATGCCACTTGGGGTCCACTAGGGCTCTACTGTCTTTCTTGACTCGGCTTTTGGCAAACACAGTTCCTGTTCCTCCTTGCCATGGTACCCCGGTGAGAACTCTTTTGCATGCTTTCTAGATGAACGTCATCCCTTTAATATTCTCTCTCCTCATCCTGACCTTCTGTTTTCATGTGTGTTGTAATTTAAAGTAAAACACTCCCCAGCCTCCCACCCACCCCCCAAAAAGTTCATGTGTTTCACCCTGGGTCACCAGCTGGTGGCACTGTTTTGGAAGGCTGTGTAACCCTTAGAAGTGCAGTTTTAATGAAGGAAATGACTTCCGGGCGGTGGGCTTTGAGGTTTAGTAGTGTGGGCTCCACTTCCTTTTCTCTGCTCCTGCCATCTTACGCTGCCAACACCCTGCCTTCTGCACCCCTTCTTAAGCCATGAGCCAAAGCAAACCCTTTCCTCTTTAAGCAGCTTTTGTGGGGTATTGGTTCACAGTGATAAGGAAAGTGACTAACAGGAGGTAGTTCTCTTTTGCAAGTATCATGTTTCTTTGTCAGTGGATGGTGGAGGAGACAGTCTGCTTTACAATTTTTTATGAAACTGAAAACAAGAAGCCAATTAATAGAATGGGGGAATATGCTGGACGAGGCCATGAAGAGGGATGCTTTTCTGTCTGGGATACAGCTTGATGACAGAGCACTTGCCTAGCACTCCAATCCGAGCTGATGTTGTCAGCAGTCATTGAAATTTAGAGAGCACTTTCTATCCATCCTCTGAGATATGTCAAAAAACAAAATGCTTTCCCGTGTGTTTGATAAGTTACTCCACAGACCCAACTCAACTGCTCATCGCTACCCTTTGATTAACCTGCCTGCTTGCCTGGAGATACATGTCCCTTGTTTCATAAGGATACTTCTGGTTTTTGTGGTTTTTTTTTTTTAGTTCTGGGATTAGAACCCAGCACTCATCATTGAGCTATTTCTCCAGCTGGAAAAGCATCTCTCTTCACAGCCTATCTTGACACTGTCTCCCGTTCTATTAATTAGCTTCTGACTTGCAGGCTTACAATTCAAGTCCAGCTTCTCTGCAGTCCATTGACAGAGAAACATGACACACAATGCTTGGATTCATGAAAGGAATCTCATCGTTGATCTTTTAATAGAATTATCATATCATGGAGTTTGATCAAGAAATATCCTCATTAATGAAGATAAAGAAATAGCCTCATTAATAAGGCTATTTCCCTCTCAGTCAAATCTTTAAATTACAGGTATGAGATGGACTCATCTACATAATCTTCCCAAGAATGACTTGCCATTCAGAGTGATCTACTCTGCCAGCAATCCAATCCCTTCAGTTCATATGCTTCTTCTAAACAAAGTATCTTCCCCAAGCCTGGGATGATGCAGAATTTGAGTGTTGTATGGAAAAAAGTTAATACATTTGAAGGTGTTTCTCTGATGTGAACTGGAAGTTTTTCTGAGCTACTTCAGGCTATGGGCTAGATTTAAGAGTAGAGTACTTCCAGGTGGCATATTCTCATCAGCAAAAGTTTCCATGAGTGCAGAAGCCAGACCTCAGGTCACCAAGTGGTATACAGTTTGAGAGATGCTGAAGATGTAGCCCAGTGGTAGAATGCTTACCTAGCAGGCTCAAGGTACAATCTCCTCTTCTGTGGGGAATGGTATTTAAAATCTAGGAGAAGCTCTAAATTTATTTAAATTTAATTAAATTTTAAAAAACTAAATTTATTGGTCCCCATTTCTTTATATATCATAGAAATCTCATGATATGAAGCATGATACTAATATTTAAGATGTCTCCACACTCTCCCTGTGTTCTATGCTATAACTTCAGTGATTGCAAGAGTCCAGTGAATGAATGAATGAATGAATGAATGAGAAGAAAGTTCTTAAACTCATATAGTGTTCATGACGTAAGACAAAGCCGGATGGTCTTTGTAGTTATTTGAATATGAGAGAGATATTTTCATAACAAATGCCCCAGAGAAAGGGAAGGTAATGCAGATGAGAAATATTTGACATTTACAGTGCCAGATAGAATTTTCACACCTTTTAGTTTTTCCTCCTGTCAAGCTACCTAAATTGGGCAGACATTTAAGAAGAACACTGAATAAATGGGGTCTCCAACTGTGCTACTATTTTGACTTGTCAGATTTTAAATCACAGTGTTCTTTCAGGACTTATCTGGGAGATATTAGACCTCTTCGGAGCCCCTGATTATCACATCTCCCATTTGTGACTAGTAGAGTGGGTCCCTCTGGTATGCCAGCGTTGAGCCTGCTTTGCTCCCTGAGTGGGAAGATCCCCCTTCTCAATCACTAAGTGTCTGCAGAGCACCTGCCATTGTCCTGTGCAGCTCCAAAAGCAAAAGTCAGCCAAACCAAATGAACTATTAACACTTTCCACCTTTAGCAGGGATGAGGGACAGCTGACAACAAGCTCATACACAGGGATTATTAAAGGTAATAGCACCTTAGATTTTTCTAGAATAAGTACATACCAAATATTATTTCCTAAATTATCCATGGTTTTTTGTATCTAAATTCCAACATAGCTTCCATATCTGATAACATGGCAGGTGTTCACTGAATGTATTTGAATAAATGATATTAAAGTAGAATATTAATTATGAATTAATAGTTTAGAATGACTTTCTACCCTTAGTCACTTTGGAATGTTGAATTCCATTCCTCTAACAACCTGGCTGATGATACTTTGCAGCAGTAATCTTCTAACACCTTATAATTGTAGGTCCCTCATGGGTGACTTAGGCACAGGGATGTAGCTAGAGTTTTCCTGCCTGGCCCTCAGTCAGGACAAATCTCTCTAACCTGCCAGTCCCACAGCAGCTCATACCCAACCAAGTAAACACACAGAGACTTATATTGCTTACAGACTGTATGGCCGTGGCAGGCTTCTTGCTGACTGTTCTTATATCTTAAATTAATCCATTTCTATAAATCTATACCTTGCCACGTGGCTCATGGCTTACCGGCATCTTCACATGCTGCTTGTCCTGGTGACGGCTGGCAGTGACTCTCCCACTCAGCCTTCCACTTCCCAGAATTCTCCTCTCTCCTTGTCCCGCCTATACTTCCTGCCTAGCCACTGGCCAATCAGTGTTTTATTTATACAGAACAATATCCACAGCACAGGGACTTTCCTGAGTCCTCAAGGCCCAAGGAGCAGAAGTCTCTGCCTGTCTTTACCATGGACTTTCTTCATTTCTTGAGCAGCTCAGGAACCCAAGACATGTGCCAAGGCGATAGAAAAGGGTGGAGGGTTCACAAATGGGGGCAGCCTTTTGATCTCCGACAGGTAATGACTTCCTGGCTTTTCTCTCCTCCTCTTTGCCATACAGAAGCGATTCAATCTCCACTTCTCCAACCCTGTTTCCCAGTTCACAAGTCTATAGGGAGGAATAAATGGGTAGTCTGGAAAATAAACCCAGGGCAGAGTAAGTTCAGGAAAGAATGTGTCAAAGTTAAACCAGTTTCTCTACCAAAGGGTTTGCATTCAGAGCCCTGTCCTTCGAGGCCCATTGCGAGCCCTAGAAAGACACAGTGTGCCTGGTGGGATAGGGCACCAGGCCACCTTGTGGCTCCGACATTCTTTCAGCTGTGGTGTCTCTGTGTAGAGCCAACCTTATTGACCAAAGGAAGAAGTCCTGCTGAGCTTTGGCTGGGTCACAATGTGACAGTGGATGCAAATGCTTTTCTTCCCATTTGTCAGTTTATAACCCTTTGATCAGATGGATTGCCAGGACAGCATATGTGTGCTTGTCCCCTGACCTGTCCCCTCCTCTTTTCACCACTGGCCGCAGACCTCACCTGGCAGAGTCTTTTGACAGTCTATAAGCCCCACCCCAACTTCATGACTCTGAAGACATCAGTGCTGTGAGGAGCATTGGGTTGATTTGCAGAGGACATCAGTGAAGCACCTTCCAGTGAGACATCCTGGTAGGAACCTCTAATAACCCGCCCCCCCCAGTATCCAATCCACTGAGACTCCTGGGGCAACAACTTCAGAACCTCACTCTGTGGTGAATCCTTTACATCCTCCACCTAAAACCTTCCTTAAGGGCTTTGCTGGTACCCATTGCTTCAAACAAAATCTGGAAACATCTCTCATGTCTCCCAGGCCATCTGGGAGGTGGAGTGCTGTGGAATGCAGGAAAACACTTTCCAATAGTCTTGCCCGAAAGTAGGTTGGAGGAGCGCAGCGGCGGCCAGCTGTGACCCAGGACTACTGAAGGATAAAACACAAACCCTCTGTCCTCGTGCCTCTGGCTCACTTCGTCCTCATCTTATCGTAATCATCCCCAACTCTGTCACATTTTTGATGCCAAAGAAATATCTATACACACTGTCAAGTCCTAAGTTTGACAAGCTCTTGTGGGAACTCAGCTCCGATACAGTTTTTGAAGGAAAATGAAGGTGCCAAGAAAGATGTCCTCAGCTGACATGAAGACAAATTAACTCCTCGTCCCTGGGGATGACAGCCCAGCACGACATCTGAGCAACGTCACACGCGGCCATGCTGCATGATTCTGCATTAACCAGCAAGCACTTTCAGTGGAGGGAGGCCTAATACACAGGATTCAGTTCATTCACTTATCAGATCATGCACGTGGAGACTCTGTTTAGGGTCAGGGACTGTTCTAGGCACTGGAATTTTAACAGTAAGTACAACAGTCAAACAGCACAATGTAAGGGGAAGGAGGGCAGAGAAAAAAGAAAAGTGAATGATGTACAGCGTTAGCAGGTCTCAACTGCACGGAGAGAAAAACCAAAGCAGAGGAAGCCGCTGCAGGGAAGTCACAGTTCTCCCTCAGCAGGTCTCGGGGAGGGGGGCTGGGAGTCTGGGCTGGTACAAATGAGGGACACTATCTGAGTTACCCAGGACTTTCTTGAGAAAGTCTTGAGAGAAGAGGATGCTTGGGCAGAAACCACCTGGTGTGTTCTGGCAACTACTAGGCAGTCAGGAGAGAAACCTGGGCATTGGAGGGCAAGGACAAGAGTCAGTTCAGACTTCCTCACCTCCCTCACTCTGAACATGTTTCCATTCTCATGCCCTTTTCGTTTCTCTTCCCACTATGATACCACAGTCCACGTTCTCAGCAGTTTCTAGTAGACGTTTCTTATGTGTCCCCTCTGTTATCCCAGCTATACTCTCATGCTGAGTCCTAATTCACTCAAATCCCATGTCCTCCCTCGGCTTGTCAGTCAGTGTGCTCAAGCTATGGCTTCCAACCTTCATGTACCGTGTTTACATACTCAGGCTTTCCTCCCACCTTCAGGGTTCACACTGTACTCATGAGCATTGATGTCCTTGCTCATGATAACCTACTTGCTCTGATGTCCTCCACAAGCCAATAGTCAATCATGGCAAGTGTGTAAGGGTTACTCCACCCCAGCTCCACCCCCATTATGACATTCCCTGTATGCTCTAAGCTTTTATCAACCTTCCTTTCCCCACTTCCCATTGCAAAGTTGGTATGCACATCTGTTCTTTGGGTTCTTCAGACAGTCTGTTTTCTGAGCCTGTATTCTGTCTGCATGGAGTGGTGTGGTGTGGCTTGCAGTTATGTGTGATGACTGTTTTAATTCTTTCTCTGCTCCCACCTAGCTGTAAGGGTTGACCCAAATTATCTATCCGAGTATTAGTGGCCTTACCCATTAAGCAGGAATAAGAATGCCTACCTCATGGGATTAAAGAGAGGATTAATGGCTTGCTACATACAAGTTGTGGAGCACATAATGTGTACTTGGAGAAGTGTTAGCTGTTGCTGGCACTAAACTGTCATTATTCCAAGCTAAGCTGTAATGTAGAGCTCATCCCCATTGCCTTGTTCCACTTCAGAGCTCCGCCACTTACTTGTAGCTATGGCCACCTCATGTACATCGATGATGGTATTTTATGGCAAACCACAAGAATATGCCAAACACCTAAACCTCAGGGAACAGGTGAAGACACAGTCAATATAATTGTTAATGGTTAGTACAGGAACAAACCCTTTTACCTGGCTTTCCTAGCTGAGGGACCAAGCTGGCTACCAGGCACTATGCTGCCATTCTTTGGTTTTATGAAATAATCCAAGAAATCACATATTAAGGCTTGTTTATCTAAATATTTATCAAATTCAAAAGAAATCATTGCTTTGCTGCATCAAAGCTCTCTTTGTGAAGAAACCTGGCAATTAACTAATCTCTAGAAACCTGAAGAGCTGGGATTTTGTTTCCTATAAACCCCAGCAGGAGAATGATGATAGGAAGAAAGAGAATTCCAGTCCCTTCCACCTCCTTCTGGAGCCTTTTGGGTGGCACTGATCTCAGAGAGGCAGAGCTCTTCCTCCCCAGTAGCACGGCATGCAGAACTCTGAAGGAGGCTTCTAGAATGATGGTTTGGCGGGGCAGGCAGAAGGGCCAGTTCACCAGCCTTCTCACATTCAAGTACAGGGATACATGTGCAAGGTGTGTGTGCATGTGCGTGTGCCACACTAGGTAAAGAGAAGAAGAACAATGGAGTGCCCAGTGTTCACTGAGTGCTACAATATGGTAGCAGCAAAATGTTGTTGGGCTCACCTAAGCCTGGGAACAGAACTGAGCTCATGCTGTCACTTTTAATTATGCATGTGTCTTCTTGCTACATTCTATATAGGCTGTTATAGTGATTTAGTCACTACCTTTGAGTAGATTTGAACTATATTTTCTGCAATGAATGCTTTAAAATAAAATGCAAAACTTACTTGGTATGTGCATGTGTGCACATGTGTTTGTGTGGATGTACATGCACATGGGTGCATGTATGTGTTGAGGCCCTGAGGTTGGTATGGGCTGTCTTTGTTCCATTGCTGACGGCTTTGATTTTTTTGAGAGAGGATCTCTCATTAACATGAAGCTCAAGGACTCGGCTAGTCTGGCTCAGCAATGAGCTTCAGGGATATGCCTATCTCTGCTCACCCCTGGCCCCCAGTACTGACGTTCAGGAGCCCATCACCACCACCCCAGGTTTTCACATGGATTCTGGGGGTCAGAACTTGGATCTTTCTGCTTGCACATCAGGCACTTTACCTACTGGTCTCTCTCTAAAGCATCAAATAATCTTTTGTTCTCCTACCTCCATTCCATATTGTCACTTTCAGGATGGTGAGGAATCTGACTGCATCGTCTCCCCAGCCAGGTTTGAACATAGATCCTTGATCCCTGAAGCAATAATACACTTAGTGTTTTAGAATTCAACTGTCCTCCACTGTTAGCAGACCATGTACTTGTCGCATCTTTCCCAAGTTTACCATGTTGTCATCTAGACCCTCTTTCTTTAATTTTTGGGGGGTTTTGTGGGTTCCCTCACCCTGGTTCTTGAAACAGAGTCTTGCTACGCAGATGTCCATGGTTAATGTGAAGACACCGGAGTAAGCAGTGTGGTCATTTGCATTAATACTCCTGGGTAATGAAGAATGATAGTTGTCTCACTGTAAAAGTCCAAAGTCTCTAGTCTGGGAATAGAGAGCAGGTCATTGTGTGTCAGGGACTGGGGAAGGTCTTTCTAGGAATATCATGAGGGAGCTTTTCAGGTAATGGAATTGTATTGTATCTTAACAGTACTGGTGACAAGATCCGTATGGTTAAAATTTATTGACATGTTCATCAATTGTACTGGCTGGTTTTGTGTCAACTTGACATGAGCTAGAGTTATCAGAGAGGAAGACGCCTTAGTTGAGGAAATGCCTCCATGGGATCCAGCTATAAGGCATTTTCTTAACTAGTGATCAATGGGGCAGGGCCCAGCCCATTGTAGGTGGTGCCATCACTGGGCTGGTGGTCCTGGGTTCTGTAAGAAAGCAGGCTGAGCAAGCCAGGGGAAGGAAGCCAGTAAGAAGCACCCCTCCATGGCTTCTGCATCAGCTCCTGCCTCCAGGATCCTGCCCTGCTTGAGTTTCTGTCCTGACTTCCTTCAGTGATGAACAGTGATGTGGTAGGGTAAGCCAAATAAACCCTCTTCTTCTCAATTTGCTTTTTGGTCATGGTGTTTTGTTGCATCAGTAGGAACCCTCACTAAGACAGTGATGATAATGACACCCAAAGTCAATAGTTTGGAAGTACTGTGAAGGTGGAAGGTAACGACAATAATAGAAATGGTAAGAGGAGAGTTCAGGATAGGTAAAGAGGGTCACTGCAGAATTTTTATCAGTATACACACTGCAGGCAGAACCCACCCATCTTTTCTCCTGAGGGCCTAGAAGGGCTGAGTGGCATTTGGGCATTGATTCTCTTTGTTATTCAAATGCAGAATCAGAAGTAATGGGATGAATTATTTATGTGTGGGATTTTCACGCTCTGAAGACAAAAGCCCCCAGGTCCCTCATCACAAGCAGGATAGCCTTGTGCAGAGTGTCCAGTCTGCAGCTCTGCAAGGTCACAGCTCTGGTTTGTACTAATCTGCATATGCTGATGGGACAGACTGAAGGAGAAGAGTGTTTTCCAGGCTGGTCTTCACCCTGAAAGGCACTTTCTCAACCCCTCCATCACAGCAGACCCACTCTCCCTGTGTGACATCACTCACCAGAACTAACTGCGGTTAATCTCCAGCTAACCTCCTAAGGACAGGGGACAGGTCACCGAGCTAGAGGTCTAGGGGTCAGAACAGAAGCCTGGACACCAGAGGCTATCTGCACTGAGGAGATATGGGGCGTCATTTGTTGTCTTTCCAGTGGCCTCGAACACTTCACAAATGAGTTTTCACTCTCAAGTCAAGAAACTAACCAGGTTAGAGGGGAGTGTGGAAACAGCATCCCATCCCTGCCCCCACCATTCCAAACTCCACTTCCATCTTTGCGGCTTCAGTCTGCCCCCTTCAGGAAGCCTTCCACGAATCCTGGCCTGGTGGCAGCTGTTCTCATTTGGAATTTTTATGGTCACAGCACCTCCAAGGTCTCCCGTGTTAGGTGTGGTGCAGGCACTGTCCTTCATGGTCATGGGGGATAGTGTAACATTTCTGTTGCTGTGATAAAACACCATGACCAAGGCAACTTAGAGAAGAAAAAGTTCATTTTGGCTTACGGTTCCAGAGGGTTAGAGTGCATAATAGCAAGGCAGGGGAAGCAGGCAGGCATGGAAATTGGAGCAGGATGCTGAGAGCTTACACTTGAACCACAAGCGCAAGGCAGAGAGGGAGGGAACTGCAGAGGCAGGTGGATTTTTACCTCTGAAACCTACCCACAGTGACATACTTCAGGCAGGCCACAGTGACTCAACCTCCCCCAAACCACTGAGGACTAAGTATTCAAATGCAGGAACCTATGGAGGACATTCTCATTCAATCCACAATTAAACATCGGAAAGCCTCACATTGTTCTCATCCCCACCCCCTCCCTGTGTACCTGGCCTGTACTCCCCTCAGAGCTCAGGTCCTCTCCAGCTCCTGCTCCTCAGGGTTTGTGGTTTGTTCCTCCCAGCCTGGTGGAGTGTGCTGGCTCCAGAGGACTCTTTACAAAGGCCTGGTTCTGTCATCCTGACAGAATCCTCCAATTGCCTCCGATGACAATGGGCGTGATGATAATGATAGCAGGAACCATGTTAACAATAACAGCTAATTCAGCATGCTTCACATGTGCCAGGCGCTGTCCTACCACACGGCTCATTCAGGAGAGCTAGCTGAACATTCGTACTTGGTGCATAGACACACTCTACAAGTTTGGGAACTGGGGCATGGGCACAGAGAAGTTACATGAGTTGTGCAAGGACTCACAGCTATCACGTGTCAGAGCTGGGACATGTACTAGGGGAGAGGCCCCCCTGTTTATCATACCTTAGTGCCGTGGTTCTCAACCTTCCAAATGCCATGACCCTTTAATACAGTTCCACATGTTGTGGTGACCCCCAACCATAAAATTATGTTCATTGCTACTTCATAACTGTAATTTTGCTACTGTTATGAATCATAATGTAAATGTCTGTGTTTTCTGATGGTCGTAAGCCACCCTGTGAAAAGGTTGTTCAGCCCCCTCAAAGGGGTTGTGACCCACAGGTTGATAACCACTGCCTTAGAGCGAGATCTCTAGTGCATAGATGTCAGCTCCCTTTGAGAGCCAGGCCGTGCTTCCCTCTTTATCTGTATCAGCCTTCAGCCTTATCTATGAGGCTCTAGCGAAGGAGAGGATACTCATGGTCAGTTATAGTGCCTGAGCTTTCTCACTCTGTAGGTACTGAGAGTGGCTAGTATGTCTGCACTGGGTCTTTGAGCAGCTCATTTTGTCTAGACAGGGCTTTGCTTCTTCTGGCCAAGTAAAAAGCTCTTGTGTGTCACCCTTGGAGTTGCCGTTCACCGTGTATTTCCACAAGGCCTACCTTCTCTGGAGCTCCCATCACTTTGTGCGTTACCCTGACTCACCAGTCGGGGCCTTTCTCTTGGCCAATTCCTGGGCCTCTTGTATGTCTCACATGCTTTTTGGAAACCAAGTCCTTCTTTTTCCGGTCTCAGTTCGAACACTACCTTCTCAGAGAGGCCTTTTGATGACTGCCAGTCAAAGTCAGTCTGTATCATTACCTGGTTTCTCTTGTCATGGAACACTTTATTTTCACTGTCTGAAACCGGTAATTCCTTGCAGTGATGCTACCCTAGTGCTTAGAGGCTCAAAGCAAGAACTGTTTCACTGTATTGTACTGTCTTGGAGACCAGATATCTGGGTAAAGCTTGGCTGAGTGTGTCTTCTACCTTATGTGGCATGGATAAAGTCCCCTGATATTCATCCAGAGGCTAAGCTGAACCTGGCTGGGCTTGAGGGTCCAGAATGGCTTTATTGTTATCTCTGATGTGCTGGCTGGAATGGGTAGAGCAGAGAGTCCATCAGAGGATAGTCAGGAGCTCCCACGGATAACTGTCTCCAGTTTGGTAGCCTCAGGACTGGGGCTAGGCCTGGGTCCAAGACTAGATATGTTGGACTCCTTATATACTAAAAAAGTTCCCTTGGAACGAGATTCAAGAGGCCAGTGAAGAAGCTACAAAAAAGCATACTTGCTTCCTGATCTCAGAAGTCTCAGGGCAGTACCTCTGGACTTTTCTACATCAAGTCACCCTGGTCACTGTATGTCTTAGTTAGGGTTTTTATTTCCTGATCTCAGAAGTCTCAGGGTAGTACCTCTGGACTTTGCTACATCAAGTCACCTGGTCATTTGTGTCTTAGTTAGAGTCTTATTACTGTGAAAAGATACCATGACCATGGCAACTCTTATAAAGGAAAACATCGTGGCTGTCTTGCTCACAGTTGAGAGGTTCAGTCCATCATCATCGTGGTGGGACATGGCAGAGTACTGGCAGACATGGTGCTGGAGCTGGAGCTGAGGGTCCTACATCTCGAAGGCAGCAGGAAGTGATCTCAGTGTCAGACTGAGCAAAGCTTGAGCATAGGAAGCCTCAAAGCCCACCCTCACAGTGACACACTTCCCCAACAAGACCGCACCTACTCCAGCAAGGCCACACCTCCTAGTAGAACTTTCCTTCAAACCCCACAGCCTAGAATCAAAGAGAAGGAACATAGAGATATGATGTGAATGGCAAAATATGCGTGGCTAACTTTAGCTTACCACATATTTAAAATACATGCATGCACATATATGTGCATGATGATATGAACACACACATATGTACCTCTGTATGTTTGCATACGTTTACCTACCACCCTTCCTTGACATGAGCTTCTCGACCTTATTTGGCACTGCCACATCCTTTGCACCTAGAACCTTGTCTACGCAGAATAAATACTTCCTGGATACAAACGTAAATGGAAGAGTGTGTGCAAGAAGAAGTGAACGGCAGAATAAACAAACACTTGGATGAACACTTACATTTCTGACTCTCCTGGGAGGTTAGCTCCTGGAAATAGGTCCTGATGTTTTCCGTCTTCATATCTTAACATAGTCCTCTCCACTAATAGAGGCTTGGTAAATATTTGCCAAATGAACGGATGTATTCTAATTATCATATATAAAGAAGATGATGTGGTAATTCCCAGCACATACATAGGTGTTAAATGAATGTGGCTATTATTAATGGATTAACAGAGTCCTGAACTTTGGAAAATCAAATTTCATATTTATTTGACTGTAAGAAAAAAAAAAAAACTGGACTAGACCATACCTGCTCCCCTTGTTCCTCTTTCCTTTTCATTGCCACAAGCTCTGTGAGAGACTCCTTCATGGGGTGGTGGCAGCCGAACAGCCCCAGGGACCCACAGACTGATCATTTGGGGTGAGAGTGAGGACCTTTGCTCCTGGTCCTCAGGCATCTTTCTCCTTGCATGACTGACCGCCGACACAAACTCACTTAAAAGTCGTTAAGTCAGAGGCTAAGATGCTGATGTGAAAGGCTCAGGGTGCTGAATCACTGGAAGAGCCAGTGAGATCACAATTCTCCTAACATTGTGCCTTGGTGTTACCTTTTGTGGTGTGAGCATCAGTGATTGCCGGGAGCAAGCCTTGGATCCAGTGGAGAGGGTGGGAGCAAGCAGCTGTGATACCAGAAAGGGAAGGGTAGCCTCCCAGGTGACCCACTTAACAGCATATGGCCTCGCTTCCCAGGAAGCTAAGGCAAAATGACTCGGCTGATCCCAGCTGGCTGTGGAAAATCTCAGTTTATCCTTCTCCTTCACACAGCTTTGAGCAATATCCTTGACATCTCATCTACATCTGTGAAATGGGCCTGATGCCTGAGGCTCCTCCCCGTCTTTACTGTTATCTCACTGGCTAGATCTGTGTTTTAGCAATCCCAAACTGGGTGGAGCCTAGAAGACTGAATTGACTGAATTATAAGCCTAGAAGCCTTACAGTGACAAAAGTGATTAGCAAGGAATGCTGGGTTGTTTTGTTTTGTTGTTGTTGTTTTAATTCACTATTTTACAATCAGACAGAGTTTTAAAATCTAATTGTTATTGGTGTTACAACTTTTTAAATTATTTGTCAAGGTCCTCCATCTTCCGATTCAGATTCTTCACAGTAGACATATTTATTCCTCCTTTATACCCCAGAGACCATCAACTGTCATGGAGGTTAAAGCACAAGGCATTATAAGGGCATTTATTGAAACATCCAGGCATTTGGGATTTTTCCCTTTTTTCTTCCCCTTTCTTAAGGTCTCCTTAAGCATACTGTTTCTTGTAAATGTGAATTTTAGTTAAGTTTAATGTCCAAAGACAGTTTTGAAAGAGCTGCTTTATTTAAACCTACTATCAAGCTGAATAAAAATTTTCACAGAAGAAGGCAAGCTTCCTTCTACATCTGCTCTGGCTGATTCTGAGCCTGTGTCTCCCCTGATGGCCCCGGACTGGCCTAGTTTAAGGGACAGGTTAGAGAATAAGACTTATCAGTCTGCACAAACACTGCCTCATACAAGGCAATTTTAGATGTTGGAACTTCATTGCCACAGAAGCAGCTAATAGTTTTGAGTTTCATACATTATTAAATGCTTTCCTATGTATTACCTTAGTTATTAAAATAATATTTCCAGGAAAAAAAAAAGGAATGTTGCCAGATTAAGGAACTTACCTGTGTTCCTGTTCCTATAATAGGCATGAGCCATGACTGAATTTAAATCCAAATTGCCTCCAAGCTAAATTTTGTCCAGAGGACGACCCCCTCCCATCCTTCCCATTGTAGTCTAGGTTGTTTCTCTGGTTATGTGCTCATGGAAGATGCCTAAATGATGTAAGTCTTGTTCTGCTATTATCTAATTTGTTTTTTAAATAGCTTTAATTCATTTTCAAATTCTTCATCCCAGTTGGTGGCTTATCTTTTCATGATCGCAACTGCATCTTTTAAAGAGAAGTTCTGAATCTTGATGAACTTTCATTTATCTTTACTCCCTCTGTTGGTGGGTTGTACACGTGATATATAGTCTTCGTCTAATTCTAGGTTACAAAAGTGTTCTCATATATTTTCTCTTGAAAATTTTTACAACTTCTAGGTAATTGCTATTGATCTTGTGAGGTGAGGAATAAGGTTTGTTTTGTGCAGGAACACCTAATTATCTTCACACCATTTGGTGAGAGCTGGCTCATCTCCACTGAGCTGCCTTCACACTGTGTCGGTGCCTGTCTGGTGACAGCTACCCTCTTCTGTCAGCCTTCCCCTTCATCATCTTCACACCAATGCTGTAACAGCACCGACGCCCTTCAGTATGTCTTCAAATCCTTCCGTGTTGCTCTTCTCCTTGAAAATGGCGTTTGCTACTCCAGGTCTTCAGTTTTTATGTTTTATTTGGCTATGGATGTGATTGTAAAATAACATAGAAAACTTAAAGATCATTTCACATGAAAAGATCATGTTACAAAGTTAGAAACATCTTAGCTTTGTGACTCCTCAGGAAGTAGGAACATTGGGCAGAGGATCCCATTTAGTTAATCAAAAGTTGTGTGTACCCTGCATATGCTGTTTTTTTAAAAAATACCTCGATGATAATAATTTATATTAGATCTGAATTGGCTGTAATTCCAATATTCACTAATACTTCAGAAACTATTGTGGAGCAGTCTCTTAGTCAGTGTTTGTATCTATTGTGGTTGCCCGAGCAAAGTGCAGATTTACAGGTGAGGGCGTGTAGCTGACTACACTGGCTGTATCTCCCGTGCTATCCAGTCTGCTTTGGATTTGGGGGATGGTTTTCTTCAGATTTGTGGGGAGTTATATTTGACAGTAATGTGTGAAGTATTCTGGTATCTGTCTCTTTTACTAAAGCATAGTCTTGTTTACTGTAAGCTCACTATCTGCGGGGCACAGTGAGGAGTCATTCTTAATTAGGCCCGGGTAACACTGATGATATTGGCCACCATTGCCACTGGGTGCTACTGAGAAAATTACCCTCATTGTTCCCTGTTTCATCTTTTGTCCAATGAAAGGCTTAAGCTAGTTAGCTTTGAGCAAACGACTCGACTCTAATGTCTCTGCCTCTTCTACTATCTTTATTCACTTAAAATTGTAACCTTTATAAAAAATAAAAGGCTATTAATGGTATAAATCATGATGATCACAAAAGGGAAGTTTTCCAGTTGGGATGTCTGGTCTTTTGAGGCATTCAAACATCCCGCCACCTCAGCGTGAGTGTGGGATGTCTGGTCTTTTGAGACACTCAAACATCCCGCCACCTCAGTGTGAGTCTCTGACTCTTAACTATGGCCAACACTGAGTAGCTAGATTGGCTGTGATGGTGCCTTGTGCTATGAGAATCTACGGCCCAGGAAGCCCTCACATTCTGAGAAGGGTAAGAATGGCCACTGAACCTAGACCATTTCAAAAGCTTAGTGGTCCCTCAGGGATGGGCTAGGTTTTCAAATACGTCTCCAAGGTAACAGGTACAGTATGGAAACCAAGAGCACTTTAAACACCTTCACTGTCCCCTCTATGCTAAGGTACAGCTTTATGCCCCATTCTGTGTCATCTTAGCTATATTTACAGGACAAGAAGATTAGACAGCCTGCTGCTTATCAGCCAACAAAACTGAAATGTACATGAGTTTAAAACAATATGGGACCATGACTGAGCGCCTACTGTCTCAGTTTGTTTTCTATTGCTGTGATGAAGCCTCTGACCATGGGCCCATATGGAGAAGGAGAGGCTATTTGGCTTATGTAAGTCCCAATCACAGTCCGTCAATGAGGGAAGCCAAGGCAGGGACTCAAGCAAGGCGGGAACTTGGAGGCAGGAACTAGAGCCAAAACCATGGAGGAGTGTCTCTTACTGGCTTGTTCTCTGTGGCTTTTTCAGGTTTGTTTTTTCATTTATAAAAACCAGGACCACCTGTGCAAGGGTGGCACCGCCCACAGTGGACTAGGCCCTCCCACATCAATCACTAATCAAGAAAATACCTTAAAGATCTGCCTACAGGCCAATACGTTGTAGACGTTTTCTCAATTGAAGTCCCTCTAACCAGGTGACCTGGTTTGTGTCAAGAAGCCCTACTGTGTGTCAGGTGCTGAGCCAACTTCTCTTGCCCTGTGTTAAGGATGCCGCGGTCTTGAAAGCTGGACATCATCAACTCCTTGTTATGGAGGAGGAGATGCTGCACAATTTCTGTTAATGACCAGAGTCAGGAAATAGCAAGTGGCAAGGCTGGTCTTCATGTCTGTCTCAACCTCAAGTTTAACCTATTCGTGGCCACATCAAAGACTAGTTCTCAGTACTTAGCCAGTACATTTAGGGAATTGTTGAATTTATAGTATGAACCATAGTCCTCTAAACCAGAATAACAAGTACTGATGGATCACTTTGGGGTCAATTTGATAGAAGGAAGAATTCACAGGAGGTTTCCCAAAGCAGTTGCTTTGAGCTATATATTGAAATGAAGGACATGAATTGCCCTGAAGAGAAAGGTGAGTTTGTGTTAAAGAGATGGATTCGATGAGGCTGTGAAAATACAAATGGTCAAATTATGTGCTCTGGAAGCAACATTAAGACGTAACTCATTGCAGGGTAATAGCTAGGAATAAAACTGATGTCATAGGGATAGAATCCAAGAAATTTCAATTCTAGTGCTAAGCGCTGGAGATACTCTCTCAGAATTTAAGCAAGAGGGGAACATAGTCAAAGTGACGTGGGATTTGCAAGTTATCCAATAGCTGGTATAGGATCAATGGAATTTTGAGTACTTTGAAGGTCAAGGGAAAATTTCTCAGCAAAATATATTTGATATTCAAACATTATCTTCATGAACATAATGCTGTGTGACCTTAATTGTACAATGACAGTGTATTAAGAGGCCTGAGTGCAGATTTTAGACAATTTTTGGAAATAAAGGTAACTAATCTACCACAGCCGAACTGTATCATACCACTTCTAGCCTCATCATCACTGGTATTGTGCTGTGTGCAGAGAAGGAACCCACAGGTTAGAGATTAAACTCAGGGTTGGACAAATAGAAATCTCTTAACAATATGTATTAAATTGAGTTGAACTGAAGTCCACTTCAGAAGGCAATTACTGCTCCTGAGTGAGGGCTAATGTGTTTGGTGAATTATAGTTGGTTCTTTTCCATTATAAACTCACTAATGCTGACTAAATGCCTCTTCACACTTTTCTAAAGCATTTCTTCCTTTCTCTGTCTCTGCCTATCTCTCTCTCTCTCTTTCTTTCTCTCTCCAGTTCCAGAGGCCTAATGACTTTTCACCCCCTTTCCGCTTTGGGACTGTGCCCAATGGCAGCACAGAGAGGAATATCCGCAATAACTATGCAGAAATGCATGCCTACATGGGAAAGTTCAACCAAAGGGGTGTAGATGATGCATTGCTCTCCCTGAAAACGGGGTAAGAATGGCCTCCAAGCTCAGAGTGATATGTTTTTCACATCCATTAGTCACAGATTGAACTGGTACCATAATCATTAAATCAAAGACTGTTTCCAAGTTAAATTGGACAGCGACATTGCAACCATTGTACAAAAGTTTGTATGCTGTGACTTGCTTCTATGTACTATCCTGCAAACCATTTTTTGCTTGCATGATTGTGGCCATGGAGTGGAAATGAAACAGATCAAAAAGCAGAAGGAGGGGTCCAGGAGAGAGCTCACACATGTTACACATGTGCTATAGTCCAAGAGGTGGAAGAGAGTTCTGGGGTCTATGGACGAGGGAGAAATAAAAGAGGGAGCGTGCAAATGCTTTTAGTTAACAACAAAAATGTGCTGATTGAGCATTAATTCCAGCTTTGATTATCATTCCTCATAGCCCTTCTCTGTACCCTGGATGTATTTGTTCACAAACTGTCGATATACTGTCATGTAGCTCCCCGGGCACATTGTCCTTTTATTTGAAAGCCAGAGTTGTGAAAAATGGTCAACACTGGACATTGTAAATGTTGAGATTTGGAGGCTAATGGGTCATACAACTGTTTCCCTTTGTTCTGTGATGACTACCAGCCTGTGGACCTTGTCTGGTCACCCTTGCACCTCAAGGTCTCCAAGCACCACCCAGACATGTGGACATTTAAAATACTGTGAGATTCAATCTTACTGCTGTAAACAAAGTCACAACAGATTTCAGAAGTTGGGATCTGAAGTTAGGGTAGGAGTACTCTGGATAGTCCAAACCATGAGACACCCAGAGTTCCCAATTATACCAGAATGTTGGTATTTGGGCATGCTACCAACCTTTACTTGTTAAGATGCACTTTATAAAATGTCATGTCAGAAAGAGATTGTTTTTCTTGAAGAGGGACAAAGATCCCTAACTTGTAAATGTTCAGGCGGGAGCGGGGGTTGCATGGTCTGCTTCCTTTCAGGCCTGTTACTTGCATGGCTTCATGCGAGCTGCTTCCTCTGCCTTTACCATGTGGAAATGCTGGTTTGAAACAGTGTTGCATGCTTTCCTGTTCTCAGCCCGGATCTTTTCTCTACATGTCCCTTCTCTGCAAAACCCGGTGTCTCACAGGATGTGCATGTACACTTGGGGATTTGAATGACCTGGGTTCTTCTGTATGTCACCTTCTCCTTCAGTGTTGCACATTTGCTTTGCCACAAGCTTGTGCTGTCACCACTCTGGCCCCTCGAAGAAAAGTCTTAGAAGATAAGAGAATAGTGAAATCTTTCTGACTGCCAAAATAGCCATACATCTCCAGAAACATGTACACCTACACTTTCTCCCACTCTGGACTGTAATGAACTGAGAAATGAAAAACGTTATATAAGTCTTACCCATGCTATTTGTTATCATTGTGGTGCTTACTTTTCATTATTTGTGTTATTATTTTTATTGATTCCTTTTTACTCTTTCTCCTTTTCACACAGCTTATGAGTTGGCCTCAGGCCCAACTTACATTCTTACCATTCCTAGTGGGAGGGGAAAAATAAACAACTCTTTTCAACCTGAAGTCCCATCAAGAGCACCACCCTGGGATGCAGGCTTTAGGCTCTGACAATAGTCTTGAGCCTCACTGTGAGCCAGTCCTCCACATAGCTTCTGGAACCCCAGCACTTCATACTAATGGCCCAATAGGTAGTTTCGGTGTGTCACTTCCTCCTTGGTATTTGTCGGTTTGTCTCTTTCCTGTGTAGGAAGCTCGATGCTTTCATCTATGATGCAGCAGTGCTCAACTACATGGCCGGAAGAGATGAAGGCTGCAAGCTGGTGACCATTGGCAGTGGCAAGGTCTTTGCTTCTACTGGCTATGGCATTGCCATCCAGAAAGATTCTGGGTGGAAGCGCCAGGTGGACCTTGCTATTCTGCAGCTATTTGGAGATGGTGAGTTAAAGAAAGGGGAAGTGTTCGCTTGGTCTCCACCAATGGCCATTCTGAAATAGCAACCTCTCTTCTCTGCATATCCAAAACAGCTTGTCCCAGGATATGATAAGATTGACGAACACTTTTTAGATTCCTGGGGTCACCATAACAAATGACATGAATGGAAAGACATAAACAGTAGGATTCACTGTGCTGAAGTTCTGGGTGCTGGAGGTGTCAATACAGCTGTCTTCACTTGGAAGTGGGGAAGGAGAATCCTCCTTATGCTTGTCCCATGACTTTTGTTGCCTTGCTGGTTCTACTTAGTATTCCTTGACCAGTGAAAGCACCACTCAGACCTTTACATTTATTCTAGCTGGGTGCATGTTTTTGTTCTATATTCATCCCTCTCTGAATTCACACTTTCCTTAAAGCCAATCATATGAGACTGTGTTCCAGTGTGACCTCACCATGATCAATTACGTCTGCAATGACCTTATTTCCAAATAAAGCCACATCCTAAGATACCAGAAGTTAGGAGTTCAATAAATGAATTGCAAGGAGACTCACTTTAACCTGCATGGGGTAAAAGATGAAGGAAGAGATTAAAGTGGTTGGTGACAAGTGTACATTTGAAGATTGTGTGGTATAATGAAACCACTCAGGGATGGAGTAGGTTACAGTTAGATGTTTCAGATATCACTCCATGAGTAGCCCGAAACAGAACTGTAGGGAAGTGCTCTTTCTGTTCCCAGAGAAGTGAGTGTGTGGCTGTTTCCTCATCCTTCACTCTGTCCTGCCTTGATCATTATGGCTGAAGAGGCAGAGGGAGATGTAGATACCAAAAGGTGCTTTACTGTGTCTTTCCAGTGGTGACTCTTCCCACTAGCCCTCACACATAAGCTAATCCAGATACAGATGAGCCTCACTCTGCATGGTCCCCCTGCCCATCAGCCATGTGGGTTTGTCATGGCTGTAGGACCTTTTCTGTTGGGAAAGACATCAGAGACAATCCCAGAGATAGGTTTCCAGACTCCAGCTGCATCTGGCTGCTGCACTACTTAGGAAAAGCATTGTTGAATTGAAGAAGAAAGAAATAAAAGTGAGTGGAGTCCCATCAGGAAGAATAGAGGTTTTATAGCTGCAACTTTGACAAACCATGTTGGTATAACTAGTAGTCACAGCCAAATGGATCCTTATTCTATGACCGAGTGCATCAGTAGAGAGGACTTTGGCCTTCACTGGGCCATGCAAAGTTCAAACTTTTATCCAAACCTGAATTGACAGACCAGTTTCCTTCATGAGATTTCTAGAATTTCATGTGTGTGGAATTAGTGACATTCTAGGGTACATGATTTTATTTATTTATTTATTTATTTATTTATTTATTTATTTATTTGGTCTAAGATTTCTACATTTCTACTGACTAATTTTCAGTGATAGTAGATAAAAGTCATTGAGATCTGACAGAACTGAAGTAATCAATGCCCCCTTCAGCAGGGTGGAGAGGAAGCAGGTTCCACTGGAGTGGTCTTGTTTCATTTCAGCTTACTCCTCTTTTGCTTTTCATATTTTCTCTATAAGAGATCTGTAATTCTGAGAGACCATAGGGATTCAACCCTTCTCCAATCTCTTTCAACTTCTTCCCCAATCTAATCTGCTCTGTATAATTCCAACATTCTTACCCATTGATTATGTTATCTCCAGTATCTATAAAATAAAGGACAGAGTGTTTAACCTCAGAATTCTTGCATTAATTGTTTTATTAAGCTTTCTTACTGAGGGTCATTCTGCTTGAACTGTTTTTCTTGCCTCTCCTTAAATGAGTCTCTGTTTCCCCACCCCTTCCCCATTGAGTATGCTATTCCTACATTCTGGAATGCTTTTATGTACAATAAAAATTAAAATCCATTCCCACTCTCAAGTTCTCCCCCAACCCTGCTCTTTCTCCCATTGACCACTTTGTCCATGAACCGTTGTTACTAAGTGGAACTCTTGTTCTTTGCATAGCATATTGCACATGATAGCCAGCATTGAGCTGGATGAAGGAGAGCCACAGGGAAGTTCCATGTGTTTGTGTCAGCCATAGTTCATTCATTACATTTTCACTGAATACTTAGGGATATGTTGGTGAGTTGAGATGCAATGGTATTAATAAAAAGTATTAACTTTCTCTCTTTGTGTTTGTCTCTTTCTGTCATATTTTTATGCCCTTCAACTTTCTTCCTACTTTGTCTCTTCTCTCGTCCCTCCATCCCTCCTTTATCTGTCTCCATCTCTGCCCTTTTTCTAGGGGAGATGGAAGAACTGGAAGCTCTCTGGCTCACTGGTATTTGCCACAATGAGAAGAATGAGGTTATGAGCAGCCAGCTGGACATCGACAACATGGCAGGCGTCTTCTATATGCTGGGGGCAGCTATGGCTCTCAGCCTCATCACCTTCATCTGTGAACATCTGTTCTATTGGCAGTTCCGACATTGTTTCATGGGTGTCTGTTCTGGCAAGCCTGGCATGGTCTTCTCCATCAGCAGAGTAAGTGTTTTGATTTAAGTACCCAGAGCTTGTTAAGGATGGTTTAGCCTTGTTCTGTGCCAAGCAGAGAGACCCAAGAGAGTGCTAGCTCCAGCCTTATGTAGCTAAAGCATGAAACCACATCATGTGCACTTCTCCAGGAGTCTGTGGGAAAGAAATTCAAGTGTTTCTAAGATGGGTGATGCCATGTTTCCTTCCATTTGAGATTTGAAAAGGGTAGATCTCTCAAAATAGAAAATTTGACTTTTCCCCATTTGACTCTTACATCACCATTAATTGATTCTGTATAGGCTGCATTAATCTCTTGATCCTTAAATAATAGGGTGCAATATCTCTTATTCTAACACACCAAGGCGTATTACTGGCGGTTTTACTGTTCTCATATTTTAACCACATGTGAGGTGTAGGGAATTAAAAAGCCTAAAGGTTGGATGAGGTGGCACATACCTATAATACCAACACTGGGAGACTGAGACAAGAGGATCACGTGTGTGTGTGTGTGTGTGTGTGTGTGTGTGTGTGTGTGTGTGTGTGTTACAGATATATAACATTTAAAAGAGCCTAACAGAATCCAAGTCTTGACTCATAAGAAACTTATATTCCAAAAACTTACTTAACTGGGGCAAGACTTCAGGCTAGGTTAGAGATCTTCTTCATCTCCAGGTCAGAGTGAGGTACTGGGGAAATAATTGGGTTTAGAGATCTTCATTTTGAGTTCAGAGTGGGATGTTGGGAAAATAGTTGAGTATATGAACCTCAGGTCACAGAGGGGAATTTTTTAAAGAGTAGGATTCTCTGACATTATTAATGCAGTTGTAGGACTCTCACATGAGTAGTGAACTCAAATGACCCTTTAAAGTTGAGGATTGTGTGTTCCATATATGACCAACCTTGACTCAAATGGAGTTATGAAAGAAATGGATTTCTCATTAAATTGTTTCATTCTCTGGTCATTTTCCTGTAGTGTTTTAGTGATAGGGAACAATTCTCTACTTCCTCTCTCGCTGTCAGTTAATGCAGGTCATTTAGTCACACAAGAACAGGAGAAGGGAACTTGTGGGACTCTTGGTCCCTGTGCCCCTGGTTCCACTGTGCAGCCCTTCCCAGAGGCCACAGGAGCAACAGGAAAGAGAAATCTCATCCGTGGGCCTCTGACAGGACCACTGTCTTCACCAAGGAGGACACTTAGCATTTCCTCCTGGCCACTGTCAAGAGGTCAGAAGTGAGAAGCAGAAAGAGAGTGGAATCCCCAGATCTTGTCTCACAAACTCTGACACCTCTTTGCCACATAACCACCATTTCCCTTCTCACCTTCTTCTCTCCGCCCTGCCCATCCAGATAAGATTCCTTCCCAAATTAACCTTCTTAGAGGTAAGGATGCAGTTTAGAGCCGCTTCTCCATATCCCTTCCCTTGTCAGGAACAAAACCCCAAGTCTGCTCACCTTTCACAGCAGCACAGGAGAGGTGGGCTGTTGGGTGACCTGACTTTAGACATGGGGAGACTGGTGACCCAGGAAAACAACCCATCTTTTCTCATGGATGATGTCTTCCAGTGCCCTGAACAAGTAGCTATATACCTGTACACAGGGTATTCTTCATCAATACTAACTTGATAGAGCATTAATTAATTATGATAATACTTAATATAAGAAGGAAACCAAGAGTTAAAGAGTGAATAGAGGGGAGACCTCAACAAGGGAGTTATTTATTCATATCAAGCTCTTGATGTTTGTCCCAATTCTTCCCTCCCACAGTGTAGGCCACAGCAGTAGCAAATCCTTCTTTGACCCCAGGGCTTTCTAATTCTCTGTGTGAGTTTAGTTCATGCTTAGCTACAAAACAGCATTGTTCCCTTGTTGTTTGCTGACCAAAATTCTAAAAGCTGCTCAAAATGGTCAGAGCTAGAACCAAGAGGCAATCGTGAGCAACATCAGCCAGGAGTGACCAACCAGAGCAAAAGGGCCCCGGCGTCTGCGCCAAGATGCCTTGTGCTTCCAAGAATCTGCTCATAATTTGCCGTATGTTTACGGCACGGATTCTTTTATAAAATGTGAAAATCTGGGTATAGGAAGGAAAACCAAGATAGATCATGTTTGGAGTTGAAGCACAAATGCCATGTTATCTGTTTGTTCAAGTCCCTTGGTATGACCATTCTCCTCTCTGATGGACAGATTACTGTCCTCATGACAGGAATTTGCTCAATTCAAGGGGTTACTTCAGCCAAGCTCTGAGGCACATTTTCTGTGAGTGTAGCACACTGCCTGTCTCATGATTCTCCAATCTTTGTCTTTTCGCATTAGACCATCAGTGGTGGGGCACTGTTGTCTACGCTGTGTTCCATTTCTCTGAACTCAATGTGTACCATCCTGTGTCCCCTCAGGGTATCTACAGCTGCATCCATGGAGTAGCTATAGAGGAGCGCCAATCTGTGATGAACTCCCCCACCGCTACCATGAACAACACACACTCCAACATCCTGCGTCTGCTCCGCACAGCCAAGAATATGGCCAACCTGTCTGGGGTAAACGGCTCCCCTCAGAGTGCCCTGGACTTCATCCGACGAGAGTCCTCCGTCTATGACATCTCTGAGCATCGCCGCAGCTTCACACATTCAGACTGCAAGTCTTACAACAACCCACCCTGTGAGGAAAACCTGTTCAGTGACTACATTAGCGAGGTAGAGAGGACATTCGGTAACCTGCAGCTGAAGGACAGCAACGTGTACCAAGACCACTATCACCATCACCACCGACCACACAGCATTGGCAGCACCAGCTCCATTGACGGGCTCTACGACTGTGACAACCCACCCTTTACCACCCAGCCCAGGTCAATCAGCAAGAAACCCCTGGACATCGGCCTGCCCTCCTCCAAACACAGCCAGCTCAGTGACCTGTATGGCAAATTCTCCTTCAAGAGTGACCGCTACAGTGGCCATGATGATTTGATTCGATCGGATGTCTCCGACATCTCCACACACACTGTCACCTATGGAAACATTGAGGGTAACGCAGCCAAGAGGAGGAAGCAGCAATATAAGGACAGTCTGAAGAAGCGGCCAGCCTCAGCCAAGTCTAGGCGGGAGTTCGATGAAATTGAGCTGGCCTACCGACGCCGACCACCCCGCTCCCCGGACCACAAGCGCTATTTCAGGGACAAAGAAGGGCTGCGAGACTTCTACCTGGACCAGTTCCGAACAAAGGAGAACTCGCCTCACTGGGAGCATGTGGACTTGACCGACATTTACAAAGAACGGAGTGATGACTTCAAGCGAGATTCGGTCAGTGGAGGTGGGCCCTGTACCAACAGGTCTCACCTCAAACATGGAACAGGCGATAAACATGGCGTGGTAGGTGGGGTGCCAGCTCCTTGGGAGAAGAATCTGACCAACGTAGATTGGGAGGACCGGTCTGGGGGCAACTTCTGCCGCAGCTGTCCCTCCAAGCTGCACAATTACTCCTCTACAGTGGCAGGGCAGAACTCGGGACGGCAGGCCTGCATCAGGTGTGAGGCCTGCAAGAAGGCTGGTAACCTGTATGACATCAGCGAGGACAACTCCCTGCAGGAACTGGACCAGCCGGCTGCCCCCGTAGCTGTGACATCCAATGCCTCCACCACCAAGTACCCTCAAAGCCCGACTAATTCCAAGGCCCAGAAGAAGAATCGGAACAAACTACGCCGGCAGCACTCTTACGACACCTTTGTGGACCTGCAGAAGGAGGAGGCCGCCTTGGCCCCGCGCAGCGTGAGCCTGAAAGACAAGGGCCGATTCCTGGATGGGAGCCCCTATGCCCACATGTTTGAGATGCCAGCTGGTGAGAGTTCCTTTGCCAACAACAAGTCCTCAGTGCCCACTGCCGGACACCACCACAACAACCCTGGCGGCGGCTACATGCTCAGCAAGTCGCTCTACCCTGACCGGGTCACGCAAAACCCTTTCATCCCCACTTTTGGGGATGACCAGTGCTTGCTTCACGGCAGCAAATCCTACTTCTTCAGGCAGCCCACGGTGGCAGGGGCGTCGAAAACAAGGCCGGACTTCCGGGCCCTTGTCACCAATAAGCCAGTGGTGTCGGCCCTTCATGGGGCTGTGCCTGCTCGTTTCCAGAAGGACATTTGTATAGGGAACCAGTCCAACCCCTGTGTGCCTAACAACAAAAACCCCAGGGCTTTCAATGGCTCCAGCAATGGACATGTTTATGAGAAACTTTCTAGTATTGAGTCTGATGTCTGAGTGAGGGAAGAGAGAGAGGTTAAGGTGGGTACGGGAGGGATAGGGCTGTGGGCCGCGTGGTGCGCATGTCATGGAAAGAGTTGGGGATGAACTTGGCTCCCATTTGCTTTTTCTTGTTCTTTTACTTTCTCTATGGGATCCTGGAGTTCTGGTTCCTACTGAAGGCAACCCTCGTGGCCAGCACCGTTTCTCCTCCCTCGCACAGTTCTCTTCTCCCCGCATCTGTCCACCATCCCTGTTCCCATGAGAGGATAGAACTGGCCTCAGTGTGGGAGGATGGAGAGGCGACAGGAAGTGCTGCCTGTGTGCTTCTTCCTAGTGTGGAAGTTCTCTGAGCACTATGAGGGAGGCTTTCCTGAAACTGCTCTTTGTTCAGGCGAGGAAGTGAAGGTATCCTAAGGAAGGCCATTGGGCCTCCTGCTCGTAAGAGAGAAAGAGGCTTTTTGCTGAATTCTTGCTGCACGGTTGGCAGCTGCCTAGGGGCCCTGTAACAAGCAGAGGACAGGAAGTTCTTCTGTGCTTATATATAAGCCAAATAAAAAGTTTGCTTCAGCTCCATCAAACTCTTGGATGGTAAACCAAGTGGGGAAGGCCATTGGAAGAGGAGGGATTCCTGAGCAAATTGGAGAGTGCACTGCAATAGTGCCCTATGGTGCATTGGAGGCAAGAAGAGGGCATTGTGTGTGCACAGAGGTCCATGTGCACCTGCCCTCTCCGTACTCAGTGCCTCCGAATACACAGAAGGGAGCCTTGACGCACCACTTCCGTCCACGTGCTTACGTAATGTGCTTGCTTTGGCTTATATATAAACTGATGTCATAAGTGACCTGACTTCGGCCTGTCTCTTCCTTTTCCCTTCTTGAGAGAGGACGGAGGTTCTTGACAAAGAAGATTCTATATTGTAGGAGGGGAAATGATAGAAGAAAATGATAGGCACTGAGACAACCCTACAAACTAGATTGTCAGTGTTGCCTGCAGTTTCTATCACCTTGGACAAAGAACTTTCCAGTAAGGCTTAAGGGAAATCGAAGCAGCCATGAATCTTTTATCCAGACTCAGAGCAGAACATTCTAGAAAACTCTTTTAGGCATTTAGCCCCTTGCCTGGCTAAGGTTTGAGGAAGAACTCTCCACAGAAGGCTTTGAAGGAGAGAATCATTTATGGTGGGGTAAGTGAGAGAGGGGGATGTTTTCAATGCTTTGATCCCTTCTTACTTAACCTAGAGCTGAAAGAGTAGGCAGATTCCCCCAGAACCGGTGATGAGTGACAGGGGACAGACGAAGGAGAGAAGTGAGCTTGTCCTCAAGGGAAGCCGGAGAGAATGAAGGAGCTTTGGAATATGACTTGAACTAATGTGATCACTCCTGATAGAACCTTTCTCTTCTGCAACCCCCAGTTCCCTCTCAGATTATACCACTCAACAGTAAATGTGCGTGTGCGTGTGCGTGTGCGTGTGTGTGTGTGTGTGTGTGTGTGTGTGTTTGAGTGTGTGTGTGAGTGTGTGTGAAAAACTCCAGGGATGGGGGTGCTGGCAGGTGTGATGCCCCTCACTTTAAGTTGGAAATTTAAGAAGGGAAATGAATATTTGTGTCGCTGCCTGAAACTTGGGGTAAGGGTGTTCTATGGGTCAGTTCCACTGTCCTGCCGTCCCCTCACACACGGTGGCATCCAAAGAGCCCTGGGTCTGATTGGAAGCTTGACTACAGGACCGCCTTGTCGCACACAGGACACATAAACCAGAAAGGTGCTCATCCTCCTCTGGAACGAAGCTACCATGTCTCTTCACGCCACACCCTCCAGGGCTGCTCTTTGCCTTCCTGGTCGCCCTGCCTCACGACCTTCCCTCATCTCCCATCCTCGACTGCTGTCTCCCACCACCCTCCTTGATTTTTTACCTCAGTATCTTTCATTTAAAAGTCAACTGGAGGCCTTGTTTTCTTTCTAAAATGAACGTGGGGGCAAGGGGCTGAACCTCTCAACAGTTTGGAGACAGGAGCGTGGAGTGCTTTACTTTAGGTTCCAGGAAAGACTCTGAGAGAGGACCAAGGGCGTGAGGCAACTCCCGGAGGAAGGAGAAGGGCCATAGAAACATTGCTTCACTCTGGCTCTGTCCAAGGGCCAGGGGCTCATCCCTCACCCTTCCTCTTACCTCACCCCTTTAAAATTAAAAAAAACAAAACAAAACAAAACAAAACAAAAAACCAAACCAACTAACCTAGCGAACAGCAATCTAGAAAGCAGGGGGCTCTGGTGGTCTCCACGGGCCACAGAAATCAAGATGGTGTTTATTTCAGATGTAAATATTTTGTTTTATAATTAATTTTGTATAGATAAAGTGTTCTCCTGTGAGTATTCAGGGTGTTGAGCTGGAGGGAGTGGGGTGGGGATGGGAATGAGGGGGGAATTATTTCGTTACGGGTTTTCATTTTCTGTTGGGAGGAATTGTTTGTATGGCCTTTGCTTCAGAGTGTCTGGAAAAAGTTAATGGGAACAGAAGCCACAATGGTGAACAAGCCAGGGGAAAGTCATTTATGTCCATGCCCCATCTCCAAAACCTGTCTTCCTGCTGGTTTGTGAGAAGTGATCATGTACTTTGGCCTGAGTTTTGCAGGGTCCAAATCAGCACTAAGCAAAACTTGGCCTGCCTCTTGTCTTCTAGGGAGACCATAGGACACCATCACTCTGTCAAAGACAAACTGGTGGCATACGATTTTTCCTTGTCAGTACCTGGGCTTGCAAAGGTTCCCCAAAGGGCTTGAAAAAGAATTGAGGTCCAGTTACCTCCCATTCTTGACATGGCTGAGAGGTTTCCAGAAGCTAGATTCTGAGAAATCTCACAGCAGACTTCTCTGATGCTTAACCATCATCCTACCATTCTGATACATCATGCTCTAGTACCTGACCACCCCATCCCCCATCTGTGCCCACCTATAGAAATGACCACTTCAGGCACACCCGAGAAATACCACTA
The DNA here is from genome assembly GCF_949786415.1 of Peromyscus eremicus. NCBI lineage: Eukaryota > Metazoa > Chordata > Mammalia > Rodentia > Cricetidae > Peromyscus > Peromyscus eremicus. Next base: position 143,709,832 of record NC_081418.1, on the reverse strand, counting down.
ATTCTGCCTCAGCATGTGGTTTCAGGCTGTACAGGGATAGCAATGGATACAAGAGGTCTTAGAGATTTATATGCTTTTCTAGAAAAGGTCACCAGATCCCCTCAAAACTCATTAGCCTAGCAAGGAAGCTAAAATTAGTTTCAGAGGTAGGAAAGTGGCCATGTGAGGACAGTACCAATGGTGGCTTTATAGTTGCCTTGTTCTTCTTACTGCCATCAGGAGGGTGCTATTTTGTCCAAGTTAGGTGTCTCAAATCTGATTTGAGATTAACCAGACAAATAAAATCTCTCTCACTGAATTGTTGGCTTTGTGAAAGATAGAAGCCTCTCTCTCCCTCTCCTTCCCTCCCTCCCTCCCTCTCTCTCTCTCTCTCTCTCTCTCTCTCTCTCTCTCTCTCTCTCTCTCCCTCTCGTTCACTCTCACTCTCTCATTCTTAAATTGATATTTCCCCCCTATCCTCCTGCCCCCAGAGGCTGTCAGATAACTTAACTATCCTAAACCCCTCATTTGGCCTCAATTGACCATCTTTCTCCAACTGGGTTCTTGAATTGGGACCAAAGTAAGATATTCAAGGCCTGCTCTAGAAAGAATAAGGATATGAAGTCTGTCAAGTTTCATATGTGAAATTCCATAATAGCAAGTCAGTTGAATACATAAGGAAGAATCCAGCAGCTGTTCCCATCTCCATCAATGATGGATTTGGACCAAGACCCAATCCATCCAAAACTGTGAGGTTCTGCAGAGCCCTAAGGAGCATCTTGTGTTCCACGGTGTCCTTCAGAATCCATGCTTTCTTTCACGAGTGCTCCCTTCCATTGTGGAGGTGGGTTGATGGATGTGGTCCCACATGACTCTTCTTAGTGGCAAGGCTGACATGTCAGCATGTCCAGTGACCTCAACAATCTGACCCTTGAATTTGCCTGAATGAAGATGTGCACACCCTTTCAGAGTGCTGCATGTACATGGACCTTGTTATTTCCAAGTTGTCACTGTGTATCCTCAGCCAGAACTTGGGAGAACATCCTTCATGTGTATTCCCTGGTACTGGCCACAGCCATTTTGTGATTGGGGAAAAAAAATCCCAGATGATCCCATTAAATGTTGGTGGTGTCAGTAGTGCCCAAACGCATGTGTAAAATAGGAGTCCTCTATACAGTGACGTGACTATCACTTGCCCAGTCTTCCATGGCCATCAGGAATTGCCCCAGGGAGATTTCTCTGCAGAGTGCTGGTCACCTGCACCTCTCATTTAAGAGCTAGGCTTTCTTTTGTTTTTTGTTTTTTGTTTTTAATTAGTTCAAGATTTAGAGAAAGATTAACTGGAATGTTTGGGCAAAAGCCTTTGGAAAAGCTATTCCTGAATTCACTTTATTATTGTTTTTTTGATCGCCATCTCTGAAAAGGCCCTGTCCTTGCTTGGCACCCTGTGTGAGTCTGCTTTGGTGTGCTAGGAATGATTCAGATGTGCGCATAAATGATGCAATGGCAGTTTTTTGGTGAATGTGGTCGGTGTTTCTGGGCATTGTGGCCATACTATCTGTTCCCAAAGCCATATAGAAAATGTGTGATCTGGAGGCTGCTAAAACACTATGGTATTGTTGCCTTCTCTTTCTTCACCTTGCTATCAGAGAGCGTTCTTGCTGTCTAAGCAATTCTTTAGGGGCAAGAAGCATCCTGGGGAGCTCTGTCACACTGGAGTGGCTCTGGCCTCACCAATGGCAAATGGCCTATGACTTGCTTTCAAGATCCTGGAAGAGCCTGCCGACGGTCGGCTTCCCAGGCAGATGTACTCCATTAGGGCTGAGCTGTCCATCTGCTGTTGAAATGAAGTCGTTCCCAGGAAGAGTGACACACTAAGCCATATTAGGGATTTGTACATTTAAACACCTAATCTACATTAGGATTTTCATTCCTTTTCCTGGGAATAAGTACAATAAAGCAGCAGGAGAAAGCAACATGAGCATCATAAGCAACAGGACAGGGAGAAAGGATAAAGGGTCCAGAAAACTAGTCATTTAAGCCATGCTCCATCTCTACCTGTTTAGTTAAGGCCCATGGGGACCCTGGATTAGGAGTTCTACCTGTGATTTATTTTCAGCACACAGTCACATGCATAGTTTATAGATAGCTAAATTCTACACTGTATAGGGCAGGTAAGAATTGTGACCCAGGAAACAAAAGACAGGCACCTTTCCTCAAATGCAAGATGCTGAGCAGAGAGTGGCAAAGAAAAATGTTCATTCATATTTAGTATATAATCTGTTAGTATGTTATAAAAAGCATGCTTTACCTGTTCTCTGTTCTAGGTAAAATAATCTGCCAGTTAACTGATTTGCCTACGATCTAAACGTGCCTAGTTTCCTTTCCCATGTTCTCTGTGAAGGAGCCAGTTGACCCTCAGGTACTGTTTAACCTGTGGGCCCATGTTATGGTTGGGTCAATGTTAAAATGCTCATTTGTCATCCTGAGAACTTGTAACATTGATCTAAGTCTAGAATTCCATCAAGTTTGGGGAGGTAGCCATATGTAAGATCACAGGCTGAATGAACACATCCTACCCTCATCCCGTTCTCACATTTGCTCAGTCACATGAGGTCCCTGTGAGTTCTGTGGCCAGGATGTAAGCTGTCTGCTCCCACAAGACAGCCTCTGTCAAAGCCTTGAGTGAAAGTCCGTGCTTTTCCCATGCCTTGAAGAGACTGGTGACGTTCAGGTGCTCTAGGTAGCAGTACAGAAGCAAGGAGAAAGAACTTTGCTCAGAGAGTATTGGGTTACCCTAGCAATGCTGGAAATGAGTGGGAAATGGTAGGAACCTGGTGTATTTCGCTGCCATGGTGTCCTTGTTCAGTGATGTCAGAGCTAATCACTGTGAGCTGCTGGTGGTGTTCCATATCCTGCATCTGCTGGTGTGCCTGGGGCTGGCGGTGCCCATGGGAATTGAGAATGGAAAGTAGAGTGGATGGGAGAGTTCCTCACAGCCTTGGGATGCTGGTGTACAGAGTTCCCCACAGCCTTGGGATGCTGGTGTATAGAGTTCCTCACAGCCTTGGAATGCTGGTGTATAGAGTTCCTCACAGCCTTGGGATGCTGGTGTGTAGAGTTCCTCACAGCCTTGGGATGCTGGTGTACAGAGTTCCTCACAGCCTTGGGATGCTGGTGTATAGGGTTCCTCACAGCCTTGGGATGCTGGTGTACAGAATCCTCTTTGGCAAATTCGAAAGTGACACTTGGTGCAAGGATCCAGTTACAATGAAGAAGCACAATTCTAAGCCCATTACAAAACTATTATTTTAAAGCTATGACTTCCAACCTGGACTCTGTTTATCAATTAATAATTATTTTAAGGTTGTGAGTTAAAGGGTGGTACAGAAAAAAATAAATTAAAAAGCTCTACATAAACATGTTAGTTCAATTAAACCAATATCTGTTGAGCATTTACTATGTCCTTGAGCTAGTACTGAGAAATATATTAAAGATTTTAAAATGGAGTATGTTATACTCATGTAGGATATGCAAATGCATAAGTATAAAATATTTAAATCTATGTATTATGTATATATAAATAGGCTTACATAAATTTCTGTGATTCCTCATACAGGTTTAATATTTTCAGGTTTCAGGGTTTGAATCAAAGATATACATTATGTTATTGAAGAATACCACAGACATTCAACTCTCCACATCATAGCCAAGCCTTGACCACTTCTGGAATTATTACACATTCTAAGCTAACACTCAGAGATTCCCTCTCAGGTCACAGCCTTGCATTTCCTTCACTCATCTTTGCTAGCTTCTCAGCCGAGTGCTCTTTGTCTCTGTGTGCCAAACTCCCCTTTGAGATCTTCTGAGGTACACTTCAGACAACAGGACCTCTCTGTCTCAACTTTACTCCCTTGCACACAGCTGCCCGTGTTCCTCTCCAAACAAAATCTGGCAACATCTGTAGGAACAAATCTCTCCATTCAATTAGACCCTTGAATCCCTGTCTATCTCTGTTTATCTTTGCTTTCCCAGCCTTCTCAAGTGGATAGAATTTCTTTACATCCATACCCAATGCTTATAGCTTTGCAGTGAGTCTAATCTGCTACTCACCTACAAACTCCAAACAGCAATATTTCAATGAGTGTCTTGCTACAAACCCAACAGCATTTTTGTTTCCCTGATATTTACCCTTAGATGTTCACCTGAGCTAACTTTTGGGAGGTGGTACATACTGATTTGGATCTTAGATCGCAGGTCCCCTACGACCTCACTGGCTTCTGCTTTTGCAGCTGTCCATGTTAACTGCTCATGATCTTTCTGACTTCCACAACATTTATGGCTCTGAGTGAAGATGAATTTCAAATCTTCACTCTTAGACCTTAATTTTCTCTTTGGCTTAATGTATATATTTCTGATCACTTCACTTCAGATTGGCCTGAATACCCCCATCTGCCTCTGCAAATTGACATAATTAGCAAATTCTCCTTCTGACTAGTGGGTCCATTACTCTCCTGTCACCACACTAAAGTTTTACCAGGAATTTTTGCCTCCTGCTTGTCCCTGGTTTTGCACATATAATCATTTGGAAAACCTATTTATTGTCACTCTAAAGTTTCTCGGCCTCCCTTTTCATTCAGGTTCTCCCCTCCCATTGATTATTTCAGTGTTGCATATCATTGTTCCAAGAGTTCATATTTCAGTCTACTCTCATCAGATTGTTTCCTGACTATAGTTACTTCATGGCATCCCTAACCCCAGAAGACAAGTCTTTAATGAGCTCCCCTTGCCATGCATGGCTTTCTAGCAAGTAGAACCTTAGTTCATGCTCTTTGCCACAGAACAGTTAAATTACATACTTGTCCCTTAACATTCCTTACCCAGCTAGATTTACTTGTATCTAAAACTTTTCTCTTTTCCCAAAATGTCCTGCTCTGAACTTTCATCTCCCAGCTTTCTTGCATAATCCACTCCCTCTATACAGTCTTCAAAGACAATAACATAACTACAGCATCTATTTCCCTTCACAATCTGTGCAGGAAAAAAAAATCAGGCAGTTTACAAATGTCCATGACACTTTAATCTTATCTCCTGAATAGCAACTGTCAGAGACCATCTTCATAATTATTTGATTGTGCATGTTATCTTCCCTCTTAGATTCAAAACAGGCCATACATTTACTAATCTTTATTTCCTCCATCACCTAACAGGGTATCTTGTACATGAAGGGCACTAGTGAATATTTCATATTATAAATAAAAATAGAAAAGTTCACTTATTTTACCCACAGGATCCTTAAATCTGCAGGAATACCTAGAGATGAGTTCTTCCCCCTACCAGCCCCATGTTTCTCTTTTTCTCCAGACACAGACTCAGTATTGCACTAACAGGGCATGTGTGCATTTCCATGTTGTCATTTCCAATGTGAATTTGTATTTTTCCAAGTTATACTTCATTCTCTGAAGTCCTTCTTTGACTACTTTATGGGTATTACTGTGTCCCCACAGTGATGAGTGCACACAAGGTAAATGGAAGGAGGATCAACTGTGAAGGATATTCCTCAAATGTGAGGTATAGGGATTATCCAGATGCTGTGAGCAGAGATGATTCTAGACACATTGCTATCCTGAACGAGTCTAGCATGACCTATGCTCAGATTGACAGTTCTTTATTCCAAGAGTTAGACAGCTTGGATCATTTAGATATTTTCACTAACAAAAGAGTCTTGTTGCAATGCAAGCTTACTAATCACACAGTCTTGTGACTCTCAGGAAGTGATCCAACAGGACCAGTGGGTTTCACTGAATGCTGAAAGTTTACACCTTTGTAGGCCAGATGTTGGGTCAGGGGCTGTATGTTCTGCTTACGCCCTTGTCTTAATGGTGTTTCTTTCCTCACCCTTTCTGATGCTTTATGACATTGAGTTATTAAACAGATCACCTCTGACATATACCTCAAGTGAAAATACACCAAAGTTTCAATGACTTTGTTGAGAGAGAATTGTAATGTCTCAACTCCTCTTTTCTCTGTAATTATGATTGGACTCATTGCCCTAGAGGAAAGAGTATCGCTTCTGGCCTGATGGCCTCTTGCTCTCTGTTCTTCATGCAGCTTTCACTTTTTCCCTTGGTTCCTTGGTTCTCTTAACACATCTCACCTATTTGTTCTAGTTAGTGTCTATCTTCATCTCTGGAGAAAATCTTGGGCTGGTCCTGTCCTTTTGCTTAAGCTGCTCTGGTACCAGATAATGCTGTCTTCCTTTCTCCTGGCCAACCTCCTCTATACATCTCATAATGTCATTGGTAATGAATTATTCTCCTTTGGGAGGCATCTTCTGCCACTGAGTGCTAATTTAAAGCATACTGTAGTGAACCTAACTCAAATACGCTACAGGCAATGACAAGTCTGCTTTTCAAAATTGCAGGCCGAGTTCATTCTTCATCAAGACAGGAAGGGGTGGGAGATTATTATTGGCAAGCTGGGGTGAAACTTGTAACAATTTAGGAGGTATCTAGTAAACATTAAAATGTTAAGTCTAAAGGGATGGTTTTTTTTCAGTTTTAATAGTTGTAGATAGTATTGATCCTAGCAATGGGGATAATTAACATTTTAGAGCGAAGTCCATCTCATGATAATATGAGATACTTATTTTAAGTAGTGAGACAGACAGACTGGCACTAACTAGTGGACGTGTCGAGAGGATGCTGTTCTTTCAAAGAAGGCATCCATGAAATTCTGATGGACCATGAGTGGACCAACATCATGTGCTTTTACATGGTTATTTTCTTTTACATCTTATTCTACTCTATTTTTTAACTTACCAGTACTGTAAAGAATGATGAAGGCAAAGAATAAGAGGTCCACACTAAGACTTACCTTCATGTCACAAGGAGAGCTGGGGGTTTATTGGTCCCTGACTTTGAGGGCCCCTTCAGGAAGAAGAAAACCCCCAAAGGACCAGACTTGAGGCTGATAGCCTCTCAGAGTCCCATTCCTTTGACCACAGACAGTTTGCAAAAACTCACCTTAACATTGGAGCATAATTTCCAGGTGTCTTCCAGATGAGGATAGAATTGTCCTTTTTGCTTACCCCCTTTGGTTGTAACCTGAGAGGCAGAAGCAAGGCAGATTAGAAATGAGGGGCATTACAAAGCATTTTTCAAGGGCCCATTTCAAAGTGCTTGGGGACTTTAGGCTGTTTGATCAAGTGCAAATTCCAAGGGAGGTGTCCAGAAAGAACGCTGACCCTGCGGTAAGGGAGCTGGACCCAGCCTCATCTGTGAGGTCCTAAATGCTTACAGAAAGTCTGGTCACATGGCATCCCTGAGTCAGCATCCTAGTCCCTTGGAAGACACCCAGAGAGCTGTTGATCACCACCCTGGGCCCAGAGGGCACAGCTTGTCCTACCAGCCTAGCTGTAGAATGTTAACCTTCATGAATCCATCCACTCTCTGCAGGAGGAGGCCCACAGTGCTAGCATCAGACCGGATCAGAGCTGCAGGGAATGTGGTCCCAGGAATGTGAAAGTGTGTAGTGGCTTACTTCCTTCAGACAATGATATCACTTGTTTCCAAAAGGGATTCTTTTTTCTTTAAAAACAAAACAAGAAACAAAAAGCTATGTCTTCCTGAAACTTCAGAATAGTCTATGTAGCTGCCATCACCACATTTTAATTGTATTTATTTAATTAAATTATCTATAACCATTTTCTTTTGAAATCAGGGCCATTTTAATGTTCCCTTTGGATGTGCTAAGAAGCAATGGCAAGCAAGAGACTATGCCACTTTGTTGTCTCGGTCTGAGTTGTGTTTTCAGTCTTATAAATAGATATCATGTTCTTCACACAGTTCTGTGTATTAAATGATCCCTTCACCATGAGTATCCTCACATTTGTGTTTCTATCCACCACCCCTCAAACACACACATATGCACACACATGCACACACACACACACACACACACACACACGCACAATATTATGATGAGAAGTTGAGATACATACAGAACATTAATGTGTACATGATAGTGAATTTTTCTAAACAAGAGCCTGACCAGTATAATTTTATTAATACCCCCACTCTGTACATTGATGACCAAGATGTACATAACTGGGCATCTTGGACCAGCAGAAAAAAATCATTTTGTCACAGTCCTTGAGAATCATAGACATTTTAAATGCCCAGGGCAATGAGTTCAGTTATGTCTCAGGCAAAAGAAATGGATCACTAAGACAGGTGAAGGGCCAACACTTCAGCATTCTTAGTTCATGCCACAAAGAAGGTCCAGAGCACTTGCAGTTCCTAGGATGATGCCACTTGTCTTTTTGGAAAAGGATGGTGTTTGCGAAGTCAAAAGTAACTCACTTGGATCTTTACCATTTTTGGCTCCTGGTGTGGATATGGGCTAATTTACCATCACTGTTTCACCCGACGGCCTCCTTGACAGGGTCACATGATGGTTTTGGTTGTACAGATGAACACATGGAAGCGCAGATGCAGTAGTAAAGTCAAAGCTTCCATTGCAAACTGTCCGCACTTTGTACCACAGGCTATCTTATGCACCCTAGGCTATCTCAGAAAGTCATACTGCATGAACTGCTCTCCCACCCCAAGTTTTTAATGCCTAATAGTGGAGGAAAGTCATGAAATCCAGGCAACTTGTTTAACCAAATCGATTGCACAAAATTCGTCTTCCCAGATCCCCCACCCTGCCCATCTCCCATAATGCATCAGTCTACAGAAACCAATCAAATGGTGGAACAAAGCAGGAATCTGCAAAACAAAGATAGAAAAGTCTCTGTAATGAAAGAAATTTGAAGAGCAAATCAAGGTGTTTGAATTTTGTAAGGTAAGACATGGGGGATAACTTTTATTATTCAAAATTTTTATACAGCGTGTGAGCAGCCCAAATCTCCCAGACTGATATCCTAGGAAGGAGGCCTTTTAAAAGTGTGTGTGAGGTGGTCATGAAATGTTGAAGGTGTCAGTAGTTCGGGCTAGCCCACAGGGAAGGCAACTTCAAGACAGCATCCTTTACATTCTTTTCCAGAATCTAATTTAACCTGGTCCTAATATTAAGACATGAGTCAGTTCTAGAAATGTTATGTAGACATGTAATGCAATGAATTTCTGACAAAAGACCTTGTGTCCCCCAGAACACTAATAAATAATGATTCTCTGCCTAAATTATTGTTTAGGAGAACAGTGCCATCTGCAGCAAATAGTTGTGAGACTTTGATTTTGCCCCAAGATTATAGTGGTAAATTGTTCAACAACCGCAGCTGATGGACTCCCATAGCTACCTTCTCTTGCAACGTATCTGCTGACTGATGAATGGAACCAAGCTTGCGGTGGGGGAGGGGGGATCCTGCCTTTCCAGAGGATAGCATCTTGAATTTATATCTCAAGAGAGTTTACTCTTTATACAGAACAGTCTGCTTATACCAAGAACAGTGAAATGCTCTACCTTCACGTAGGCTTTGGCCAATTTAATCAGTCTATCCTGTCCCAGAGAGGATGCTGCAAAGTATAGGGAAAGGAAGAAATTACTCATTCCCGTGTGTGCGGGGAGAAATTGAGAACAGCACATGAATGCTCCTCAAACTTAGCTTAGAATCGAGTTGGTGACAAAAAGCGGTTCTCTCTCACCCTTTTGCCTCCTGAGAGCTGGTGTAAGATCATGTTGGTATGCATAGAAAGCCGAGAAGGAGGGCAGCCTATTCTACCTTGATGCCTTGATGGCTTCATCTTGCTTAGGAATTTCATTACCTCTATCATGATACTCCTTACTAACATCACAGAGCCAAGATCTGATGGGTGTTGGAATATCCTATTCCCCTGAGATGACCATTCCTTCTCTGGTGCTATACTCATATTCATTGGGGGACAGGACAGAAATAAGATTCATAGGACCCTAAGGGCATGGATGGAGAATTACTTAATTGAAACCACAGAGCTCTTGTGCTTAATATTAAATATTAAAGTGGAAATTAAAAAGGCAACCCTCAAGCACAGCTGCCCACAGTGCAGATTGGGAAAGCATTATGGGAAAAGTTTTAGAGAGCAAGTCCCCATCTACCCAAGGCTGGAGCAATCAGACTGAAAGTACATACAGAATCAGGGTAGCTTCATGTTTTGAGGATATTGTAGCTGATGTGGATGCTTCCTGTGCAAAGACTGAAGTAGGTAAAAGTCAGTTTTGGAGCTTAGAACTCTCTCCTCAGAGCAGTGTCCACATGAACCGAATCCCCTTGCCACTGACCTTATGGGCAGAACGTAATTCCTCTCATATTGCAGATTGATTTCTTCCTAAGCCAGGCTTGCCCACTGGACATCGAGCCCTGAGGTAACTCACAACCTTTCCTTGTCCTCATGCCCTCTGTCACTTCTATTAAAGAACAATCCTTAAAGCCTGTTTGGGTAAGTCCTGTTGGATGAAGCCGGTTACCTGGGTGGACGTGAGAAATAGGCAGCAAGTTTCAATACCAAGAAGAGATGCCTCCTAGGAAAACAAACATGCCTACTAATTTCTAATCTAATCAGGAAGTTGGAGAGCTTTTGAAGATGTGGAGCATCTTTCTTTCAATGAAACAAGATAGAGTATTACTAATCTCTCCATTCTCTGTTCATTCTCTGAGATGCTAAATCTGTTTCTCTTCCCAGCAAGATAAATGGGGCCAAGAACAAAACTCCAACCTTCTCAGACAGCTGTGACTGTCTTCTGCATGTCTTTGTTTCTTTTCCCACATTATCTGCCACATGATGAAAAAATATGCATGGCCATCACTAGTCAGACATACCAGCAAAATACGATACAGAAATTCATTAGGAATGAGTAAAATCAGCATATTTCATTTAATCCCAATGATCTTTTGGGGAATCTTATCCTGTCTGTAATTCATCTCTCCTCTGAGACTCTCTCCTCTTCTTGAAGCCATTATTACAACAGGAATTCACTGTTTCAAAGTTGACAAAAGGAATGATAGCTATGCTAGGAAATTGACCCCAAATACTTATTTTTATAGCCATTGAAAAGTGGGTTTTATATTGACAATAACTTTTCCAGTTCTTTCCATAGAAATCCTTCTTGACCTCTCTGCCTCTTGCTATATCTCCAGATCCCACTTCTTGATCTGCGATTCCTTCTCTACCTTATTCTCCTGTTATAAAAAAAAAAAATGTCCCTTAAACTGAATTCTTATTTAAACAAGTTACTCAGAAAAAGATCTGAGAATAATTTCTCATTGGTTCTCTTGTTATTCCTTGATTTGGAAAGAAAGAGTTGGAAAAAAATAGTAAGCAAGAAAGCAAACACGGCCTTGTCCTCAGATGCTTCAACTCAAGGTCAAGTGCCAGGAAACTGAGTGTCCTCAAGTGAGAGCCGAGAATCTGCTAAAGGAGAGGGACGTGCTCCAGAATATTAAGCAGCCACTGAGCAGGTACACATGGGCTTTGGTCAAGATGATTTCTGTGTGCATGAAGGCATTAATCTCTCGCCCTAGCGCTCCTTCCCACTTCCCTCCCTTTCTCTGTCATTTCAAGGCACAAGATCTATGATGGAGAATGCTTTAGTTTAAAGACACTGATGGTGTTGCACTATCCCCAGCTTTCCTTTGCCCTAGGCACAGAGAAAGCCAGTGCCTCTAAGTCTCTCAGCCAATGAGTTGTTGCATGTCAGTTCTCAGTTGTTCGTAGCACATGCTGTTAAAATGAGAGAAAACTAAAGTGGGAAATAAATTCAGTGACAAGTAGACCAGAGCATGGTTCTGAAATAATGGTCTTCACCAAGGTAAGCCAAATTCCAGAAGCAAAAGAAAAGGGTAAAGAGGGGCTGATGGTTTAGAGGACAGAGAGGATAATGTTCATATTGTTCACAATGTTCATAATGTTCAACATGCTCTGATTAACCCCACTAAAAGTATTGTCCATCACTCCCACCCACCCACAAGCTCTAGTGGAAGGAGAAACCTGCTACCACTGACCACTCTGACAGAGGTGGATTCACTTTAGAAACAGGCACAGGCTTTCTGGCAGGGAACTACTAATAAGCAATGCACCTTGGCTATTCAAGAACTCATCTTCAGACCTTAGAGCAGCTCCTCACTGACTATCTCCATTCTCCAGTCTAGAATATTGTGAGCAGAAGAGCCTCATGCTCATTGGGATGGCAATTACTCAATTTAGGAAGCCAAAGGACACAGAGAAGAGGAGAATATATCGAGAGAATGGAGTTAGGTTAAGCTTTTTTATTTCTTCATCTTCTTCAGTTTTAGTGTGGTTTGGCATCACAAAGTTAGGTCACCTTTGAGAGAAAAAATCTTTTAAATAAAATTGTATCTTCCCATCCCAGTAAAAACACCAAGTTTTCTAATCTGATTACTGTTTACTCCAGGAAGGAAATTGGTGGATTCAATTACAAACAGGCATTTTGCAGATTGCTTTAATCCTGATTCTTACACATATTAGCATGAAATTTATTGACTCAGACATGATCCTTTAAGCTGTAAAACCTCATTAAAGGGAAATAGATCATGTGTTCTGAATCAACTAGGTTAAAAGGATGAAGTAATGCTCCCACAATTCGGTCTGTTCATTCTACTCTAGCAGAAGGCATTTGGGAATTAGGCAACAGAGGAGGAACACCAGGGGGGACAATAGAGACAGAGAAATGGCTAATGGGACTTGGGGTCATTTTTTTATTATTAAAAATAATAATAAACCCAAGGTCAATTCTCAGGTCCAAAATGAGCCCTGCCTGTGCCATTTCAATGTTTGCTGAAATAACAGATATCCAGGGTTCAAAGTTTATTATTTTCTTGGAAGAGGGGTCTTGGTGATTCTGTCTTATTTTACTTTTTATTGGAAATTGTATTTGGAAAACATTTGTCTGCAGTTCTTGGGCATGTCTATCCTTGCAAGGTTGTTTATTGAATGGAAACCCTGTGCCAGGTGGTCTAGGTGCTGGGAGTCAACACAACAGAGGCAGTGTCTCTTGAGGTTCATGTGTCACTGAGAGGAGGTTTTTCATGTGATAGTAACTTTAAGATGCTTACCAAACATCCAGGTGGAAAGCAGACTAGGCAACTGGGTATCCAAGCTTGAAGTTGAGGGCCCAGGGAGGGATTTTTTTTTTTAATAGCCCATTTTGTGATGACCAGAATGACCCAGTAGAGTCAGGAAGCTGATGGTGCTTAGAAAGAGAAGATGGTGACAGAGTAATGGCGATGATGAGTGAAAGGGGATGGAATCCACTGCACAAATAGAAGGCTGGATGTAGGAGCTACTGGTGCTTCATAATAGAGAGACTGTGGTATTGGGCACAGATGCAAGGAGGTAGACAGATCTGGGAACATGTCTGTTTGGATTGGAATTATTCAGTGAAATACAAAGAGAATTCATCAGCTGAGAGTGGAAATTCAAGACTGTTTCAATGATCGAGCCAGGCAGAGGAGAAGAACTAGTATTCCCTGATGTACTTCATGCTAGATTTGGTCACTATATGTGGTTTTTTATGGAGGAGAGCTGAAATGGTCTGAAAATGGCACTGCTGAGCAATTGAGCCACCTCTAGACTGGTGCTGTGACAAACGTGTGACTGGAATGCATGCTACTCAGTAGGGCTGCTGGAGTCTCCAGGAAGACAAGAATGTGACAGAAGTTGCCAGGGTATGTGACAGTGGAGGACCGTGGATTCACAGGAAGGAATGGAGCCAAGGATAGAAGATGGACTGCAGTAGGAGATGGACTAGCTCACCTGTGGATGAAGGTGAGAGTGGGCTCCTCACAGTGGCTCTCCTGAGCTGGGTTCATGGGTAGTTGAGGTTGGTACTGGTAGTCTTTATCAGGTTGAAGTGTCAAGGCTGCATGTGCTGGTCAAGGCCTTGCCAGCAGCATGTGGCACTCTCATGGTTCATCAGTACCCACCCCACCCCCACCTTTTAATTTCCACTGCCAAATTCTACTTTTGCTTATTTATTTGCTTGGAGACCAAGTTCAATCCTCCTGCCTCAGCCTCCCGAGTGCTGGGATTGCAAGCATCCACACCCAATCCTATATTGGCGTTGCATGTTTTCATAGATGTCATTAGATGTGACCCTGGATGGAAACGGCATTGCAACACTTTACCTCCAAAAAGACCACATTTCACCATACATCTTGCCCTTTCTGCTTTAAAAGCTTCCAACTAAGTTACTCTCCTTGGAGAAATTCAGAATTCTTTCTTCTTATTTATCTTACTCTTTGTTCATCTTTTAAAAGAAATCTAGAAGAAGAACAAACAGCTTTGCTTCTGCCAAATTCTAGCAAATGACGGTTTCCTCGGACTGATCATTTTTATTCAGTATTTTCTTTTGTGACAGAGAACAATGGGCCAGGAGCATTAGGAAATGATTGGGCATCTTTGAAAGCTTTGGAGGGAGGAACATTCTGGATGATCAAGATGGGGTTAGAGAAGAAAGGTTTTAGTGGGGCTGCATGGAGGAGAGGAGGGGGGAGGAGTATACGTTGAAGATAACACTGGAAAAAATTAAAACTTTGACTAAAGGAGGTGGCAGGAGGTGGGGGGTGGGGCATCTGTAGCATCTGGAGATTTGGCAAGCATAAACTAGATCCTGCCTTCTCCATAACATTCGGCATATCCGACACCAATGATAGACTGGTCTTATTTTATTTCCTGGGACCTTTAGAAAATCATAACTTGATTTGGTAGAGACAGTAGGCCTTTCTACTGAGCTAGTTCTCCTGACCCCACAGAATCTTGAAGAGGGGCCAGGTGAAATCGTCACTGCCAGTTCAGCTTCACTGTTCACCGGTGAACACACACCCTCCAGCTCTGTCTTAGCCTTCCTGCTGCTCCTCTCAAAGATCAGCTGGTGTTCACCAGGCTCATCTAATGCCTGTCTTCGGGTCTGTGTTGGGAGAGTATTACAGCCAACTCAAGGGCTTATTCCATGCTTCATGCACCAGTGCTGGCTACAACTCCTTTAGCAAAGAATAGGGAAGCAAAAGCTGCAGGCGTGTGTGTGTCCTGACTGCTTGACTTCCTGCCCAGCAGGAATCCAGCCTTTCAAAGGTCAACTGAACAGAGCATGGCTTCCAGCTGCCCAAGATTTCCCCTGCTTCTGGTTGTTACACCAACGTAGTAATCAGGTATGACTGTGCAAGCATCTGTGGGACGTGAGGAGAGAGGTTAAATAAAGGAGAGGGGATCTTCAGTGGGAGCTTTGTGACACAGTGACCATCCCGGCATTCATACTTTAGAGTAGCCATAACACTTGTGGAAACATGTCCAGGGAGCTAGCTGGAATGTTACCATGGGACCAGAGAAGACAAAGGATAGGGCAATGAACTCTTACCTGTGGGAAAAAAATCTCTTTTCTTCCAGTGCTCTAACAGTGTCATAAGTACACTTAGCCACAATGACAGAAGCATGTCCGTGTGTGACTGTGGGTGTGCATGTGAGTTTGACCGGGCGTGTGAAGGGGTGAAACACTGTATACACACACAGTGGCTTGGGCTGCAGTCGCAGAACCACACCCCTCCCAGAGTCATTCTGGCTAGGGGTGATGGTCACAGCTTCCCTAGTGTGGTGTCCCCTCTGCACAAGGAAAGCCCTCAGGCTTGCCTGGACTCTGTGAGGCCAGATCCCACGTTCCTCCCCTAGGCCAGCTCTCCTTCCTCTTGACTCTCAGATCCCCAGCCCATTCACTTCCAAGTTCTTTTAGGTTGTTTGTTTTGTTTTGTTTTTGTTTTCTGTAAATATCGATTTCTTATTTTGGACATGCAGGGATCAATTGAGATTCTGGAGTGGGGGGAGGGGCGGATGACTGGGTCTTTTATTTTTTTCTTTCTCTCTTGGATTTTGGTGTTTGAACTTGAAAAAAATACTTACAAGTATATATATAAGCAAATGACTTACCTTTAACAAACAAAATAAGTTGATTTCATTCTTTTGTTTTATCTTGTTTCTCATTGGGGTAGGGTGGGGGTGGGGGGTCTTTCGGGTGGAGGGCTTTTTTGTGAGCTGTATAGATTTCCAGTTTGGACTTGTTCAAATGATGCAGGAACAAAAATTAAAATGAATTTAAAAAAAGACAACATAAAAACAAGAAAAACCTTTGTGATGTATAAAAGCTGTACATAGTCAAAGATCCTTTCTCTTTTCTAATGGCAAATTATTTCTGTCACTTTATATCAAAAAATAAAGAAACCTACCACAAATTATCAGGGTAAAAAAAAATTCAGAATCAGTGTTTTTTCTTGGACTTCGTGGTTTTTGAGAAAGCCTTTTTAAATCTGTGTTAAGGAAAGAAAGGTACCTTTCCCTGGGGGGTTTCTGGCTGTGAGCATTCCTCTGCACTGTGAATCTGCCCACTGATGCTAAGATCTCTGGGTTGTGAGTTAGAGGAGTTTAAATACTCATGGTCCAAAACTAATCTTCTAACTTCTTAAAGGGTCTTTATTTCATCACTGTCGACCATATTTTGTTTTCTTTGGAATATGGAAACAATAACTTCAAATATATTTCAAAAGTAGACAAGAATGGCATGATGAACCTGCAGGTATCAACACACAGCTCCTATAATCATTGAGTTATGCTAATGTGTTTACTGAGTTTTTAATCAGATCTCTACTCCAAGGCCTGTGAGATGGCTCAACAGGTAAAGGTGCCTTGCTGCTAAGTCTGAAGACCTGAGTTCATCACAGGAACCTACAGGGTAGAAGGAGAAAAATGGACTCCCACAAGTTGTCCTCTAATCTGCATAAATATTGTGACAATTCAGGTCATGTTTATGTGCACATACACAATCATACACACATAACAAATAAATAAAAATGTAATAGATTCCACTAAAAACAATCAGACCCTTATTCGGGTCCTCCTCTTTCATCATCCTAAAACAAGTGCCATGATTTGATTATTTTTATCTGCTTTTCAATGGGGTACCCCTAAAGAGGAAGAATTCTTAGTGTTCACAGTGCCATCATGGCACAAAAGTGCCACAATAATTCTTCCACAGCACATATCTACTGCTCAGAAATTTTAGTGTATAAATATAATGTCACTTTCCAAGGTTGTTTTTGTTTTGTTTTGTTTTGTTTAACATTGTAAGTCAAATACAATCCTCAGATTCCGCAGCTCTTTCTCAAGTTTATTTTGCATCTGTAGTTCACCTCCTGACTTTTTTTTTTTTTTTGAATGTATGTGTTATGCAATTGCTGCATTTTTCCTATATGGGACTCCCTTAGTTTGATCTTGATGCTTACATTCTCATATTAATGACCAATGTGTGCTTTGTCCTTTGTATTTTTTTACAAACTGATAATTGATATGCCTTTTGATGTATAGTCTCATTCCTTGGGAACATCAGAAAAGTCATCTGGCCTTCATTTTGGCCAATATAAAGTGTATTTGTTGGAATTAGATAACCAGAGGTACAAGTGTCACCCAGGTTACCAGCAGTAACAGTGGTCTAGTTATAAATATATCTGACTGCTTCCCATAGTCAAGAGAGAGAGCAGGACCCCGTCTGCTTCTGCATTTCTCCACAGTGGTGTTTCCCCATCTTGTTGCTGTCCTGTCACTGGCTTTATATGTAGATGTTACATGATTCTTTCCTATACCTAAATTTCTAATTTATTCATGTTAATAGTCTCTCTTTAGCTGTTTCTAGTGATGAAGTAAAATACCAAATAGAGTTAGTATTTCAAAATGCAATCATGGGACACATCCCAGCATCACTTATTAAAGGCCATATACTCTACCTCTCATCCTAGTATTGGAAAGGATCATAAGGGGCGCCAATTAGTAGACAGCCAGCTTATGACTTTCGTAAGTTCAAACGTAGCAGTCAGGACTAGAAGCCAGTCCTGCTAATCTCTGCTACAGTATATCTTCCAAGACAACTCTGTCTGCAGCCACTGTCTCAGAGAGATTCTCTCTGTCGGTTCCTCCTGCATTTTTCTCTACAAGGGAGCAAAAGTGTTCATTCACCTTGAATATTCTAGGAAGAAGGAAGCTCTAACATGAAGTCAGAGTTGTTTCTGGGTATAGTAGTCCTCTTTACTACTGGAAAGACATCCTCAAAGCCCAAATTGTCCTGAGGCTTTAACAAGATTCTCAGGGTTACAGCTGGCATGATTTGGAAAACCTGAAATGTGTTTTATGTTTCTAAAGTCAGAGTGAACACTTCACCATTGACTTGTGCTGGTCTTAAACAAGAAAACTTGGAAGTAGAAATCTGAATGCCAGAGGAAACAAAGATGTAATTGAACCTTTGGTGACAATTATGACACTTTAAATAAAACAAAACACTCAAGTGACCAGATAATATGTTGTGATTCCCAGTACTGTAGCAGCGATCTTTTCTTCATATTGCCTGACTCACACACCATGTGGGACTTCTTTTAATTAGCTCAGAGTTTCTGTTCTGTGAATCTCTGCCATCCCCAGTTCCACTGTAAGAGGCCACCAGCAAGACCAAGGGAAGAACCAGTCACATACTGTGCACCAACTGTCTTGGGAAGGCGGTTGACTTGGTTAATTTCTTCATTCTTTGACCACATACCTGACAAGAAGCACCATACGGAAGAATTCACTGTGACTCACAGCTTGACGCTGGAGTCCACCATGGGAAGGCATGACCATGGCAGCCGCTGACAGCTGTGACCAGGAAGCTGACAGAGCCAGGAAGCTGACCTGAGATAGGGCCAGCCTATGATTCTCAAGATATGCCCCCATCCCAGCAACTCATTTCCTCCAGCTAAGCCTCACCTCCTAAACCAGTCCGCAACCTCCTCAACTGCACCATCATCTGTAAACCAAGTGTTCAAACACATAAGCCTATGGGGGACATTTTACATCTAAACCATAACAGCAGTCTCCCCAGGCTGCTCCAGGATCAGCATGCTTCCCTTACATAACAATACTCAAAAAGTAAGAACACTATGGTGATTTGATTTGAAACCAGTCACCCCTCAGTATCCTTGGAGAATTGGCTCCAGGGCCTCCTTACGGATCCCTAAACTTAGTCTTCTATAAAAATACACAGTATTTGCATAGAACCTATGCACACCCTCCCATATACTACAAATCATGTCTAGATAACTTACAATCCCTAACACACTGTCTTAGTTAGTGTTTCTGTTGCTGTGAAGAGACACCATAACCACAGCAACTCTGATAAGGAAAACATTTAATTGGGGCTAGCTTACAGTTTCAGAGGTTTAGTCCATTATCATCACGGTGGGACATGGCAGCATGCAGCCAGACATGGTGCTGTAGAAGGAGCTGAGAGTTCTATATCTTTTTGTTGTTGTTGTTGTTTTGTTTTGTTTTTCCGAGACAGGGTTTCTCTGTGTAGCTTTGCGCCTTTCCTGGATCTCGCTCAGTAGACCAGGCTGGCCTTGAACTCACAGAGATCCGCCTGCCTCTGCCTCCTGAGTGCTGGGATTAAAGGCATGCACCACCACCGCCCGGCCGAGAGTTCTATATCTTGATCGGCAGGCAGCAGAAGGAGACTACATAAAACACTGGGCATAGCTTGAGCATATGAGACCTCAAAGTCCACCCCTACAGTGACACACTTCCTCCAACAAGGCCATGCCTCTTAATAAGTGCCACTCTCTATGGGCCAAGCATTCAAACACATGAGTCTGTGGGCCCATTCCTAGTCAAACCACCCCACACAATGTCAGTACTATGTAAATGCTTATTATGTTGTACTGTTTAAGGGATAGTGATTTTTTAAAGCTTTGTCTATGTTCATTACAGATGCAATTTTGTAAAAAGTTATTCTGTTCTTCAACTCGTTGGATTAATGGATGTGGAACCCATAGATACATATGGATGGCTGCATATCTATTCCTCCAAATTCAAGCCTAAAATATTCCTTTCAAAATGATTAGTAAATACAAATTATTTTCTGGGAGCAACTTCCTTGTAAAACCTCTAGAATGACCAAAAGGAAGGGGAAAACCATTATACAGAAGGTTCCAAAACACTCTGGGGAGCCTGTCAAAAAGTTACATTGGTGTTGGAGAATGCTTGCTGATCTTCCAGAAAATCTGAGTGCTGTTCCCAATACCTACACAGGTACACAGGCAGTTTATAATCTGACACACTCTTCTGGCCTCTGTAGGCACTGCACCCATATGTACACACACACACACACACACACACACACACACACACACACACACACTTTAAAAAATATTTAGAAAGAAGGAAAATAGTTATGTCAAAGTTATCATTAGTGATCTTCAGTGACTTATTTAATGCCAATTAATTGCAGTTTTCTTAGTTCTAACCTGAAAAGCGAGCTTGCCGTCCTGCCATCAGGCAAGTCCTTCTCATCTCTGGTTGTGCTGATTTAACTAACACACAGCTCTCACCCCAAAGGGAATAAGGAGCAGTTTATTCTGAGCCAAATATGAGTGACTGTGTCCCAGAAACATGGATTCAGGTTTCCCTGGAATGATATGCTCCACTACAGAAGTGGTTTCATGAACTTTTACAGCCACAGAACAAATAAACATTTAGTGAATACACCATTTGTGTAGACATCACATAGATGGATTACAGCAAAACGGGAAATCTCTGCTACCTGGTGACATTCTTAGTTTTTCTTAGTTTTGGGGTTGATAGAAGCTAATAGTCTACCAAGTTATACAGCCAAAGATTTTGCCTGATATTTGAAAAAATGTTAGGTTAGATATGGATGTGTATGTGTGGCTACTAAGGGGACTAAAGATAATTCAACATAATTTAGGCTCTTAATCTGCAGCATTCCAGATCTCTACTATCACAGAAGTTAACTTTATACTCATATATGTATGTATGTATGTATGTATAATTTCAATTCACAATTGCACTTTGGAGTCATCTGAGTACTTATAAAATGTTGGTATCATTAAAATATTCTAATATAATTGTTCCAGGGTATATCTGTATAAAAAGGGCTTCACACACCCCCAAATGACTTTTATAAAATGCAGGATAAACACTACCCTGCATCAGCAGACTTGGGAAAACTGGGATTAATTACTATGAATTTGTTTCTATGGTGCAATGCTTGTGATTGTGTGATTGTTGAGCTCTCTATAGACTGCCTCTCAGCTCAAGGATAGGTACCTTTGAGAACTTCTAAACCTTGTTTCTCCTCCATTAGGAGCCACAGAATAAACACAGAATAGACATGATTGACTGCTATAGCCCAGTTCTGTAATTCTTTATATTACCACAGTACCTAGTTAGATGGATATACCACAAATCTAATCTATATAACAGAAATTCTCTATACAAATTTAAAGTTCAAAGTAAATATTAAATATGACTACTTTCATGACCATGGAAGAAAAACAAAAATGCTTCATAGGAACAACTTCTGAACTTCCCAATTGAGAATGTGTATTCTTTTAAGGGTGCATCTATTTTTTCATTGTTTATTCATTATTTTTTTACATTTACTATTTTGTGAGTGAGTGTCCTCAATTGTGTGTACATTAGTGCACACACACACACACACACACACACACACACACACACACACACACGAGTGCATGTGGAAGTCAGAGGACAACTTGCAAGAATCAGTTCTCTCCTTTCACCACATGGGTCCCAGTCATAGGCTTGAAGGCGTCTTTGCCCACTGAATCATCTCATTGGCCTTGTTTGTTTGATTGTTTTAGGAAGTTGTTTGTTTGTTTGTTTTGCCAGAGTTTCACTGTGCAGCTCAGGCAGGCCTGGAAATCATGATGCTCCTGTCTCAGCATCCCAAGGACTGAGATTATAGGAGTATGCCACCATACTTGGCGTATGGACCACTTTTCAGCCTCCATTATCAGAGTCTTTATCTCTATGCTCCTTATTTGGCCGTAGCTATCCACAGGGCTATTATCTGCCTTTTCTCCTAAGGAAATTAGTGCTTTCCTCTCTTCCAGGCAAAACACAGACCATTATCTGAATGGTTTAAACTAGTCTGACATCACAGGGAACTTTATCAGAACAACCAGTTGTGGGTTTGGACTCTCCAAGGTTTTATGACTTTTCTCAGTCATAACCAAAGTCTGCTCTCCTCAGATAGGGCACTGACAACAGACCAAAGAAAGGATTCCACAGGAGTCCTTGGGAACTCAGCGACTTTATTGGAGTTGCTTAGCAATATGGATGAATGGTTACCTACAGTAGCACTAGTGACTCAAAGACAGAAAACCGTGTATCACATGGGTAACAACTCACAAAGCTGTGTTCCTGGGGCTCCATTGAAAGTCTCCCCTTTGAAGCAATTGTTTGCTGTTTTTATAACCATGGAGATAGGGCTTGTGAATCTTGTAGCTTTCTAAGCTTCTTGAGTCCTGTCAGTCTCTTTGCTAGCTCCAGGAGGGAATTTAAATCCAGAGGACATAGTTACAAAACACTGTGCATTCAGTTTTGGTAAGCTGTCCTCACCATAGTAACTGCACATTTTGGTGCAGTTTTTGTGGCTTTAAAGCTAAATGTCTCAAGTGGTGTCTGTTAATGCGGTCCCTGTACTTTCCCGTGACCTCTCACCACAGTTTCCCACGACCCTCGAAGGTGTTTGAGTCTTCCTTGTCCTGAGAGGAGCCCACATTACCTCCTTCCTGCCTGGCCACACACTCACAAACAGTGTGCGAGGAGCCCACACCACCTCCTGCCCGGCCACACACTCACAAACAGTGTGCTTCCACCCAATGTTATTTATATTTCAGAGCAAAGCAGCTCCAGCTTTTGCTGTTCTTTCTGTCGTCAGTCTAGATCCTGAGATCCCACCATTCCACCACTGATTAACAAGGCAGCCCCTGAATGCAGCTGCCTCCACCACTCAACCACACATGGTGTCCAAGCTCTGAATGTCACCGTGTTTCCATCTGTGTTGAGATCAGATGAGGTTTGCACAGATCCTTCCCTCATCCGTGAACACACAGTACTGTAACTGTTTATTCCATCTGAAAAGAGTCTTGGAAATCAGAGGAGAGGGCATCTTTTCCTTCAAGTTATATCTGAAGGACACTGTCACTTAACAAACAACTACTGAGTTTGGGCTTTTTCATTCATTACTCATGGAATTCTCTTAATAGCATTGTTATATCTGAGGTTTGAAAAGCCACCAGCTTACTCAAAATCACGAGACCTTCAGATGAAAGACCAGTTCAAAACAGTGAGACGGTCCCTACGCCACCCTCTTACCACTAAGCCAATGCCTCCTAGGTAGATTGTGAAGGGTCAATTACACAATGAATTAGAAGTTGCTCTGCAAACTCCAAAGTACTTCGGACAGTGTAACGTATACCATTCTGTCCAGCAAGGCCTTGGCATTGGCTTGCCTGTTCTGGTGCTCCATAATTAACTACTTCTACTTGGTATCAACTCTTGGATAAACTTGTTCCCTTTGTACCCCATAACATTTCCTATGTCCACATTGGTTAGCAAGTCTGAGAAAGACACATAGAAATGATCTATGCAAGTGAAAATAACCATTTGTCACCACAGATATTATCTATTGGGTACTTACTAATCACCAGCACTGTTTTAAATAGTCCACATGTCCTTTTATTAGTAATTTATAATAATGCCAGGACAGATCATCGTCACCTTTCCTCACTTACATAGATGGAAACCAAGCTATGATTTGATGACTGGTGGCATGAGGTTGCACAGCCAGCAGAGATCGGTCTCACCTCAGACCTCTTCCGGCCCAAGCCCTCACTGAAGACCTGCACTGCTCCTAAACATATCTTCTGGCAGCCTTCTTTCTTGCTGTTCTCTACTATCAGTCATTAATTATGGCTGCATGCTAGGACACTTTGAAAGGACGGGAGCTAAATACTCAGTATTTTGTGACAATTCACTAGGTGATGCTGACATGGAGTCATGACTGGGCATGAATGGTGTCATTTAATGCCAAACCACAGAATTAGAACCACATGGTGGGCAAATGACTGGTACAAATTCCCACAGCCTTGTGAATGCAGAGATAAAACCCAGAAATCTTTTTACCTATTGCTGCCTTCAGAGGTGTGCCAGGTGATAATAATTGACCTGGTAAGATTGCTCAGAGGGTCAAAGGCTTGCTGCTCAAACTCAGGGGCTGGAGTTTAATCCCCAGTACCCACAGAAGAGTAGCAGGAGAGAAGAAATTCCAGAAACTTTGTCCTCTGATCATCACACGTGTGCCGTGGCCTGTACAAGTACTCGCACATGCACACACATGCACACACATGCACGCACACACAAATGAAGAGATAATTTTTAAATGTGTTTGATCTGGGAGCTGCCCCATGGATGGCTCTTTTCCCAGCTTTGTCTCTGGGCTCCCAGGCACTCACACTAGCTCTACCAACAGAGGGTGCTAGAGAATCCTGGGACACCTCCCAGGAGCAGTGATTTGTTACTTACCCAGAAGCAACCCCCCTAGGAAGCTAGATCCTGAAGTGTCTATGACTCTTGGACCCATGATACCCCCAACTCTTGATACATACCCATATTCTATTGCTGTGAAGAGACACCATGACCAAGGCACTCTTATAAAGCAAAGCATTTAATTGGAGGCTTCCTTACAGTTTCAGAAGCTTAATCCATTATCATGTGGAAAGCATGGCAGGAACATGGCACTGGAGTAGTAGCTGAGAGCTACATCTTGATCCACAGGCAGAGAGAGAACTTGGGCCTGGTGTGACATACCTCTTCTAACAAGGCCATATCTACTCCAACAAGGTCATACCTGGTACCTCGAATCCTTCTCAAATAGTGCCTCTCCCTGATGACTAAGCATTCAAATATATGAGCCTATAGGGGCCATTCTTATTTAGACCACCACACATGCCCATACCAGAGTGTGGAATCTCAGCACAGGCCTCAAGTGCCTTCCACAATTGCCCCTGATGTGCTCAGAGTTTCCCTCCATCTTTTTAGGAAACAATTGCCCTGTAAACAAGGCTGTAAGTGAAAATTCCCCTGTTCAGGTTACACCTGTTTCCTGAGTCTTCACTGGGTAAACACTGGATTACCTCAAAGAGAACTTCTTGTCAGCCCAGGCATCAAAGCACAGTGTGGGGATGGAGAAAGTTTTGTCCAGCCTCCCTCTTTCAACCAACAACATAGTTTTCCTGACAAACACATCTTGGAGGTGTAACAGGAACAATGGCATTCATTTATCAATTCATGACTTTAGAAAAGGCTCCATGAGCTTCAGGCTTCTTTGCTCTGTGACAGCTAACACTGGATTTGCTCTGTCACCTCAGCAGGTAAGCTAGAATAAATTAATTAGCAAACTGCATGTAATGAGGACACATTGCTCCCTGCTGACTTTCCATTAATGTACATAGATGATTATATTTACGTTAGGTTAGTGCACAATAAGCAATATACAATGCACAACTTAATCTCTATTTTATATATTTAATAACAATTCACGTAAGTAGATTCTTACATGTTTATTCTTGTGGTTGTGGTGACTATAAAGGAGAAGACATAGGGACCTATTTCAGGGGTGGAGTTCTTGCACAGCATATGCAAGGCCCTGGATTCCAATATCCAGCACACTAAAGGCAAAAAAAAAAAAAAAAAGAGTTTTATTTTGTTTGGTTTTGACAAGGGGAGAGGATTAAGGAGATTTTATTTTGCTAGTCTCTCATTTTTCTTAAGATAAACACTGGCAAATAATTATTGAGGCAGCCTCCTCCAAGTTAAAAATGATCACAAAAACCTTGGTGCATCTTATAGAAATGATCTCTGTGAGATTTTAGGGCTAGAGTTTCTATTTGTAATAATTTCTTTTCATTTATCCGTTTGTTCATTCATTCAAATATTCATTCTCTATGTGTGTCCTGCATTAATCTACAGGTTAAGGAGATTATAATATAATTTATAAAACACAAGAAATCCTAGCCCCAAGAAAGATTCATGCTTAGGCCTTCTTGGAAAAAGACCTGGAAATATGACCCCAGTCAAACCTTCAGATTGACTCTTAGGTTCAAGGCTGGACACCTATGCCCCACCTACCCCACACACACTCGCTTGGGCGATCCCCCCACCACTGATTTGGGTGAACACACACACACACATACTCGTTTGGATGACCCAACACACACTCATTCGGGTGACCCTACGTGCACACATTCATTTGGGTGACCCTCCACACACACACTCATTTGGGTGACCACACACACACACACACACACACACACACACACACACACACACTCATTTGGGTGACCCCAGCCCCCTCCCTCACTTATTTGGTACCAACTCCAGTATAACAACTATAACAACTCAGTACAGCTGCTAAGGGGAACAGACATATTGACTACCCTCTAAAAGGGGGATGTTCTTCTACAGACACAAATTATGAAGCTTGTGAAAGCCATGCCTAAATTGCAGTGAAAACCAGATACTGTCATCAAGAACAGTCTGGAACACTGTGGAATGGAGAGTTTGAAGTAGAGTGATGGAAAACAGTGGGTGACTTAGAAACAGAAATGGCTCCTGAAAACTTGTCTGTGAGTCCCACAGCATCCCTGACAG
The DNA here is from genome assembly GCF_949786415.1 of Peromyscus eremicus. Classification (NCBI taxonomy): domain Eukaryota; kingdom Metazoa; phylum Chordata; class Mammalia; order Rodentia; family Cricetidae; genus Peromyscus; species Peromyscus eremicus. The sequence goes on along the minus strand of NC_081418.1, from coordinate 143,683,313 downwards.
GTAGGTAGGCAGCTAATGTCACCATGTTACAGACAAAAGTATTGTTGGGTATGTGTGAATTTTCCAAGATCATTCAGTAATTGAGAAGTCATGCTCCCTTCATGACTGACATGGGTAATTGCAAGAACTCACAGAAGAAAAATGTGGCATAAGGTGGTGAGAATAATAAAACAGAAGTTAAAGTAAGGAAACAAATCCAGAAACAAATGTAGAGCAAACCCTTCCCTCTGACTTCGACACCATCATTATCACAAAACCTTCCCATGAAGAAAACAGCTTGGAAGATCCTTTCTCAACATTTGCAAGCAAGAAATGAATGGCATGAGCCCACAAAACCAGCCTGAGCTCTCTCCTCACTTGGGCATAGAACATCAAGTTGCATGGAGGGTAACTTCTGTGTGGGAACCAGCATTTCATCTCCATTTCTGCTGGCCCCAGGCTGACCCACAGAGAAGAACCGGCACTGGAGCCAGTGGTCACCTTGCACCTCTCCTTAGCCCTACTGCTATGTTAACAAGAACAGATGCTGTCATGGTTTATTGTAAACTATCCCCGTAGATTCATGTGTTTGAACACTTGGTCCATAGCTAGTGCTTCTGTTTTGGGAGACGGTAGAATCTTTAGGAGGTGGGTCTATGTGGAGGAAATAAGTTCCTGGGGGATGAGGATGGTCTTGAAGATTGCAGCCTGCCTCACTTCCTCTCTCCTGTCTGCTTCAGCATTCACCCAGATGTAAGTAAGCTCCCACATTACAACCAAGAACAGTTTCTGCAACCATGCCTTTCATACCATGATGGACTGTATCCTCAACCCATGAGCCCAAATAAGTAAGTTTTTCTCTCTTAGGTTGCTACTTGTGAGGTTTTTAATCATGACAACAAGGAAATACAGATGTTCTCTTACGGACAGGAAGATGGACCAGATTCTTGGCCGAGGCACTTCATGGCTGTAACTTGACAATTCAGGCTCTAAACGATCTCGGTCTCTGTCCCTGGCTCTCAGGTCTGTAGCATGCCGTAGCAATGCCTCCCATATTATTCCACAGCTCATACAATTTCTATGTAAGCAAGACAAAAAAAAAACCAAACTGAAGAAAGGAAACCTATGCAGCCCTTGCTGGTACTCATATCACCCTCCCAAGGCCAGCTGTGGCCCCAGGAATGCTCCTGTGACTGACCAGCACTTGAATACTAATTATCAGAAGTGAACGTTCTGGATCCCTCCGGTATCATTGCTCTTGACCATGAAGTTCTTTCAGAGGCTGCAGCCCTAGTGACCTTTCCTTTTGAAGCTGGCCATCAGGCAAATGTGGTTCAAAAGAAAGATAGTAAAAGTGATCGAGGAGAAACTATAGGCAACAAGTTACTGGGGGAAGCTCCCTCCTCGGGAGTTTACCAAAGGGGCAGAATGCACCAAGGCAGGATTTTAGAAGAACAAACAGAAGGGTGGGTAGGATTAAACTGAATATAGACATAGACACATCCTTCCTGTGGTTACGCGCTGTCCTCTTTCCCAGTAACAAAACAAAATACTGCAAAAACAGAAACTCAAATCTTTCTCTTCCCTCCCACATGGAGCTCAGTGTCACCCACGGATCCAGCCCTAAACCTCTCCGCTTTCCTCTCTAACTTGCTTCAGGCTTAACTTCATCCACCTTGTGACAGGAAGCCTCAGAACAGCGCAGAAGCTGACAGGTGCTCTCCTTGGAAGCATAACCAGGCAGACATCAGGACCCTGAGGGAACGCTGACAGGAGAGCAACCTGTCACTCATGGCAGCCTTCAATGACACCACCTCGACTCTCTCCCTTGGACTTTTGATCTTTGGGGTGTAGGCTCCTGAACTCTGAGAGCCCTGTGTGGCCTGTAGTTTGAGTCAAGCAAGCTAGTGTTTCAGGACTCACCACAGGTGCCTCATATACTGCACTTCTTATGCCTGGGAAGTGGGAGCCCTATTCTCCCATCTATACTAACTTCTACCAGCATCCTCCTGGTTAAATTAAAACCTGTCTTTCTGGGGTCAGGGTCATGAAATGTTTGCCCTTCTTGTTCTAGCTCCATAACAGAAAGCTTTCTGGTCTCATCACAAGGAGACACTGTAGGCGCTCTCTGCGAGAAGCTTCCTATCCCAGTAGCAACCACATTCATTTGGAGACTTTGTCCACAGGGGTGCCAGGCAAGCCATAATAATTCTTTGTCCTTTCCCCAGTAATCCAAAGTCAGTGGACCCAGCACAGAGGCATAGCCTGTGTAATTCAGATGCCACAGGTAGCTCCATGTTTGGAAGGCAGAGAAAAGAAAATTAATACCCTTCCAGCCTGCTGTGTCCTGGTCTCCTGGAGTGTCACAGCCTGTGTCTCTCAAACCCACTTAGTGCTCTTTCTCTCCTCTCCCAAATGCAGCTCTTTCCCACATGGAGCCGGGAAAGGGTGTACCATCTACACAGGAACACCACAGAGTGAAGAGGGCCAGCAGAGAGAAGAGGGGGTTTGGGGAAAGAACAGGAGAGCAGGGGAAAGAGCTCACGGGGAGTGCAATTACATCAGCTGGAATCTAGCCTGATTCTGAGATACCCCCACCTCCACCACATTAGGAATAGCACGCCAGGTTCTTAATAATAGTGCAGGCATAAGAAGAAGTTGATGTGGACAAACCAATCATGTTCTCACCACAGTCTCTTTCAGGCCAGTTCACACAGGCCAAACTCTGCCATTGGACTTCCATACCACAAAGCAGGCTGCTGATATTATTATCTAATTCTAGCAGAAAGGAGAAACTGAGGCACTCATTGATACAGGACCTTGATACAATGAGGCACTCATTGATACAGAAACCTGATGTGCCCAAGCATCCCATTTGGGGTGGACCAATACCCCCGTGTTCAATGAGATCCCAGAAGGGATGAGGAAGATACAGGCAGATGTTTACTGCAATATCTCACTTATAGAGCCTTCCACTCAAAACGAAGGAGAAGCAACAGGCACATCCTCCTTTGCCCCTGTGAACTCTCTTTCCTTATAAAGCCACTGCCATTCTCTTGTGCATTTGAGCTTGTTGTGATCAGGATAGAGAAAGTCTTGCTAAAGTTCCAGTGATGAAGACTTGGCCCCAACTGGTGACATACAGGAAGTGGGGAGACCTTAAAAATAAAGCTCAGTGGAAGGAAGTAGGTCATTGGGAATGTTTCCCCATCTCTTCTCTGTTTCTAAGCCACTGTGGGCTGAGTGGCTTTTCTAGACGACAAGCTGAAAGGATAAAAACAGAAAGGCAAAGTGGGTACCTTTCAGCAGGCCCTGCCAAGGTACGCCACTGAGCGAACACGGCGTGTGCAACAAACAGAATCAGTGCAAGAGCTTGATTGGAGGTTGGGGGGGGGGTGTGAAAGAGGGAAAGGCCGTGTCAGAGTGGGGACATGAGAGAGGCCAGCAGACAGGCAGACAGACAGAACAGGGAAGAGACAAGAGGAAGAAGAGAGGCAAGAGAAGCAGGAGAGGAGCAAGAGGCAAGAATACGAGCTGTGCCTGGCATGCAGTTTTAAGGAGTGCACACGTCACAGAGCTGACAGTGGAAAGGTACCTGGCGACAGGTGATAACAAAACTAACTGCCTCTGAGGCAGAGGGAATGAACACACAGTTCTCTCCATGATGTTCCCTTTGCTGCAGGCTTGAAGCCATGGAGTCAGCCAACCATGGACTGAAACAGCATGCCGGAATAAACCTTCCCTTCTTATAAACCGGTTGTCTCGGGTATTCTGTCACAGCAACAGAAGGCTGCATCAGATTTGACTTCCCTCAGTTTCCCATCTAATTGTGTGGCAGTTGCAAAGCTCGGCCACATCAATTTCTGAAATATGCCTAGGTCAGGCCCTTCTTTACTCTGTCAGAAGCAATGCAATAGCAAAGGCCATGGTCTCCTGAAGTTTCTTCTCGTCCTCAGAGTTCTTCATACCCATCTGCCCTTCAAATCTGCAAGACGGGCCTACCACGCCATAGAATTCTGGCTGTTGATATCTTGTCACCCATGACTACTCAGTACCTGTGAACACTTTTCGAGCATCCTAGTACTGCCAAGACTCCCATTACCTTACTAAACGTCATTTTAAGAATCACCTTCTCTTTAGAGCCTTTTCAAGTCACCTCAATGATACAAATCTTTTTTTCCTTCATGTGCACATCTCTCTTATGGCACATGATTTCTACCTGGTACTAGAGTACCACTAGACAGAAATGTCCTGAGTGAAAGAGCCCTCCGGGAATGACTACTCTGTGCTCATGTATGCAGCCAGTTAGCACAGAGTACATGATGAAACCAAGTTCACTAAACTAAATTTTGAGCAAACAATGCAATGAATAGTATGGGCTAATTTAAGATATAAGAGCTAGTTAGCAAACGGCCTGAGCCATGGCCATGCAATTATAATTAATATAAGCCTCTGTATGTTTACTTGTGGGATGCAAGTAGGAGAGATTTGTCCCAGCTTCCCGGCAGGCCAGGACACAGGAAATTTTCCTACTACAACGTTTCTTTAACTTTTGGTATGTCTGGATGGATTTAATTTCCCATTTTCCATGATACCAGCTTGGGTTCAAAGCTTTACATCACTGTGTGGTCCAGTCTGCACAGAGATGAGAACTACCTTCAGAGCCCCAGGCTACTGGATCATTCTGTCTAAGTGTCTCTACATCACTTGTTCACATGCTGTCTGGACTACATGTGGACTTACTTGACCTTTAATCACTGCCCCTTGGTTTTAAAGACCCTTATCTGGCTCTCAACAGAGAAACATACCTCAGTTTCCTACCTCACTGCAACATAGAGGACCAAGATTTCTCACATTACAGGGATTTTGGTCCTGAGGTGGTCTTTAGCCTGCTCCTGTCTGCTTGCATAATGGCAGTGGTCAAAAGTGTCTCACAAAGATGTGGCACCACTCTTATTTCATTAAATCCTCACCATGCTTGGGGCAAAGGGTAGCATTGCTAGTCCATCCTATCGATGAGGAATCATTAAGTAAACGACAGTGTGATACTCTGTGATCCTCAGTGTTTGTCATTTTCAGGTAATGGGGAAACCTTGTCCAGCACCTTCTCCTTGGCAGGTGATATAGTGAAAAAGATTTTCTTTCAGACTGAGTGTGAGAATAACACTACAAAGTAGGTGTCTGTCTCATGTTCACCAAGGAGGTAAGGAGTCAGAGGGAGAACACTACCAAAGCTGCACAACTAGCTGGGGGCAGAAGTGAGATCTGAGCCTGCCTGACTGTTCAGTTCCCACGATCCTGCACCACCCACTGCACCTGAACCTGCAGAAAACAAAGAGACTTGTGATATGCAAAGCAGTGAAATTCCACTTTGAAGGGGAAAACGGTATTGGAACTTCTGGGAGAATGGTTACCCTTGTAGTGGAGCTGACCACTAAGGACTTGTAGTGGGTGAGGCAGCCTGATTGCAAAAACAAGTTATTTAAAGAATATAATAAAAGAGTGTGGAGGTCATGGTCAAGGTGCTTCCTCACCTGACTGAGCCTCCAGGTGAGATGAGTCTGGCCAGCAGCTCCCATGCCGATGTACAGACCCTCCGCTCTGCCCCAGGTCCACACACTCAGTCTGTTTCTCCTCACTTTTCAAACACACACAAACAAGCCAGGCCTCTTCCATCCTGAGAAATGCTGCCCCCCCACCTTAACCACAGACCCATTTTTAATTGTAATCAGATCTCTTTTAATTACCATCATATGCATGTCTCTGGAAAAAGTAGCCCACAGTCTACTTAGTGGAGTTAACATTTATTGAGGATAATTAGGTGCCGTCCACTGAGCCAAGTGATTCACATTATGTTTCTGTAGCTCCAAGCTACACAATGACACACAAACCATTATCACAACAGTTGATGGACTAGTAAACTACTACTTGCTTCCATTAAATAACTTCTCAGGGCCACACAACCAAGAAGTGGCAGATTCAGAACTCAGTCCCATGCCATCTGTGAATCTTAGACACACATGCCATGTGTGTCTTAGAAGTGGGGAGTATTTATCTCGTTTTGTTCACTGATTTCTCCCTGGGACTTAGACAAATGTTCAAGACAGGGTGAGTGTTCAATCAATATTAGTTGAGAAAGTGAAAGTGTCATGAGTGTCTCCCCCTCATCATGATACTGAACTGCCTACGTCAGCCCTCTTTTATGTTGCTTCCTTTCTGCATTCCTTCATCTGCTCCCCTGTGCTGCATTTCTAGGGGCCACCTGTTGTATCTGCTGTTCACCTCTGTCTGATGCATTTCCTGTACCTTCTGCTGCATTTCCTGTTCCCATCTGTCATATGCTCTATCCCTGCTCCGTTTCCTATTCCTCTGCCATTTCCTATTTGCCTTCATAATGACAGTGGTCAAAATGAACACAAAGATGTCCAGCCTATAGATGAGGAATCATTAAGTAAATGACTGGGTCATGTCACTTTTAGGGGATAAGGAACTTCAAAATGTCTGCACCTCGTTTTCCTCATCATGTCTGTTGAGAATTGGTAGGTATAGAAGGAAATGGAGTAGGGGAGGTTCTGGGTCATTCAGCCCTCTGATTTTGCTGCATATCCATTTGTTTACGCTGTTGTAACTATCTCCTGGAGCTTATGATTGCAGATCTATACCAGTAACAAGGCCTGGGCCGTCATTCCAGATTCATCCCTGACTGTATGCCACCAGAGGTCTCCTGGTGACAGCCAATGTAACTTTCTAAACTACACCTTACTGGTTTGTCTTCCCTCTCCACTCGCTTCTCTTGGATTCATCTTGGCAAGTTGCACTAACATCTTCCTGGATCCTATGACAGCGCAGGGCACCATGGTCCACACGGTAGTCACTGACTCCTGTTCTTTCCACTGCCCACACTCCTCTGTCCACCCCTCATCTCCTATTGCACTCACTCCCTGCTATGGCCCTTCACCAGGACTCCTGGGCAGTGGCAGCGTCTTCTGTTTCATTCAGGGGGTGAAATGCTTCATGGTTCCCTGGCCCCTAAGCATGGAGTACATCATCAACCTCTGTCCCCTTTCTCTGCTTGTCTATCTTTGGCCCTACATGGTCAACTTAAGTCACCACATCTTGAGAACATGTCTTTGCTTCCTTCCACTAACGTCATTCTCTCTTCCTCCCACACCTGCCTTTCCCCTCCCCCTCCCCCTTGATAAAAACCATACAACTCACCTGTGCTCCTCCTGGTCCATTCCCTTTAGACATGGTGAATGTCTTCTCTCCTCATTCTCCTGCATAGCTGAGACAATTTTCCTTTAGGACAAAATGACCCTGAATTTCAAACTGAAGACAAGGCCCATCAACAGAAACTAAGCACGGTGCTTGGCTTTCACATTTAACCATTCTTTTGCAAATAAATACGTTGGTAGATTCGTAACCCGGTGAAGGCATGAATGACGTACACTAAATTCACTTTCCTCCTGTCAGAAAGATGCTTGGTGTAGCACAACAGAGATGAAATCTTTTGCTAGAAGAGGGATTTGCCCCAGAGACAGTTGACTTCTCTGAACTTAATTATATTTCTTTTTCAATTACAATTGTCTTAACTAATCCTTCAGCAATTCTGTAGTTAGGTTACTTGTAACTCAGGAGGGAATATGTCATTTAACTTAAGTTCAACACTGTGTAATTAACAGCAGCTCCACTGCCTATTAGGATACTTCTTTTTTAAATAAGTGAAACCTAAACCAGTGGCTTGGGAGAGCAGAAGAAGGATTATAAATCATGCATCTTTTGGCCAACACTTAGCAGCCTGTAAATCTCATCAGCAGGCTGTGAAATCAGTGTAGGGAAGTCCAACCAGCATTTCTACTGGAAACTGACAAGGTCACATCAAATAAAAAAATACCAAAGGTAAATGCATGAGCAACATGTTTGTCTGTGGAATATATATATATATATATATATATATATATATGTATCATATATATATCATAGGTAGAATTTAGGGAATATTTAAATCTCTGATTTAAGAGAATTTACTGCATTTTGAAACTGTTGACTATTCTGTGCACCGACTGTGTGATTCTTGACCATTGTTTGCCTTCTCTAAAATTTAGTTCTCTATTCTCCCGAGTAGGAAGAATATCAACACTTACTGAGAGTCTGCTAGAATGCAGTCCAGACTGCTGTACGGACAATGATGCCTATGACAACCTTCCCTCTCTTCCAGCATCACAGCTACTGTCAACCCTGACCGAGAGACCGAGAGTCTGCAGGTAAGGTACCAGTGACTGCCACACATCCCCCTACACTCCCTTCCCTGAGGCCTGCTGTGAATCACAGACAGTCTGGCTGCAGGCTCCTATAGACCCTGTGAGAAATGGCTCCTATTTTGCCTGATAGGAGTCCCCTCCCACCCTCTTCCCCCATGATACTTACTTGTGACCCTGGACCTGAACTCCTAAGGGTCTCTAACATTCTATTGTCTATCTGTCTGTCCATGGCATTAACTCTTCTAATAAACATACAAGATCGTTCAGGGTCTTCATGATTTGATGCATTAAACATGACAAGTACCTAGAACAGTGTCTTCATAGAGTAAGTGGTATGAGGTTTTAATATTATTCTTATACTTTAATGTTATATTTCTATATTAATAATGATGTATAATACATAAAATGCTATGTATCACCATCAGACTCTCTGAGGAAACTCTTCACTGTAATTGAACTCTAATTTCATAATAAAGAAAGAAAAGATTTTCTAGAATACTGGAATAGTGGTTCATAGATGAACATAAGTCCAGTGATAGCTCTAGAAGGATACTTCTAATCTATTCAGTCATTTATTGCATCTGGGAGACATTTATTGGCCTTTTACTACACAGTTCCTGTATTTAGGAGATTGGATTCTTTCTTTTTCCTGCTCCTATTGGCAGAAAGCCTCTCCCAAGACAGCAAATTGTAAGGCTGTGGCCCTTGCCTTGAGAACTTAAAAATCTAGCTAAGTGGCTAAGACACAAGAAGAAACGTCTCATTAAAGGGCGACCTATAATATATATTACATAAAGGTATAAATTGGGTCATCACGGAGTTCAGAAAATAACTTCTGAACAAAGCCATCAACATGTGGGAAAGTGGACAAGAGAAGAGGTCCCTTTGTGAAACGGCTTGAAGAGAGAAGACACGAGGCCCTTGCACACTGAGAGGATGCAGTCGAAGGCACAGCCACGGAAATCTGAAGAGGTGGTCACAGGAGCACAGTCTTCATTGAGGACTCCAAGAGGTGAGCACGGGGACACTGTTTTATGCCTAACTCCACCAGCAATGAGAACCACTTCTTCTCTGTAACTTCATTTTCTGTGCCTTTCTCTTTTTCTTAATTAATGACCTTCTACCACACTTGATTTGGAGGCAAAAGCAGTTAGAAGGAAATGACTAAGAACCACCCCACCGAGACCTAGACAACTGCGTTTGCAGAATTTTCCCAATGAAACTGTTTTGGAATCTGTCATCTTTGGGCACAACTTCCAGGGAAAGGCTTGCATAATTCACTGCAGTTGACCTTCCTCAGTTTTAATTAAACTTAAAAAATTAATGAAGTAGAAACCTACCCACCCTCTTCTCACCCTAAGACAAGCAACTACATACGTTTTCCAGAAGTAGCCTATACATGGGTTATGGGAGCAAGGGTGAGCAGAATTGGCTCCTGCTCTGTCTTGAAGAGGTGGCTCAGGGGTTAAGAGCACTGACTACTCTCTTAGAGGACCTGGGTTTGATTTTCAGCACACAGATCAGCTTAAAACTACCTGTAACTCCAGTACCAAGGGATCTGATGCCTTCTTCTGACCTTGCTGGGCACCAGGCAGGCACATGGTACACAGACATGCATACAGGCAAAATACACACAGATGTGAAAAAAAAAAATGTTTTTAACTGGCCCTGTCCTTCACGGTGATCTCAAGATCTTTGGCCATTTTTATTGGAACTGTTCTCATTGTTGCAAGTCTTTCCCTCTCTGGCTGAGGTAGCAGCTTCCTGGAGATTTGAGGAACTAACATTGCTTCCCTCCCTTCCCATTGTTTGCTCGCTTTTCCCCACTTTGGGGCCCAGGCCCAACCATTAAAGATTAAGACATTCAAGAGCACAAGTTGGGGGGTTGGGGAGCAGGATGTGAACATGCACGACCAACCAAGGGAAAACACAGGCTCAGACAAGGTGACTTCAGTTCACACCTCACACTGATCCTTGTAGAAGCAGCCTATAACGACAAAAAAATAAAATAAAACCCAGAAACCCCCGGAGGCAAGAGAGAACTGACTTCTAGAGCTCATGCATTATTAGATTCAAATGAAAGATTTTAACAACTAGAAACAAAATCACAAAACATACAATGATACAGGAAAATATAGACCAAAAGAGGAAAAAAAATAAGCAGAAACCATCCCCCAAAACCCAAAGTTCTGACTGCAGATCTGTTAGATATCATTAAAAACAGCTGCATTAAACATGTTCAAAGAACAAAAAGAAAGCAGAGAAAGTAAAGAAAATAATTCACAAATAGGATTAAAGTACTGACAAAATGAGAGACATATAAATTAAATCACTCAACTAAAAAAGACAATAACTGAAATGAATTTACTAAAGAAATTTAAAGGTGGGTTTTAGTGAGCATAAGAAATAAGATGGGAAGATAACATTTTTGAGAGGAGCAGAAAGAAATGTTTTAAGAAATCAGAATACCATAAAGAGCTACAGGGCACCACTGAATGGACAGGTTTGTAAACACATTGGGTGAAATCTAAATCAAGAGAGGCCTACAAGGGTAGAGAGAATATTTGAAGAAAAAATAGTTGAAAATGCCATACATTGGATAAAACACATGAATATAAACATCTAAGAAGCTTAATGAATTCCAGATAACATGAACATTGAGAGTCACAATGAGACCAGTGTTAAAAAGGCTAAAACAGAGAAAAAGCAGAGAATCAACGTGTCACATATAAATGACTCTTTATAAGTTTACCACCAGATTATCATCAGAAACTCTGGAGACCAGATGGTGACAGGGTGAGGTGTGTGTGTGTGTGTGTGTGTGTGTGTGTGTGTAGCTCATTACATTGAGTTTGGTAGTGGTTTCTGGAAGATAAAGATGTGGGTATCAAAATGAAAAGTAGACAAATGGAGCCTCATAAAAAACATTTTCAAATGCAGCAAGAAAGTGTTTAAGGAAGATATGCATTTGCAGGAACAGAGGATGTAGAGGACATCTTTGTATCTTACCTCTGCTGTGAACTTCACTGTGAACTGATCTTTTAAAGATACATTGAGACCTTGCAACACTCAGTTCTAGAAGGATATCTCCACCAAATCTCTCCCCTCAGGGCTCAGAGAACCAGGCAGAAGAGAATGCAGAAAGGTTTTAAGAGCCAAAGGGGAAGGCGAACACCAAGGAAACATGTCTTCCATGTCTTCCAGACTCAACAGGATTGATACACATGAATTCACAGAGACTGTGGCAACATGCACAGGGCCTGCACAGGTCCAAACTAGACAGAGTCCCAGTGCTGACAGGGGATGTAGACATGAGCTCTCATCCCCGACCAAGAAGCTATCACCAATTAATGACTGCTTGGAAAGGAAAAATCCATTTCCAGTGGAGTTTCACTGGGTATACAAACCACACGTAAGGGCAGGCTCCATGCTCAGCAGTAGATGATCAACACAAAACACAAAGGTATTTTTGAAGGATTTTTTCCCCCTATATTGCTTTATTTGGGCATTTTTAAAACCTTACTGGTCATTTGCTTATATATTATGGTTTCTGATTTTGAGTTTTTATGAGTTTTGTTTGTATGTCTGTGTGTCTGTCTTTGTATGCATTTCTTATGCTCTTTCTTGTTTTTTTTTCTTTTTTTATTGTTAGCTTGTTCATTTTGTTTTATTCTTCTTTGTTTGTCTCTTTTATTTGCTGTTTGTCTTCTTATGAGAAAGAGAAAGAAGGGGTGGAGTTGGAAGTGTGGGGAGGAATTAGAGGGGATTGGGGGAGAAGAAAGTATGACCAGAACATATTATATAAAAATTATTTTTAATAAAAATTAAATTAAAAATAAAAATGCATTGGATAAAAATCATCAAAGGAGAAATATAACGCTACTATATTGATGAGTAAAAAGGCAACACAAAGAATGGGAGAAAATATTTGAAAATCACATATCTAAAAAGAGACCAATACCAAGAATACACAGGAACTCCTAGATGCAGTAGCAGCAACAACAGCAAAATTAAAAACTGGCTAAAAGCCTTCAATAGACATTTCTCTAAAGAAGATACACAAATCAACAAAGAACTCATGAGAAGATGCTTGCCATTGCTAATCACTCGGGAAACAGCATGTTAGGACCATCAAGATGGCTGCCAGCAAATAAGCAGGGTTGGTAAAGATGGGATGTTGGAACTTTTGGGCACTATTGTTGGAAATATAACATACTACTGCCACTGTGGAAAATATTGCTGCACTACATGAAAAATAGTAAATGCAGAACTGGTGTGTGCATATAGCCACGAGAACCGGAAGCACAGTTTGAAGGCACTGTTTGTGTTCTGGGTTATAGCAGCGTTGTTCATGACAGTGGAAGTCAAGAACACTCACCTGCTTGTCAGCTGCTGGATGGCCAGGCCTGAGTTGCATGTGCACACAGTGCAAAATTATTCAACTTTTAAAGGAGAGAAATTGTACAATACGCTACAACATGGGTGAACCTGGAGGGCACTGTACCAAGGGAAATAAGTCTGTCACAGAAAAAGATGCACACTGTAAGACTCTGCTTATTTGAGACACTTACAGTGGCCCAAAAGTCAGAGGACAGAAAGTAGGAAGGCGGAAGTGGTCGCAGTGGAGCTGTAAGGTCTGGGTAGAGGAGAAACTGAGGAGTGTTTTTGATGCACACACAGTTTCAGTGTTACACAAATACAACTAAGGGAAGAGGCAAACTATTAGGAGTGCATGTTTTACTATTGAGATGTATCATAAAAAGGGTAAGATGGTGAATTTTATATTAAATATATTACACTGCAATAAAAAGTGAACTAATAAAACAATCAGACTGCAACCCCATTTTCCTCCCACTGTCCACCCTCCTTGTGGAATTGGTTCTCTGTTCACACGCTGCCTTTCTCCACCCACGCTGTAACTAGAATGAAACTTTGTCTTGTGCTCAGGGGCTTATCGGCTCCTACCCTTAAAGACCTCAGGTACTCTACCAATGAATTCTCTCTCCTAAACTTCTCCTTCCAACCTAAACCTCTCTCTTTTTCAAAGTTTGTTTTATTTTAAAATTATGGGGTGTGTGTGTGTGTGTGTGTGTGTGTGTGTGTGTGTGTACTGTCTGCCAAGGCCAGAAGAGGGCATCCAGTTCCTGAAAGCTGAAATGGCAGAAGCTTGGGAGCCATCTGACATGGAGCTGGGAAGCAAACTGGTCCTCAGCAAGAAGAGTATGCGCTCCTAAACACTGCATCCTCCGTAGCCCCCATTTCTTCATTTGAAAGTTTAATAACTATGTAAATTAAGCATGCTAGGAAGTGAACTTGAGTGACTCACCCCAAGGACCTACTAGTTTGGAAACATCCCCACCTTAACAAGTTGTGTCTAGATTCGCAGGCCAAGAAGGAATAAGGACTGCTTACTTCTCTTTATTGTTCACTAAGGCATCAAGTAAGTCCTGCCTTTTCTTTTCTTTTCCTTTCTTTTCTTTTCTTTTCTCTTCTTTTTCTTTTCTTTCCTTTCCTTTCTTCTCTTCCTTCCTTCCTTCCTTTCTTTCCTTCTCCCTTTTCTTTTAATTTATTCTTCTCTCGAACAACACATCCTGACTCAACACATCCTGACTGCAGCCTTCCTTCCATCCACCTTCCAGTTCCCCCACCACCTCCCTTCTCCCTGAGATCCACTGCTCTTCCTTCTCCCTTCAGAAAAGAGCAGGCCTCCCAGAGACAGCAACCAAACATTGCCGTTTCTACCATCAAATCAACCCCAAGTCAACTCTATAAACTATTCCCACCACAATTTGAGCCGCTTCAGTCTTCTCTCCTGTCTTGCCTACGATTTGTCCTCCATAAGGCAGCCAGTAGTTTCCAAATGTCCCCCCGCCCTTCTCTCATTTGGAGGAACATGTGTGCTCTATCCTTAGCCTGACTTTCAAATCCCTCGCTGATCTGGCCTTGTATCTCCTAAGACCTCACCAGGACCTCTCTTTAGCCATCTTGCATGCTCTGTTGTCCTGCTTCCCACCTCTCTCTGTGGGTTTTTGAGCTCATGAGCTCATGGCCATCTTGACTCTTGCTGCTCCTCGGCCTGGGGTGATTTTTCGGCGATCAGCAGCAGTCATCTCTTCCTTGTCTTCAGTTCTCCTCAAACACTGTGTGCTCTGTGAGGCAGGCAATGGCTACCGTTCAGGCAGGCATCACTTAGTGTAATTTCGGTTTACTTTGATCCTCTGTGTAGGACTTAACACTAATGTATTTATATGTCACATTTGTCATCTCTAGTGACTTGATGGAACACTAAATAAGCTTTCCTGACCATTCACTGTTCATGAAATCCCTAATGCTCACAACTGACATATTCTGTGGCTTACATAAGCTTAGCTGAATGAAAGATGAGCCAATGGGTTTGGAGCTTCATAACTGAGGCTATTGGCTAATATCTCTCCAACTGTGAAACTTATTCCTGACAGACCGCACTTGGCTCTCTGTCCTTTCACACAGCCTCCCTTCACCTCAGATTGTGCCAGCTGCATTCTTTAGGGGGGTGGGGCCGGAGGGGTACATGTGTGCATCCAATGTGCCGGTCAGAAGTCAACATTGGGTATCATTCGTCCTCAGGAGCCATCTGCCTTGGCTTTGTTTTTATTTTTGGTTTTTGAGACAGGATCTCTCACTGTGACCTGGGTCTTGCCCATTAGGCTAGGCTGGCCAGCCAGTGAGCCCCACCTAGTTCTGCACCCCTAGTTCATGGATTAGAAGCACACACCATAACACCTGGCCTTTTTCCACAGACTCTGGGGGAGGGAGCAGAACTTCATGCTTGTGCAGCAAACACCTTAGCAGCAGAGCCATCTCCCCAGCCCCTGAACTTGCTGCCTTCTGATGGCAGTCCCTGCCGTCTTTATCTCCCTGATCCAATCCATCCTACACACCGTCATCAATCCTCTTAAAATTCTGCTGTCGCTGTTGCTCCCCTGCACCAGATCTCCATATATTTTCCACAGCTTGCAAAATAATGTTCACAGTCCTTAGCCTGAACCACAGAAGCTTCACAGTGACTCTCAAAGATTTTTCTGGATACAGAAACGATGAATGACCCTGCTCCGGCAGCTGGGCCACTTTTCATCCAGCTATCTCTCCCTGTCCTCTGTAACCCAAGTAATTCTTAGCGATCATAGCTGATACTCAGTGCCCAGTGTCTCCCGAGTGGTACTCACTGTTCCCCAACCTAAGAACACCTGAGCCAGGCTCCACAGTGAGTGCCAAGACAGGCAACTGAGTTGAAGTCAAGCACACTTCAGAATGATTTTGACTCCCATAAACATGAGCTTCTTCTAGAATCTGTTTGGAGTGTTTATCAAGTCTCCCTGGTCACTTCTTCAGCAGAGGCTTGGGAGGCTTTCGATGTGCAGCCTGGCATGCCTAGTCTCTCCTCATTGGCTCTTCTTTCTAACATTAAAAAAAAAATATTTATTTTTATTATATCTGTGTGTGACTATCTTGGTTACATATATATGTGCTCTGCATGCATTGGGTGCCTGTGGAAACCAGAAGAGCATTGGATCTCAGAGGACTGGAGTAACAGTCGTGAGCCTACATGTAGGTTCTGGGAAATGAACTCAGGTCTGCTGTAAGAGCATCAAGTGTTTTTAGCCATGGAGCAATTATTCCGACCTCCAATTTGTCTTTCTTTCTTTCTTTAAAATTTCTTTTCAATTTTGAGATTATAATATAATTGCATCACTTCCCCTTCCCTTCCCTCACTATAAACCTTTTCACATGCCTTTTCTCACTCTCTTTGAAAGTTCATGGCCTCTTTTTCATTAATTATTGTTACATGTATGTGTGTATATACATTTATATTCCTTACTACAACCTGCTCAGTCTGTGTAATATTACTTGTATGCATGTTTTCAGGGCTGACCATTTGGTATTGGATAACGAGTTAGTGTGCTCTTGCCTGGGGAAGGTCATTCCTCCAACTCCCCGCATTCCTTAGTTTCCTCTAGTTCTCGGCTTTTGATTTCAGTTAGTCTGGTCCATTGGTTCTCTATCTAAATTACTCATCACTAAGTACTCGGGTCATATCCCAAAATCTCTAGTTTCAGAAGCAAGCTTCTCCTGTCACTCACAGGAGCAGCACCCTGACGTAGACCTTATGCAAGGTCCACGGCACCAGGCTAAGTATTTTGCACATATTATCTCAGTTTTTATAGGAATCTTGTGAGGTGGGGACTGTCATTATTCCTTTCCAGTTTACATACGGGGACACTGAAGCAACTCTGCCAAGATCACAGAGCACTCTGCCAGGAATGGAAACCCAGAACACACTACGCTACTCAGCGTTCTGGCTTCAGCTGTTCTTCCCCCAGGGAACAGGAGGCTATGCATTCGTGTTTGATTATTCCCAAGAAAACATTTGACAACTTCTTGGCATTACCAATTTATTATCTTAAAAAGAAACAAACTTGAAGACTGTTTGTGATGGGAGCCCTCAGAAGACGGCCAGCTAGCTGAGAGTGAGTTGAAGTTGGCAGGAATTGTTCCCCCTTCAACATTTCAGAGACATTGCTCAAACAGAAACTTTTTAACTCACCTGCCTACAAGGAGCTGAACTGCACCTGACTTACTGCAGGGGATGCTGGGCCCTTTCTAAGGCCCACCCTGTGTTTCTCTAGGTACAGAGTCTTTGCGTTAAAGAATGGCCACTCACCAACCTCATCAAGGCCCCACACCTCCTGCCTCTCCTACCCATTAATACGGGCCAGATTGAAATCTCTATCATAAAACAGCTCAGATGAATCAAGAAGGTTTAATTTAAAAATGTTCATCCTCTGTCCACAGGAGCCTCTTTTCCATCCATCTGTCAAATGTACCCACTGCTGAATTTTGAATGGATGCTAATGAGAGAAAGTGCTATTCTTCCCAGGTGTCATAATGCTTTCATTATGACTGTGGCATTGGAAGAGAAATAGACGTAAATGTTGAGGATCCCAGATACCTGGGCCAAGGTGAAACGTTGGTTTTCAATTGTATAGACAAGAGGGAGCCATTGTGGATTCAGGGCAGAAGACTGACACGGGACCTTCTTTAGAAAATCAATCTGGCAGCGATATATAGAACAACTTGGAACTGAGAAAGGAACAGTTGGTTGGTGTGCGGCACTGTGACACCGAGGGCTTGGAGGTGCTGGTGCACAACACGTGGCCGCATCAGCACAACCCATTCTCACTGCTAAAAAGCCGGTCGAAGAGCACGTCTAACCGATGATGGACTTGCATTAGGAGGCCGGAACTTAAAATGTGTGTATACCCAGGGCTGCTTTTGTCTTCAGACACCATATTACGAAAAAGCTTCCATACATCTGTCATTCCCAAGCAAGTGGCCTCCTTGGAGCACTAAATCTCCTGATTCAGACTTGAACATCCTGGGCGAGCAACTCCATTTTGTAGGAGTGGCGGTGCTATCTCACCTTTCTTTCCGGCATTGTGGCAGTGGATTCAGGTCCAGTTTTCTATAGGAAACTCCTTTAACCACTGCCCCACCCCCACCCCTGCCCTGCTTTGGCTCCGCCCTCTCTTTGGTCATTTTGCCCATGGTTGTGTTTCAAATAGCTGAAGTAGCATGTCTCAGTTACTTTTCACCACAAAGCATTCCTTCTGTCCTTGTCCGTCAATCTTCGTTATTTCCTGAGGTTTCCCCACACTGACCTAGGAACTCACTAGAATAACACTCGGCTATGTTCCTGACACAGTGACAATCTAGGGGGTGAATAACTGGGCGTCTTAGCCTTAGGAAGGCAACTTTCCTGGTCTCTTGGTCATGTGTCTTGGTATGAGTTCCAAATCCACACTCCTGCCTGAGGAAAATGCTAATCATACTAATGGCAGGGTGAGGAGAATTCAGATCTTCAGAGCCTGTTTCTGCTCAATGTTGATGTCAAATGCAGGCAATGACACAGGGGGTGTTTGAGGACACCCTGAGTTTTTAGTGACTCAGAAACAAATTGCTAGGTCTCTGTTTAACCTCTCTCCTTCTGTTACCCCAGGAAGAGCAAGTTGACTCTTTCCCCTAGCCAGCAGCTAACCCTGGCCAAGGCTCTGTGAACCTCTCTCTTCCTTCACGGTTCCCTTCTATTTCCTTTTTGTTTTATGGCTGTGTCACCTTGTTTCCTCTTAAATTCCTGCCTCCCCTCCCCCCCGACACCCAAGCTTTATTCTCTCTGTGGAGTGCTGCTTAGCCCAGCAAAAGACAGGTCATCAGTGGTGACTGCAGGACTCTGGGCCAGTACCCTGGAGGATGTTCTACACCTGTGGTTTTTTCACTTGAAGGCCCACAGGAATCACTCACAGAGCTTGTTAGCAGACTGGTAACATGTGGAAGGTCTGGGTGGCTCCTTTTGGGTCAGGCCTAAGATGATATTCAACACTGTGGCTATCACCCTGTGATCCAGGCACACCTATTGAGAACCAAGCTAAAACTTTCTTCTCTGGCCTCCCGTGCAGCAAGTACCTAACCAGACCTCATTGACTTCTGTTTCCAGAATGCTTGGTCTTCTCCCACCAGCGCCCTAATTCTGTGCTTTCCACTGCTCCATCTCTGGGCTTGTCTTTCTGCTGTTCACTGCTGGTGAAATTGTCCATCTGTCTTCAGCTGAAGAGAGGGAGGAGAGATCACAGGAGCAAGGGAGGTCAACATCATGATGAGGAAAACCCCAGAGACAGCTGATCCAAGCTGGTGGGAGCTCATGGACTCTGGCCTGTCAGCCGGGGGACATGTATGGGACTGAACTAGGCCCTCTAAATGTGGGTGACAGTTATGTATGTGGCTAGATCTGTTTGGGGAGCCCCTGGCAGTGGGACCAGGACTTATTCCGGGTACATGAAATGACTTTATGGAACACATTCCCTAGGGTGGGAATATCTTGCTCAGCCTTGACACAAAAGGGAGGTGCTTGGTCCTGCCTCAACTTAGTACCCAGACTCCCCAAGGAAGGCCTTACCCTCTCTGAGGAGTGAATGGGGGGAGGGGGAGGAAGAAGAGGAGGGAGGAGGAACTGGGATTAGTATATAAAATGAGAAAAAAAAAAACCTCATGCATTATTAGATTCAAATGGAAGATTTTAACAACCAGAAACAAAATCACAAGGCATACAAAGATACAGGAAAATATAGACCAAAAGAGGAAATAGGAACCTTTATACACTGCTACTGGAGGTAGACACTGGTGCAGCCATTATGGACATCAGTGTAAAATAGGGCTAGCCTGTGAACCAGATAAGTCATTCCTGGTATACACTGAAAGGACTCGTAAGTCCTACCATGAGTCACAATAGGGGTCGTGTTTTCTAGACCTCACTTCCTCTCTGTGTATCTTAGCTGTCATTTCAAGATTCCATTAATAAGAAACTCTCTTCTGCTTTTTAATGTAAAAAACTTGCAATACTAAAAACCAAACTCAAAGCATTGGCCACACTGACCAAAAGTTCAACCACTCATCACCAGGAACTCGCCTTTGAAGTCTCTCTGGTGACAGGTAGCTCCATGGCGATCTCTGCGGGTAGGTCCACTCCCACAGTTTGGCATCACATGGGCACAGATTATGTTGAAATTGTCTGTTTCATGACTTCCTGTGGCAGGACATTTCTGGATTTTCACCCTAGCGCCTGCCTCGGTGAACACTTGCTGAAGTGGATCTTGTCCATGAAAGCCCTTCTCTCAACAGTCCCGCCCTCCCCATACCCACTGCCCATTTGACCTTCATAAAAGAAATCAAAGCCTCCCAACGAGCCCATTGTAACCCAGACCTGGCCAGTCAAGTGACATTTCTCAGTTACTGTAGGAGCCTAGTTACCTTTTCTCGTGTGCCCTTAGCAAGCAGGGCCTCTATTTTGCACAAAAGCAACCTTTCTCCTCAAGGAAGCTCCGGGAACTTTGCGGCTAAGTCTGTGATAGCGTGGGTGGAACACTTGGTGTCAAGGAGAGGCCAGAAGAGGTGAGGGTGGCACAGTTCAAGGCCAGAGGCCGACTCAAACGTGTCTCATTTGCTGTGCTCCTGAGTCACCACAGCTCCAGTGCCACCGAACTTCCTATTCCTACTATTTCAAATAAACCCTGAACAGTGTGCCCTAGTCATGAGCTCCTGACCTCAGAGAAAATGAGCAGAAAAATCAGGCCCAATCCTAATAACCAAGTATTTTCTCTCTTCCTCCTTTAAGCTCCCGGTTCTTTCATGTTTTAGCTTTCTGGGTGGGAAATTGTGCCCTCAGAGGAAGAGGCTTGTGGCTCCTTAGTTATATGCAATGTATTAATAGATGAAATTTTTTTTCTGGTAAAATGCTAATGGGAGAAATTGGTAAGATTGATTGGAAGCAAATGTGATATCTGGAATTAAAGTTTTTAAATAGTGGAGAGGAATACATTTTGAAAATGAAACAGCCAACAATGATTCATAGAGTTATTATGTCCTTAACATACACTGTGCCTCTTCTCCAATAGGCATAAGCAAATGTGTAAGGTTCACATATTAAATAATAGATGGGGAGGAGGCGCACTTTAGGTATACAAAATATTATTGTCTTCATTATTGTTATTGCAAACTTGAGCAGTCTTTACTGGAATTTCATTATTTGCTTGGAGAAGTCTGCTGAGCTTGGAAATTTTCTACCATCATTATGAACTTCTCTGTGTCAGGCAGCAGGGACTGTGGCTGGGAGAAAGAAAAGTAATGCAGACAACTGGTTAGGAAAGAAGTCTGTTTATTCTCAGGGTTTCTTGGACCTGCGTGTTGAATCTTTTGGCCATTAATTGCCGAAGCCACCTGCCCTGTGACTCCTGTTCCTAAGAAGTAGTTGCTGCTTTCTCCACAGAGTGGTGAGGCACTGTGGGGGATGACAAGAGGCCGGAGCTCTGGCCAGAAGGTGCTGCTTTGATCTGTACACATCAGGTATCATGGACCTCAGTCCTCCGTTCTCACAGCTTACCAAGAAGTGACTGACTGGGTGCTGGCCCTGAAATGTTGACAGAGTCTCAATTAAACCATGGCAGAATGGACTGCTTTCTCACTATAGCACGATATTTCTCCAACTATTTCCAGTATAGGCTATTCAACCAACACACAGAGAGAGAAAAAGAAAGAAAAAAAAGAATTGTTTGTGAACACTGCTATTTGGTACCCTGTAGAGTTAACTTCAGATTTTTTTTTTAATTTCTGGTTTTGATTCTGATGCTTTAAGACACCAAACAAACGCTCTGTGGGGAGCCACACTTTCAACCCTTTCCTTTCTTTGTGTCAAACCTGGAGTCCATTCCACCTTCCAGTTCTAAGTGTGCCAATAGGAAAGATAAAATGTCCAGGCCAGTGTTTGGTACCATCTGGTTTAGAAAACCACCCAGACAACCAAGGAGTCTACACCAGCAACACCCAGGGCTTTCCTAAGGGTTTCTGAATGATGAGATATGACACTGATGCCAACTCAGAGGAGGCAACTAAAAACATCTGGGCTGACCTAGTTGGAATATGGCAGATGTGACCACTCCAAAGACAACAAAGGGATATTAAAAAATAATGAATCCCATTAGGAAGTTTTACTTTTTTAATTCAAATTTTTATTAACTTTATTAGCTTTAAAGTTTGTTTTCTTCCCTTTAAAATTAATGCTATTGAGTTGAAAGGCCCTAATTAGAGTTTTCTGTGCATTAAGACACCTGACCTTCACAACAGCAGACATCTTTCTGCTTCCTGCCATCACTTCCTGGAATTAAAGGCATGTGTCACCATGCCTGGCTGTTTCCAGTGTGACTTTGAACTCACAGAGATCCAGACAGATATCTGCCTTCGGAAAGCTAGGATTAAAGGTGTGTGTGCCACCATTCTCTGGCCTCTATATCTAGTGGCTATTCTGTTCTCTGACCCCAGATAAGTTTAGGAGGGTGCACAATATATTAGGGAACACAATATCACCACACATATGAAATTGAGAATTGTCCTTTCAAGGTCTGAAAAGAATTGTGTTGGAATTTTTATTAGGATTTCAGTGAATCTGTAGATTGTTTTTGGTAGGATGGCCATTTTTAATGTGTTAATCCTACAAATCCAGAAGCATGGGAGATCTTTCCATCTTCTGATATTTTCTTCAGTTTCTTTCATTAAAGACTTCAAGGTTTTTTTGTTTTTTTTTTTGGTTTTTTTTTTTTTTTTTTTTTTTTTTTTTTTTTTTTTTGGTTTTTCGAGACAGGGTTTCTCTGTGTAGCTTTGCGCCTTTCCTGGAACTCGCTTGGGAGACCAGGCTGGCCTCGAACTCACAGAGATCGGCCTGGCTCTGCCTCCCGAGTGCTGGGATTAAAGGCGTGCGCCACCACTGCCCGGCGACTTCAAGTTTTTAATCATACAAGTCTTTCAGTTTCTTGGTTAGAACTACCCCAAGATATTTTACATTATTTGAGGCTATTGTGAAAGGTGTTGTTTCCTTGATTTCTTTATCAGTCCTTTTGTTGTTTATGTATAGGAGAGCTACTGATTTTTGTGAGTTAACCTTGTATCCTGTTACTTTGCTACAAGTGTTTATCGGCTGTAGGAGTTCCCTGGTGCAATGTTTAGGGTCACTTATGTATACTATCATATCACCTACAAATAACAGTTCTTTGACTTCCTCCTTTCCAATTTGTATCCTCTTGATCACCTTCAGTTGTACTGCTCTAGCTAAAACGTCAAGGACTATATTGAATAGACATGGAGAGCGGGGGCAACCTTGTCTTCTTCCTGATTTTAGTGGAATTACTTTGAGTTTCTCTCCTTTCAATTTGATGTTGGCTATATATAAGCTTGCTGTAAATTGCCTTTATTATGTTTAGGTATGTTCCTTGTATTCCTAATCTCTCCAGGACTTTATCATGAAAGGGTGTTGGATTTTGCCAAAGGCCTTTTCTGCATCTAATGAGTTTATCATGTGTGTGGGTTTTTTTTAGTTTGTTTATATGGTGGATTACATTTACTTATTTTCATATATTGACTGACATTCCTGAATCTCTGGGATGAAGCCTACCTGATCATGGCAGATGATCTTTTTGGTGTGCTCTTGGATTCAGTTTGCAAGTATTTTATTGACTGTTTTTACATCTATGTTCATAAGGGAAATTTGTCTATAATTTGCTTTCTTTTTTAAGTCTTTGTGTAGTTTGGGTATCAGAGTAACTGTGGTCTCATAAAATGAATTAGGCAATGTTCCTTCTGTTTCTATTTTGTGGAATAATTTGAGGAGTATTGGTGTTAAATCTTCTTTAAAAGTCTGATAGAGTTCTGTGATAAAGCCATCTGGCCCTGTGCTTATTTTGGTTGGGAGTCTTTTAATGACTTCTTCTATTTCAATAGGGGTTGTAGATCTATTTAAATTGTTTATCTGATCTTGAATTAACTTTTGTAAGTGGTACTAGAAAGAAAAAAAATTATACATTTCTTTTAGATTTCCCAATCTTATGGAGTACAGGTTTTTTAAGTATGTCCTTAATGATTCTCTGGATTTTCTCTGTGTCTGTGTTATGTCTCCCTTTTCATTTCTGATTTTGTTAACTTGGATATTCTCTATTTGCCTTTTAGTTAGTTTGGATAAGGATTTGTCCATCTTGTTGATTTTTCTCAAAGAATCAACTCTTTGTTTCATTGATTCTTTTCCTTGTTCTGTTTCTATTTTATTGATTTCAGCCCTCAGTTTGATTCTCAGCAGCTACTCCTCTTGGGTGTGCTTGCTTCTTTCTTTGTTCTAGAGATTTCAAGTGTGCAATTAAGTTGCTGGTATGAGATCTCTTCAATGTTTTATGTAGCCACTTAATTCTGTGAACTTGCCTCTTAGCACTACTTTCATTGTGTCCCATAAGTTTGGGTATGCTGTGTATTCATTTTCACTGAATTCCAGAAAGTCTTTCATTTCTTTCTGTATTTCTGTCTTGGCCCTTTTTCATTTAGTAAGGACTTGTTCTGTTTCCATTCATTTGTAAGCTTTCTGCTGTTTCTATCTAGCTTTAATTCACGGCAGTCTGATAAGATACAGGGAGTTACTTCAATTTTCCTATATCTGTTGAGACTTGCTTCGTATTTGAATGTGTGGTCAATTTTGGAGAAAGTTCCAGGAGGTGCTGAG
The DNA here is from genome assembly GCF_949786415.1 of Peromyscus eremicus. NCBI lineage: Eukaryota > Metazoa > Chordata > Mammalia > Rodentia > Cricetidae > Peromyscus > Peromyscus eremicus. Next base: position 143,658,950 of record NC_081418.1, on the reverse strand, counting down.
AAGAAGGTGTATTATTTTGTGTATAGGTGAAATGTTCTGTAGATATCTGCTAAGTCCATTTGGTTTATAACTTCTATTTGCTCCAGTATTTCTCTGTTTAGTTTTTGTCTGGATAACCTGTCTATTGGTGAGAGTGGGATATTAAAGTCTCTCACTATCAGTGCGTGGGGGTCAATATGTAATTTAAGCTGTAGTAGTGTTTCTTTTGCAAAAGTGTGTGCCTTTGTGTTTGAGTCGTACATGTTAAGAATTGAAATATCATCTTGGTGGATTTTTTCTTTGTCAGTATGTAGTATCCTTCCCTACTTCTTTTGATTAGCTTTGATTTGAAGCTTATTTTGTTAGATATTAAAATGGCTGCACCAGCTTGCTTCCTAGGTACATTTGCTTGGAACATCTTTTTCCAATCCTTTACCCTGAGGTGATGTTTATCCTTGATGTTGAGGCATATTTCTTGAATATGGTAGAAAGATGAATCCTGCTTTTGTATCCATTCTGTTAGTCTGTATCCTTTAATTGGGGAATCAAAACCAATGATGATGATTACTGTAATTTTGTTGTTGTTGATGGTGGTGGTGCTGGTGGTGGTGGTGGTGGTAGTGGTGATGGTGTGTGTGTTTCCCTTCTTTTGATTTTCCTGGTGTGAGATAATTTATTCCTTTTGTTTTCATGTGTATAGTTAACCTCCTTAGGTTTAAATTTTCCTTCTAACACCTTCTGTATTGGGGGAAAGAAGGTTGGAGGAGGTCTTTGTGATTCCTTGGGGATGGGTCAGAGAAGAAAGGAAGACCATAGCACATTTCCTGCTGCAGAACTGGGATGAAAATCGGGGAATTGGATCTCAGAACAGTAGGAGAGGTATGAGTCTGCCTTCAACCTATTTGTTGCCCTGGGGGGAGCGGCCCACAGGGGTTCGGGTCTGGGACAAAGCAACAAGTTGGGGGAGGAAGTTAGAAGGGGAAGATCTGTGGGATGCACAGGGATGGGAGTGGAGCAGGGAAGTCTGCCAAGTGTGTTCTACTACAGAGCTGGGGGTGAGGCTGGGGGATTGGAACTTGAGGAACAGAGAAAGAAGAGAAGATCTGTGGGCAGCCTACTTGGTTTTCTGGCGGGCGTGGTGGGTGGGTTAGCAAGGAGTGTCTTCTGGAGTTGGAGCCTGGGAAAAAGCAACAAATGTGGGGAGGGAGGCTCGAAAGGAAGAGCCCAGGAGACGGGAGGGGTGAGAGGTAACAGGGAAGGCTGCTGCAGGTGCTCTGCTGCAGAGCTAAGGGTGAAACTGGGGGATTGCATCTGGGGGAACAAGAGAGAAGAGAAGGCCTGTGGGCAGCCTCCCTGGCCTTCTGACGCTCATTAATTATTAATTCAAATGCATTAACAAAAATGTTTAAAGACAGGCTAATCAACTATCTACAGAGTAACAAAAGTAATTATGAGGGGCCAGCTCTGCAAGCACTGAGAACGCGTTGCTGTTTTTCTCTATTTAGCCTCCCATTTTATGTCAGAGATTACATCACTCTTCCAACTGATGCCTGGCGTTCTCCCAAGATAAGGGGCGCATATACTTTTCTGCATGGGGATTTTTCATATCTTTTCCAAATTGAATATGAAACATGAGTTATTCCAAGAACTACTTACTTGCATTCCAGTAAACAACAACAGCCAATGAAAAGATGCCACAAAATATTCTGCTAAGGATCCATTGGTTATCAAGCAAAAGTCTCAAAGCCTGGTGGGGTGCACTGCCCTTTAAGTTGATATTCAGAAGACTCCAAAGATTCTCAAAACAATATAGATGACTCTCATTTCTGTTGCCCCCTCCCCCCAGGAGAAACAGACAGTAAAACCTTCTCCCTGAAGACACCACTTACCTTGATTACAAAACACAGAGAAATCAACCTGGAACTTTACTGGAAGCTTCCTTCCTGTTGGCTAGCTTCCATAGTGCCACAGGCTGGTACACAGGCAGCCAGGAGAGAAAAATCAGCAATGACCTTACATAGCTGTGAACATTGCATGCTGCAATGTAAGATGTGCCCACTGGCACAACAGTAGTTCGCTTGCTATAGGGTTAGCCAACTGCTTTCTGATTGGCTCTGAAGCCCCTTCCATAGGAAAGAGTTCATGACTGATTCTGTGGACCAGGTCAAAGGTTAACGGCTAAGGATCACATAGCCTCAAAGGTAAATCTACTATTGTTTTGCTAAGTGAATGCATTGTCAAATTGCCATATATATGTACATATGTATGTGTGTGTGTGTGTGTGTGTGTGTGTGTGTGTGTGTGTGTAGTACTGCTTTCAGCCTTAGTCAGAGAAGCTTTTCTTTGCAGCAAATCCCAGTTAATACAAACACATGGCCAGTCAAGACGCAGAAAACAAGTAATTATTGAGTGTTTAGTCTTATATGGTACACCCGTATAATCCTCTCTAAGGCTCAGGGGACAAAAGAAGGTAAGAATCACACCATGGGGAGGAGGGGCTGTCTTATGGGTGTGATACGGCCATGGCGCCCATGAAATCACAGAAGCTGTGGTTTTCTGCACAAGATTTAACCCATAAACAACAGCCATAGATGGTAAGGCTCCTCCCAAGAGAGCTATTGACAGTCAAGGGTGTCTAAAGAAGGGGAGATTATTGTCTTCCGTGGTGTAGCCACTGGTGAGTCGCCCGTGGCCCAGTGGTTAGCTTCAAATCAGGCCCATGTGGGTGTCTCCGATTAAACTCAGTGGACTTAAAACCAAAATCAGAACAAGAAGATATGAAAGTGAGATGGGGACTTTTGGGGAGAAGCAGGAATTGGGGGGATGGAAAAGAGATTGGGGGCAGTGAGTATGGCCAGGTCTATTATATACATATATGATATTGTCAGAAGCTAAAGTAATAAAAAAAAAATCTGTTAAGAAACCATCGAAGGACTGAGATGTATTTCAGTAGTAGGGCACTTGAGTTAAAGGCAGAAGACCCTTAATTCAGTCTTCATAGCCACAAAGGTAAAGCAAAACCCATCAAGAGGTGTTTTGTTTGTTTTGTTTTTTCCCTTTGGTGATCTCTGTAAACCAGTAACATTCAGGCATTAGCAGCATTGGACATTTGATTCCTTCTCCTCCTGTCTCTGGGGATTTCTGAATATGTCCACATCCCCAGGTTCCTGTCTTTATGCACTCATGCTTCTTTACCACAAATACCATAAACCCTATGGCTGAAGGATGAGACACATTGATGTCTTACAATACTGGAGGGTGGGAAGTGAAAATGCAAGACAGTGGCAGGGTCAGCGTACAATGGGGATCCAAGCACCTTCTTTTAAAGATATTCATTCATTCATTTCATGTGTATGGAAGTTTTGCCTGCATGTATGTCTGTGCACCCCATGCATGCCCAGTACCCTTGGAGGCCAGAGGAGGGCAACAGATCCCCTCGACCAGGAGTTACAGATGGTTATGAGCTGCCATGTGGGTGTGGGAATCAAGCCTGGGTGCTCAGGAAGAACAGCCAGAGCTCTTGTCTACCAAGCCATCTCCCCAGCCTCATATGGCACCTTCTCATTGAACCCTCGCCGGGTGACAGTAGCTAGCCAGCTTGTTTCTGTCTCCAGTGTAAGGCCACTAATGCCAGTCATCAGGAAATGTAGTCCACTCTTCCCTCAAGTCTCTTCTCTTAACGCTGTCACTCTGGGAGAAGTTTTTATATCTGAACAGGGGCGGTGGCATGCAAACATTTGGGCCACTGCACTATGCAAAAGTGAGTGATATCAATTGCTGTGGGATGTTCTGTATGGCAAATGTGTTGCTAATTAGTCAATAAATAAAACACTGATTGGCCATTGGCTAGGCAGGAAGTGTAGGCGGAACAAGGAGGAGAATAAAGCTGGGAAGTGGAAGGCTGAGTCAGAGAGACACTGCCAGCCACCACGATGAGAAACAGCATGTGAAGATGCCGGTAAGCCACGAGCCATGTGGCAAGGTATAGATTAATGGAAATGGATTAATTTAAGCTATAAGAACAATTAGCAAGAAGCCTGCCACGGCCATACAGTTTGAAAGCAATATAAGTCTCTGTGTTTACTTGGTCGGGTCTGAGGGCAGGTGAGAGAGATTTGTCCTGACTGTGGGCCAGGCAGGAAAACTCAAGCTACAATCAATGATGCTGGGATCATGGTTTTTTAAGAAAACTATACTGAATATGTTACTGGTTACCTTCTGTGAAACACTTTCTGAGCTTTAATCCCAGGCTGGTCCTATCTAAGTGTGACAACAAGGATAAAATGAGCCAGAGAGATAAATGTAGTCTGAGAAAATTGGAAGGCACCATTCCTACCACCTACCTTTCTAGCCTTGGCAAGTAGGACTTCTGCTTATTCTATAGGTACATGACCTATATCCTCTACCCCCAGCTTTTGCCTCAAGGGAGCCTCTTGTAAGTACTGCTCTTGCCAATGCAAGGCCTTGTGGAAAGCTACTTAGCTGCATAATCAGGCTGTGTGGGGGCTGTGGGCTTGGGCCTCATCCCTGTCTCCACCTGATCCCAGATGCCAACAAAAATCAGAGACAAAGAGCGTCTCTAACAGCCCTTTCTCAAGGGCTGCTTTCTCCCCAGAGACAGACTCTGCTGAGGCGGATTTGAACTGGATCCAGCAGACCCAGAAAGTGTGGGGAATGAGAGAGCCAGCTCTCCTGGCAAGAAAAAGGAAACCAGCTTTCACGCTCAACAAGGGCCTGTCCCGGTGAAGTCCAAGCACATTGGACCACGGCTGAGGAAATGGCAAGCATGGCCAGCTTTCCAGAACACAGACGAAGATGGTGATACTGTTACAGTGCACCCAACATCATTATCAAGGCTGACCCTAATGGAGATGTCCTCCAGCCAGGGCTGTAAAGTGGAAATGTACCCAGGGAGCCAGTACCTACGGAACAAAGATACATCACAGTTATTTAGATGTAAAGATTCTCCCCTCTAGGCGCATGTGTTTGAACACATGGGCCCCAATTTATAGAAGTTTTAGGAAGTGGGTTGCTGTCTATAAGGCAGACATTGAGGTTTATAGAGCAGACCCACTTCCTAGCTGCTCCTCACTTCCTGATCCCTGGAGACGTGAGCAAGTCACCTCAAGCTGCTCTGCCATAGCCACTGTTCCTTCCCACCATTGTGCCTTCCTCACTAGGGTGGACTACCTCGAGCCAGATCCAGATAAATCCTCCTCCTCTTCTTCAGCTGCTTCCTGTTGTGTATGGCTCACAGTGATGAGAAAAGTGAGTGATGTAGGCATTAGCAGAGAAAGGCTCTGAGGATGCGGAGAGGGCTTGGCTGCTGAAGTGTTTGCCATGTCAATGTGAGGGCCTGAGTTCAGATCCCCAGCATCCATGTAAAAGCCAAGTGCAGTTGTGTATACAACAGCCAGTGCTGGGGAGGCAGAGGCGAGAGGATCACCAGGCTCGCCGGCCAGTTATTCTAGCCAAATAGGTAAACTCTGATTTTAGTGGGAAATCTTATCTCAAAAAAAAAAAAAAAAAAAGTGGAGAGAAACAGAGAAAGACCCCAGCCAGTATCAGTGTTGGCCTCTGGCTTCCTTACATATGTAGCTCCACCTGGCTTGCTCACTCATCATGTTAAAAAAACAAACGGATGAACTTGTGCAGGAATACACACACATATGTGCAGTACACAGACATGAAAGATGACTCAGCTCCATGCCATCCGTTTATAAATGTACCTGCTGTTACCAAGACAAAGTAGCTGCAATGTTCCCTGATGGTCAGCCCACCACCTTAAGCTTCCTTGGCCATTTGCCATGGCAGACCATCTTCCACTATTCCCTTTTTTCTGTATTGCTAATGTCATGGACAGACTGGGTACTAGGGAGGAGCATGCAGGATAACGTATGCTGGGTCTTGTACCTCTTCATGAAGAATCTGCTTGCACGTCCCATAGCCTCCCAGTTGGCAACATGAAATAGGGAAAGACACCAAGCAACACAGCTCACCAGTTCTGTGCCATTCCACCTCTGTGACAATTTATACCAATAAGTACTGTCATGCATAAAAGTGTCGTGTGTGTATTTGGGCATTGATTTAGTGGCCCGTGAGCCAGTGTGGAAATGGTAAATGTGAGATGTTCAAACCTATTAGGCTGAGGTTATGTGTGAAAGTGCTTTGAGGCCTACAGCAGCTCTCAGAGGTCGATTTGTTAAAAGAACTCCCTTATGAAATTTCCTCAATCTGATTATTAAATCCAAACCCATCACTAACATATAACCTCTCATCAATAATTTCAGTCTAATTCTTTCTCTGCTACCTATGAGAACAGTTGTTTATATCGGGGTGATCTGGTTTTGCTTAGTAGGACTGGTCTGGGGGTAACTGAATATATTCAACATATCAACACAGCACAGGGCGCTTGTGTTGGGGTGGGTTGGTGTGTTCATGAGAAATGCCTCTCACAGGGTCATGTCCTCAGAAGACAGTGCTGTTTTGGAAGGTTATAGACCCTTAAGAGGTGGAGCCTTGCTGGAGGAAGCCATACATTGGGAGTGGGCCTTGAAGTTTGATAGCCTGGGCCTACTTCCTCCATGCTCTGCTTCCTAATTTTGGTCTCAATGTGACCAGCTGCACCGCGCTGCTGCCACCACCATGCCTTTCCTGCTCTGATGGGATGTATCCCCTCAGAATGTAAGCCCAAACAAGGGGCTTTCATCAGGCACCTGATAACAGCAGCAGGTAAGGTAATCAGTGCAGGTTGTAAAGGAAAAGAAATCAGCAACACCAAACTCTGTCCATTGTTCAATGTCGTCTCATGGGAGCTCTGGTGTGTATCCTGGATAGGAACCCCTTACCATGTCTTCCTGTCTGTCTGTCTGTCTGTCTATTGCTTGCTGTCTTGCTTGCTTTTACAAGCCTGCAGGTACCTGGTCTATTAGGGAGAAGTAGCAATTGCCAGAGGCTCAGCACTCAGAGTTTTTCCTGTAGTTTGCCTTTGGATGTGTCTAGGCCCTGGTGCCTAGGGCAGACCTCTACAAAGAATCGTAACTTTAAAAATAGCTGTGACTAAGTGACTTCATTTCTGGATAAAGTCACTCAGAGTATTCCATCTTTTTCTAGAATATTGTCTGGTGTCATCAAATGACCAGCAATAGACTTCTGAGAGAAAGAAAATACTTCTGAGGTTCCCTGCAATGTGATCTGTATTAGTCACTAGGGCTCCTTGTTCCTCAAATATCAAAGATAGGTGACATTAAAGTGGGGACTTTTTCAAAATTTTCTCACTTTTCAGATAAGGAAATGGAGGATCAACAAGGTCAAGTGAGCTGCCCAGGTTCACACAGAGACCGCCAAACTTGATTTGGGTTGGCTCCTCTTCATGCATGCTTTTTTATTCTGTTACTAAACTGTGAAGAGAGGTAGTTTATTGCTGAATAATGATTTAGAATTAAACTTAGTTCACAAATAACGCTTGCTATGGGAAACAGTGTTTTATTCTAGATTAAACTTCTAAATTACTGTGATGTAAAAATGGGGCTTCCTCATGACATGCTCACACACTCATCGCATGTACTTGGGTCCATGGCTCTAACCATTCTGATACCCTGCTTCCCCCGAGCCAGGTTTGACCAGGCACTCTCAGTGTGAAGTGACAGCAGCAGCACACTCTAGAAACATTGCTAAGATCATTTTCTGTTTATTTTCTCTTAGCCGGACTTTTCTTACGCCTCCTCTTACTTCAGCTTCCTGACCTATCAAGATTATTTTAAAAGCCAAATTCCCCACTTGCTAGCATAATGAAGGGACACACACCCCATCCTCCATGTTGACACAGGCAAGATGGGAATCAAGCTGTGCATTATTTACAAAAAAAAAAAAAAAAAGACAACTTGGAGTAAAGATAATACAAGCTCAGACAGAGCTTCGTCCTGCAGCACTCACACCTGTCTCCAACCATGTTAATTATCTTCCCGAGCTGGTGGAGACCCCGACAATAACTGTGAAAGCATTCTGAAATGCTAAGAGGGGCAGTCCAGTAAGATAGGGTCTGCTCTGCACTGCACACTATTATAATATGGGTCTTGTTGTAGTTGGCAGAGTTTATAAATGATTTCAAAATGATCATTTTCATTTCAAAACTGGCAATCTATAATATATATGAGTTGAATAAGATACTGAATTACAGTAATGAATTTAAGTGATAAGTCTGAATGACAGAGGGTTTAAAATCACTTGTTAATTTCTCCAGCTATTAGGTTGATAGTGTGCAGTGCACATTTCCATACTGATGTAGTTTCTTTCTAATTTATAGCAAATCCATTTATATTTTGAGGCAGGCATAGATATATGGACACACACACACACACACACACACACACACACACACAGGCAGGCAGGCATAACACTCATTTTCTGCAAAGGTTTGGGATGCCTGGTGATGCCACAGAGTAAGAATGAAGGAAGGATGGTCAGCCAAGCTTTGAGTCAGGCAGATGGTTCCGGCCTGGTCCATATGCTTGATGCTTATATTAACAGTCCTTTAAACTTCCTGCATCCTAGTTTCCTCAGCTGCAATACAGTGCTTACCCCATAAGGTTCCTGCAACAGTTTAATGATACCAGAGCACTTAGCGCAATGCTCGCCACAAGGATCTAGTTGTGAACTACTACTTTAGGAATACTAAGAATGGATATTTGGGACAGGAGGACGGCTCAGTCAGTAAAGTGTTTGCTGCACAAGCATGGGGTTCTAAGTTTGCTCCCCAGCACCTGCATGAGAGAAAAGGCCATGTCTGGTGGTTTGCTTATAACTCCAGTACTGGGGAAGCCAAGACAGGAAGATCCCTGGGACTTGTTGGCCACCTAATCTAGCCAAATAGTGAGCTCCAAGTTTAGTGGCAGAATCTCTCAAAAAATAAGGTGAAAGTCTAGGAAGATGGCTCAGGGGTCAAAGTGCTTGCCACACAGGCAGGAAGATTAGAGTTTGAATCTCCAGAAACCATGTAAACGTTGGGTGCAAATGGCAGCCGTCCTGTAACTTCAGCCTCAGAATGTGGAGACAAGGGATCCCCAGAACAAGCCAACTAGTAAGAATAACCATATAGATGAGGGCTTGACTGAGAGACTCCATCTCAAAGAATAAAATGGAAGAGCCATTGAAGAAGATGGCTAACATGAAGTTGGGGCCATCATAAATACACATGTATTCACACACACACATGGGCACCCATACAAATATAAGTACACATACATGTATGCCATGTGTTTGCAGGCTGATGTTTAAATTTTTTGCTAGCAAAAAAAAATTGATCCCCAGCACAGGCATGAGGAAAAAGATGTTTGCCTATGGAGAGGTCTTTGGAGGTCTTTGGAAGTACTTGGAAGGGATTAATGCAGTTTTCATGGGATCTGTGTTATTGCTTGTTAGATGTTATAAACGAGTGAGCAAGCATGACCCCTCTACTCATACTGGCTTTCTGTCTTGTCACACTATCTCTCCCACCTGTAAGCACTCCTATCATAACATCCTTTATCATTAAACCTTCACAGAGCAAAGTCACTGCTGATACTGTGCCCTTGAACTTCCACACTATGAGCTAAATAAACCTCTTTTCTTTATAAAGTTTCCCAGATTCTGGTGTTTTATTATAGTAACCAATAAAGGACTTCTACAAATGGCTCATCCTAATATTTCCCCTATACTCTTACCACCACCTAACTTTCCTTGATATTTTAAAATTTTATTGCATGTATTTATTCATAAATTTGTGTGTTCACATATACACATACCACATTGTATGTGTGAAAGTCAGAGAACAACTTGTTGAAGTCAGTGTTCTCCTTCTACTATGTGGAGCCTAAAATTCAAAGTCAGATCATCAAGCTAGGTAGCATGTGCCTTTACCAACTGAAAAATAAAGTTTCAAAATAATTGAGAGAATATGGCAATGGAGATTCATTTCTGTTCATCTGTTTCATCAGCAAACATTTTACCGGTCACTTTTCCCAGCCCCATCTTCCATCTCCATCCTCAGCAAAAGACGAGAAAGTGAATTAGAGACATTAAGATGACAATATGTCCCCAACTTCTGTTAGTGTCTCCTAAGAGAAATAAGATAATTGCCCAAAAGTCAAGAATCCACATCTCATATTCAAATTTCCTAGTTCTCCATAAGTAACGTCATTATTTTCATTCATTTGATCAAAAATCCAGTCAAAGTTCATGCATTTTATTGAACTGATATCTCTTTTAATTAAGAAATACCTATCTTAAGTGGGGGGAAAGGTCTTTTATAATGCTGACATATTGAAGTGTTCCAGCCAGTCATATTTTTTATTATTTCTTAATTTAAATTTTTTTATCATTTTCTCATGATTAGATTCATGTAAACCTTGACAAGAATCATAGTAGGACACTTTATGTCTTACAGTGTCAAATCAGTAGACACGGAATGTTGGATTATCTCATTATTAGTGACATTAGGTGAGTTTGCTTGATTAAGAAGTTGACTCCTAGATTCTCTAGTGCAGTATATTATGTTTTCCCTTGTGATCAACACATAACCTCCAGGCAGGTATCTGTGAAAACCTCAGCACACACATGAAAATGTTCCAATAATATTCACTCAGCAGTCTGGGTGTCCATATGACACTTGCCCAAATTATATAGATAACTATGAATTGATCGCATTGTAGCACTCCCATTCTTCTTCATCAGCTCATTAGCATTCTTTTGTAAGAGTCCACCTTGCTCTTTTTGTCCTGATATTATGGATTCATGGATTATTTGTCGTATTGAATATGTTATTGCTCATCACTGTCTTTTTCATGATGCTGAAACTTGACCCTCTTTGAGTAGCCTCCCATGTTTTTTCTTAAAACATTCTTCAGTTTTTAAAGACAGCTTTGACATCTGGTACAAGATATTACAGAGTTAGCATGCCCCACGATTGAAATTTCCCAGTGAGTACCCATGGCACCCCAGTTTCTCTCAGTGGCAAGTAAGATGACTCATGAATAAAAAGTTAATAATATAATTAATAGAAAGTGTATTTAAACCACTACCTTTGGGGGGAAATGGACTTCCTGCTGGGGATCCTTCTGGTTGCCTGGGTTGGAAGTTGTTTTGCCTGGTGGAGCATATCTGGGGGAACATGGAGCGAGGCCAATAGCTGGATCGTTATGACTATCAGCTAAAACAATTTTGCCCACACCAGGTGAGCTTTCCCACAATTCTAATCAGAGTTTTGAGTCATAAGAAAGTATAAAGTGTATAATATATACAGTTTAAAATCATGGATAGAGTCACATATACACTCACCGGGGAGAGACTGAACATGGAAACTGAAAATACTCCCAGACATCAATCATATAAGTGCCAACCACCTTTTTTCAAGTCTTAGGGCCAACAGCAGTAGAGCTTGCGGCTCTGCCTGTCTTGGCAATCTGTCCGGGACTTTGCTGAGAGCTGCTTTTGAAGTTCAAGTGTGTTCATCCCCTCTGTTCTCAATCTTGCCTACTCAGCCAAATGCCTTTCTTTCAGTTATCTCCCAAATGTTTGCTTTGGAGCATCTTCTTTTGGGTTCTTAATGTTTGCTTGATTTCCCAGGGGTAGGCGACTGGCATCCAGCCCATGCCGAATCTTGGAGGACAGTTGGGGGTAAATGTTCTCCTAGTTGGTCCAGTACAGAAGCCTTCCTATTCTCTCCTTGAGGCAGGCAGCCAGACTCAGTTCCATAGGACATCATCATTGTTTGTCAATATTATTCTCAATCAACACTATGAAGAGTATTTGGTTATTCTGTGAACTTAGATTAGAGTGATATGCTCTTGGGTTCTCCAGTAGCACTTGAGGTGTCTGCAAAACTTGTTTACAGCCTTGGGCTCCAGCATCCTGAATGACCTTGGCCATCTCCCTGAAATTATGCCTACTATTTCTTTCACCCAGTCTTAGAATTTGCATGCCCTTTCATTTGTGCTAATAGACTCAGTGAGATTTAATACTGAATGCTTTCTAGTCATTTCCACATATAGCTCAATTCTTGGCTTTCTCTTAAATTTCACCCGAGGAGTCTATAGAGGTTGGGAATAGTTACTAAGCCAGACCCCTGCAGTCCCATTGAGCACAGGGAACTCAGTCTTAACATAAGACCCCCTATATACCTAGAAGATTTTCTGTGGAGGATTTTCTCTGCTTCCATGAGATGATTCTGCTTTCTTTTTTCACATAGCAGCATCCTTTCTCAGACCTCATTGTGCCCCTGAGTCAGTCAGTGAAAGAAGGACAGGTCACCCTAGGGATCGCTAAGCACCTCCTCTGACCCAGCTACCTCCTGAGGCTTGACAATTAAACCTCCCAGGTAGTGTTAATAGAAACCGTCTCATTGTGAGCTTTGAATTACAGGCTGCATCACCTTTCTCCATGCATCTGAGTGTTCTCAGGGATGGAGAATGACTGGGAAGGTACTCATTTATAATGTGAAGGTCCCAAGATTGTATATGTAGGTATGGCTGCTCCACAGCATGGCCTCATGTCAACATCATTAGTTATAAGGGAATCCATTGTGGACAACAAGCCAACAGTCTGAAATGACACCACATTGAGATCTGAGCTGTCATGATAGAGGTCACCTTGACTACAATTTGCTAATGAAAGAACAGACCAGCAAACATATATCATGAGTCTTCTGGCACAATATCCTTCTAGAAAAACACATGTTCTCAACCTGTGGGTCAGTCACAACTCCGACTCTGTTGGCAAACTATCTCCAAAAATATTTACATTATGAACCATAACAGTAGAATAATCACAGTTATGAAGTAGCAACAAAAATAATGTTATGGTTGGGGTCACGACAACATTAAAGAGTCACAGCATTAGGAAGGCTGAGAACCACTAGCGTATAAGAAAGTGGAGTGGGTAAAATGAGAGGGCACCGCTGCTGGATACAGACTCCTTCACATTGAGAATTAATATCTTAAACTTCACAGATTGGAGTGGTAGACAGAGGTTAGGGATCATATGTAATCTCCCTGCCTGTGGAGAGTGCCATGGCAGGATGGGCCCAGGGGGAGAGCTGTACCAGGTGTCGTGTGTGACACAGGGTGGCAACGCATTCCACATTTGTTGAAGGAATGATAGTAGAATTATCATCTCTGAGATGAGGCTAATACTTGATCCATTTTTCTTCCTAATGCAGTAGTTCAGCTTGGAGAGTGAGATGGCACTGGAGACTCACCCCTGATGTACCACAGACTCTCAGTATCTTCCAACCTATGCGAATAGGCCCAGGACACATGTGTGATACGTTGAGACAAACAACTCCCTCCCACTTGTCTAAAAGTATGAGTGTGTGTGTGTGTGTGTGTGTGTGTGTGTGTGATGAAATGATGATTTAGTTTTATTAACTAAAACTTAACATGGAAAATAAGCCAAACGGACCAAACTGCACAGATGCCAGTGATTAATATGAATAACATTTCTCTCTCTCTCTCTCTCTCTCTCTCTCTCTCTCTCTCTCTCTCTCTCTCTCTCTCTCTCTCTCACACACACACACACACACACACACACACACACACACACATTATTATTTTTTCAGTGCCCAATCTTAAGACAAATCAATGAGGTTGTAACATGGTTTTGAAAGCCATGGTTGGGAGAGGCTCTCTAAGGCTATGGGTCTGAGGTATGTCCTTCCCAGAATCAGTCCTGGGGTTTGTAATAGGTAATATCTCTCCTAAACATCACTCCTCCTTCTGTTGCCTTGGTGACAAATTCCCATGATTATACACATAACATTTAAAATGACAAATATACCAATAAGAGGTTCTTCTGGCTTATGATAATAAAGAGCAGGTATGGGCAACTATGATATCAAGTCATATTATGAAAATTTCATAACATTGGCTAGAATTCATTTCTAGACAGGAAAGCACCCATGTCTTCTTGCACCATATCACAGTAAATCATTAATATTCTGAGTTGAACCCTGAAGTCAAGCCTGTTTCCCTTGGCAGATGGCTGAAGGGAGCATTCTAGAAGGTTCCCCTGAAGACCATCTTAGTAAGCAGCAGACAGGGAGGATTAGAAACCCAAACCAGCTTGCTTCTTTTCTTGCTGAGGACACTGTGGAGCTGTCTTGTGGAAACCTACCTAGCAGACTGTGTAGCCCCAGAGCATGTACTCTTCTTCCTCATGGCAGCAGCAGCAGCAGCACGGTCCACACAGCTCTTCTCAAATGTTGGCTGAATATTCACTGACTGCAAATGAGGAAAGAAATGAGTAACTTGAAAGGAAGTGGCTCAAGTCGAGGACAGACCCTCACCCTGAAGCCTCCCACCTCCCACTCACACAGAATTCTTCTCCTTTCTAGAAAGCTTCAGGGGCCCAGGCTATGGCAGAGAAGCTTGAACTACCCCTCAGCCAACAATCAATAAGTCTTCTCGACAAGTTAGTTGAGAACAGTGCATAAAGTATAAGCCTTGTAGGAGAGTCTTGAAGGAGCAAAGGCAAGAATATATTTATAGTGCTGAAGCTTCCAGAACCATGATCACAGTTTATGTATGATCCTCTATCATACCAGGTAAGCAGTCAAAACTAGGTTAGCCTGCTTGCTTTCTTCTTCTCTTTTTTGAGTATATGACTCTGTGTGCATGCGTGCGTGTGTGTGTGTGTGTGTGTGTGTGTGTGTGTGTGTGTGTGTCCCATGTACATGCAGTACCAGTGGTGACCAGAAGAGGGCATTCGATCCCCTAGATGTGCATGTGCAGAAGCCAGAAGGGAACACTGAGTGTCCTCCTCTACGGCTCTCCACCATATTCCTTTGAGACAGCGTCTCTCACTGACCCCAGAACTAGGCTGGCAGTAATTGTCCTGTCTCTGCTCACTAAAATGCTGGGGTTGCGAGCACACAGGCACAGTTTTTATATGGGTGCCTTGGATTTGAACTCAAGTCCTCATACTCACTCATGCTTGCACAGCAGGTGCTCTTCTCTGGCTTTGCCATCTCCCCAACCACTTGATTTTCCTCTGGTGCTCATTGAAACTCATTGTCTAATTTCAGACTCAATTTCTTTATGGTTTTCATTTCCTTAAATGTGAAGATTATATTCTCATGAGGACTCTTCTCTCTGGATTAAAAAAAAAATAAGGACAGGAGTGGTGGTGCATGTTCATAATCTATGATCCCAGTGTTCAGGAGCCCTTGACAGGGGAGGAGTTTAAGTTACTGGTCGATCTAGACCACATAGTCAGTTCCAGGATAGCTGGGGCTATGGAATAAGACTCTGTCTCCATACCCACCCCCAAAGCAAGATTCTTATGGCAGTCTTATATAATTATAAAAAGTTTACAAGTGCTAAGTATAGCATATTATATTTTAGAGGCTCCTTTTGAATAATTAGCTAGATGAATAAATAGACCATTCTCTGCACACAGAGTTCCAATTGTGACAACTTCTTTTGCTCAAACTTAAGTTTGATAGTCACCCACTTGATATTCACCTATGAATAGCAAGTTTGTGCAATATCCTGTCCTGTGAGCATAGTAACATTTATCCTGTCTGCTTCAGGTTTTATTTAGATTGTGGCTTGAGGTGGCTAGATGCTCTAAGCACAGACATTAGGGTCTTGGTACCTGCAGACTGACATGTTCATCTTACCTAGTGAGGAGTGAATGTCTGGACTGTGTGGTGCACCACTAATTAATACTACCCAAAGTGAGAGTAGGTTAGTCTCACGTGCAGTCCTCCTCACAAAATTCTTAATTGTGCAAAAGTTTCTATTTCAGCCATTCTAGATGTAAAGACAAAACCTCACTGTTCCTAGGTACATTTGAGTATAGCATGAATCTTAAAAGTTTTTATTGATAAAATCAAACCTGAGGCCAGTTATTGGGGTGAATACTGGAAGATCAGAGAGACAGAACAAGCCACAGCTAACCTCACCTGGCCAACTTCTCAGCTGATCCTGTTTCCTCAGACTGGAAGCCTCTGTGTCCCCATATCCAAATAGATCTCAGCTGAACTGCTGCTAGAAAGCCTAAAAGCTTAACCAGCCAAATGCTTAACCAGCCAAATGCTTCTAGTTTCTGGTTCTCACGCCTTATATACCTTTCTGCTTTCTACCATCACTCCCTGGGATTAAAGGCTCGCTTTCTGGGATTAAAGGCATGAGTCACCATGCTTGGCTGTATCCTTGAACAGATAGATGGATTTCTGCCTCTGGAATGCTAGGATTAAAGGCATGTGCTACCACTGCCTAACCTTTATGTTTAATATTGTGGCTCTTCTGTCTCTGACCCCAGGTAAGTTTATCAGGGTGCACAATATTTTGGGGAACACAATACCACCACACTTGAGCTCTTTTTTAAAATGTTTATAAGACATGGACATTCCATGAAATTCTTATCCAGTGCTTTTATTCATTTTTTCTGAGTAATTTGTTATCTGTCTTTTTGTGATTATTATTGATTTTAGGGATCTTCTATGTAATCTGGGTTTATAAAATATGGAAACACTTTGTACATATGTTCTCTTGTTTCCTTCTCTGTCTCTTAGTTGTTTTTCTGTTTATTTTTTATTGTTGTATTTTTATGAGACAGGGTCTTGCTATGTACCTTGGGCTAGACTAGAATTATGTAGACCAGGGTAACCTTAACTTGTAAAATCCTCCTACCTCTGCCTCCAAAGAGCTTGGAGTATACCACCAAAGTCATATTTTTGATGAATAAAAGTAATTAAATTTTAAATTTCCACTTATCAATTCTTCCTTTTCTGTCAAGGTCTTTCATTTTGCACCTGTTCAATTGTTCCCAGTTTCATGGTGACAGAGGTGTTTCCTGCGGCTTCCAGATATGTTTTCATCTTGCCTTTTATATTTAGACTTATAGCCCATTGGAACTGATCTCCGTGTATGGTGTAAGTTAAAGTAAAATGCATTTTCCCATGTACATTTCTAATTAACTCAGCACCACTTAGCACATTATCTTTACCAGGTGCATCAATCACTTTGCTGTTATTGTGATAAAATACCATGACCAAAAGCAATCTATGTAAGAAAGAGCTTGTTTTTCTTACAGTTCCAGAGGAACAATCAGTAATAGATGGGGAGGCATAGGCTGCATGTCTCCAACCACATGCAGAAAGCAGAGAGGATGAACTGAAAGAGCAGTGGGCTGTAACACTTAAAGCCTGCCCTGAATGACATACTTCCTCCACAAAGACCGTACCACCTCTGCAAACACTGCCACAAACCGGATCCTCGAATATGTGTGTCTACAGGGGACATTTCTCATTTAAATCGCCATGCCCAGCATGGTGTTCCAATTTATACTCTCAGCTCTTTGGAAGTAAATGATGGAGGGTCAAGAGTTCAAGGTGATCCTAAGCTACTTAGTGAACTGGAGGCCAACCTGGGGGACTACCTGAGACCCTATCTCAAAATAACAACAATAATAAAAGAGAAACAGAAGAAAACTAAGCACTGCATTGTCACTTGCACAAGTCAAGTGACAGCCTGTGTGTGCCCTGCTTCCAACCTGTGTTCTGTTCTAGTTGACTGTTTCTCCCCACGTCACCATCACAAGGGACTTAGTACTGTTACTTTATAGTGAGGTATGACACATCAGAGCTCAGGTCTGATCTTCAAGAATATTTTGTCCGTCTTTGTCAATTTTTATAGGCACATAGTTTTTTGTTTGTTTGTTTGTTTGTTTTTGGGGTTTTTTTTGGGTTTGTTGTTTTTTTTTTTTTTTTTTGGTTTTTTTCGAGACAGGGTTTCTCTGTGTAGCTTTGTGCCTTTCCTGGAACTCACTTGGTAGCCCAGGCTGGCCTCGAACTCACAGAGATCCTCCTGGCTCTGCCTCCCGAGTGCTGGGATTAAAGGCGTGCGCCACCACCAGCCCTGCTGGCACATAGTTTTAGATCTGGCTTACCTATTGGTAAGCACATGTGTACACACAACCCTCACAGAATTTTACTGAATCTGTAGATTCCTGAAGGGGAGTTTGTGTGGATATACTAACTCAGTACATGAACATGGTGTTAGTCTTGTTTCTTAAGGTTTTCTGATTTGCTTCAATATTGTTTTGTACCACAAAACTATGAAATTGCACAATTTGGTGAGATTTATTGATAAGTATTTTGTGGTTTTGATGTTTCCAAAATTTTAACTCTTAAGAAATTCCAAGGCTACTGAGATGGCTCATCAGGTAAGAGTACTTTCCGTTCAAGCCTAGAGACTTGAGCTCAACTTCCAGAATCCATGTAAAGATGGAAGGAGAGAAGTCACTTCACAAAGCTCTTCTCTGATCTTCACAGGTGTGCTGTAACATGTTCATGCATGTGTGCATGCGTGTGTGTGTGCGCGCGCGCACGCGCGCGCATGCACATCTGCATGCATGTATGCACACACTCTCATACAATAATAATAACAATAATAACTTACTTTAATTTTCAGTAAAATTGTACATTTTGATAAGTATAAGCTCTACTGATTTATAGCATGGTACAGTGACTATAGTTTACAAAAAAATACAAATTTTTAAAATAACTAAAAGAGAGGAATCTATAGGCTTCAAACATGAAGAAATTATAAATGTTCAATCAAAGGGAAATATTAATTAGGCTAGTTTAGTTCACACACACACACTAAATTATCACATTGTATTCCACAAACATGAACAAATGCTCTAAGTTTAAAACTTAGGGAGAACAATGTAATTATATTATAATCTCAAAAATGAAAGAAAAAGTAAAAGCAATCATAGCTAAATTACATAAAATATAAATGAGTTTTGACAGTATAGATGAAATACAGAGATTATCAAATAGGAGAATGAAACAAAATCCAACTTGCATTCTGTAAAAGAAGTAACTTAAGGTAACGATATAGACTGAAATAAAAAGCATGCAGAAAGATATAACATGATAATAGAGAATATTAGTAATATAAAACACAGGCCATAAAAATGTTAAATGTTTTAAATTTTTCTGTTAAAAAAACTACAAAATATGAACATAAGTAATCTTATATTGACCACAAATCCAGTGTTATTGCTAGTTCTATTTATTAATTCAAATAGGTGATCTGTACAGTTAATCTGTAATTACCTTTAGATTAAATAGACAATGTAAAGACTTCTTGCATAAGGTGTTACGTCATAGGCAATTGATAATAGCTATAGCTCTTTATTTTCAATCCTTAGACTTACTTTTCTTCTCTTCTTTCTCTGCCTAGATTGCACTGTAACCATGGTGTTAGTTTAGTTCCTGCCATCAGAGAAACTTTAACAGAGTTTTCAACCACCTAAGATTTGCTTGCTTTATTTTATTCGTATGAATGTTTTCCCTGTATGGATATATGGGCACATGTGTGCAGTGTCCACAGAAACCAGAAGAGGGCAGACAATCCCCAGAAATGGAGTTAAAGAAGGTTGTGAGCCACCATGTTGGTGCTGAGAATTGTAACCAGGTCCTCTGCAAGAGCAGCAAGTGTTCTTACTCACTGAGCCATCTCTCCATCCCCCCAAATTTGGGCTTTTGTTAAACTTTGGCATCAGGAGTTGGTGGCGAAGAGTTTGTCTCAGCAGAAATAGAGGAAGAAGAGAGTGGAACTGCCATTTCTGTTTGCCTGTCTGTCATGTACTTCTTTCTCACTTCTGTGCCTGTTTGCTGAGATTGGCGGTACTAGGACTGAAGATGGCCATCATCAGGAACGACTAGACCCTTATCCAGTAGGTAGACCCTCAGTCCCCACAAGCGGGGAGTATTAGATGACTCAACAGAGTCATCAAGTCCAATGGAGCATGTTATCTCATCTCCTACTTACAGGATGAGTAGCAAAGCATAGTATGATTGGCTTCTCCAGTGCTATCCCACAAGCTCTTTCATAGCCTGTACTTACTTGTCCCTTTCTGAAGTTCACATCCTACCAGGATGCTTGTCTTTCCTCTCTTTACCAGTCTAGAGATGACTTTCATACTCCACTGGAACCTTCAGTACTTCTGTGGGTTAAAGTTGGACACACCACTTGCAGAGCCCTGAGTGTGCCATCTGGAACTCATGAGCCCTTGGCAATACACAAGGGACTGAGCTGTGACCTAGTTTCCAGTGAGGCCTGGTGGCATACTCCTCCAAACAGAGTGAATGGTAAAGACTTAGTCTTCTACAAGAAGACACATTAGATACCAACAAAACAACACTGTCTTCCCTCTTCTTGTTATCAGCCCCTTGGATAAATCAGAAGGTATGTTTGATGCTCTCTATCTTGGGTGCTGAAGCTTCAGTTAATGCAGTGACTTGTAACTGGTCAGAGTGCCAAGGATAGTGATGGTTGAGTGCTCAGCCCTAAATGGGACATTTATATCAACCCTCCTCCCCCAACCTCACACACCCAAGGTGTGTGGAACATTGAAAAAGGAAGTGGAAAGAATGGAAAAGCCAGAGAATGGGGAGAAGTGCTATGAAATACTGTCTTCGGGACATGACATGACCATTACATTCATTAAATCGTTGTGGCTATGATTACCTGCACAAGCTTAAGCCAACAAAATCAGCCAGCATTCCAACAGGCAGAAATTAAACCCAATGGATTGCAATACGTAAATAGATAGATAAATAAATAAATGGATATGTCAGGGTTGTCTGGGAAGAAGAGAAATGAGATTCTGGTGATGGATAGGATGAAGCTACATTGCACACATGTATGAAACTATCAAATAATAAAAATGCTTAAGAAGGTAACTGTGATTGTTAAAACCTTGATTGTCAACTTAATTGGATTGAGAAATTTCCTAGGAGTTCTGGGTGTTGCTGTAAGGATATTTCCTGATATATTAGATCATGAGGGTTGCATCTTAATCAATGTTTAGTCTATTGATGGATTTAAATTTTTAGTAATCTATTAGGAGGTAGTACAGCTGTAGAAACTGAGAGCTAGATAGAGAAAGCAGGTCTCTGAGAGTGTGCCTTGAAAGATGCATGTTATTCCGGCCCCTTCCTGTTTCTCTCTCTGCTTTTGGCTTTCAAGAGGTGACCATCTCTACTCCATTATGTCCTTTCTGCCCTCTCTCTTTCTTACCACATACCCACAGCAATAGAGCTAAGAGACTGTGGGATTGTAGCTCTGAGACCTCTGAGACTGTGAGCCAAAGCAAATCTTCTACTCTTTCAATTGTTTATCTCAGGTGTTTGTCACAGCAATGGAAACCTAACACAGTGTCCCCCCAGCCCCACACCCCTTCAGTCTGTGTGTTCTTTCCCTCTTCTTTGCTAAGTTTCTAAAGTGAGGTGTTCCCATTCCACTTCTCCTTGTCTCTCTGGTTTTTCACTGTTCTTTTCCTAGGGGTTGTGTCTACTTGTAGAGCTGCAGTCTGATTATATTGTACCTGGGCTCAGACTCTGGATTTTAGGAAGAATCAAGTCCTAAGAGACAGGTTCTGCCACATGGGTATTATGAGACATGAGCTCCAGGCTCTGTCATCTTCCCCTAGAGTTCAATTAGCCTGCCCACCCTGAGGCCGGAAGCATGCTACACACAGTGCCAGTTGAATTCTTATGCTCCTAACTGTGAGAACATTTCCACTGGAAATTAAGAATTAAATGAGAATAACAGATCACAAGTGACTCTCTTTTTTTTTCTGACCTATATCTTTTCCCTCTTACCTCTCCTAGTCCTGTCTATGGCTGACTGTGAAGAGAAGAAAGCATCCATCGGCAGTTGCTATGAAGGGGGTTGCTTGAATGCAGAGAAGGACTAAGCAGGAGAACTAAGAGAAGTGGAGCTTTGGGAGGAGGGAGCCACTCTGGGCAGTGCTACCCAGCTGAGCTCCTCCTCACGCCTCCATATGCATTCCTCACACCATCATCAGACTGGGACATGAGCTGCGCATAATTAATTTTTATTGAGAGAGTTTTTCTGTCTGCAGACATTGTGTTCTGCTTTTGCTATGACGATAGAGTCTCCAGTACAATTTTGGATTTAATTATAGTTCTATTTCGAGGGAATGAAGAAGAAGGGGAAAAAATCCACCCTATGTCAGAGGCACAGATAATTGGTGATGCCAGGTGGAACGGAGACATGGGTTCTGGGGCTGGGAACAGTTGCTTCCGGCTGATTCAGCTCTCATGAGCCATTCAGCGAGCTTTGGATGGGTACATGAATCCCTGAACCAACCCCCATTTCTAGATTCAGCTTTAAGCCAGGGTAAAAAATGAAGGACAGAGATGAGCGATGTGAATCTAAAATTGTGCAAGCACACCAGAGGCTCACCCTCCCTCATCTCAGCCCTTCCCACCCCCCAGGATTCCAGGGGCATTAAACCAGGCCAGAATTTTCCACAGGGAAGCAATCAATAGATTCCATAGTCCTCAGCGGGGCCCAGAGTCAGTGCATTGTGGACTTTGGGGTTGTCAGAGAGAGACCCTTTGCTTCTGAGGCTGCATCTGAAGCTGCTGACTGATGATGTCCAGGAGATGTGAAACTTCAGCAGGGCCAGGGTTGATTGTGGGATTTACTTTGAGCAGGTGGTGCAGGAGCATGGTGTCATACAGAGAGAAGAAATACAGACAAGGAAGAGGGCTCAGGAAGAAGAGTGTGTTCCCACAAGCACTCCAAGCCAAAAATTTTCCTCAGAGCTCCATTTTAGCAAAGAGAACAGTAAGTTTTTCCAGGCTAAACCTTGAAGCAACACCTGATGATAAAAGACCTGTGGTTCTAGCTACTTGGAAGGTTGCGGCTGGATGATAGCAAGTCCAAGGCCTGGGTAAGCTACATAGTGAGTTCAAGACCAGCTCTGGCAATTTAGTGAGATTCTTATCTCAAAATGAAAACGAGAAGATGGACTGGGGATGTAGCTCAGTGGTAGAGCATTTGCCTAACATGTATAAGGCTGTGGGTTCAATCCCTGGTACTGGAAAGCAAAACCTATTACAGGGTTGACAAAAAGGTTTGGGTTATAATCTGGTGGAAAGGCCAGTTACAGATTAGCTGGTGGTTTCTGATTGGTTAGTTTTAAGTTTTATTTTGTTGTTTACTCAGATTGTTCATCCAGGAATTAAAATACTAGAGTCATCTATGCCCAGCAATGTCAGTTTTCTCTTTTTCTTTCATTTTTTATTTTATTGAAAATAGATTCTTTTTTCATACAATACATTCTGATTGTACTTTGCCCTTTCTCCACTCCTCCCAGTTCCTCCCCATCTCCCCTCCCCTCTGGATCCACTCCCTTTCTGTCTCTTAGAAAAGAACAGGATTCTAAGAGATAACAACCAAACATGACAAAATATAATAAGATGAAGCAAAAGACTGCTATATCAAAGCTGGACACTGCAACCCAACAGGAGGAAAAGAGCCCCAAGAGCAGGCACATGAGTCAGAGACCCACTCATTCTCACAGTCAGGAGTCCCATAAAAACAGTAAGCTAATAGCTACAATAGATACACAGAGGATCTGGTACAGACCCATGTAGGCCCTGGGCGTGCTGTTTCAGTGTCTGTGAGCTCATATGCACCTTGGTTAGTTGATTCGGAGGGCCTTATTCTCCTGGCATCCTCTGGCTCTTACAATCTCTCCTCTTCTGCAGGATTCCCTGAGCCCTGAGGGGGGAATTTGATGGACACCTTCCCTTTAGACTCTCTCTCCCTGTATAACATCTGGCTGTGGGTCTCTACATCTGTTCCCATCTACTGCTGGAGGAAGGCTCTCTGATGATGACTGGATAAGGCACTGATCTATGAGCGCAGCAGAATATCATTACGAGTCATCTTATTTATACTTTTTTTCTAGATCAGTAGTGTTTGCTTTTATCCTAGGTCCCTGAGCTATCTAGTCTCTGGTTCTTGGTTACCCAAGCAGTGTCAGGCATGGATATGTCATAGCTTTCCTAAATACTGTTTAGAAGTAGGATCCTGGACAGGTATGTTGGAATAACTTTCTAGATAAGAGCAATGAACACAGGCTGCAGTTACAGATGTGCCACAGCTGGAAAATACATCTGTCTCTGTGGGTTCTGTATCCATGGATCCTACCAACCAAGGATCATTCCAGGACTGGGCTCTATCATGTGAAGATCCTTCTCTTATATTTTGTGTGTGTAGCTAAGACATTTTGTGTTCAAATGGTACAAAAGGACAATAACTTCAATGGCTGAAGTCTAGAAAAACTCAGCCTCTTAATAGAAAAAATACATTTGTCCCATGGGAGTTTCAAAAGTAAAACCTTTTTATAGCTTTAAGTGTTAGCTATAAAACTCAACATCAGTGAGCCAATCCAGAGTCCAGTGATGCAGAGATTTATTGAGGAGAAACAACCTTCCTTTTCCTCTCATGCCCACATGATCATTAGCCCAGGCTTCCCATACTTGCATCCTGTGTCTCTGTGTTCCCCGGCATCTGAGGAGGAGCAGCAGGCATCTGTCCCTGGGATACAGTGTCTAAGATTCGGGAAGTGCATCTCTATCCTCTGAAGATAGCATCCCCCATCCTGCCCTCCCTCCACCGGGTAGTACCTCGATCATCTCCTGGACAATGTGTCATGTTCTTTACTTTGAGATAGAACTAACAAATAGAAGCACCCGGGGGGCGGGGGGGGCGGGTATTAAACATCATCCCAGGCTGTGGCTGGAGAGGAGGTGTATGACTACTCCATCCTAGGAGGCAGAGGAGAGGTGAAGTTGTAGCGACAGCCCAGCCTGCACCAACGTGGGGAACCTGGCCCCAAGCTCCAGGTTACCACTGCCTGGAAAGCATCTTCAATTCTGTTCCTTGCTCTGTGGTAAATGCGTTTACAGTTCAGCTCTTTGTCTCAGCAGGTTTGAGCATCCTTCCCTTGTTCTCGCTGCTCCTGGTGCACGCTGAATGGGTTTTTTGGTATCGTTGTTGCTGGCAGTAGCAGTGGTCTTTGTCTTAGGTGTTTTTCCTTAGTTGTTTGGTTAGCTGGTTGATTTGAGACAGACTCTCACTTTGTAGCCCAGCCTGGCCTCCAACTTGGGCTCTTCCTGCTTCTGTCTACCAAAGGCTGAGGTGACAGACATGCGCTCCCCGCCCCAATATTCTACAGTATGAACTGCTTTTCTATGATATGTCTCCCACAGCACAATATAAGTTGCTCCAGAGCAAGAAGTGGAAGCTCCTTCTGTCCATGTTCCCTTGCTCCGAACAGTGCCTGGACACAAAGGGCCCCTACTAAATGCTTCTTTTGAGAGGATGGGTTTAGGATTTAGGCATGCCTTTGACTGATCATCTCAGCAAGCTTTTGGGCTTTGAGCAAATAGTATAACTCTCAGGCTCATCTGCAGAAATGAGCATAATAAAACAAACCTCATGCGGTTGCAAAGATTTCAGGAGATAATGAAGACACTTCAGGCAGCCCCAGGTACTTGATAGCTGTTTGGAATATACTAACAGGAAACCCACGGTGCAAGTGAGCGATGACTCATGAGTCCTGAAAGTCTGTGACTGTACCTGCAGCTCGCTGCTTTTACACCCCCAAAGGACACCTCTCTCCACCAACGTGAAAGTATAGGGACGGGGGAACTGGAGGCAAGCGGGAATTAGAAATGAAATTGCGGGGTGTTGCAACCCTATCTTGTATAAACCACTTTCCCGTTTCCCATTCTCTCCCCTCGGTGACAGCTTGGGTTGATATCTGCATTTGCAGGTTTACAGATTTCCTTAGGCTTGACAGTGGGTCTCAAACTTTAATTACCATCACCATCACCATTAGTAGTAGTAACATTGATGGTGGTGGTGGTGGTGGTGCTGGGAATTGAACCTAGGGTCTGTCTAAGTTTGGAATATCCCCCATGGCTGCTTTCTGCTTCCCCCAGGAAGGACTGTGGTGGGCTGTAACTCAGACGCAGAATGGCAGTACAGAAGAGGTGTCACCACTGGCTAGTTGGTGGGAGAACTGAGCTTGGCTTCGATCTATAAGGTTTGTGCCAAAGTGTGACTTCCAGGTCCATAGCGGTTTTATCCTACACTGGAGGGTGGTCCTCCAGGCAGAGGAAACGGCCTGTGCAAAGGTCCAGATGTCCTGGAAAACTTGGGGTGGGAGGAGGGCAGGCAGACACTTAGGAATGGCCAGGGAGGGTTAGGGGAAAAAAGGAAAGGTCAGCTCATAAAAAGGGCCTTTTCTGCAAAGCACAAATAGATGTCACCCAGTAGGTGGTGAGGAACCACCAGAGGCAGTTTAGGCTGTATTTTGGGATGTGGGGGCAATCTCCCAGGTGGAGTTTGGAGGAGCAGAGGTACACTGGGGACTCTCACTCTACTCAACGCAGCTTGCTGGTCAGAGGGCTCTCCACAGATGCAGCAAACCTTCAGGTTTTAATGCCCCTCCTTTTGGGGACCTCACTCAAGATGTCAGGGTGCAGGTGGGTCAAGGAAATCGTCAATCCCACTGCTGATGTCAGTTCTGGCCTCCAGGAAGAGGAAAGACTTCTTTTTATGGAAGGGCTGGATTCTTCCTTGACAACAGCTCTTAGAGTCTTGCTTAGTAACTGAAGAGTCCCACTCCCACTTCCAAGCTCCTGGCAGCAGCTCCCACGCAGGCCCCACCAGCTCTCCGCCTGCCAATGGCACCCCGCTCCGAGGCTGCGGAAAAGACTCCCGGGGAAGCGGCATCTGTGCAGCCTCTGCTGTGCACTCGCTTGGGGGGCGGGGGGTGTACGGAACGGCCCCCACTCTGCCGATGGAGCGTAATACATTTCAGGACTCCAGAAAACTGCACCAAATCAAGTCCCGTGAAAGGTGAAGGCTTGATGATGCCTCACCGCATATAACACAAAAGCAGCAACAACAGGAAAGCAGGAAATCCACATTGTCACTCTGTCTTGTACCCATTTGTTGAATTGAGCTGATCACTGAGCCTTGGTCCACACCTCTAAATTAGACCCAGAGGATACCTGCTTTTCAGAGTTGTTGAAGAATTATACAGCAAATATCTGCAATACGCCTCATGTAGAATTGTATGAGCCCCACATGCTAATTTGACTAAGACAGCTGGGGCCTCCCAAAAGCACTGCCTACCTTCGTTCCCACGCATGTTTGATCAGCTATCTTAGTGGAATCTCCTAGGTTCTAAGTATTGTCATGAGCTTTAGAGGAGATTAAATGTATGTGATATTAAATATATGTGATAACCCAGAGCCAAGATTGTTTGCAAAAGATGTAGAATGGACTGTCAGGCTTTGAGCCTGGATTTTCACATCCCTACTTAAACTTGAATTTTTTAGGCTGATGAGACTCTGTAAAGGAAGAAAAGAGCATAGTGTTCAGCTTAACTCCAGGTCAAATATTCTTGATACATAGCACTTTGGCAATTTGCAAAAGCGGAGTGTGTGTGTGTGTGTGTGTGTGTGTGTGTGTGTGTGTGTGTGTGTGTACATGGGGAGTTCAGGAGTGGTGGGGGTTACAGAGAAGCCTGGTCTCTGTAATGTGAGCCAAGAGCCATCCCTCCTCAGGACACAGAATGATGACAGCTGAATGCCAGTTCCTGGACAGGGTACTGTCATCTCTGAGATGACAATTGTAACCTGCTCTTGAGTCACAGAAGAGTAATTGGATCAAATAAAAAAGAGTAGTCACACATGTTCTGAGAAAATATCCCCCGCAAACTGCATTGTGAACGGAAGAGAGGTCAGACATAGGAGACAGGAAGGTCTTCCAGGCTACAGGATGCGGCAAGCCATGCATCTGTCCCCTCCCAGGGCCTGTGGAGAAATGTTTTCTGTCCAGTCCAGAGACCCAACCCTCCCCTAACACTCACTGAGAGACCATCACACATGGCTCTGGCTCTCCCAATATGTCCTTCTCCTTGCTACAAACATCCTCAATTAGACTATCCACAAATTGGCTTTCTAGCTATGAGAGAGTATAGCTTAATCTCCATTGGCATCCTGCACATGAGGGTCTGTTAAGAAGAGGCACCTTGCAAGATACACTGGTGCAATGGGGATAACAAGTTGTGGGGATAACAAGTCAATATCTCACTGGATTTGAGTCCCACTCAAAGAGACATAACATGCCCAACACTGCTTGGGTGGCTAAGAACCTGAGACTCTATAGACCAAGGACCTAGAGGAAAACCAAGTACTACTTGTCTACTAAAAGGTCATAGCAGTAAAATGACTCCCAGCAACATTCTTCTATACTCAGCCATCATAGACGATTCCTCTAGCAGTAGATGAGAGCAAATACAGAGATCCACAACTGGACAATGTGCAGAGTGCCAGACTCTGGAACATTCACTCCTAAATGGGATGTCTCCATCAAATCCTTCCCCTCAGAGCTCAGGGAACTCTGCAGAAGAGGAGGCAGCTAGATTTTAAGAGCTGATGGGAATGGAAGACACCAAAGAAACAAGCTTTTTGAGATACAGCAGGACTGATGCACATATGAGTTCACAGAAACTGGCAGCAGGCACAGGTCCTGCACAGGTCTAAGGCCAATGGGATCCCAGAGCTGGGCGGGGAAGTAGCCACAAGCCCCAACTCCTAACCTACAAGTTATCTCTAATTGACAAGTGCTCACAAAGGAATAACCACACTTCAGGGCAAGCTCCATGCCTAGCAGTAGATGGACAACACCAAAGAAGCTCAGTGGTGGTTTTGGAGGGTTTTTGTTTGTATTGTTTTGGTTTGTTTTTGTCTAATAATACTTTGGGCTTTTTTTTTTCTGTCCCTACAGCTCTTTGGAACATATACTATGGTTTTCAATTATGTGTCTTTATGCAATTTCTGTATGCATTTCTCTGCATCAATTTGTGTTTCTGGGGCTTTTGCTTTGTTTCTTTCTCCTTTTTTATGTTTGTTTATTTGTTTTGTCCTCTCCAGGTTTGTTTTTATTATTATTATTCTTTTATTCATTTCTTTATTTTTTTAGATGCCTGTTGGTTTTCTAATGAGAGAAAGCAAAAAGGGAGAGGGTGTGGATTTGTGGGTGTGGAGAGGGGAAGGCTCTGTGTGGGTGGGGGAGGGGAAGGCTCTGTGTGGGTGGGGGAGGGGAAGGCTCTGTGTGGGTGGGGGAGGGGAAAGCTCTGTGTGGGTGTGGAGAGGGGAAGGCTCTGTGTGGGGTGGGGATAGGGGAAGGCTCTGTGTGGGGTGGGGAGAAGGGAAGGCTCTGTGTGGGTGGGGGAGGGGAAGGCTCTGTGTGGGTGGGGGAGGGGAAGGCTCTGTGTGGGGTGGAGAGAGGGGAAACCGTAATCAAAATATATGGTATAAAAAAATCTTTCCAACAAAAACAGAAGAAGAATGACACCTACCTGCTTAATATTTATAACCAGAGCTCTTGGATCGCCAGCTTTTCTTGCCCACTAAGGTATTATAATGATGATAGTGGTGGTAATGATAATAATAATAAAGTATGGAAGCCTATTATTCGCACATTTGTTAAGGGCTTTGCCTACATTAGCTCATTCACTCTCTCTTAATAGTCTTAGGAAGGAAATTCTATTCTTATTTCCATTTTAAACCAAGTAGACCTATAAACCCAGTTCTTTAGAGGTGAAGCCAAGACAGTCTAGAGTTCAAGGTCATACTCTGCTACACAGCAAGCTGGAAGCCAGCCTGGATTATATGAGATCCTATCTCAAATAATCAAAGTAAGAAAACTATCTCCGTTCTGCAGATGAGGAAACTGAAACATTAAGATCAAGTAATCTACATGAATCAGAATCACACTGGCAGAGACAGGAAGGCCCAGGTCTGACCCAAAGCCCACTTGTGTGGTGGTATTGTGTTCCTGGAAATATTGTGCATGCTAATAAACTTACCTGGGGTCAGAGACAGAACAGCCACAATATTAAACATACGCCTTTAATCTCAGCATTCTAGAGGCAGAAATCCCTCTGGATCTCTGTGAGTTCAAGGCCACATTGGAAACAGCCAGGCATGGTGACACATGCCTTTAATCCCAAGAAGTGAGCCTTTAATCCCAAGGAGTGATGGTAGAAGGCAGAAAGATATATAAGGCGTGAAGACCAGAAACTAGAAGCATTTGGCTAGTTAAGCTTTTGGGCTTCTAGCAGCAGTTCAGCTGAGATCCATTCGGATATGAAGACTCAGAGGCATCCAGTCTGAGGAAATAGGATCAGCTGAGGAACTGGCAAAGTGAGGTAGCTGTGGCTTGTTCTGCTTCTCTGATCTTCCAGCATTCACCCCAATAACTGGCCTCAGGTTTGATTTTATTAATAAGAACCTTTAAGATTCATGCTACACACTTGCTTAAAGCAGTGTGTGTGTGTGTGTGTGTGTGTGTGTGTGTGTGTGTGTGTGTGTGTTACTAACTGAGCTTGAAAGAGAGGATGGAATTCCCTGTACCTGAAGGTCATCTGGAGACCATGTGGAGATGAGCCTCTGCTTTGGACATATGAAGTCAGAAGGAAAAATGAAATTAATCTCCGTGACTTCAAATATGGGTTATACTAGTTGGGATTGGAAATAGAAATGATGGTTTGGTAGGCACGGTGGTTGAGAGAGTGTGAACTTGAGACTGAACAAGATGACCCTGCTCTCCTGTTACCAGGTCCCTGGTAGCCTCAGGTAGGACAATTCTGCTGATCTCAATCTCTTCTTTGTAATATAGGGGACCTAGAAACAATGTTGGCTCCCCCAGTGCAGCTGAAAGATGATAGGTTTTGGGGTAACCATGGAGACACACCCTCCCAGAGTCAGAGCTGCAGAACTCTCTCTTCTGCCTCTTTAGAGTTTCATTCTAAACCCTAAGGTAGGCAGTTGTCACTAACCACAGAACTTGGTGGACACAAGAGCATGAGGAAAGGGAAGAGAGAAATCTAGACGCTCCTTTTTCCCCGTAACTTTTCCTTCTGGCAGCCAAATAACACATCTTGTCTTAGAGAGGCTTTCATGGCATATAATTTAGGGCCTATAAATAGATGACTGTTATTCACACACACACACACACACACACACACACACACACACACACACACACACACACACAGAGTCTTCTCTCTATTCAAACAGCAAGAATATTGTAGAACAAGAAGATCAGTGGTATAAAACATGAGGCACTCTTTCCTTTTCCACCAGCTGGAGGACTGTGTCTGTCTGTACTTCTGCCTCCTGCTTTCCATCTCTTCTGGGTTGTATTTCCGCCTTTGCTCACCTCACCACTCTCATCCCTCCTCCATGTTCTTCCTGTGACCTCTCTATAATGCTCATCTCTCCCTTCTAAAACCTTTGTTATCGAGCGGCACCCTTCTCCTCCCCCAAAGGTGGGTTCAATCTTTATTAGCCTTCCCGAAAATTCTGAAGGACACACAAGCAAGAGATACAGCCACGTGGACAGAAAGAGTTAAGATAAGGATTGCAAAGAAACCATATCAAGATAGTCAGGACTAGTGGATGTAGTGGCTCCTGTCTGTGATCTCAGAACTTGGGAGGCTGAGGCAGGAGGATTTGGGAGAGTTTGAGGCTAGCCTGCATTACAGAGTAAACTTCAGGTCAATCAGAACACAGCACACAGCACACAGCACACAGGTCACAGGAGTGCCATGTTTCAAAAAAGAAAGAGAAGAAGACTGACAAAGGAATGCTTGTGTCAGACTCTATTTATTACGACGGAATTATGAAGAGGACCAGACCTGCTGTGCTAGTGTCTGTGGGAAAGGTTCATTGACCGTTAAATGAAATGTACATTTATATAACAAAATACTGACCCCACAGACTCTTCGGTGCATCATTTCAACTGAACCGCAAATCAATGAAAAAGAGGACAAGGGCCGAAGAGACTGACAGGGTTTGTCCTCTTACCAAAGATGCTTAGCCACTGAGTGGCAACTTCAGGACTGTATCCCCCGGGGGCATCCCACATGCATCCAATCGCCATCTTCCTACTCATTACAATGGCTTACAGAGCCCTACATGTGTGTACTTTTCCGGTCTTCTACAATTTTTATTGTATCTCTAGTGCTAGGAAGATGTCACACATGGGGCACAAGAAAATAAGCATGTCCTTAAAGGATGAATCAGTGAAAGGATGAGTGGGTACACATATCGATCTCCCACCCTACCACCTTCTCCCCCCCCCACTCCTGACTCCCCACCCCACACCCCACACCCCACACCCCACACCCCACACAGCTGAGTAATGATCAAAATGAAATTTGACTTGAGATACCTTGCATTACATCCTACCATCTTGTCTGCTTATGGGCAACGCACAGCAGCCGCATATCAGCGTCTACACTATGGTCCCTGGAATCTGAAATTCCAGACCATCACAGCTCTGTCATACCTCTCTCTAACACCAGCTGATTCTCTGCCTTACAACCAGGCACCGTCTTAACTTTCCTCCTACCTTGTGCACAGCTTCCTCCACAGCCGTGACTTGTTTTGTTTCCTTATCTACTGAGTGAGGAGGAGAGCTTGGTCCTCAGCACACCATCTTAACTTTGGGGGCGTACCCTTTATCCTGTGCTTTACTGGCGAGGAAATTGAGACTCCGGAAGCTTAATGTATTATAACAAATAACAGGACGTTAGTGCATGCGTGTCTCTTTAATGGATGATGGTGCAGATAGTAAGTAATTGGAGTAGAATTCAAGGCCATGTCTTTACAACTCTAAAAATCAAGCTTTCTGAGGTAGATTACCCTCTTCCACTTCTCATTCCATTGATGTCCCTTCTAATTCGGAGACAACACGAAAGACCTTTGAAAACATCAATGAATTTAAAAAAAATCAATTTCCAGTCTCTAAGCATTTGTAACCATCCCAGTAATTCTTTAAAACGGTTTTAATCTTTTTTTTTTCTTTTTGTCAGTGATCCCAGCGATCCTAAGGAACAGTATGTACAGAACTTAGCATCAGTGTAGTTTTATTTATGAATTAGGGGAACTTGTTATTAGTTCCATTTTTCAGCCTGAGGCACCGAGTTATTTCCTGTGTGGCCCACACTTACCATGTGAGTAAGGGATGACTCTGGAGACGGGCAGCTTGCCTTGGCTGGGCACTCATTCCTTGTCATTTTCTTGCCCAATCACAAACTACGGGTCTTCTCACTCTTTTTATTTGATGTAAAGACATATATTAGTTTTCTTGTTAATACCAGGAGACGCAGGAATTGCAATAAATCCTCTCAGAGGCTCACTCCGCCGTTCTGGAGGCTGCTGTGCGTCCTCCTCATTCAGACTCACACACACGCACACACACCCACAAACACATGTGCACCCTCACACACATGTGTTGTGAGATATTTTGTTTGTGTTCTGACAAATAAAGCTTGCCTGGAGGTCAGAGGACAGAGCTAGCCACTGGTTAACCATTGAAGCTGGGCAGTGGTGGTTCATGCCTTTAATCCCAGCACTTGGAAGGCAGAGACAGGAAGTGATAAGGCAGGGTGGAGACCTTTAGGTCGGAAGATCCAGAAAGGTAAGAAGTCACTGGTGGCTGCTCCTCTGCTTCTCTGATCATTCAGGTTATTACCCTGATATCTGACTCCTGGTTTTTACTGATAAAACTAATTAGGTTCATACTTCACACATGAAAATACACACCCACATAAACATATTAGCGTGCATTTTTTAAACTAAAAATGTGAAAAGGCTTATCTATGGTCAATCTCTGCTACATAGATTAAGCCTCTATCCATCAAAATTAGCCAGAAAGAACTCTCAGTTACTCAAACTGAATAGACAAAAACATTTTTTGGTGTCTGCCAACTGGGGTAATGTCTTACTGTATTATAATGACTTACATGTTATTACTGACGTGAGAAGCAAATGCCATTTTGGTGCCGTGTCTAGCACCCAGCAACACACTACTTCTAAAGCCACGAGTGAGTAAGACCCAAGGGTGATTCACAGCGGTTGCTGTATCCAATGTTCTGGGCAGTATGCTGAATCAGATCACTAAAAATTCAGGCCTGAGGGAGACAGGAGTTTCACTTCTATTCCTACTGCAAAGCCTGCCTGGAGCCTGACACCTGGGCCGAAGCCCATCTCCAGTTGTCCCCATCTGAAATCTGTCACTTGAGCAGTTTTTCAGTAGAGATAGTTATGACCACTGTCAGGCAACAGGGAGACAATGATGTGGAGACTGGGCTTCCAGCATCTTTTATACAAGTTTTTATACATTTTTAACGATATTTTGTAGCCAACATTCTTTCCTTCTTTCTTTCTTGCTCAGATTTTGTTGGGCACCAGTGGCCAACAGAGCATCACAGTTACAAGCCTAAGCTGCCCTTTTGGGTTTTTGCTTTTTAATGTTGGAAATTATGTTTTGCTAAAAATAACATTTTAATCAAATGTCCCCTAGAACCAAACCTCAGTGGAGCTGTAGTAGAAGGAAAGAGGAGTGGGAAGATCTAGACGTCAGGGTCAGGGGGAGCCTCCGAGATTCCAGATGCTGAAGTTTGCAGAACCAGGTTGTCAACAGAATGGTCAAGGTGATGTGAGCTCCTGCTGGCCCACAGTTGAGAATGACAAGACCTTCCTGGGGACTGTCATTGTCCAGAGCCAGCTTGCACATGGGGGTGAAATTATGTGTTTAAAATTAGCCACCAAGGCCCAGCACCACTGATTAGCAGTTTTGAAGATAATTCCTGTTTCTGTCTCATGCTGATATGCTTATTTTTCTGTTGGTGTTTATTTGTTCTCTCTGCCTGTATGTGTAGAATCCAGGTAATGGTGACTCTGTTTACTCTTCCGGGTTTATATATACACCCTTAACTTTGAAAACACTCCTTTGAAATGCTGTGAGGCTCTGAAATATTTAAGTAAACAGACGATTCGGCTGGGAAGCTAAGTGTCAAACAACAAAGGAACATTGTTGTCGTACTTTACTATTTAGCAGACAGAATAAGGAGCTACCTTGCAAGAGACCCAAAAACAATACTAAATAATTAAATTCCGATAATCTCTCTGCCTAACAATAGATCTTCCAAACAGATCGCACAGAAGGGTGGAGCTGTAACAACAAGTTCCTTTGAGACAAGCTTTTCCATCCTAAACCTTTCACAGCCATCCAAATCATTTCATCCCTTAATCACTGAGGCAGAGACATGGGACCTCCTCATGTCACAGTAGACATGGTCAGAGGCTCAGACATGGTCAACAGCTTGCCCAAGCTCACTCAGATAGGTTGTCATGGATCAACGCAAACACCCATGATAGTGTTTCAAGCTCCCATTTGTTCATCCCATAGACCTTTGTTTCCATTCAACCTTTGCTTCTGTTTCCAGGTAAGTCAGAGGGCTCATGTGGGCCCTCTTCCCTCCTCTCCATGGCTACTGCAGTCCGGATTGTTCTTATAGGATTATTTTTTGCCATTGCTATATTGGCAACAACTTTACCAAAAAGGGTCCTTATAAAAACCTACCAGCCAAGAATGTCAAAGTATTTCTACCAAAGGAATAGCCAAGCCCATGGAGCTAAGTCATTTTATTCCAGTACACACAGTAATGCTACAGGAAGCAGCCTTTCAGCTTCCCCTGCCATCCTCTAGTCCATTCTAGACCACAGATAAGCAGTCCACCTGAGTTGTCCTGCTAAGGCATGCCTGGCATGGTATCCATCCTGGGTAAAAGCTGCCAGGAAACCCTCTCCTCCAATTAAATGGGAAAATATTTGTGTGTCGGGGGGCGGGGGGAGAGTTCAGAAATGATAAAACGTTTTATAAATGCAAAGTGCTCTTCTTACCTTCACATTTTGTGAATTCAACAGAAATATTTTTTATCTTACTTCCCAAACATTCTGCATTCTTGGTTTGCCAATCCAATAACCGATTGGCCTACATGAGGCACTCGGTAAAAATTCATCCATTCTAATATTAATTTAAACACCTAAGCCATATGTCTCCCTGAAATATGCCCAAGGACCCTTAGAATTGAAAAGTCTTTCTAGATTTTATTTAGTTAACCCACAATTGCAGCATGCCAGGGATGGGTGTGATTCATACAATCAACCTTGTAAGCCCAAGCCTACATATATATTGTGGAACACCCCCAAACACTTCAGGGCTGTTTGTATTCTGTGATGTAAGTGTCCATCCCCACTTCTTACCCTTTGCTATTCCTTCCTTCTACCTTCGCTCTTCTGTTTTTGCTTGATAACTGGCCTCTAAAAGACATCCACAGTGTCTCTTCTTCCTGCAAGACGACCACACTCTTAGGCAAACATGTACCACACTGAGATCACTGGCTTCCTTTCATTTTCTCTACTGAGCAGTCAGGTTCCTGAAGTCCTTATGAGACTTCATATCCCCTGAAGGTACCAAGTACATTGATGGGCCTCTGTGTGTGTGGTTAAGTGACTGTACTGTGCTAATGATTATTGCTAGGGAAGCTAGAATGAAGAGCTGTCCAAGTCCTCTTTCCAAGGCTTCCACAGACTGGCTGTTCTTGATTCCCAATTGGACTTGTGTGGGATTATTTCCCCTGGATTTCTCAATAGAAAACTTAGCTGAGCTATTCATCAGCTTCTGTAGTCATGTGTCTTCCCTGGCTTTCAGCAATGGAAATGTCCATAGAGAGATAATAATTTGATCCTTTCCCCATTATATTGAAAAGGTGTGATATATGGACATATACACAAAAAAGTACATAAAACATAATGTGCAATTTGACAAATAAACAAAAGAGAACTCCCACATGGCTACCAACTAATATAACAAGAGAATATTTGCTAAGGGAATCCCATGTGCCCATTGGCCATGTACAGAATCCATTGTGGTCACTTTTCATTAATTTATTGTTAATCTTATTTTGAATGGAATGAATGGTTTTGTTTTTTTCTGCTGCTAAATATTGAACCCAGTGTCTTGAATGTGTTAAGCAAGCACTCTACCTCTGAACTACATCCCTAGCCCCAAGTATTTATTTTTTAAAACATCAGTGTAACATTTTACCCATGGAGTGAGCTGCCTTTTTCATAGATATTTGTAGGAATTCTCTCAATTATTTGATATTGGCCTATTGATTATTTCATGATATCCATATTTTGTTTTCAGATTTTCTGCCAACTTATCATCTTTATGCCACTGATTAAGTGGACCTTTATCATATGGTATGAAGTCAATGTTCAACTTCATTTCTTCCATATGGATACCTCATTGCCCTAGGAATTTGTTGAACAGGTTTTGTTTTTCAATGCTTGAGATCTAAGCCTCAGTCCTCAGCCAATGTGGGTTATTCTTAATATTTTGTATGTTAATAAAGCCATTGAAATCAAGGCCAGTGAGATGGCTCAGTGACTAAAGGTGTTTACTGTCAAGCCTGGCATGAGTTTGATGCCAGGATCCACATGGTGAAGGACACGACCAACTCTCCCAAGTTGTTCTCTGACCTCTACACCCATGTGTGCACACACATGCACATGTGTTAAACAAACAAAACATAAATGCAATAAATGTTTAATTGTTTAAATAGGCCTGCTGGATTAAAGCAAAACACGGATACATGAAGTTCTGTTTGTATGTGCATGGCATCTACAAGCCCAGTGACATCTCTGCAGAGGAATGAACTATTGTCATCTATAATCTTGATACCAATGGTGCTTGTTTGCTTCTCTATTTTGGTGTCTGACACTTTTAATGTTCATGGCAGGGATCTTGAACAAAGCTATCATATCAGATTTGCTCCCAACGGCATCATCTTGCCTTGTACTGTTGTAAATGACAATTTTTTTATTTTGTTTTCAGTTTGTTGTCCAATTACATGAATTAATCTTATTGGGTGAGTGTTGAATGTGAACACCACAACCATGTCAAACTCTTACATTAATTATAATAATTTTTCTAAGAATTCCTTTGGATTTTCCAGCCATGATTATGTCTTCTGTGATAGTGAGAGATACTCTCCCTACTTTTCCATTCTTACAGACTTTTCATTGTTTTATTGAGCTGCCAAGGGACTCCAGGACAGGGCTGAACAGACGCAGCAACAGTGGGAATTCTGTCTGGTTCCAAATCCACAGTTATCGACATCAGCATCTGGTGATATTTGTAGCAAGATTACAGCAGGTTCCTTTTCCCATATGAAGGACTTTTTGTTCTAGCTCAGTTTCAGGAGGAATTTTATCATGAATGAATTTGTTCCCAGTTAAAACCCAAACTAGTCACGTTCATGAAAGAGTCTAGGTTTTAATCCTTCTTTCCTGTCTTGTCTGTGTGGAGTAGCAGGATCAAGATTCTACAAAGTTATGCCAGGCGGTGGTGGCGGCGCACGCCTTTAATCCCAGCACTCGGGAGGCAGAGCCAGGCGGATCTCTGTGAGTTTGAGGCCAGCCTGGGCTACCAAGTGAGTCCCAGGAAAGGCGCAAAAAGCTACACAGAGAAACCCTGTCTCGAAAAACCAAAAAAAAAAAAAAAAAAAAAAAAAAAAAGATTCTACAAAGTTTCATAGAGCATAATGGATGATGGGCACTTTTGAGCTGTTGTCCAAGGGATGTACATAAACTTGAAACAGTTCACTCTTGAGTGTTTATAGAATTTACTTGTAAAACCATCTGGGACAAGAGAGTTCTGGATAGAAAGGTTTTTTTTAATAGAGTAAGAACAAGTTACAATTTTTATTTTTGTATAAAATGATTTGAGTAAGTTATATTTTTCCTAAGAATGTATACAGTCAATATTAATCTTCAAACATATTGCATTGTGCTCTTCATAAGTCCTATTATATTTCAATATGTATAGTATTTTTATTAGTATCTATTTACTCATTCCTGATATTACTGTATATTTCTATTTACCTAATCTGCCAATTCTATTCCTATTTTAAGAGACACAATATTAGTCACATTTATTTTTAACATTTTGCTTTTATTTTATGTAAATGAATGTTTTACCTGTTTGTACACCTGTGCACCATATAAGTGTCTGGTGCCTGAGGAGGCCAGAACAGGGCATGAGATCTCCTGGGTCTGGAGTTACAGACAGGTGTAAGCCACATTGTAGGCACTAGGAATTGAACCCAAGCTCACTGGAAGAGTAGTCACTGCTCTTAACCACTGAGCCACTCTCTAGCCCTTATTCATAATTGTAAAGATCAAAATGTTATTTATAGTTTTAAAGAAACATTTTTACTTTGTTTGACCAGCTTTCCTATTTGGGGTGTTTTCTGTGCCATCAATTGATCCTCTCATCTCATCATGTCTTTTCTCCTACACATTTTCTTTTCCTAGTTCCTGAAGTCAGGACATCTTTGCACTGCTTTCCCTGTCCTTGCTTTTTGAGGTTGTAAATTTCCCTCTGTGCAATTTCCTAAATGCATCCCCTAGTGCTAGAGGAGTAACATGTGTTGGGGGGTGGAGGATTAACGGAAACAAAGTCCAGACTTATGCCATGGCAGTTCCTTGATGTTGTTATTTATTTATTTAATCATTTAGTTTTGAGACAGAGCTTTATGTAACCGGAATTGACCTGGAACTCCCGGTCCTCCTGCCTCAGCCTTGCATGTGGAGGGATGGCAGGCGTGCACTACAGCACTGGGCTCCAGAACCTGTGAACCCAGAACTGTCCATCATGACTAGCAGGGAAGCCCTTTTCCTGAATACTTAGCAGACTCTCTTACAGCAGCTCTGAGGCAGCTCACATAGGTCAATGACTACAGAGAATATTCACTGTAGCTTAGCTCAAAGTATGTTCTAAGCAGCACAATATTTGGGGGGAATTTGAAGAACGTGTTTTGATTACTAAGAAGTGTGTATAAATGTCTAATCATATGGGTATATTCTAATTAAGTTTCAGTTTTTATTTCTTGACTTAATTGCATTTTTTTATTGAAGAACATTCTTGATTTGATTCCAATCTATTAAAATTGGTTGAAATTGATTCAAAGTCCAGAAGTGATTAGATCTTGTAAATCTTATATGTGCCCATAAGGAATGAGTTTTCTACAATTATTTAGCACAATGCTCTATATCTATCCTTTAAGTCAAAGTTATAATTGGGTTTAAGTCCCTATGCTATCATATTTTTATTAGAAATGTATCTATGGTAAAGAGAGATGCATTAAAATTTTCCCATTGATTTTACCTCTTATAATTGTCAGTTTTTATTTTATAAATCTTTAAGTTTTGAGTTTTGTTTTTTTTTTAATTTTTATTTTGCAATACAATTCAGTTCTACATATCAGCCACAGATTCCCTTGTTCTCCCCCCTCCCGCCCCCCTCACCTTCCCCCCAGCCCGCCCCCCATTCCAGTCTCCTCCAGGGCAAAGCCTTCCCCACAGACTGAGTTCAACCTGGTGGACTCAGTCCAGGTAGGTCCAGTCCCCTCCTCCCATGCTGAGCCAAGGGACCCTGCATAGGCCCCAGGTTTCAAACAGCCAACTCATGCAATGAGCACAGGACCCGGTCCCACTGCCTGGATGCCTCCCAAACAGATCAGGCCAATCAACTGTCTCACCCACTCAGAGGGCCTGATCCAGTTGGTGACCCCTCAGCCATTGGTTCATATTTCATGTGTTTCCGTTTGTTTGGCTATTTGTCTCTGTGCTTTATCCGACCTTGGTCTCAACAATTCTCTCTCATATAAACCCTCCTCATTCTCGCTAATTGGACTCCCAGAGATCCACCTGGGGCCTAGTCATGGATCTCTGCCTCCAGATCCATCAGTAGTTGGATGAGGTTTCTAGCACGACAATTAGGGTGTTTGGCCATCCCATCACCAGAGTAGGTCAGTTCGGATTGTCTCTCGACCATTGCCAGCAGTCTGTTGTGGGGGTATCTTTGTGGATTTCTGTGGGCCTCTCTAGCACTTTGTTTCTTCCTATTCTCATGTGGTCTTCATTTACCATGGTCTCCTATTCCTTGTTCTCCCTCTCTGTTTTTGATCCAGCTGGGATCTCCCACTCACCCAAGCTCTCTTTCCCTCGACCCTCGCCCTTCACTACCCCCACTCCTGTCCAGGCTGTTCATGTAGATCTCATTCCATTTCTCTGTCGTTGGGCGATCCCTGTGTCTTTCTTGGGGTCCTGTTTTCCAGGTAGCCTGCCTGGTGATGTGAGTAGCAGTCCAGTCATCCTTGTTCCACATCTAGTATCCTGTTATGAGTGAGTACATATCAAAATGCCCAACAGTCCAATTAAGAAATGGGCTATAGAACTAAACAGAGAATTCTCAACAGAGGAAACTCAAATGGCTGAAAGACATTTAAGGAATTGCTCAACATCCCTAATCATCAGGGAAATGCAAATCAAAACAACTCTGAGATACCACCTTACGCCTGTCAGAATGGCTAAGATCAAAAACACTGAAGACACCTTATGCTGGAGAGGATGTGGAGCTAGGGGAACTCTCCTCCACTGCTGGTGGGAATGCAAGCTTGTACAACCACTTTGGAAATCAATATGGCGATTTCTTAGAAAATTGGGAATCCATCTCCCCCAAGATCCAGCTATACCACTCTTGGGCATATACCCAAGGAATGCTCAACCACACCACAAGAGCACTTGTTCAGCTATGTTCATATCAGCGTTGTTTGTAATAGCCAGAACATGGAAACAACCTAGATGCCCTTCAACTGAAGAATGGATAAACAAAATGTGGTACATATACACAATGGAATACTACTCAGCAGAGAAAAACAATGACATCATGAGGTTTGCAGACAAATGGATGGATCTAGAAAAAATCATCCTGAGTGAGGTATCCCAGACTCAGAAAGTTTTGAGTTTTTATTTGCATACATATCACATTGTGAATTTTTACTAATTGAAGAATTTCCCATAATAAACCTATACTATCCTTAGAATGTTTTCCTCTGTTTTGTTTGATATTAATGTATCCCTCTAGTATCTGTGAATTAACATTTGTCTGCTATGTTCTTTCTATCCATTTATCTCTTGTTTTTTGCATTCCTACATTTCATGCAAGTCTCCTAAAAAATAATACATGGCAATATATGTCTGCAATAGTTTCTATGCAAGAATAAATATGCGCTATCACAAGTTATTCATACATGCTATATACTGGATGTAAAGCTCTCAGCTTCTGCTCCAGTACCATGCCTGTCTTCTGCTTCCTGCCATGGTTGATCATGGGCTAACCCTCTAAAACTGTTAAGTGCTCCACTCCTTCTGGTATGCTCTGCCATGATGTTCTGCTTCATTATAGTCCCAGAAACAACAGATCCAGTGACCATAGGCTTACACTTCAGAAACTATGAGACAAAATCAATCCCCACCCCAAGTTGTCACAGTAACAAAACAACGGATATCACAGGAATGGATACTAGAAATTCTAGGCATAGCTAGTAAGGTGAACTGTCTACTGAGCATGGAAGCATGAATGATGGATTCAAGGGTACCTAGAAGCTGGTATTCAAAGCAGAACCAGGATCAAAACCCAGGTATGGAGACAGAAGTCATGGACGTCTAGCCAAAGCAGAAGAGTTGAAGTGAGAAATTGGGAAGCAAGGTTTTGAGAAAGCAATAAATAGGACACAGTAAATTACCCTAACCACACATGGAAAGAGTCATGAACAGAAGGTTTATAAACTGAGGCATCTCCCACCACCTTCAGGGGATATCAATGTACCTCTTGCTGATCAGCTCACAAGCCCATAGATGTGATCAGTAAGCCATATTAGGAAAGTGAAGACTAGAAAGAAATGGAAGTTGAGAATACAAGCAGAACTTATTATATCTGTTGACACTTCTATCTAAAGTATTGATCAAAGTACAGCTCAATGCTCAACACTTATTAAAAACACAAGCAGCAGACATCTGGCTGACTTACTGACCCTCATTAGACAAATGTGGCTATGCTTATGTTTAGAATGATAAAAATAAGAACTGGCATCAGTGACATGTCTCAGCAGGTAGAGGCACTTGTGATGCAAGCTTGACCACCTGAGCTCAATATTCAGACTCCCATAAAACTGGAAAGAGAGAACCGACCCCCTAAAGTCATCCTCTGACCTCCATATGCACACCCACGCACCAACATCAGAGAGAGAGAGAGAGAGAGAGAGAGAGAGAGAGAGAGAGAGAGAGAGAGAGAGAGAGAGAAATAAATACTTTTTAAAAGATCTGGTTATACTTCCTATCGTTAGGTCCTTAAATCTAAGATTGTGACCAACACATTACTAAAACATGTTGTTGTTTGTTTTTTACTCTTTTGGGGGGCCCATCCCAGCTCCCAAATAAGTCACACACAGAGGCTTATTATTACTTATGGATGCCTGGCCTTAGCTTGGCTTAGTTTCTAGCCAGCTTTTAACTTTAATTACCCTGTCTACCTCTAGCCTCTGGGCTTTTCCCGTTCTTTTACTTCCATAAATCTTACTCTTACTCCATGGCTTGTTGTGTAGTTGGGTGGCTGGCCCCTAGAGTCCTCCTCCTCCTCTGGCTGCTAGATCTTAGCTCCCCCTCCCAGTTTTTTTCTTTCATACATACTCTCTGCCTGCCAACCTCCTTTCTCCTGCCTAGCTATTGGCCAGTTCTTTATTAGACCATCAGGTGTTTTACACAGGCACAGTAACACAGCTTCACAGAGTTAAACAAATGAAACATAAACAAAAGTAACACACCTTAAAATATTCTACTACAAAAGCATAAGACACTGTGACATCGGTGCTAAGCAGAAGTTAAAATGTCAGGAAGGGATATTGGCTCCACTTGAGATTATCAGGCCAGTTTGAAGGATGGAATGACAGGCTTGTTTAGAAGACCATCGATGGCATATTTTTATGACAATGACAACCACAAGGACATCGCTAATATTCTGAACCTATGCTTCTGGGTGTATTAATACTGGAGTCCAGTGCACGGACTTGCTTTGTGGTGGGCAGCTTTACTAGTGAAAACTTGATACACGAGGGAGAGATTCCTTCTATCTGCCTGCCATCTCCCTTACCCAGTCAATTGTTTCCACCTCTTGCACACTTGCTGGTGTCTGTTACTTTTCTCCTTGTATCCAAGTGTCCATGTCCTGTGGCATCCTAGGTTTCTGAGCATGAGATAAAGGTCAGATCATTTCCATGTGCACTAGTTGCAAAATTTGCCAAGACCCAATCAGATACCAGCAAAACTCTCAGACTTAAAGAGTAATCATCTCGTGAGCATTGACTAAATGCTAGGATGGATGGATAGCTAAGTAAATGAGGGCAATAAGTGGAATAGAAGAATAGACAAAAAGATTCGTCAAGTGAACTCCCCGAGGTTGGGGGAGGAGAGCATTTCCTCTTTACTCAACTGGCCATATGAGGGAATATCAAAGTTGTGATTGTTTGGAGGACAAGAGAAAGAGAAACCTAAATATAAAGAGACAGAAAAGGGACCAGGGGAGACTGTTGAGGCTTCCTAAATCCCTGGTAACCAACATCACCAGGATTCAGTTCTAGATTGAGATGATAGCCAGCCATGGTCTGCATCAGGTCCACTGCAAGCCTAGACTCTAATAAGTTTATTACAACAAAGAAAACACATAGTGGTGTACTCTTAGCTGCCACCTGCCATATGCCTGGAATCTAGGACCCCACTCTGAGCCTCTGGTGTGACCTCCAAGGCCACCTAGACACACTAACATAGGTAGGAACAATCCAGATTATTATTAGAATTCTT
Organism: Peromyscus eremicus; assembly: GCF_949786415.1. Lineage (NCBI taxonomy): Eukaryota > Metazoa > Chordata > Mammalia > Rodentia > Cricetidae > Peromyscus > Peromyscus eremicus. The sequence continues at coordinate 143,614,456 of NC_081418.1, read as the reverse complement.
CATGATATCAAGGAGAAAATCTCTATGTAAGCCACTTTCCTAGCCTACTTCCTCCTCCACAATGCCCCCAGGAAATAGCCCCTTTCCCATAACTTGTCATTTTGAATCTATCTAGGAAGACATAGATTGTGTGTTGGCATGTAGGAAGGTTAGGAGAGGCTTGCAATTGAAATCATGTCACACTGGTATTTTCATAGGGGCGACAGTACCTATCATGGAGGATTCCAACAGTAAGCCAGTGGGTAAATAATTATGCTTGAGTGTCTATCAAATGTCAGGCTTCACTCAGAGAAGATCCTCTCTGGGAAGCAGTGGTGGGGTGTTGAGAGTCGATTATTGTGTTGGTTCCTGGCGTTTCTATAACAAAGTTCCACACAGTGTGGGGCTTAGAACAACAGAAATGTACTGTCTCACAGTTTTGCATGCTCAGAGTCTGAAATGAAGCCATCAGCAGAAATGATTCCTGTCAAGGTCTGTGAGAATATGCTCTATGTTTCACTCTTGACCTCTGGTAGCCATACACTTTCCTCAGCTTTTAGAGGGTCTATTCTCCTGTGTCATTCCACAATTTCCTTCAGTTTGTAGCTTTCTGAGTTTATATATCATTTTTTTTAATGAAGACACAGGTCATATTGCATTAGGATACACTTTGATATCCTCATCTTAATGTGATAATTTGTGACTATTCAATTTTTAAATAAAGTCACATTCACAGGCACTAGGAGTTAGGACTACAGTGTATTGGGAGGCATATAGTTCAAGGCATAACTATTAGTCTTTGGCTGTTTGGAGATTCAAAGGAGCAGTATTTCAGACCACAGATAAGGAACAAGCTAAGGTGTGGCTATAGGGAGGAGCTTGCTTTTGTGTGCTTCAGAGAGAGTGGTCCCCTTCAGAGAGAGTGGTCCGCTTCACTTGGCTCCATGAAAGGATTTAATGAACATTAGGCTAACTGAAGGGTGGGTCCATGTACACATAATTTGTTTTATGTATTAATTCCTACTATTGCTACTGAAGTGCTTTCTCTCTAGCCCCAAACTTCCCAGTTTTTGTGTTTTAAGAGGTTGGAGTTGACATAACAGGCCGTTGGTACATGCTGGATACCCCACTAATTTCTCAGATGTGGGGAATGGCTTGCTGTGCCTGGGGTCCTTTGTAACAGGCTGGTGGGTCTTTTATTAGGAAGAGAGCAGTCAGCACTGGTGGCCTCTTGGAAAGGGAGACTGGCACCTTCACTACCACCTCCTTGTACGACATTATCTAAACCACTCATTTCCCATTCTGCAAGCACTGCATTCTTCCGTGGATTGACGGTTCCCAGGAGACCTGCCTGCATCTAAAGACTGCTCAGGGCTGAGTAGAGTTAGTCACAGTGTTGTCTGTCTGCATTCTGTACCATTTCTGAGAGTTTCCACATGGCTGTTGGCAAAAAAGACACTTCATGATGTATTTATTTCCTTGAACTATAATTCTGGCATTCTCCCCACTACTTCACAATTTCTTGTTGTGTTGTATTGTGATAGTAGCTGTGGCAATGGCATGAGTGATGGTGGAGGTACACGGTGCTAAATGTGGGTTTGCAGAGAATGTCAAGTTTACAAATGACTGTCTGATTAAGTTTCTAAGCAATAAAGGACTGAAATTGTGAGTATTGATTCATTAAGTCAAACTTCATTAGCTGTGAGGAATCTTTCTAGTTTGTGTCTTAGGGAAGGAGGGACTAAGGATTTGACTCTGGGTCCATCTTCATCTCCCACTGCCCCATTTGTCATAATCACAGGATGAAACAGTGCAGAGGCTTCAGAGCCCCATCAACGTGGAGACCCTCTCCATTATCCTTTCCATTTGTCTTCTCCAGGCTCTCTGTCTCTTCTCTCCAGTCCATTCACAAGCTTCTAAGTCAATGCATCATGTTTGTGACCAAATAAGAAAATGAGCCATAGCTAACATAAGAGCAAAATTCATTTAAAATCACTGTTATTGAAAGAGTATTTGGCAAGGTGTAGTTGGGTTTACCTGTAGAGCCAGAATTCAAGAGGCAGGGGCGGGAAGGTCACTGAGTTTAGGGACACCCTGATCTACATAGCAAATTCTAGGCCAACTGCATAGCAAGTCTGTATGTCAAAACAAAACAAGGTATTTTATATAAAACAGGGTAAGTGTTCAGCTTGGAGAACATCTTTTTATTGGATAAGAAATTACTCATCAATCACAGAAATTCCTCTCCAGTCAGGAGGCTCAGCAGGTAAAAAGGCACCTATCACCAAGGCTTGACAACCCGTTTGATTTCCAGAACCTACATTGTAGGAGACAACCAACTCACACAAGTTGTCTTCCGATGTCTACACACATGCCATAGGACAGCAAGACACATACAGACACAAATAAACAAATAAATCAATGTCACTTTAAAAGATGGAAGTTTCTCTTCATTATCTCTCTGAGATGAATACTAACACAAAACCAAACATTGTTAAAACACATATAAGGTCTTCCGATTTAGTAAACATTTAGTGAACAGTCTTTGAGATAAGGCGACCATTTACAGCAGGCAGGTGCACAGGCGGAGGAGGTCAGTTCCAGGCAGAGTGACCAGCACTCTGATGAGCTGATGGAGGTGCAGACCACTTACTGTGAAAACCTGAATGCGTCCAGCTGGAAAGATTGGAAAAGTCAGCTGCAGCCCATTTCAGTGAGGCCTTTGTCTTTCCCTGGCTTTGTTAGCTGATTGTCTCTGCTTTGGTCCCATCTGAATCAGCTGTTAGCATTGTGGCACTTTCCAGACCAGCCATGCTTCTGTGCTTCTTAATAATAGCTCATATTTATTTAGCACAGCATTTCCACACGGCCTCCAACATACATTATTTCACTTTATCCTCCCACTGCCTCTGTGAGCAAGCTCCGGCAGACAGCAGGGAGGTCCAGTGTTGAGCTCCACACTGCTACCCAGCAGGAACTCAGTGTGTTCTTGTTGAAGGGGGTTGGCTGGCCAGCTGGAGGGAGGAAATTACCTATTTAGTTTAAGTGGTTTTCCTAAAATGTCATGGGTCTTTAATACCAGGCTGGGAACAGAATCCAGCCTTGCAATAGTTCTGTCCACTGTTCTTTTCACTCTGCCCTTACGTGCCATAGAGTCAGGAATCAGCACTTCACCAGGTGGCTCTTCGCTGAGCTCTCCAGGCTCCTGGGAATTAGCACGTTATTCATCTGACCCCGTGGTTGGCAACTTGTGGGTGCTATACTGCTTTTCAGGACTGTTTTCTTGGTTATCAGCATCATGCCCACTGTCATCAAAACTCAATACGAAAGATCTGCAATATAACACATGGGATACTTGCACTGATGAAAGTCACTTCTTCACGGTCCCTGCTTTTCTAGCTGGCCTTCCCGTTACTAATGACCCTAAGTAATTTCCTGTTTTTGCAATGCTGGGGATCTAACTTGAGGCCATGTGATTGCTAGGGCAAGCATTCTACCATAGAGCTACATTCCCAGCCTTGACTTGTATATTTGTATACTACACTCATTTTTGCCTAGCTTGTTTTCAAATGATGATGTAGACACAATCTTAAGGGCACAGAATAAAATCACCAAAATTTGTACATCCATCACTAATCGATTTATCATAATGCATACAAATAATTACAGTTATAATTTCTGACAATTTTTCTTTTTTAAGTCAGTTTCTACTCTACCATAAATGGTTTCCACATTGCTCTATGGATACTATAATTACCATTTTAATAACTGTGTTGTATTCCATCATTTACTCAATCTTACACCTCATTGTTGGTCATGGTTTCCAGTTATTGGTTATTAGAGATAACATCCCAGTGAAGATGTTTTAATTATGAAACACACTGATATACTCTGATGCTCATGACTCACATAGTTGCCCAGAATGGTGACTTGATGTATAAAATTCAGCAATATTTGTTATGCAATTGTTGTATGTTTAACAATGTGCAACAGATGCTAGAATATCATAAAGTAATCCTGTCTCTTAATAAATGTATAAGCTGAATGTACTGGTGCATACCTATAGTTATAGCACTCCAGGGACTGACAAAGGGGGAATTCCATGAGTTCAAGGCTATCCTGGCCTATTTAGTATGTGCAAAGCCTGCCTGACCTACAAGACTTAGACCTTGTCACAGGCACACATGCACGAAGGGGCAGAGTAAAGAGAAGAGAGGAGTGTGGTGATGTTGTGTCCCCCAAAATATTGTGCACCCTAATAAACTTATCTGGGGTCAGAGAACACAACAGCCACTAGATAGAGAGGCCAGAAAATGGTGGCACACACGCCTTTAATCCTAGCATTCCAGAGGCAGAGATCCTCTGGATCTCTGAGTTCAAAGCCACACTGGAAACAGCTAGGCGTGGTAACAAGAGCCTTTAATCCCAGAAAGTGATGGCAAGAAGCAGAAAGGTATTTAAGGTGTGAGGACTAGAACTAGAGCTGGTTAAGCTTCAGGCTTTCAAGAAGCAGTTCAGCTGAGATCCATTTGGATGAGGACTCAGAAGCTTCCAGTCATGAGGAAACAGGATCAGCTGAGGAATTGGCAAGGTGAGGTGGCTGTGGCTTGTTCTGCTTCTCTGATCTTCCAGCTTTAATCCAATACCTGGCCCTGGGTTTGTTTTTATTAATAAGAACTTTTAAGATTCATGCTACAGAGGAGGAAGAAAGGAAGGGGAGAGGAGATGTTTATGGCTTTGTCGGTAATGAGCTAACAGTACATTAGACCCATACAAGCTCTGTTAGACTGTTAGAAAGCATATACAGTCTGAAGGCCTCATGTTGGAAAAAAACCCCAAGGGCTCTGAGCGCTTGGAAATATACACAAGTCAAAAGCAATGGTTGGAAAGAACAAAACACAGTCTGTCTTGCCGGTGTTCGTACTGGGGGGTCTGTCCTCACTATCACTCGGAGCAAGGCTCCACTTCACACGCATGCTGACTGGTTAGCAAGTCTGAAGAAATTAGTGATGGGAAACGAGTGATCACCAACCTGTCAGAGGAGGGATGAGATGAGAGAGTTACGAGGAAAAAAAAAAACCACCTCCTGACTTGGGTCTCAGACCTAGGGAGCACATTGTTTCTGGGGTGTGGCAACCAGGTGCATCTGATGAGCATTGTCTCCTTTCAAGCAGCAGAAAGGCTGCCAGGGAGCATGTTGATCCCACTGAGCAGGATGATGATATTGCATTCCAACACCCATTTAGTAAGTGTGCACTAGGTATCAGCAGGGTGACTGTGCTCTGGGAGCTGGGCTAGGCTTTGGAGTTATAAACAAGTAAAAGGGGGCAATTTGGAAGAATCATAAGATATCGAAAGAGACAGATCCTTATAAGATGGGTCAGAATAAAGTGAGTGGTAATGCTGGAGAAAGGGATGATGTATTTTAAGTGAGATACTCAAGACAGGAGCCTGACTGGATAGGGCATGTGAGGAAGGCTTTGAAGACAAATGATTCCACAGAGCCAGCAGTGGGACAGACAGTGAGGGAGTATTGGGCTTGGCCAGTGACCTAGGGGTGTGACCAGTGTGCTGGAGTCACCGTGATTCCCGGTTACGAAGAAAACAGATGCCACATCCACAGATGAGGTGATGAGTCCATCAGGGGGAAAGGATGTAAACCTTTTTCTATCCAGACAGAGCGACTGAAGGAGCTGGTGAAGCTTCCCTTTCCTGGGAAGCCCTGGACTCAGCTTAGAAGTTTGTCGCCCTACACTGTGATTGTCAATGGGGCCCTGGCACGTCCTAAGCCCCCGCAGGCTCTGGGGCGGGCTACTCAGCCAGCTGCCCTCGGCCCTTGCTTGTAAGGCTCGAGCATCTACCAAGCTTTGCTGCTCAGCTGCTTTACCTTTGTCAGCCAACACTGGAACTGAGAGCTTCAGAAGATAAAGCCCATCTCTGCAGGAGACAGCAGAGTAAATTCTGTATTATCTGGGTCGCCACAAAACCAAATGACCATGGTGACCCGACTAGAAAGTCCAGAGACTTCCAAGCCAGCCCCTTTCGTCACCTTCTCCAGTCCACATGGCACTGGGCATCGTACCCAGCACAAAAAAGAATATGCACAGTGAAAAGCCCAGAGTCTTTTTGACAATTAAGAAGAAAGGCAGAGAAGGATTGTTTTCTTCTTCCAAAGTCAAAGGTTATGAAGGCCTTTCTTATATGGTGTATTTCTGGAAGACTTGACCACAAGTAAATTCAATTGAATAAATTAGGATTTGCATAGTGCTGTTTGGAATGCTTTGGCAATGGGTGGGCAAAGCCAACTAGGTGCCGTCTCTGAGGAACACAGAGCTCTGATAGCAGAGACACAGTCTTAAGAGGAGGCTGGTGAAGTGCTGTAACCTTTGAGAGGAGGAATTGATTTCTCCTAACCTGGAGAAAGAGGCAAGAGGAAGGAGCTTCCCAAAGAAGGTGGTATTTTAGTGGGGAACAGGGGTGTGTAAATACTTGAGTGGAATTCAAGCAGATGTCAATGACAGTGGGGATGAGGTGGATATCATTCTAGACAGGGAGGACAGGAAAGTTAAAAGTCCCAAGTGGGCAAGGGAAGGATCTGGGAGCCCCTTGAGATCAGAAATGTTTCCTTTTATTTTGATATCCTCAAATATCAACCTGGTGGTTCAATAAATACCCAGCAAGTCCATGAATGCACAAATGAATAAAGAAAAAGTGGTTTGATTTAGTGGAAGCTTCGGGAACATGAAAGGAGTAATGAGAAATAACGTTGCCAAGGCCACACCTTGAACGGATGTGGGCTTGATTCTGTGGGGAATAGAAGAGACACTGAGAGGGTATGGACTGAGCTAGGACACGATGAGAGCTATACTTCAGGTAGATTAACCTGATAGCGAAGACTGATTCAGTGAGGCAGAGAGACCGTTCGGGAGGTTATTGCTGCAGTCCCAGCAATAGGTAATAAGTGCCTGAATTAGGGCAGTGGCCATGGGAGCAGAGGAGGGGACAGATGTGAGAGATCACAGGAAAACAGAATCAACAACAGACTGGGTGTTGGCAGGGAGGAAGAGGGGGACACATAGAACATGGGGAGCCTTTGAGCCTGGTGACGGGAAGGATATTGCGATACCATTAAGGAAAATAAATGGCCCAGGAGGTGGTACTGAGTTCAGAGGAAAGATGATGAACAGTGTCTTATACACTAAGATGTGGTAATACACTTGTTTCTACCTGTAGTGTGGATCAGGCTTTACCAGAAACACTCGTGGGAATGGTAGGTGGGCTCCCAGAGCCCGGCAGGGGCAGCATTGCATTTGAATGGACAAGGTCAAGACCCAAGCCATTTTCTGAGTGCTGATTTTACAGACAAACTTCAATGGTACTTTACACAGAAACTATTTTTGGAAAAAAAATATTCTGTTTTAATAAAGATTTGAGATAAAACTTGCTGGCATTCTTGCTTTTCCTCATTATTAATGAATTAGGAGATACTCAGAGCTAATAAAAAAGCACATAAAAGACTCATAAGCATCCTTCAGATCTCCTTTATCAGTCAGTCACTTTCATTTTATAAAGCTAGAATTTCCAGTTTATAAATATTGCAGAAGGGCAGAATTTGACTGGAGTTTTAACATGCTATTTTAACAACCATAAAACTATGTTGAATAAGCATTCATCCTCTATAGCCTAGACCTACACCACATAATGCAAAAGAGGAAGAAAAGGAAAGAGAAGGATTTCTGCCCTAAGGAAGACACAGCAGTAGAGAAGATGTACACACACACACACCACACACACACACCAAAAGCTATAAGATCTCACAGTGTGACTTATACCATAAGAAAAATGTAAGCAAGAAAGATGTGGTATCAGTGGTCCAGTCCTGTCTTCAGAGAAGGATTCTGGGAAGAATCACAGATGAGGTAACATCTGACAATGGATTAGGAAGATCATTTTGTGAACAGTGATTGGAAGTCATCCTAAACCAAAAGTGGGTGAAAAAGAAACGAAGATGATTGGTTAGCTGTCACTGGAGACGAAGAGAGAATGAAGTGTCCGATCATGAAAGGCCATATGTCAAACACTAAGAGACATGGGTGTTAGCGCTAAGAATCGGATAAGGTTGGCACTCTAGTTTGGGTTGCCATGGCAGCAATGTGAAGAATGTCTTTGAAGGATTTGAGATGGGCAAGGACCACAGTTAGGATACTGTCACCATCCTTGTGACAGTTAGAAAGATCAGAGAAGATGGAGAGTCCAGAACAAAACACAAAGGTTGGTTTTAGAACATAAAATCAATTGAACTTCTTGATTAATGGAAGAGGAGACACAGATGAAACTCAGATTTCTGAATGATGACATCTGCAGAGGGGAAAAACACAAGAAAAGAAATAGTTTGGGATAAAGAGGACAAAGGGATGTATCTGTATTATTCTGTAGATATGAAATATTATTCTAGGAAAAACTGATCTTTGATAAAAATAAAATCAGGAAAATAGTTTTTTCTTAATGGATAAAAGAACATAAGGCAATTTCCTGGCAGGATGGATGAATGTATAAATAGATTAGAGAAATGGAAAGACAGATAGACAAATAGATGGAATTATGGGTAATCTAGTCATATGCATTTATTGGTATTTAATGAATAATGAAGTTAAGATCTCTGTATCTATAGTGTATATGCAGGTCTTCTGAAAAAATAACTATAGATAGTTACTGAGCTGTGGTTGATTTGACTATTAGTTGTAGCAGGAATATTAAAAGTTCTTATTAATAAAATCAAACCTGAGCCAGGTATTGGGGTGAACTGGAAGATCAAAGAACCAGAACAAGCCACAGCTACCTCACCTCGCCGGATCCTCAGCTGGTCTTGTTTCCTCAGACTGGAGGCCTCTGAGTCCTCATCCAGAATGGATCTCAGCTGAACTGCTACTCGAAAGCCTGAATGTTTAACCAGCCAAATGCTTAACCAGCCAAATGCTTCTAGTTTCTTGTCCTCATGCCTTATATATCTTTCTGCCTCTACCATCACTCCCTGGGATTAAAGGCTCACTTTCTGGGATTAAAGGCGTGAGTCACCATGCTTGGCTGTATCCTTGAACAGATGGATTTCTGCCTCTGGAATGCTAGGATTAAAGGCATGTGCTACCACTGCCATCCTCTTGTTTAATAATGTGGGTTTTCTGTTCTCTGACCCCAGATAAGTTTATTAGGGTACACAATATTTTGGGGAACACAATACCACCACAGTTAGTGGTTTAGGTTGAGATTTCTGAAGCTTCTTTTTGTGTGGTCTAGGAAAAATAAAATGGGTGACACTTCTTTCTGTGAAGTCTAGGAGATTGAAAATGGGTGACACACTGTTCCCAATAATGAGAAACAAGTTTCTTACTGCTGTGGCTGGAATATAAAATGTCCACCACAGAGCTCCTGGGTTAAAGGTGATGGAACCATTCAGTCTGTTCCAATCAATATACTAATTCATTGACTAAGTCACAGCTTATGGGCTGTTAGGAGGTACAATCTGGTTTCAGGAAGAAGGCAACCAAGACAATAACATCACAGGGCATATCTTGTCCCTGGTCCTGTTGACTTTTCTCTGGTTCCTGTCTTTCACCAGTGAGCTCCTTTTTCTACCTGATGCTCAGGGCTACAGCAAGGGATCCAGCTGTCCTTGGGCTGAAACTTCCCAAACTGTGAGCCAAATCAAACCTTCCCTCCTTCAAGTTCTTCACCTCAGTCAGGTCACATAAGCAATACCAATACACTGCTAGATACAAGAATTAGACATGTAAAAAAGAGTACAGTGCAGCACTCAGGAAAGTGACCCTGCCCATCACCTAGACAGCACAGTAGAGCTGGCCCACTGGTTGGAGGTAAGGGTGACCCAGCCCTGATGTTGTGAACAAGGGAAAGCTGTCCCCATTACTCATATGACATGTGGAGGCACCAGTAAAGGAGAGATGCCCTCCCCACCACCCCCTGCCCATCAACACCTGAAACAGGTGGAGCCGGCCCTGGGGTCCTAAGAGTGGGAGGGCTGTCCCTGCCCTTCACGAGCTGTAGCATTCAGGGGAGTGGCCCCTGTCCCTCTCCTGGGAAACACAGTAGAGCTGGTCCTGATGGTATAGGTGTGGGAGAGCAGACCATGAGGGTGTCGCTCATTGCTGCAAGAGGTGAATTAGCCAGGGCAATGCTGGAGAGCTCATCCTCTCCACAGGAGCTCACCTCTGGTGGTGAGGACAGGGGAGAACTGGCAGGTGGACCAACTCTGTAGCAACCCAGTCTCAGGACCTGGGTTATGACTTGGTCCACTCCAACATCCACCCCATCTATGATTTGCTGGAGCCATGAAGGGACCTCACCCAAAGGTGCAGGATCTCCACAATACGGGGCCACAACGGAATATCCAAGAAGAGGACCAGTGAGGGCCCAGCATCGATAGTGTAGTGGAAACCAGAGGCCTCGAACCAGACCAATGACTCTTTGCAATGAACACTGGCAATAAAGATATATGGACAAAAGGGTTTTACTGTGTGACTCACTGTGTCACACTGCAGCTTCCATGACAAGATTTTTTTTAATTTTTCCCTTTAAAAATTTTTGTTTGCTTGTTTTTCTCTTTTTTTCCTTTTTTTTCTCTTAAATTTTGTTTTATTTAGGGGGTGCAGGGGTGGAGGGCAGATGCAAAGGGACAGGGAAACAAATGGGATCAAGATACATGATGTAAAAGACACAGAATAAATACAAAGAAAAAAAGAGGAAAGCGGGCATGTCCCCTGAGAAAGCCCAGTAGCAATGGCATCCTACTCGCACTAAATATGCACAAACCAAGGTGCCAGCTTCTAAATGCCAATCTTCATTAAAGGCAGCAGTTTCCGTGTAGAAAAGCCTCATTTCAAGCAGGGCAAGAAGAGTTGAAAATTATTGATGGGTAAGAGAACTCTTAAAGAATGGTACATCCAAAGAGCATAGAAGACAGCTTGCAGAAGTACTCACAGGCCAAATAAGAGCAGTCTGAATACCGAAACAATTATAATAAATGTACTACAACCTACAGAATAATACAAGAATCTATCTTTTAAAATCACTTTCAACCCAGTGGGCAGAAAAGCAAATAATCTCAACACACTAAAGGCTGCATGTAAGAAGTCCACAATAAAGGACATACTCTATGATTTAAAAAAAAATCAACTAACAGGTGTTCCCCTAAGATGAGGACTAAGACAAGAATAGCCCAATCTCACTGCTCCTATTCAACATAGTACTAGAAGTCACAGCCAGAGCAATTAGGGAAGAAAAAGAAAAGATATCTAAGGCATTCCAAATGAAGAAGTAAAACAGTAGTTGTTTGCAAATACCGTGATCTTTTATCCTAAGTGATCATGACTCCATTAAAAAGCTATAAGAACTATAACCAAATCCAGGCTAGTGTCAAGATACAAATTTAACATACATATGTGACTTGGTTTTTTTTTTTATTTTATTTAGATTTACTGTTTATGTGTAGAATTGTTTTCCTGCAGGTATGTATGTGAGCCTTATGTATGCCTGGAGCCAGTGGAGGCCAGAGAACAGCATGGGATCCCCTGGAACTGGAGTTGTAGATGGTGGTGTGCTACTAGGTGGTTTCTGGAAACTGAACCTGAGTCCTCTGCAAAAGCAGCAAGTGATCTTAACCACTGAGCCATCCGCTGACTGTATACCATAACAATGAACTACCCCCAAAGGGAATTAGAGGAGCAACTCCATTTACTTAGCATAAAAAAGAATTTTAAAAAGTAGGAATAACTCAGAAGGTGAATGTCTATGCTGAAAAGTATAAAACATGTAAAAAATTTAAGCAAAACAGAAAATGGAAAAGCATCTCCCCTTTACATATTTAAAAATGTAACATTAAAATATCCAACTGGCACAATATAATTTCAATTCAATATAATTTCCATCACAATCCTAGGCTTGTTACATAAACAAAAAATAACTCTAATATTCATATGGATCTAGAGATGATAAATAGCTGTGGCAGTTGTTATATCGTCAACTTGCCACAACCGAGGATCACCTAGGAAGAGTCTGAACAAGAAAATACCCACATCAGGTTGGCCTGTGTCTGTGTCTGTTTGTCTGTGCCTGTGTGCCTGTGTCTGTCTGTCTGTGCCTGTGTGTCTGTGTCTGTCTGCCTGTGCCTGTGTGTGTGTGCCTGTGTCTGTGTGTGTGTGTGTCTGTGTGTGTGTCTGTGTGTGTGTCTGTGCCTGTGTGTGTGTCTGTGTGTCTGTGTGTGTCTGTGTGTGTGCCTGTGTCTGTGTGTGTGTGTGTCTGTGTGTGTGTGTGTCTGTGTGTGTGTGTGTGTGTCTGTGTGTGTGTGTCTGTGTGTGTGTCTGTGTGTCTGTGTGTGTGTGTGTCTGTGTGTGTGTGTCTGTGTGTGTCTGTGTCTGTGTGTGTGTCTGTGTGTCTGTGTGTGTCTGTGTGTGTGTCTGTGTCTGTCTGTGTGTGTGTCTGTGTCTGTGTGTCTGTGTCTGTGCCTGTGTGTGTGTCTGTGTCTGTGTGTCTGTGTCTGTGTGTGTCTGTGTCTGTGTCTGTCTGTGTGTGTGTGTCTGTGAGTGTGTCTGTGTCTGTGTGTGTGTCTGTGTGTCTGTGTGTGTCTGTGTGTGTGTCTGTGTGTCTGTGTCTGTCTATGTCTGTGTCTGTGTCTGTGTGTGTGCCTGTGTCTGTGTGTGTGTCTGTGTCTGTCTGTGTGTGTGTCTGTGTCTGTGTGTCTGTGTCTGTCTGTGTGTGTGTTTGTGTGTGTCTATGTCTGTGTCTGTGTCTGTGTGTGTGTCTGTGTCTGTGTGTGTGCCTGTGTCTGTGTGTGTGCCTGTGTCTGTGTGTGTGTCTGTGTGTCTGTGTCTGTGTGTCTGTGTCTGTCTGTGTGTGTGTCTGTGTGTGTCTGTGTCTGTGTCTGTGGGAGGTTACCTTGTCAGTTGAGATGGGAGGACCCACCCTGAATATAGGCAGCAACATGTCATGTGCCACGCCCTAAATATTCTAAGGGGGAAGAAAGGCAGCTGAGAGGAAGTGAGCAAGCAAGCAGGGGTGTGCTTATTCTCTCTTGACCATGGACGTGATGGTCACATGCTTTCAGTTCCTGCCTTGACTTCCCCACAATAACGGGACTGTAACCTGGAAGTTATAGTAACCAGGACTGTAACCAGGAAGTATAAGGTGAAATAAACCCTTTTCTCCCTTATAGTGACCTCTGTCAGGCCATTTTAGCATCGTAACAGAAATAAAAATAGAAAAACAGACAAAGCAGCATTGAGAGAGAATAAACCTGGAAGCATTGTGTCTCCTTATTTCACAAGACATCGTGAAGTTATAGCGTTCAGTTAGGTAGATATACAGACCGTGGGGAGGAACCAGCTCTAGAATAACTGATCTCTAGCGTAGGCACAGAGAACACCTGTGGTCTCTTTAACAACAGTGGAAAAGCAGGGTGGCCACAGGTAAAAGACCTAAGTCAGACCCTTGTTCTCCACAGTGTAGGAGAATGAATTCAAATCAGCTCCGAGTGAACGAAGACCTGAGTGCAGACACAGGTCACTAGAAGAAAAGGCACCACGAGAGGAGAGCTTAGAGCATCGGCCATGGCAGTGATTTTGGGAAGACATTGAAAGTACAAAGAACAAAATGAAGACGAGACTAAGAAGATCAGCACCTTCCACACAATAAACCAAATACTCAGCGAGGGCAACGTGCAGGCTGAGAGAAAGAGATTCTGTTGGGTTTTTTGTTTGTTTAAGAGAAAAATATTTGCAAACCGTATATCCAAAGAGGAGTTCATACCCAATACATGCAACTCAATTTGGGTATTTTTTAACATTATGACCTGACAAATGTGGCTGAGAATCTAAATAAATATTTCTCCAGGTAAGACATCCATGTGGTCCTGGGGACGTGACCCAGTGGGAGAAGCATGCACCATGCACCCACCAAGCATGAGGACAAAGAGTTCAGAACCCAGAACATGTATAAGTGCCAAGCACCACATGACAGCCTGACCATAATCCCAGAACTCGGCAGCCAGAGATGGGGATCCCCAGGCAAGCTGGGTAGACGCACAAGCCAAAGCCGTGAGCGCTGGGTTCAGGGGAGAGCCTGTCTCAAAAATAAGGTGGAGAGGAGTCTAGAAAGATACTTAATGCCAGACTCTGGCCTTCGCAGACATACACACATACAGCACACACTCACACAACATACACTCATATAAAGCACACAACACACACACACACACACACACACACACACACACACACACACACTCTTCAGTCAGTGACTCATGGCCAAAGCAGGGAATTATAACTGGTGGGAACATTGAGAGTAAAGGATGGCTGAGTTGTAATTACGAACACACAACAGCTGTGACTGACTGCATGGAACCTGAAAAATAAAAAAAGAAGAAAGCAAGGGAAAGTAACTTGAGACCGAAGGGGATGAATTGGGAGGGAGGTGTCTGTGACAGTGGAGGGGGGGTAAAAGATAATGGGAGGCAAATGGAATCACAGTGCATCATACAAGTATGATATTGTCAAAAAAATTTGAAAATTCACTGCTGTAGGAACATAAACTTTTATAGGCATAAATACTCCTTTAAAAGAACACAGACTGCCTGGGGGGCCTCCCAAACACTTCAAGCTCATCGACTGTCTCACTTATCCAGAGGGCCTGATCCAGTTCCATGGGGGCTCATCAGCTGTTGGTTCATAGTTCATGTGTTTCCACTAGTTTGGCTATTTGTCCCTGTGCTTTCTCCAATCATAGTCTCAACATCTCTTGCTCATACAGTCCCTCTTCTCTCTCACCAATTGGACTCCTGGAGCTCCACCTGGGGCCCAAAATTAAATTAAATTATAAAATTTAAAAAAAAAAAGAACACAGACGACCAGGCAATGGTGGCACACACCTTTAATCCCAGCGCTCAGGAGGCAGAGGCAGGTGAATCTCTGAGTTTGAGGCCAGCATGGTCTACAGAGTGAGTTCCAGGACAGCCAAGGCTACACAGAGAAACCCTGTCCAAAAAACAAAAACAACAACAACAATAACAAAAAGAACACAAACAAGTACAGAAGAATTAAGGAGCTGGAAAATAATCAGTGATTACCAAAACTAATGAGTAAGAAACCGAAACCGACAAAAGACATTTCCTATGCCCTGGAAACTCTTTTCTTTATGAATTTCTAGGATGTCACAAGAGAAGAAACTGCGCCTTAACAGAAGTTAGAGCTAGCAGATGCTATGTTAAGCAAATAATCAAAGTTAATATCAGCAGCATCTGGACAAACTGACATCATTGGCTGCCAAATGGTATTCCAGCCAGAAAATAAAAAACTCCCAGCCTGAGGAAACATTAAACTGTAGAGACAACAGCCCTCTAGGAGGTCGAATACAGAAAGATACTATGTTTCATCTTGCTGCTGGACTCCCTCCCCTGTCCCAAACCCTTCAGTGGTCCACTTGTGTTTTAAAAACGACAGGAAGGAGTCAAATCACACAACGGGGCCCACGTGGCAGGTTTATTGAGGGGAGGGGAGAGAAGGGGCAGAGAAGGGGGCGGAGACCAGTCCCTGGGGATGAGAGTGAAGGAAGAGGAAGAGATTGGAGGTCAGCAAGGAAATGTAGTGAATGCCCACAGGGGGTGCTCTTAGTGGCTGCAGCTGAGGATATATCCTGTCAGGACCCTAAGGGCAGGCCAGTACAGATGCCTAAATGCTAACACCACTACCTTCTTAACATCAATTACAGGCACAGGTCACTGGGTCCAGGAGACATCGGAAACCCACAGGGGAGTGGTTGCATGTCCTGCACAGTGCTGTTTGTGTCTGTTCTCCTTAGTCAACGCCTCCCCTGGGAGTGGGGGAGTGGGTATGTAATCCACTTTCCTGTCCTCACTGGAATCTGGCCTGGGGAGAAAGACCTGGAAGGATTTTAATGCTGGAATCCTGGCCTTGGCATCTTTGCAGCTGAGTGGTATTACCAAAGTCCTCTCTTCATTTTATCAGTCCATCAACAGCAGTGACAACACTTCTCCACGGAGGATTAAGGGACATGATGATTGCAAAGAGAAAGGAAGAGGTTGGTCAGCATTCCTTGCTCAGTGACAGACATACAGGGGCACCCAGGAAGCCTGGGACAGCAAAGCAGGGTCACCATAGTCAAAACTGTCAACTAGACAGGACCTAGAACTACCTCAGAAGGAGTTGTCTTGGTTAGGTTAGTTTCTTGTCATGTCTGTGAGAGATTTTCATGCTCAGGTTGAGGCAGGAGGACCACTGTATGTGGCACCATTTCATGGACCGGGATCCTCTGCTGGATAAAAAGAAGAAAATAAGCCAGTACCAGAATGCATCACTCTGCTTCCTGACTACGGATGAAGTGTGAACAGCTGCCACAGACTCTGGCCACCATGAATTCTTGGAACTATGGACCAAAGTAAACTCTTCCTTAACTTATTTTTGTTAGGGCATTATAGCCACAGAAAACACAACCAAAAGAAAAAAAAAAAAAAGACAAAACAAAAATCAAACAAACAAAGCCAAACAAGCCAACCAAACATAAAAAACAAGTAAATACCGGAAAGTAAGGCTGTTTAGCTGCCGCTTTGATAAACCTGACCACATGGTTGTTCAGCTTTTGGAATTGGTTTGTTGGAAGAACGTGAAGGAAATTGGAACTTTGAGCTCCAGAAGCTCTGGAGTCCTGGAGCAGAGCAGAAATGGGCCATTCAGATGGGACTTTCTAAGATCAGAATACTGAGAGTAATATAGACCATAGAGACAGTCTTAGTTAGGGTTCCTAATCCTGATAAAATACTGTGACCAAAAGCAACTTGGGGAGGAAAGGGTTTATTTCATCTTCTATTTCGTGTTAACAGGCCACCATCCAGAGAAGTCAGGGCAGGAAACTGAAGGCAGGAATCTGGAGGCAGAAACTGATGTATTGACCATGGAGGAATGCTGCTTACTGGCTTGCTTCTCCTGGCTTGCTCAGCCTGCTTTCTTATAGAACCCAGGACCACCGGTCCAGACATGGTACTATCCACAGTGATTGAGCCTTCCTGAATCAATCATCAATCAAAAATATTCCCTACAGATTGCCTACAGGCCAATCCTATGAAGGCGTTTTTTTTTTAAATCAAGATTTCTTCTTCCCAGATGACCCTAGCTTGGGTCAAGCTGACATAAAAATTAGCCAGTTGTAAGGCCTAGCTCATAAGGTTCAGAGAGAAACAAAGACTCAGAAACTGGGCCACATACCATTCATGTTCTGGTAAAGACTCTGGTTACATCCCACTATATCCTGAGTATTTAAGAAAACTGAATTTAAAAGTAATGGAGTGACTTATGTAGGAAGGGAGATTTCAAAGCAGGATATTTATCAGTCTGGTGGCCACTACTTATTTCTCTCATTCAGGTCTATCGTGAGAGCAAGAAAAAAGGAAGAGAGAGAAAGGGAGAGAGAGAGATTTAAAGCACGCAGTTTGATGAGGAAAACATGTGACTGAATTTAAGCTTACAGAGAAGGCAGGCTTGATATTAACTGATCATCTGCTTAACATATTGACACTGAAACTTCAACTGTTAAAAACAGAGCTCAGCAGATTAATAAGAAACCTGGTGCTTTACACTGGGACAGCAGGAAAGTTATCATGAGGGCAAGACTCCATACACCAGAGCTCCATTTAATGAAAACCCAAATTCATTAAAAAGGAGAGAACCTAAAGGAAACAGAAATGATGCTGAAGGGGGGTCCTGATCTCTAAAAGTTGTCTAGAGAATTTTTCCCCAGAGTCAGCATGCAGAAGCTGTTGGGACTCTGGTCTGAGAGGCAGCAACTGAAGCATCATCTATGGGCTACTGCTTTTGCAAGCATAAAAGATGCATAATAGAAGTCATGGACGCTTGAACTGTGATTCCAAGGAGCTTTTGACACCAGGCAATGTGTGGCAGGGTTGTCATCCTAAAAGTAGGCACAGAAAGAGTACTACATGAAGCTGTGAAGGTGAAGCCTGAATTATAATGAAGACTGAAGGATGTTGCCAATGCTAGGACCATGAGAGGACCACCATGAAAAGCTACAGGTCTATAGAAAAGCCAGACCAAGAGACTGTGTGTGCCATGGGTGGCAGAGCTAGAAAGATGAGCTAACCCAAGCCCATTAAAACCAAGACAACTCTATTACTGTCTTCCCATCCCAGACATAGAACTGTGGGATTTGGTTTTTGGTGGTACAGGGACTCATAACTAAGTTACAGGAACTCATAACTAAGTGACCATCTTAAGCCTTAGATGAGACCTGGATAAGCCTTCTATGAGACCTTGACTTTGGACTTTTAAACAATGTAGGATCTTTGGAAGACTCTAGGGACTTTCACAAATTGGAGATTTAACCTCTAGCCATGCCTGAGAGGAATCATGTAGATTAAGATTAAGAATCATGTAGATTAAGCCATACCTTTGAAGCACTTTTGATTAGGATGAAGAGCTGCCCACCATGCATGGCACTATTCCCTTCAATGTCCTGAACAGAATAAAAAAGGAGAAGTGAGATGATCGTAAGCATTCATTGCTCGCTGTTTCTGACAACAGATCCAATGTGACCAGTCACCTCAAGCTCCCATGACTTGTCCACCATGGTGGACTATGCCTGCGACTCTGAGGCAAAGCAAACCTTTCTTCTATTAAGTTGGCTCTGTTAAGATATCTTATCACAGCAACAAGACGAGTAACTGATACAAGGGTGTGTTAGTTACCTTCACTTCCATTATCAAATGTCTAACAAGAAGTAACAGAAGGGAGGAAGGGTTTATTTGGCTCACATTTTAAGGAAATACATGCCATCATTGTAGCAGCAGGATCACGAGGCAGCTGGTCACATTGCATTTTAATCAGGAAGTAGAGAGTAGACAGGAAATGGAGCCACACTGTGAAACCTCAAGGCCTGACCCCAGTGGTCTACTTCTCCCATCCTAAAGATGCCACAACCTTCCAAAACAATACCCCCAGCTGGGGACCAAGCACTCAAACACAGGAGCCTATGAAGGATTTTCTATATTCAAAGCACAACACAGTGTTGATAAAATTAAAGACATGATAGAGACTAAGACACCCACTGTTAGAGTATCAAGGCCAACACATGTAAGACAATTGTACAGTGACAAGGAGCGAACACCAAGCCCTCCAGGTTTCACTTCCAACAGCAGCATTTACTGTTAGTCGCATGGGTCTTCCTGAGATCAGCATTCTGCCCTCAAGGAAAGAAGGACCACACATCTTGTATTCCTCTGCCAGCTGGGTGGTGGTGGCTCACCTTTTAATCCCAGCGCTGAGGAGGCAGAGGCAGGCAGATCTCTATGAGTTTGAGGGCAGCCTGGTCTACAAAGTTGAGTTTCAGGACAGGTGCAAAGCTACACAGAGAAACCCTGTCTCGAAAAACCAAAAAAAAAAAAAAAGAAAGAAAAGAAAGAAGAGAGAGAGAGAGAGAGGAAAGAAGGAAGGAAGGAAGGAAGGAAGAAAGAAAGAAAGAAAGAAAGAAAGAAAGAAAGAAAGAAAGAAAGAAAGAAAGAAAGAAAGAAAGAAAGAAGAAAATGCCTGTGCCAAAATATTACCCCCTTGTCCCTGGTAAATTCCAACTTGTCCATGTAGCCCTCCCTGATTTGGTTTCTCCTTTTTCTCTCCTGGTCTCTCTGCATTAATCTGAGAGTATCTGTGTGTCTGTCTCTGTTTCTTTCTAATATATATTATGTATCATATATATCCCAAGACAATCTAGGTTTCTAACAAATGTACCCATGACAAGAAAGTATTATGTATTTCCCCATTAAAAAAAGAAAGGAAGGAAGGGAGGAAAGAAGGAAGGGAGAGAGAGAGGAGGGTAGAAAGGAAGGGAGGGAGGAAGGAAAGAAGGGAGGGAGGGAGGGAGGGAGGGAGGGAGGGAGGGAGGGAGGGAGGGAGGAAACAATAGACAAGCCAAACTTCTCTGACTTTTATAGAATGACTAATGTTCTGGGTTTCTTCTTTTCTTTCTTTTTTCCAGACAACATTTCACAATGACCAGAAACTGGCCAAGTAGATTAGGAGGGTTGACCAGCAAACCCCAGGGATGTATCTGTATCTACTGCTGTGTGATATTTTGATTGTATTCTGACAAACAAAGCTTGTTTGGAGTCAGAGGGCAGAGCTAGTCACTAGCTGATCAAAATTAAAAATAGATGTTTGGAGGACTGTAAACAGATAGGAGACAAGTAGTAAGGTGGGACTGAGAGAGGATCTGAGCCCTTTTGGAGGAAGGAACGAAAGAGGTAGGAGGCAGCTGGTGGCTGCTCCCCTGCTTCTCTGATCTTTCAGGGTCTTACCCCAATATCTGACTCTCGATTTTTTTATTGATAAAAAATAATTAGAATAAAAGCCTCAATCTACCTTTCCAGCACTGGGATTACAAGCACATGCCACTGGGAATGAGTTTTACGTGGGTTCTGGGAACTGGACTCGGGTCTTCAGGCTCTCGAGGTAAGTACTTTACAAACTGACCCATTTCCATAGCCACAGGTACTAGTTCTCTTGGCAACTGCAGGGCGATCACCTTGCCAGGATAGCCAGCATGCTTTCTGCCAGCACAGCCACACCTCTCCATCTCCTGCTCACTCTCCCTCCCAACCCAAGAAAAATAACGTGCAAGAGTCCCAAGTACTTCAGATGGATCAAGGGATTTGGAGCCAGTGAGAGACCATCAGCTTGGATCCCACGGGCTCAAGAAAAGCACCCCGAGCTCCACTCACCTCCTCCCTCAAGGGCTTTCTCTCTCACAGTTGTTGCTGGAAAATTTTTCTCCAGCTCCTGCCACCAAGTCCCACCAGTCCCAGAGCCCACTTATAAAATAAACACACAAACTCTTATATTATTTAAACTGCTTGGCCATTAGCTCAGGCCTGTCATTGTCTAGCTCTTACTCTTATATTTAGCCCATTTCTATTAATCTTTACTTTGCCACATAGCTTGTGGCTTACCGGTACTTTACATCTTCCTTGTCCTGATGGCGGCTGGCAAAGTCTCTCTCTGACTCAGCCTTCCACTTCCCAGCTTTTCTTTTCCTTGTTCCGCCTATACTTCCTGCCTAGCCAATGGCCAATCAGTGATTTATTTACTGACCAATCCGCAACACACTTGACATACAGACCATCCCACAGCACTTCCCCTTTTCTTTTCTTAAAAAGGAAGGTTTTAACTTTAACATAGTAAAATTACATATAACAAAACAATTATCAAGCAAGAATTACAGTTACAATATTAAAGAAGAGATCCTATCTATCTTATATTTGTAAGTTTAAGGTTTTATATCTAACTTATCTTTTATTATAACTAAGGAAAATTGTAAGTATCTAGTCTTTAACCACATCAAAGACCTCAGAAGGATATACTACTACCTGAGAAATGGAGAAGGATATAAGCAACTTTTAGGAGTCTTGTAGGGTAGACAGAGACAGCTGGCAGCCTGGACAGTCATTCAAAGTTCTCTTGTAAAGTTGGGGCATCTGTCTTCAGCCCACAGGCCTAGAGTCTCTTATTTACTTTTCTCTGTGTCTTGTAGAATGTCTGGCAGTTTTCTCTGCAAAGCAGGAACCTGAAGGACCATTTTGTCAAGCAAAGTTCAGTGGTCACCTTCTTATGGGTCCTGCATGTCCAGTTGATCAAGCAGTCCAGGCAAGAACAGTTTCTTGCCCAAATGGCTATTTTTGTCAAGGTGAAGATAAACTCCATATGGAGTGTCTTCGATGCCCATACTCCTCTCTGAAGTAAATCGGTGATGTCAGGAGCAGACATGTCTCATTGTCCAGAAAGTCTAAATTTTTTTAAAAGATTTTAAATGCCATATTCTGTAGGTCTTTGAAGTGTTTGAAGACTACTTATCTATCTGAAATATATCTATGTATACCTAGAAGACTTAACTAACATGGCTACAAATATGATTATCATAGATGACTAACTATTAATCTATTTTTTATTATCCATTACAATTTTAAATGAGTTACATAAACATAATACCTCAAACAAGAATAGAAATATATACAGTATAACAAAATTAAGTTTAAATTTGTATCAATAAACTAAAATCTATAGCAATGTAAAACATTTTAAACAAGTTGTTACTCTTTAAAAGTAGGTTCATTAATCTACCCTTTCATCCTATCATATCTAAACTATCCCCTTTTTTTCTTTAGAAAGAGATTGTATTTATAATCAACCTGCTTTAAATAAAAATATTGGTTTTTGTCTGTCCCACACCAGAGGGCTCTTCTGATTTGGGACATAAGAATCTCTTAACCTTTTTTTTTTTTTTTTTTTTTTAGCAATATGTCTGGGTTTAGAGGGGGAGTGAGCCAATTCCATCTCTAAAGCCAGCTTGGTATATTTGGGAATTTGGGCGTAGCTTCTCTTACTACTTCCTGCTGGAGGGGGGCGCTGTATCTTATGGGGACACGAAGAAAATTTTAGGATCATGGAGTAGTCCATGAGGCTGTATCGTCTGAGCCAGTTGCCTTGAAACCATTCTGAATGTTGAATCATCTGGGCCATGGTGTCACTGGAGACCTTTCAGGGGGTCTGGGCTGGTCAAACCTGATGTATCTTAATCTGGAACAAATCCATAGTCTCTGGCTTTCTGTGGAAACAAAAGCAGAGACTCTTTTCCAAAGCAACATATCCTTATATCCAAATTTTGAAGTCAAGGTACCTTTAAAATATACATTTTGGCATAACTCAACAGCTTTTACAGTCAAATGTTTTTCTGCAGTTACGAATATCAAAGAGAACATAATCCAGATTCTCTGTGTGGTAGTCATCTTTACGTGGCTTATTTTTTTATATTAGCTTGAGCCTATTCCTTTTAAACTGCAGCCTTCTAAGCCTGAAACGGCGCAGTGGCTGCTGGCTCCGCCCACTTCAGCTTCCCAACATGGCGGCGGTCCGCTTTCCGCCAGCTCTGGGAGCCGTAACTCTCAGAAATAGTGGGTCTACACTTTTACCAAAGTAGCGTGTAGCCCAGAAACCTCTTTTTTTGTTTTGTACTAGCAAAGGCTAAATCCACCACACAGTTTAATGTGCTACTTGCAGAGGCCTCATTCCCACCATACTGCAGGTCGAGAGCGCACGCTAGGAACCCGCCAGTAGCTCAAACCGGCAGCTGCCGCTCATTTGAGAGAGACAATTAGGAAGCTGTTTTTAGTTCCGTTTTAGAATCTTTTTTCTAAGTTTTTAGGTGGAAACTCTTGCCACCACGTTGGACGCCATTTGTTGCTGGAAAATTTTTCTCCAGCTCCTGCCACCAAGTCCCACCAGTCCCAGAGCCCACTTATAAAATAAACACACAAACTCTTATATTATTTAAACTGCTTGGCCATTAGCTCAGGCCTGTCATTGTCTAGCTCTTACTCTTATATTTAGCCCATTTCTATTAATCTTTACTTTGCCACATGGCTTGTGGCTTACCGGTACTTTACATCTTCCTTGTCCTGATGGCGGCTGGCAAAGTCTCTCTCTGACTCAGCCTTCCACTTCCCAGCTTTTCTTTTCCTTGTTCCGCCTATACTTCCTGCCTAGCCAATGGCCAATCAGTGATTTATTTACTGACCAATCCGCAACACACTTGACATACAGACCATCCCACAGCACACAGTCCACACTCAGTCCCCTCACTGTGGCCCTGCCTCACTCCTGAATTAGCTTCAGCAGTGTCACACTGACCTGCCTTGCTGACAATCCACCATTTAGAGATTTTTTCACTATGTGCTGGACACAAAGGCTCTTTTTCAGTTCATTGCTCTCTAGTTCTAGGTCAGGCCCAGAACTTGGCAATGCTGCTCATCTCCAACCAGTTCCAGCAGCTTCTAACACATATTATGAAATATTTAAAAGGTGACACAATTATGGAGATAAGAATTTTGAGCTCCTGTGAGAGTTTGAGACCATTGCATGACAACATGCCACCAGCTTGGCAGTATGCAACTGTCCTCATTTGCTAGCTGATGCTCTGTGGGAGAGAAGCCGAGCCTCTCAGTATTCTCTTCGAACACTCAGATGCAGATATGGGTCCCATTTTCCTCATTGACCTCAACCACTGCTTGGACCATTTCTGGACTCATTCAGGTTGATAGCTAGAATTCAGTTCTTTGTTGATTTGGGACTGTCAACAGAAGAATTCCAGAGTATGGAGACCACTCTAGGTTCCTCAGAACCCGGTCCTCTTCATTTGCATGACAGCCTAGAGATTTCCTCATGCTAAATCCCCCTGCCTGGTACTTTGACTCTGTGGTACCAGAAAGAGCTCAAGCCCTTTTAAAAGCACTCGGCTCATCTTACCCTGTGGCCTGACTTGAAGTCAGCTAGTGTAGAACCTTAAGTACCTCTGCAAGATCCCTTCACAGTAGAAGCTCGGTCCACAGCCAGTTGAATGACTGGGAAGAGGGTGAAAGCCACACTGGAGAAGCCTTAGGACCCTCTTGGCATTCTGCCTGTTACTGCATTCTCCCACCAGTCAGGTAGCAAAATGATGCCCCTGGGTACATCTCCACCTCCCACTATCTTCCTGGAGGATGGGTGAATGTGATGTTTATTGCTTCCGTCTGCTTTTCTTACATATGCATATACCCCTTACTAATGTAAAGGCACTTGCATTTTCTAAGCTAGTTCTGCATCTTATTTTCTGCAACTCCATTTGTTGTCTTGGTGAAGGTCATCTGTGTTGATATGTGTACACTAAGCCCCCACCCCACCCCCACCTTGCTTTGTGGATACAGTACTTCACTGCAGTACTATCTCCTGATGTATTCACTATCCTGCTGACTGATGTTTGGATTGTTTTAAACCTCTCTTAATTACAATGATACAGATGTGGATACAGTACTTCATTGCAGTACTATCTCCTGATGTACTCCCTATCCTGCTGACTGACGTTTGGATTGTTTTAAACCTCGTTTACTTACAATGATACAGATGTGACTATTTCTATGTATATCTAAAAGAATTGCTTGGTCATAGAGTGTACACATCTTCTCCTTGGCTGGAGGCCAAGAAATTGGTTTTCAAAGCCATCATACCAATTTGCCCATCCATGCCAGCTGCTATTTACTAGTAACACAAGTGACCGTTTTATTGTACACTTGTTATGTACCAGAAAATAACTTCTGTATATGTACTTCTGTGTTTCATTTTCAGAAACTTAGGAAAAGAAGCATGATCACTATTCTTGTAGTACATTATAGGTACAAAAGCTGAGGCTTTGAGTGGAAGGGATGCCTTTCCAAAGTCACAAAGCTAGCAACAGAGCTGCAATTCTTATCCACCAACCTGGACCCAGAGAGGATGTTCTTGATCACTACACAACAGTGGCCTTCTTCACCCCTTTGAGAAGGAGGCAAGATGCAGAGGCGAAGGGGATGAGAAGACAGAGAAGCTCTGTTATGTGCGTCTCCTACCTATCATGGCCTTCCCCAGCCAGGCATCGCCGGAACTCCACTTACTGGAAAACGGGACCCAAAATCTTACAAGAGAGAAAGAAAAATTCAATTGTAAGACAGTTCTCTACAAATGAGGCCACTGACTGGAGTCGTGTCCTACAAAGACAGGCACACGCTGTATTTGAAGGTCTATCACTTGCCGATGATTTTTGGGAGAGTTCTTTGACTTTCTTACCCTGGGTTTCTTTGTACATAAGATGGGATGGCGGTAATGTCTACTAAACAACTGAAGAGTCAGTTGAGATAACTGAAAACATCTCATACTGAGACTGGCCCGTCACAGCCATTCAGTAAATGCTGGCTAAAGCCTCAGAGAGATGCTGGAGGTATCTGTAGGGCAAGCTGCATCCAACTTTAGAAGGCCGTTTCTTGAGGCCAGGATTTAGAAATGCACATGTGTGGGTCTGTTTACTTTCCAGTTACCTCTTATTAAGAGCAGGGTAAGGTGAGATCTGAATTAGACTAACTCCCCTGATCCAGACGTATGCTCACTGCCAGAAGGGCCATGATAAGCAAGGTTTGATCCTGGCTCTCGGGGCCATTAGCTCCTTCCCTGCCCAACACTCTGTGACAGCCCTCTTAACTTCAGGGCTCTGTGCCTGTTTATTCCCTTGGGACTCGGATCCTTACTGAAAGTCTAACCTCAGAATGGAAGCTCTCAAAACCTGCAAGATAAATGGTCCATGCTGTGTATCTCTCTCTCTTACTTGTTTATTGAAATATTCTATCCTGGGGGAGGAAGGAGGCTCCAGAGTGTTGTGACATTCACTAGTAACATATAAGACTCATGAGTCCCTCCCAGATGTTACATAACCAGGAAACAGTTCTGGAGGGAGGATGAAACTCTCCAGTGGTAGAGCTACATGCAAGCTGTGCAGAAACCTCCAGGGATGCAGCTTTGCTGAACTGTCAGTCACCATCATCACCCACACTGGGACTTTCACGGATACAGCTTTCTGAGTCACTCATGTAAGTGACCTCTCACAATGGGGTAACACAAATAAGCCCATTGGCTCACAAAACTAGATTTGAGTGGGATCGTTTCTTGGTCTGTCTTTGGCGCCCTATCTTGAGTGGAGAGACATTTGTTTATGTCTTCCCATTTCATGATTCTATCCCCATTAAGGAATACTGCTAAAACTGAGAACTTCAGGTGAACGAGGGAGATAAAGTCGCCGAGATGACCTTTCGTACAACCCTAAGCATGGAGGTCAGCCCTGACATAACCAGCTGTGGGATAAACCAGAAGCTCATTGACAAGCTTCACATGATATACACCATGCAGGCACAAAGGAGTGAGATATGAGAAGTCCCAGAAATTAGGAACATGCTCATCCCAAGTCCACCATAGGTTTAGATGTCAGTTCATTCTGAACAGTACTGGCTCTACGAGCCAAAATGAGAAAGAATGGTTGAAATGCCCTGTGCCTTGGCGATGACAACTAAGAGCAGTTACACATACCTCAGTCATGGGGATGACGAAAAAGTTGATATCCCACTGTAGCAATTGGATGGCCTTGCAGACCACTGCTCAGTTCCTAACAACCAGGAGCCATTAGAGACACTGACCACTGAGGTAGGAAGAAGGAAGGGGATGGGTTTGGGGAGATGGACAGTAGAGGTGGAGGTGGAATTGAGGAAGGGATGAAGGCGAGAAGAGAAAGAAGAAAAAGAGGAGCTGGGTACTATGCAGAGAGATGAGGAAAAGGAGGTCCTGATTTTTATAAGCAAGCCTCGGGACCCTTCCCTCTCAATGAGGGAATATGGTGTGGTGTTAAGATGAGCTTTAATGGATACAAATGGAGAAATGAAGTGGCTGCTCTCAGGGCTTCTGCCTTAGAACTTCTGCTGTGATTGAGCTGAGATACCGTGGTGCTGGTCTTCTGGATGCAGGATGCTGCCTTCAAATCCAGCCTGGGAGAAGTAGCTCCAAGTGACAAGCTACC